>NW_026622897.1:12410000-13022500 GCF_023065955.2 Ursus arctos
AAGCTAAATAGACAACCAAAATAAAGAATGTATGGAATTTCTGGTTGCTGTTTCTCCCTCTAAAAGGAAAATACTTCTCTTGAAAAACACGTAAAAGCAACAAGGAGAATAAGAAATGAATTCTATCTTTGACAAAGCTAGCAAAGACCTATAAACTCAGACACAACACATAACTGGGATACAGAAAAAGGCTAATAGAAAACAGCTGTGGCACAGAGCTCAGGTAAAGCTGGCCAAACACACCCTCCAAGATAAATGCCACTCTCCAGGGTTAAAAAAAAAAATCACACTCCCTTGTTAAGAATAATAAGGACAGGTATGTGGGCTAGGTGTTGGGAATTTTCTTGAATCTATTTGAAGCAGAAAAAGCAAAGGTGGGGCCAATGATGAATCATGCAGAGAAGTCATATTTGCAGAAAGCAGTCTCTTAGTAATGGAGGAGAGAGGAATGAGGCTCCACATTACGAGTGTGTACCTGCAGTTGTCCTTGCCAGTTGGCTAGACAGAAGTAAAGCTTAAAAGATCTTACTCTCATGTCCCTGTAGGAAAGTGCTGGTAGCCTAGAACATGACCGTGCTCTCCCTCCTCCATTCTAGAACCTCCTGCAAATAGCTGGTCCAGGAAAAAGTCACCTCATTAAAAGATGAATTAATAACCAAAAAGAAACTACCATATAACTTATATAATAAAGATTTTATAACAAAAAAGGAGAGAACAGAGGAAAAAATAAGTAGTAGACAAAAAACCCTCACCAGAAAAATGAACAAACATATTACTATAGAAATTTTTAAAACTCAAGGAAGCAATTACTTCTACAAACCAAGAGCACAAAGAAGAGATACAAATGTTTAGGGAAAAATATGGCAAGGCAAGCAAAGGCTTTAAGTCACAAGATGGCAGAGCTCAGAAAATAAGTAAGGAAAAAAATGTAAAACCAACCATACACCCTGCTGAAAGCAGAGGAAGTGATATGGAGGACAAAATTGAAGTGAGAAAAACCAGTAGAAATTAATAAAAGGCTAAAAAACCAAGATTATGGAGAAATGGTTGGTCTGAAAGGCAGACAAACATATATGTAATTCCTATCCCTATGAAGAGAACAGATATTTGAAGATATTTTATAAGAATTTTCTGGAAAAAAAAAAGGAATTTTCCAAAAAATATAAGAGCAAATCTACCAATTAAAAAGGAAAGTACCAGGAAAGAATGATCAAATCTAGTAAATATTCTGGACTTTAAGGAAAAATACTCCTTTGGAACATTCAGCCCAAAAGATCAAGTTGCTTTTAAGGGGGAGGGAAAACAATTAGGGTAACCTCAGACATCTCTACAACTTTATTCGAACAAAGAAATAACGGTGTAACTGAAGATGCCACATCCAGGCAAGCTATCAATCAACATTTATGAACATGAAAGAACATGAGAACATCAATCTTATGAGCCTGAGGAATCTACAAGAGGATAATCCCAAGGCAATCAAAAGATGAATGGAAAAAAACACAGTAATAGAACTAAAGTGACACAAGATCCATGTAACAGACCAAGACCAACACTAAAGCAACGTGGTAATTACAGTTTTAGAACCAAAGGTAAAGGTTCTAAACCTTGATAACATAAAAAGTTTATAACCAATGAAACTTGGCTCAGGGAAGGAAGAGAAGGTAGAAAATAGTGTAAGTGTGCTAAGAACATTTTGTTTACAACTCGCTTTCAAAGCTACCATTTAAGGCTAATAAAGTAAGTAATAGTCATGCATGAATATTTAAAGGTATAAAAGGAAAACATTCAGAAAAACATTAATAATATGATCAACTTAAGTGGTGGGGGGAGGTAGCATTTAGTAGAAATACAGCAATTTTTTCATTTGTAGAGAAAGCAGTCAGTAGATACTAGGGAACACAGACACACACACAAACACACACACACACACACATATACAAAAGGTAACCACTTGCGGGAAAATAAAAGCCTTTCAAATTATTAGAAGAAATATACCCATAAAAAACAAGCAAATAAAACACAATATGGAGTAAAGGATTGAAAAAATAAATGCAGCAGCAATAAAACCAGAAAGTATAACATAAAACATGATTTAAGAGGGAAAAAAAGCCAAGAGCAAACATGTCTGTCATATTAATTTATGTGAATGGGATCACTTTACCTGCTAAAATATTTTTACTCTCAGACTGGACCACAAAATAAGGTCCAAATTTCTTATGTCTCCTAAAACATGATTACCTAGGGAGGTTGGAAACAAAAGAATGGGTAAAGATAGAACATGAGGGCATAAAGAGGAAGGAAGGAGCGCGATTTTAGGGGCTGATAAGATTTAAGTCGGGGGCAGCGAGTAGGACACAGAGGGATATTAAACCAGAAAGCAGGAAACGTTCTAATGATAGAGATCACCATCCCCAATGATGATCGAACAGTTGAGAATATTTATATTTCAAACATCATCACATCAACATTCTTTAAGTAATACTACAGGATACACAAGAAGAACTAGAAGCATTTTAGTCGTCATAGATGACACTTGGCCACCCAGCCCATGCCAGAGGAAGTAAACACAAAATAATTCAGGATACAGAGGAGCAAATAATCAAATTAAGAAAGTAATCCTGATACCCTGAAAATAATGCCTGCAAAAGCCTGAAAACAGAAAATTTTAAAAATTGAATACCTTAGTCTACAAACACCACCACAATAATGCCCTCCAAAACAGAAACCATCCACACCATATGCTGGGATTATAATGAAATAAAATCAGAATTTTTAAATAAAATTCTTACCACTCTGAAATGTTCACTCCTTGTCTTAAAGAGCATTTGGAACAAAGAGGAAGTCAAAGATGAAACTGGAAAATACCTTTACATAATCCTAATGAAAGTGTTATGGCGGAATTGTGCTAGAAGGATGTTCACAGGTAAAAATGAAGATAAGTTAATTAAGCATGCAACTCAAGAAGTTAGAAAACAGCCAACAAACTCGAGCTGCGGAAAGCAGAAAGAAGACATTAGTTATGTGAAAGCAGAATACAATGAATGAAATTAAAGAATTGTAGAATTAATATATATATCTCTGAGAGGCAATTCTATTTAAAAAAAAAAAAAAAGCTCATAAAAGAGATAAACCATTAGCTAACATTATCAAGCCAAAGGGAGAAAACAGAAATACCCAAAATAAATAATTATAATGGGAAAATAACCATAGAAACTGATAAAATTTAGAACATAACATGACACTATTTTGCTCATCATTATGCAAAATAATTTGAGAATGTGGGAAAAAGGATAAATATACAGGAAAATATAAATTGTTAAAACTAACTGCAGTAAAGTGAGATACTCTAACAGATTAATTGCTATGTGAAACTACAGACAATTGTCAAAGCTGTCCTGCCACCCACCCAAAGAGCACCAGGCCCAGGGACCATCACAGAAGAACTGTAACCAACTTTAAGAAATGGATGATTCTGATGCTCTGTAAACTCCTTCGGCACATACAACAAGTGCGTATAATTTTTTTTTAAAGTAGTATAACACCGACATCAAAATCTGACAAAAAGCACAAAAAGAAACTACAGCCCACTGTCACTTATGAATATCATAACAACAAAGAAATTCTATAAAATATCAAGAAACGAAATATATATACGAACAACCACCAATTAGAAAATATGGTGGAAGTGGGGCGCCTGGGTGGCATAGCGGTTGGGCATCTGCCTTCGGCTCAGGGCGTGATGCCGGCGATCTGGGATCGAGCCCCACATCGGGCTCTTCCGCTATGAGCCTGCTTCTTCCTCTCCCACTCCCCCTGCTTGTGTTCCCTCTCTCGCTGGCTGTCTCTATCTCTGTCGAATAAATAAATAAAATCTTTAAAAAAAAAAAAAAAGAAAATATGGTGGAAGGAAAAAATTCATCTATAACAACAGAAGATCGGATACACAAAATTAAACCAGGAAATGTACAAGATCGAGAAGGAAAAAAAAAAAAAAACCAGAAAACACCATAAGGCTCCAACAGAAGACTTGCAGATGAAGATTTAACATCTAAAATATGAAAACTCCCTTTATGTTAATACACAGATTCAATATGATCCTGACCCCACCCCCCAATATCAACAGAGTTGGAATTTTTTTTTTTAATTTTGTTTCTTTGTTTTTGTTTGCTTGGGCTTTGGGGGACAGAACTGAAAATAAATAATGACTTTGAGAAATAAGTAAGCCAGAATTGTTAGCAAAAATATTTCTTGAGGAGTTATGGGTGGTAGGAGCAGGATTAGCCTTACCAGATATTAAAACAAATTATAAAGCAAAGAGGCCATAATAATTAAAACACCATAGTACATAGCATGAACAGATGGACAGATTAATGGAACAGAAGACACTCAAAGACATCCTTTCAAAAGGGAGGAAGACAGAATTAAAAAAAATAATAATAAATGGCATTTAGCCAACTGGGTAGCCATTGGAGAAAAAATAAATAAGAGAAATTGTATTCCTCTTTTTTTTTTTTAATTTTTAAGTTATCTCTACACTCAATATGGGGCGTGAACTCACAATCCTGAGATCAAGAGCCAGCCAGGCACCCCTAAAGTTGGACTTCTATCTCACACCTTACACCAAAATCAACACAAGAAAAATCACATATTTACATTTTTACACAATAAAACCATAAAATTCTAGGGAAAAAAATGGAAGAATCTTACAAATATAATCTTAGAGTAAGATAGATCTTGGTAAATAGGACCCAAAATCCAGAGCCCATTTCACTAAATTGATTCATTTGACCATATGGAAATCAGATTCAACGAGTCTGGGGCTGGTGAGGTGGGAAACAACCAAACAAAGCCAAGAAACAAATGAGAAACTGGAAAACAAATTGGGAAAACCATATTACAAACAGTTAATTTACTGAAAGGAGAAAGAACGTCTTATACATCAAAGAGAAATTGGGCAAATGGTACAAACAGACGTTCATCTAAAAGGGGACAGCTCCCAAACACAAGAAAAGATGCTCGCCCTCACCTGTAACAGGAGAAATATTAACATGGTGACACCATTTTTACCTAACAGATGGCCAAACATTAAAAAGTTCAATACCCCTTTGAAAGGGCTTAAGACACAGTTGGCTTTTGGTGCTTTTGTTTTTTGCCGGTGGAAGTGTAATGTGATATCCCCTGGATGAGGCTGCTCCTAGCTGGGTCTTTGACCCTAGGCAAGTCTCATACCCTGAGTCTCAACAGCACTCTTAGAATTACTTTCAGAATGAAAAGGAATGGCGTATGCAAACTGGCACAGTGCTCAGTACAGTAAGACTGATACACCTCACACCTTGGTTACATACCACCCTCTGCCCTTGTGGACTCAAAGTCAATATTCTATCCACAGCTAAGTTTGTTCAGAGGCTCTGCTCTTCGGGGAAGGGGTCCTCCTCCCAGAGCTAGAGGAGGGAACTGGTATATCCTAGATACCCAACCATGCCTGAGAAGGGCAGAGGCCCAACCCCCAGCCCTGGAAGCCCAGGATTTGCCTCCAGAGCAAGCCTCAGCCCAATCTGGCCAGCTAGTGGGGTAGAAAAGAACAGCTCAGAGACCTGGGCCTGAGAGCCACAAGCAATGGGCATGCACACAAAACCAGGGGCAGCACAGCCCTCAGACTGTATTTTGAGGTTGCTGATGCCCTCTAACTGGCCAAGATCCCCAACTGCTCAGTTCCAGCCCCAACACCATCCCCAAGTACCAGGGGTTGACTGAACTCTCTGGCTTCCTCCCAAATGGGAGAATGCAGGGAAGGTTGGCTAGATGCTTTGACAACCAGCTGCTGGAGGCCAGCCTCCCCGTGGATCTCCAGACCCTTCAGCACACACTCAGCTCTTCTTGGAGGTAGGAAAGCTGATGCCTGCTTGAATTAAGAGTCTGCTACCAGAAAAAGGAGGTGTGTTCTTAGAATCCTTTCCAGCCTGGGCTGGAAACAGCATCTCTGTGAGCAGGTTGCTTCCCTTCTCAGGGCCCCAGTTACCTAACCATAAAATGAAGCAATAGGACAAGCAGCCTCTGTGGCACCTTCCAGCTCTGACACTGTGTGGCTCTAGGATCTCTCCTACTAGCCAGCTTGAAGACCAACAAGACTGCTCTTTCTGGTAAGTTTCCCAGGGAAAGGGAAGGGTGGGCGGGGGCTCTATTCTGACCCTGTTAGGGGGATGGACCCCTTCCTCTGCAAGCATCTCGGTCTAGGAGGGGGCTTCAGCCATTCTTAACAGGGTATTACGTGGAAATTCTGGCACCATGACACAACAAATGCCAGTCTATCAGTAGAAATGGCAAAGGAGATGTTCAAAAACCAGTTAGAAGCCACTATGATCCACAGAGAGGATGCAAAAGATAGAGAAAGTCGGAATAGAGAGATGAATCTGAGAAGTAGTTTTATTTGTGGAGAACTGCTGTAAGTGTTCCCTATCCTACCCCAGGCCGGAGCAATGAAGAGAGGCATGCCCAATCAGGGGGACTTCCAAAAGTCCCTCCAAGAGCTTGATAAGGGTCCCTTGCACTTTGAGGAGCCCAAGGGTCTAGTGACTAGCTTTTGCCAGGATATTTAAAGAGCAAGAGAAGGAGGCCCATGAACTGCTGTCACGGCAGAGGAAGAACTGCTTCCGGGGTAAGAAGCCCTGCACCCCCAGGATTTGTCAGGGACAGAAGATGCTTAGCATTTCCTTAGACTGGAAGTGGGAAGGAGAGAGCCATCCACAAGCCACTTTGTATCCTACACAAGATGGGCACCTGGGAGGGCAAGGGGACGCTAACAAGGAGTGAACACCCACTGGATGCAAAGGGGGCATTCTGGGGAGGGGTGGCAGCTGGAGGATGGCCCACGTAAGCGAGCTGCCATCAGACAGGAGCCTTTGAGAAACCCACAAGAGATGATCAGGCTTCAAACATCTGCTGGTCCAGAGGGCACGGAGCCATTGTGTCTGTACGGTTTCATCAGGAAAGTGGAACTGCTATAAGTGAGACTAAAGGAAATCGGGACTTATTACAGGAATTAGCTTTCCACAATTATGTTAGCTGGAGAAGGGGTCTATGGAAGGCTGCTGCCTCTGTCTGATGTTGGGCCTGACATCACCATAGATCATGAAGCAACGGACAGCGAGGGCAGACTGGAGCCTGCACCTGCCTCTCCATCCCTCCAACCTCGTCAAGAGGTGGAAGGAGCGGAGCCCCTGGCTACGGAGCAGCACACACACCTGGCCCAGGACTCAGAGCAGCGGAAGGGGGAGACCCAGCAGAAGCGGCAGCCTGGCCCTGCGGAGGTGAGCCAGGAGACTGTCGGCAATATGTCTGAGCTACAGTGGCACCTGGTTCCCTGCACCGACCTTTGTAGCCTAACGGCTGCTGCTTGCCTTCTGCCTTCCAAATCTCACCCAGATTTCTCTTGTGCTCAATCCTAATCCAGAATCATTCTGAGAAGGGAATTCTGGGACGCTTCATTCTAGCTGAGCTACGTTGACAAAGCACAAAACCACCACAGCCACCTTCTGACAGCAGAACTTTCTCCTTTCCTCCACCTCCCTCCCTGCACTCCCACACCTGAGGGGTCAGGAATGGCAGCTGGCAAAGCAAACTGGTAAGGAAAAGAAGCTGAATGCATCTTCTGCTCCAGGACAGGCAGCTGGACCCACCTCCCTCAATATTCAACTAGAAATCAGATGCTGTCACAGTACCAACCAAAAATAAAAAGTACTTGGAAATTAATCTACCTGAAAATTTTCAAAGAGCCTTTACAAAGACAAGTTATAAACTATTAAAGGATAAAACAGGAGACCTAAATAAGTAGAGAAAATTATCCCCAAATTAATTCATAAACTCAATAGAATTCTGAACCAAATTCTGGCAGGCTTACTAAAAATTAGTTTTTAGTTCATTATGAATGAATCTGAATACCTTTTCCGTATATCACTTATTTGCTTACTTCATTTTCTCTTTAGGGAATTGTTTGTTTCTAAGATCGCCGTCCTTCTTAGGGGTGTTCCTGGTTTTCTTGATTGGATGAACACTTTACTAAAATGACAAATATTTTCCTGTCATGCTCATACAAAATACCTCCAAGTTTGTTGATTACCCTTAAGTTCTGCTCACACTGTTTGGACATCAGGAGTTTAACATTTTTATTTGGTTAAGTCTGTCAGTGTGTATATGATTTCTTCCATTATTTTTAAGGTTAGAAACAGAAATCAGATACTTATTCTAGCTTTTTGTGATTTCACTTTTACAGTTAACTTATTTTTTTAAATTGAGATATAGTTGACATACAACATTACGTTAGTTTCAGGCGAACAACATGATTTCATATATGTATATATTACAAAAGGATCACCTGTTAACAGCCATCAACATACACAGTAACAAAAATTTTTTTTCTTGCGATGAGAACTTTTAATATCTACTCTCCTAGCAACTTTCAAATGTGCAATACAGTAGTATTAACTATACTTGCCATGCTGTACACTACCTCCCCCTGACTTATTTTATAACTGAGAGTTTATACCTTTTGACCTCCTGCACCCCTTCGTTGCTTACCCCCCACAGCAGTTTTATCCATACAAAATGTGTCTTCTGATGATATAAGCTATGTATCTGGATGCATGCCTGTCTTCTTCTTCCCATCCCTACCCACTGTCTAATTTTTCCCAGCATCTTATGTTTGTAACAAAGTGATTAATTTTGTATTATCTTGACACCTGGCATCAGAATTCCTCCTGGGGACAGAGTCACTGTTTAGAAGGTCCTCTTAATAAATGTGGGATAAAAGGTGAGCCCTCTGAAAGCCCTAGTGAACAGTGGTACCAAAACTTTGGATAAGGGGGAAAGCCACTCTGAATGAGATTCAGAAGGAATTCATGGTTATTCACATACTAGGGAAGTGAGAGAAAATGAAAAACAAGAAGGGAAGATGGTGACATGTCCTTTAGAAGCTGATGCTTGTTGGGGAAACTGAATCTCCTTGCATTTCAGCAACTGAAACCCTCCCTCTTTTGTCACCACCCTGCTTAAAATTCCTTGTATGGGTTAATTTTTCCAGCTGCAATTCCCTAGAAGATTGAAAAATTCTAAAATGGGAGAACAAAGAGCTACATGGTTTTTTTTTTTTTAAAGGAAGAACAAAGAGGAGGGACATGCCTTATCAGCTACTGGAAAAAGTCCACCATGGTAATCGTTTTAGTCAGGATAGGCAAGATTTTGCTGCAGAAACAATAACCTCCCAGTGCAATCATTTAAAACAGCCAAGGTCTGTTCCTCACTCACGTTACATGTCCATCGAAGGTTGCCTGGGGGATCTGCTCCGTGTCGTCCAGGCTGACAGCGCCTACCTGACTGAGCATCACAGGTTGTCATGGCAGGGGGAAGGGAACGCGGGGAATTACACACTGGCTCTGAAAGCTTCCTTCCAGAAGTGACATGTGTCACTTCTGCTCATATTCCATTGTCCAAATCAAGTCATAGAGCCACAGCGAACTCCAAGTGGACAGGGAAATGCAATCCTACCATTTTCCTGAAAGAGAGAACTACTCTATTTTCAAACAGTGCTAATGATGACAACAAACATTTTTTAAAAGGAAAACTGGAGGGAGTACTGACACAAGGACTAACAAATAAATGAATAAAACAAAACGTGTGTGTGTGTGTGTGTGTGTGTGTGTGTGTCCATTAGATCAGGCATATGACAGGTGAAATCATAAAGACTGGGGGGAAAGGTGATTTGTTTAGTGGGTAGTGTTGGGAAGATTGGCTTACCATACAGGTGAAAAACAAGTTTAAATCTCTCCTTCTGCTATATAAAAACTTGAACTCCCAAAGATTAGGGCCCTAAATGTGACCT
Source organism: Ursus arctos (assembly GCF_023065955.2). Classification (NCBI taxonomy): domain Eukaryota; kingdom Metazoa; phylum Chordata; class Mammalia; order Carnivora; family Ursidae; genus Ursus; species Ursus arctos. The sequence goes on from NW_026622897.1 coordinate 12,419,875, forward strand.
GCAAAACTACTGGAGAGTATATAAAAAAAAAAATCTTTGTGACCTTGGTGTGGGAAGATTTCTTTAATAAGACCCCAAAAGGCTCAAACCATTAGGCAAAAAAAGAAATGATGCATCTGACTAGAATAAAACTGAGGTTTTCTGTTCACCAACAGAACAGAATGCCAATTACCAGGCAGGTGACCAGCCGGGAGAAGCTGTTGCATCAACTGAGATAGAGAACATGCCTATATCTAGCAAATATCATAGATTTGAACACCTTCAAATGAACAAGAAGAAGAAGAAAAAAAAAACAGAAACAACTGAGAAAGGGAAAGAAATATGACCAGGCAATTCACGAAAGGTGAAATATGCAAAGTCCCTCACTGTAACAGGTACACCGTGAGATGCGCAACTGCACGGTGATCAGAGAAACAGAAGAACCAGGGGAGCACCCCCGTAAGGCCTGTCAGCCTGGCAACAGTTAGAAAGGCAGATGACAGACACCAAGTGCTGGAAAAGATGTGGGGAAACCACCAGCCACCGGCACTGCCAGTGATGGGAGTCTGCGGAGAGAGCCCATCTCAGGAGCCCTGTGGCCAGCAAGCCCTCTCCCGGGTGTGTACTGCACACAAACTCCCACAGAGACCCACAAGAGGACGTGCTTGAAATTGTCCATCAAGACAAGGAACTGAGGCAGCCTGGTGTCTGTCACTAGGACATCAAAGCAACCTTCAGTGGGTGCGTAGGCGAAATCCTCTGCATCATTGAGAAGCAGTGAAATGGATGTAGATACAGCGGCATGAATGAAAACAGCCGAGCAAAAGAAGTAAGGTGAGATATGGTAGAGACAGGGCAGTAAGCATGGGGGTGAGATGGAAAGAAATAATAAAGCAAAACAAAATAGTGGCCTTTCACAGATGAATGGTGACAGTTGCCCCGTACTGCAGAACATGATGAACTCAGTCCTATGCTTCTCTCGCCCACTAAATGGAAGGAAAAAGAAAGCAACCAATCAGAATCACCGCACTGCCAGGCAGTGGCACTTACACTCCTACTCTGTGGGTTAGAAGGCTTCTCACACTTCCACCTGCAGATTCCTGGGCTCGGCTCCCAGACATTCGGATGCAGTAGGCCTGACATGGGGTCCCAAGGATTTGCATTCCCAGCCAGCTCCCCGGTAATGCTGCTGCTGTCCAAGAAACCACCCGTTGAGGAGCAAGAAGTTAGACCACGGTCAGAAAACCATACCTCTTGCTAAGGAGACTGGAAAGGCTAGCCTAACTCTGCCCCAGGAAGGAGACGAAAAAGGTCTAGTAAACAGCTGGTCAGTGTCTGCCCCATGGTCACACCCTCACTTCCAGCACCTGCACATCTCGCTCATTGGCTCCTTCCACACGCCCACATCGGCCTTCCCTGCTACACTGTAAACTCCATGAGGGCAGGGCTCATGCCTCGCTGTGCCCCCTTCCCCCGGGCCCCCAAGCCTATCTCAATGCCTGGCACATAGCAGAGACTCAATAAATGCTTGCTGAAACTAGGCTGGACATTTAAAGTTTCTGAGCACAAAAATGGCTGGTAAGAGTCAGGATAGGGATCGCACCAGCAACCGGGAAAGAGTGGCTCAGAGTGGGAGTAAAATAAGCATCAGGGGAGGCAGGTGTAGACTAGGGAGGCTGGAATGGAAAGGAAGTGTCCTGTGGGTCTCTGCCTGTTGCCAACTGCCCGATCAACTGAGTTTCTTTCATCTACTCCTCTCCCTTGCCTCTCTCCTCCCTTCCTCCATACCCTCTCCTCCAGCAACAAAGAGGACAGCAGGGGCAAGACCAACTTGGACCCCATGGACTAGCCCAAAATTGCTGGGAGCTGGGAGTGGGGGCAGGAACCCAGTCCTAAAGTCCAGAGTGGATTAGCCAGATACGGATGAACAGCAGGTTGGCTGGATGCAAGGCCACGTGCTGCCTGGAACCCAAAGGGTCAGGGCAAGACCATCTCTGGGGATGGAGGAGTGGCTCCATTTGTCTCAGTGGTTCTTTCTTCCCTTGTGCCCCCTCCTCATCTTTCTGAGCTCTGCCCTCAGTGCTTCAGCTTGGAGAAGCACTGAAGCCAGAGCCTGTTCTGTGGCCAAGTCAACACATCCGCTTTGATCTCAGTCCCTATACCTGCAGTGAGATACCTGAACCCTTCTAAGACACAATTAAAATGCTGAGGTTCTAGGAAGTTATTTACACCTTCATATAATTTATTTTGTACCCCTTCCCGAGTGTTTTTTCCCCTAAGGGGAGCAGGGTAAATAAGTGATTTTAATGGTGATATGTCATGCAGCCATAGTGTCTCTGCAGGGAAGATTACAAGACATGCTTCCTATATGACCTGGTCAGCTGGCCGTGGGAGGGCAGCTCTCCCATCTATCCAATTCATTGTGACTTTCCCCCATCTCTATGGAACCTAAACTCTTCCAGACACAGAGGAAATGCCACATGTAGAACATTGCTCAAATTTTCCAATTGTTACCTGGGATTCAGGCAATAGGGGAAAGACATCCTTTATTATGCCTGAGGCACTGGGGAAGGAGTGTCTGGACCTGGGTGGGAGTGGGTCTGTGGCCCACTGGCCAGTCCATCCCTGAGGCTGCAGGCTCCCACAGCCCCCAGGCTGAGATTGCTGCGAGCGCCCAGCCAGGGAGCCCCGTTCCCAACCCCAGACTGACCTCTCCTGGCCAGACCCTGCAAAGCAGTTTGGAAAGAGAAAGGGTGAGGAGTCATCCATGTGTTCATCGTTTTCTCACCACCTTCCTCCAAAGAGAGGGAAGAAAGGGGACAAAGAGGAAATCAGGAGAAGTAAGTTGGCCCTCCCACCCTCCAGGCTTCCCCCTCCCCCAGACTCCAGCTGTCGGCCTAAAATCACAAAGCCTTTTCGCTCAAAACCCCAAGAAAAAAAAGAGAGGAAAGCGAAGGGAAGAGAAGCAGCAGCAGTGAATTTCAAAAAGAGGGCTAATTTGTGCAGCGCCGGACAGCTGCATTTGCATAATGAAATGTGCAGAGGATGTTTGGCTCATGTATTTTTTAGAAGGTTTAACTTTAATTTTATTTAGCCTAAGAAGGGCATGTCACTCAAACTCCGCTGGTCATTTATAAAAATATTTCAATTGTGTTTCCAAGGAGCTGTCTTTCTGGCCTAAGTGGCTGGTGCCCGAGGTTGTGAATGCTAATGCAGAGGTCGGAAGATCGATGGGGAGGGGAAAGCAGGAGAGAAAAAACTGGGAGGGGCAGAGACACCACGAAAGAGACACCGAAGATGCAGAGAAGAAAGGACAGGCAGGAAGACAAAGAAAGAAAGAGACGGAGTGTGGAGTTGGACAAGGCCCACTGGACTCAAAAGAAGCAGGTCAGGTAAACATTCACAGCAGGTGAGGGGACGGGCATTCCCAGGGGACCACACCTCGCTCATGCAGGTTGGCCCAGCTCTCCCAGCCTGTGGTGTTCAGGTTTGTTTTGAGTATTGCTACTCTAATCTCCAAAGAAATACCACTTCCAAGAAGGGCACTCTAGGACCAAACTGTCTGTCTTCTACCCCTGGGTCCTGCACTGGTGGCATCTTCTCCCATCTGTAATTCTGAACTGTAATGAAGGAGCTTGATTGTGGGCTGTTTGCATCAGTGATGGGCAAGGGAGGGCTGGGTGGAGCGAAGCTGTGTACACTTCTTTCCTCTTGCCATTAGGGCAATAATTACCCTTCAACTCCCCTCGCTAGTTTCCACTCAAACACCCCACCTCCTAAATAAAGCTCTCTCAGGCTTTCCCAGCACACACTAGGACAGCAACAGCAGCACAAAGAGATGAGGAGCGGGGAGGAAGGGGAAGCTGTGTCGCAGAATATCATCCTCCCTCCCCCACTGGCCTCAGAGCGCTTCAGAGAGACCCTAGACTCTCAGACCCAAGCCAATCTCTGATTCACTGATGTGGAAACGAAGAGTCAGGGAAGGGAGGAAACCCACCCGGAGGTAGCCAGGCCCTCGGGTTAGAGCTCTCGAGGCCACACCTCACTGCTTCCCCCCTTCCCTTGCCAACCCGCTGCCCAGAGCCTGGGCTTCCTCTGCCTCCTCTCTGGTCTCAAGGACCAGAAAGGAGACCCCCAGTAACCTGCTCAGGAGATGTCCACCTCACAGCTCCTTGAAGGCTCTCTATGTTAGGTTGTCTAATCTGAGCATTCAGCTCTCCACTGGATCTGTGGACACAGCTGGGGGAATAGGCATTCTGGTCTGGTGATACCTCCAATGGTCCCCATCTTGGAGTTCACAATAGCCGATACAGAATGTGGGGCTGGGGGGAACACTAGAACCCTCCCCACAGGAGGTATCCCAGTCCCTACTGCAGACAAATGACAATTATACACACAGTCAAGGTGGTCTGGGGCTGGAGCCAACTCCCAAAGCTCATGGACTTGGCAGAGGGTGCAGGGTAGGGAGGATGGCCCATATGGTGACATGGGACAGTGGCCTGAGGGGCAGGGGATTTAGAGCTGGTCCATCTGGGTTCAAATTTACTTGAATTAATCACTTGAACAAGTCGCCTAACCTCTTTGATCCTCCCTTTCTCACCTGTAAAAAGGAGGGAAGTTGATCTTACCCCATCAGATTGCCACGAGGCTTTGACATCACGCATTACAAGATGTGTGACCTGTGGCAGTAAGAGGGTTTGAAGGACCTTCTGCCGGGACAGACCCAACGTGCAAAGCCACCATACCAGTCCTGGGCACCTCGGGAGGCAGAAACAGAACCGGGAGAGCAGAGCCAGCTCCTGCCCCTGAAGAACGCCTCACACGTAACTACTACCAATGGCCCATCGTTGTGTCAGTCCTTGTTGCTAACAAAAGAGCTGGACAAAGAGTAGAGACTCAGAGACTGCTGGAAGCAGAAGAGATAGAAACAATCTAATGCAATACTCTTCTAATGCTTTCAATTCAAAGATAAGAAGTCTCAAGTCCAGAGAGGGGCATGAACAGCCAGCCCTACATCACATAGCTGGTCCACACAGAGCCAAGACCTGAACCTACCTCTCACATCCTGGTTTCCTCTCCTCTCTGATGGTAAGACTAACAGCTTCTGGTGTGTGAGACTCCCCTGCCTTCCCACCCCCTACCTCCTCCCCACCCCACGCACACACAACTGCACGCATGCAGGCACACACACACAGGTCCAGAAAGGGCTTGAGTGGGCTTCCGGACCACTGGTTTCCACTATGCAGACGGAGAGGGCAGCGGAGACCAGACTCGGGTGGGAGAAGAGCCAGGGGAGGGGGTTGGCTCTGGCCACCGCAGCCCCTTGGGAGACTCCCGCATATGGCTAGGCAGGCCTGGCAGCCCGTGCGCACTAATCCTGCTGTCAGCCAGGCCGCTCGCCGGATTAGGAAATGTCACGTTTCAAAGGAAATTATTTCCATTTTCTCCCCAGGAAAGGAAAAGGCAGAAAGACAAGCAAACTCCCAGGGTTGTGTGTTGGGAGACAGGCCAGCATATGGACCCGAGACAGGCACCCCCTCCTCCTCCTCCAGTCCCTCTGCGGATGCCCAGAAGTGACAGCGATCGCCTCACTGAGTTCATTCCAGCCAAGGACAAATGGATTTCACAGTTTATCAAGGGAGGAAGGGGCGTGTCACGAACTCATCAACCGTGACCCACCTTTGGTCCCTGCTTTCCCACCCTGAGCTCAGGCAGAGTCCCCTCCCTGGGCTGGCTCCCGGGCACCTGCCTCCAGGATCTGCAAGTGTGAGAGAGATGTCGCCCTCGATCCTCTGTGCTGTGCGGTACCTGCCAGACCTTCTGCCCCCGCCCGGCCCTGAGATCCTGCCTCTTATCTGGGGCTCTCTCCACTCTGCAGACAAGACAAAACCTCAAGACCCAGGGAATGAAACAATGCGTGCTCGCTCTCTAGATTTCTCTCTCTGCTATTACTTTTCTGCTGCTCTACCTTCTCCAGCCTCATCTGAGACAATAATAAACACTTCTCATTCTCACCGCCACTGAAAATGATGGGGCTTCTTAATTACGAAAGTAATGTCACAATATTAGCAATTAATTAATTCTAATCTGGCCCGGAAGAGAGGTCGGGCGCACAATTGCCCCATACGCCTCTGGAGCCGAGGACCACCCCAGCGGATACTGTGATTGAAATATATTTGTATGGAGTTATTAGATACTATCTGCAATCAATCCATTACCATAAACTTAAGCTTCCACGTTCTTTCATATTAAATGAATTTTCATATCACATTTCCCAATAAGCACTGCCTCAAGTCAACCCTTATTTATCTAATAATGCCATGCAAATATTTTATTATATTTCAAAGAAATGTGTCGAAAACTATTACATCGTGCTGCCTTTGGGGGAGGGCACAATGCTGAGTGGGAGGTGGGGAGACTTCCCTCAGCGTCTGCTCTGTTAGGAAGCAACCCCCTTCCCGACACCCACATGTCTCCAACTCCACTCTAGGCCCCCAGCCCCTTCAGGGAGGCAGGTCTGCAAGGAAAGGGTTTCCGCCCCAGACAAACTGAGGACTTGCAGGGCAAATACAAGCCCTTCAATGAGGAAAGGGACCCCTCCCCAGTTCCAACAGCCCTCTGTGCTGCCCATCGGCCATGGCCCGAGACCAGCGCTAGACGGTTGACTGCGCAGTCACACAGAGCCCCTCGCTCAGAGGGCCCTGTGCTTTGTTTATGGGTCTGCTGTCACTGTGATGAAATTCTCAATCATTTTTGAACAAGGGGCTCCACATGTTCAGTCTGCACCAAGGGACCCCACAAATGCTGTAGCTGGTCCTATCCAGGATATACTCTAATTCCACCAATACTGGTTTTGTACTTCTCAGACATGCTGTACGCTCTGAGGTGTTCACCTACAATCTAGCAGCCAAACCTCTGCAGTCAAAGGCCCTTTCCGGTCCTGCCTTTCCTGCCCATCCAGACTCCCTTCCTGACACAGTCCCGCTCCCAGAGATCTCACCATCAGGGAACTGAGGACCCAGAGGTGTGTGCCAGAAGCTACACATCCAATAAGCAGAGATCCTGGACCCCAGAGTCGAGACGGCTCCCAGATCCTGGACCCGAGTCGGGACGGCTCCCAGATCCTGGACCCCAGAGTCGGAACGGCTCCCAGATCCTGGACCCCAGAGTCGGGACGGCTCCCAGATCCTGGACCCCAGAGTCGGGATGGCTCCCAGATCCTGGACTCCAGAGTTGGGATGGCTCCCACTGCATTGCTGGTGCCATTGTCACGAGACTGTTCTGGGCCTGGGGACAGGTGGAACTGGTGCCTGCTCAGTGTCTCCCAGGATCCTGTCCCTGCTACACGGTGATCTGTCACTACCCCCATGACAGCTGGCAGAGTTCAGGGTGAGCGTGAACCCCTGTCTCCTTGTCCCTACTGTTCACAGTCTTTCTAACTAATCTAGAAGGACTGGCCTCTTGGTGACCAAAGCTCCCAAAATGGCCATTTGTTTTTAGTTTTGTTTGTTCTTTAGATTATTAATTTATTTATTTTAAAGAGAGAGCATCAGCAGGGAGAGGGGCAGAGGGAGAGGGAGAGAATCTCAGGCAGACTCTGCAATGAGTGGGGAGCCCAATGCAGAACTCGATCCCATGACCTAAAGACCAAGACCTGAGCCGAAACCAAGAGTCGGATTTTACTGACTGAGCCACTAGGGCATGCCCGCCATTTGGTTTTTAGCTTTGTGGTCCCTTCAGCCAAGAAACATTTCCCAGGGACTGGAGGGCATCAAACTTACACACATATCTCCTTCCCTGCTCTGGTCTTCAGTTTTACCAACTGCGAAATGAGAAAATAATATCTTCAATGAAAATCAGAGCCTTTGTGGAAATCAGGTGAAACAGTAGAGTTTCTAAAGCCCCATGTGATCTTCTGGCTCTCAAGCAAGTGTGTCTGGGGTAGAATGGGTCCTCAGTGATCTATGAGCTTCCCCAGGCTTGTGGTCCGCTGTGTAAGCTCCTCACACGTCACCTCCATGCCCCCCAATAATACTTTCTCCTCAACACATTATCAAAACTCACATCTGCTCAGTCAGAAAGGCAAGGGGGGCTCTTGCAAGCAGAACAGACTGATAGCAGGGAGGAGGAAACAGTCCCCACATAAGGAGTCGAGGGGTCATGTAAGCCACCCTGGCCTGGTGAACACCAGAACCCCATTACTGAGGGACTGAGACCTCAGAGCTGGGTCTGGCCCCCCAAGCCAGCAATGGGGGCGGGGAAGTCCAGCCCAGCTGGCAGCCAGCGCTCACTGAGATTAGGCTTCCTTCTTCCCAGGCCCACTTCCGTTTGGGCTGCTTATGTGCCTCCTTCTCACTCCCAACTTACACATCTGAACCTCCGCCACTGCCCCAGGAGGCCGTTTCACAGGTGAGGAGACTGAGCTCCCACGCGCAGTCACTGGCAGAGTTGAGATTCTAATCTGGATCCGGCTGACCACTTTCCATGACTCGAGGCAACACAGTGCCCTGCCTCTCACTCAAGCATCTGCCTTCTAAAAGAGCCTAGTCACAAAGTGAAACCTTGACTCCAGAATCCTGAGAGGTCTTCATTCAGTCATCCCACAAATATTGGCTCCACACTGACGATATGCCAGGCACGGTTCCGGGCGCAAAGCATACCAGATGAAGGCCTGGGCCTCCAGGAGCTTACGTGCTGACCTTTGACTACAGTCCTCCGATCCATCCAGAGGCTGCACTGGGTCTGCTCTGAGCTTGGAGTGGCCACCACTCAGCATCTAAGTGCTCAAGGCAGAAGCCAGAGAGGGAGGAGCCCAGGGCCGGCGGCCTGCCTACCTCCCAGATTAGGCACTGTGCCCTCTCAGTGCTTGCCGCGGCCTCCAAGGGGCTGACCTAAGATTTGAGGAAAGTCGGAGTCACTGCTCACAGGAAAAGGGGATTCCAGGTAATAGGATAGAGGAGAGGCGTCATGATGGAGAATCTTCCAAAAATTCTGTAAGTGTATCCTACAGAAAACCACTCACTGGTAAGGTGAGCTTGCACCCAAGCTCTCTGTGTGTGTGTGTGTGTGTGTGTGTGTGTGTGTGTGTGTGTGAGAGAGAGAGAGAGAGAGAGAGAGAGAGACCCATCATTCTATCCTCAGTGCCCTGAAGGCAAAAACACCAGCCTCCCATTTTTCAGCCCCACCCTTCGTCCAGCTGTGTTCGGGGGACTTCAGGGCTCTCAGTCCTTGGGGGGACTGACCGCTGGACAACCTGCCTGACTGGCCGGTGGTGCGCAAACCTCCCCCAGCCCCCCGCAGGACACAGGCTCCTCCTCCTCTCAATCTGTTCCCTCCCTCTCCTCCCCCTCCCTCTAATCATTCATGGTGACAGACTGACAGAAGTGCCCCCACCAGATAAAACTGCCTCTGGGCACAAGTACAAAACATAAAACATTTAGGGAAAATCATCCAAGAACAGTTGGCACCACGAGTAAACTGCTTTAAACACTCAACTATAAGCAACCAGTTTAAAACTCTGGCACAGCTGAGTCCTGGCATCAGCTCGGCCAGCCTCGCGGGGTCTCCATCCTCAGTGCCCCTGGGGCTTTCCAAATCATAGCTGCCTTCTCCTGGCCTCCTCCTTCCCTTCCCTCCTGAAACCAGCCAGGGGCCCCTCATGCCCCACAGGCACATCCAGAAAGTCCCAACACTGGAGGAGGCAAAAGGAAAAATTCCCTTTTAGGGAATACCCTCCCACCAACTCCCACATACGCCCCGCTGACAGTAAACAGGTCTGAGCAGCCTTACTATTTGCACAGCATGGATGACCCACACAGTCAGCCACTTCACACTGTGCACCCCACTGGCCCTCACAGCAGCCTGTGCGGTGCGCCTCTAACTCCATTCTTGAGATGCACAAAAGGCCCAGAGGCAACTGCCCAGGGCTGGCAGGTGGCAGAGCTGGGACAAGCTTCTTTGTGGCCTTCCCACCATATCCAGCTGCTTCTCGGCCCACACTAGAGTACCTCTTTAGGCTCAGATGTGGTTTCCTTGGGGAAACATGGGCACAGGATCAAGGGGGAGGACAGGTATGGCTCCAGGAAGAAGCAGTGCTGGGGAGGGAGTCGGGGAGCCTGCTGGGCTCAGAAGGTGGGGCCTCCCACTGAGACCTCGCTGTCCTGCTCCCCGTTCAACTCAGGCCAAGCTCCCCTCCCAGGGGGACCCAGGTTGGTGTCTGCTCCCCAGCAGGAGGTCTGGATCTGGGCAGGAGCTGAGTCCAGGCTGCCCCCGCCCTGCTGTGGTGCTCCCAGGAGCTTTGTGAGAAGAGGAACCTCTAACGTGTTACCTGAACTATGAACGGTTCACAGGCAAAGATGTGGAGACATGGCAATCCAGGCAGAGGTGACAGCATGGCACACCTGGGACTGCAAATATTTCATGATGGATGCAGCATAGACCAAGATGGGGCAGAGCAAGAGAGATGAGCCCGGAAACAAACAGAGGCCGAGCCACACAAAGGCCGGGGAGCTTTTGGTACCCGAGAGCCTGAGAGCAAAGGAAATCTACCATGGGTTTGGAGCAGTGGAGTGCTAAGACTTCTCTGGTCTTCACAGAGGCAAGGGATTGGAGTGGACAGGACTGGAAAGAGGGGGACAGGTGTGGGAGCCAAGGTAGTACCCCAAGCTGGGGCAGCAGGGACAGAGCGAAGGCAAAGCGGTAATGGGACCACAGAGGTAGACTTGGCAGCGTTGTGTGTTCTAGGAGATGGAAAGTGAGAGCACTGAAAGAGGCCTGCAGGGCTTCTGGTGTGGGCAGCAGGGGAGAGGTGCCCAGAGCCTAGAGCACTGCCCAGCAAACGGCAGGCACTCGGAAAATACATGCTGAATGAAGCGATTCACCAAGGGAAGGAATACAGGAGGGGAGAGTGTTTGTGGGGAGAGGGGATGGTGAGTGAAGTCTGGGGGATCAGGTGCAGAGAAAGATACACAAGGGCCGGGGTGGAGGGAACGTGCCAGAGTCACCAGCAGATAGACCACAAACAAGGCCATGGGATCGGCCTCAAACACCCACACAGAACTTGGGAAGTGAAACTGAAGGAGACAGAGAACGGAACACTGAGAAATATCAAAATTTAAGGAAACAGGAAACAGAGTTTACAACTCAGACCATGAACAAAAAAGGAAGAGTATAGAAAGAGAAAGGAAGAAAACAGCACCATGGGAAAGAGAGTGTTTCCAGAAGGTGTGGTCAACTAGATCGGACCATGGGAACAAGTCAAGCAGAGCACGAGCTAAACCTGCCCGTCACATTTAGCGACACAAGCAGGTCACAGGTGACCTCAGCAGAGTGATGGGTGAAATCGATTCCAACTCAGTGAATGGAATAAAAATAGACAATGATGACAATGTTTCGAAAAGTCTGGCTCTCCAGGAGAAAGGAAAGAGGAGCGATGACCAGGGAGGCGTAGGAAGTCAGAGAAGGGTGTGTGTTTGTGTACGAGAGATGCTGATGTCCCAGTGGTGCACGGAGGGGTCCAGACAGGGAGGGGTGCTTGTAGGTACAGCAGAGAAAGTTGCCTGCTGATGGTCAGATTAAGTCCTGGCAGGAGACAGAAAAGTTGGTCCCCCGTCAACAGAGACAGGAAAGATCCAGGAAAAGCTCAGACACAGATGTGCGGAGCCGGTGTGGGGGAAGAAGAAGTCTGTTGAAGGCACCGCGGTGGAAGGGCCGCTGCTGTCTCAGTGGTGCCAGAGGTGGGATGAAGGGGGGAGGGAGGTGCAGTGTTGAGGAGGTTCAAGGGCAGTAAAGGAGGCTGGAGACACCTTCTTGGAGAAATGGAAAGAGGTCTACCTAGGGAACCAGAGGAGGGCTGCAGAGAGCACCACTGAAGGCTGGGTGAAGTGCCACGGTGCTCAGCGGTGTATGTGTGTGTGCGTGTGTGTGTGCGTGTGCGTGTGTGGCCAGAGGCACTCATCACCCCAGACTGAGAAATGGAGAAAGGAGACCATTGGGTTGATCCAGGGTTTAAGAGTTTGTCCAGGTCACGAGACACAGACAATGGAGCAAAGGATCTGAGGATATTGCAAATGGGTGGCTGAAGTGCTTAATTCTATGTGTAAAACTGACTGCATCACAGGGTGCCCGAACATTCGGTTAAACATTATTCTGGGTGTGCCTGTGAGGGTGTTTTTGGATGAGATTAATATTTGAATGGATAGTGTGAGTATAGCAGATTGCCCTCCCCAGTGAGGGTGGGCCTCTTCCAATCAGTTGAAGGCCTGAATGGAGGCTAAAGACTGACCCTCCCAAGAGTAGAGGAAAACTCCTCCTTTCAGACTGGAACTGAAACATCAACTCTCCCTGGATCTGGATCCTGTTGGCTTTCAGGTTAGAACTACACCAGTGTCTCTCCTAGGTTTCTAGCTTACTGACTGCAGATTTTGGGACTTCTCGGCCTCCATAACTACATTAGCCAATGTCTTATAAATATAGATTGCCTCTTACATAAATATATAGATGTATAGATACAATCTTCTATTGGTTCTGTTTCTCTGGAGAACCCAAATACAGTGGCTAAATGGTGGACCACAGAATTTAGGGTGGATGGGAAAGGAAATGAGGACAGGGAAGTGACAGAAATCAAGGGATGTTCAAAGAGTGAAGGAAAAAACCAAATACGCTTACTGGAAAAGAAGAAATGGCAAGAAAGAGAGCTCAGTTGATGGGAAGTTGTGGTCAAAGCACAGATGCAGGATTTCAGAGTAGGGGGCAATTCTGGACAATAAGATCCAGATGTCACCATGGAGGTGGCTGCTGAAAGTAGAGCAAAGATAAAGGCCAATATATATGTGAAGAGACATGAGGAAGGAGAAGCCAGGATTTTGGATGATTGTCCTGTGTGGGCACTGAAGTTTCCAGCACCCAGGGAGGCCTTGGCATGAGGATGAAGGCTGAGATATGCCACGTGTCCCACGCAGGAGGGAGAGTCACAGCTCCTGTGATAAACCACTGGGATCTGCAGGTTATTGCCACTGTGATAACCAAGGATGGCATGAATGAGAGCTTTGGCAGGCTATGGCTGGCCACAAGGTCTCCATGAGATTTCATCACAATATTTCCCTGGCAGATTGGACTGGCACAGGAGAGAGACACAGGAAGATGCTGAAGAAGAAACAGAAGTGGGAAGGGAGGAAGACAGACTTTTCTAGAAGGACTCAGCCACAGCCTAGACTGATCAGGAATCTACCCTCACCTACTTAGTAAATAGGGGTCTGGACCAAAGTGTCCTCCAGGCTCCAGAGATTTACTGAGAGGCTGGAAGACCTGTCCTCAGCCTGGGGATCTATGGGTCTGGGTCTGTCACAAATGTGCTGTGAGCAGGGTCATTTAACCTCTCTATATCTCTGAGGTCCCCTTCACCCTGAGATGGTTCATTTACTCCTTCATTCATTCTATCAACAATGTATCGACCACCTGATACATTCCAGCACTTTTCCAGGGACTGGAATTGGAGACTGAGACTGACGCAGCTCTCCCAGTGAGACTGTAGATTGAAAGCAATGTGCCCTTGGAAGTCCTTCCTGGAGTGGTCAGCAGCCAGGGGGTCAAGGAGGCCAGGTCCATCCAGGGGAAGAGCCCCCTTCTCTGGTCCCTCCCCAGCAAGGTGAGGGTACAAAGACGTGGGACTTCCCCGCCCTGGCTGTTGGGCTGTGTGGATTCCCCACAGATGGCTCGGTCAGTTTGGGAAGGCTTAGAACCTGCACAGCTGTGACCTCCCTGCCTTCCCCAAAGCCCAGAGGAGAAACTCTGCCCAGAAGGAAGCAGGCAGTTGGGGCAGAGGGGGAGTAGAATGATTGAGGTTTGCAAATAACGAGGTTTCACCCTCGGGGGCCCTGGCCTGTCTAGCACTGTTGCTGTGGCCTTCTGGGGTGTCCAGCCTGCCCCATGCCCTGTCTCTGCACCACCACCCCCTCCCCCGTCCCTCCCTGACCCTCTGGCCAAGCCCCTTTTCCTGCTCTCCCCTGGCAACTCCAGCTCAGGTCACCCTCGCTTGCATCCATGTCTCTTTCCTATTCTCCTTTCCCTGGCTTCCTCTGCTCCCTTGGTCTCTCTCCATCTGTGCCTCCTTCTCTCCCTCCACAGTCTCTAACCTGGGCTCTCAGGCTCTGCCTCTGCCCCTCTGTCCTCCCTTTCCTCCCTCTTTCAAATCAAATCAACAAGTATTTATTGAGTCTGACCCTCTCACTCTCTCCCCTCCCCTGACCCTGCCTCTCCTTGGCCTCTACTCCCACCCACGTCTGCTGCCCTGTGGTCCATTCCACTCAGCCGGGAGCCCCCCCGCGGGAGGCTGTCAGCGAGCGGCAGGGCCCGGGGGATGAGGAGTGAGACGTGTCCCTCGCGCCCGCACTGAAAACCAAGCCAGCGTTCCCGCTCTCCCCCAGCTTCTCCTCCCTGCAGGCAGCCCAGAGAGCGTACATTATTTAGAGAAATTATTTAGCATTCTGCTTCTGTCATTCCTTGCCATGGCGCCAGGCCCTGATATGTGATAAAAATATCAACGTTAAATCGACTCTGACAACTGCTGTTTACTTGCAGTGTCACTAGAGCCTAGAGCCGGGGGCAGAGTCGACAGCTCCTGCAGGACCTGAGGCACCAGCAACAGCAGCAGCAGCTCGGAAGACTCTCCAGCTCCCCAGACGGGCAGGCCCGGCTGGGAGAAAGACCAGGAAGGATGGCTGTGAGAGGCCGAGCCCCTGGGACACGTGGCTGCCCGCATACCATGCTGCAACCGCCAGCCCCCCCCCCCCCAGTCCTTCCCACTCTGCCCAACCTTCCCACAGTGGCAAGTGTTCATTTCACCAGCAGTAGAAAAATTCCAATAAAACCCCAGCAGAGTCTTTACAACATGCACAGCACTACGCGAGCAGTCAGTCACGTGATACCTTCAGGTTCCACATCAGTCCTGGAGGAAGGGAGTTACACCCCTATTTTCCAGACTTTAACACTGAGGCTGGGAGATGTCATGGAGCTTTCCTGAGGGCACACAGCTAGCAAGCATGAAGCCTGGGCTAG
The DNA here is from genome assembly GCF_023065955.2 of Ursus arctos. Lineage (NCBI taxonomy): Eukaryota > Metazoa > Chordata > Mammalia > Carnivora > Ursidae > Ursus > Ursus arctos. Next base: position 12,434,908 of record NW_026622897.1, read on the forward strand.
GACCTGGGTCTGTCTGATGCAAGCCCAGGGCATCTGTGTGTGGCGATCGGAATCCAGCATGGGGCACTGACCAAAAGATGGCTGTTGTCTGAAGGCCAATGAGGGGGGGATCCTTCCCCTAATGTGTGACCACCAACCTGGTATGGACTAATTCAACCTACCTGGATGGAGGTGGGAGCATGGATCACTCGACCTGTGTTGAGGATGCCGGATGAGAGCTGGTTAGACCTTTACACTCTCCTTGCTCTTCGCCTTTGCAGCACTCCCAGGGCTAAGTAAGGATCCACAGGCAACTGGAGAAGAGAGAGAACAGAGAACTTCAGGGAGTGAGGGGCAGAACACCAAGGACAGCAGGAGGAAGGAAGGACAGAATAAGAGCAGGAACCCAAGTCAGAGAGAGCTCTGCCTTCACAGGACAGTCACATGACCAACATCGCTCTTGGGGGTCTCTCTTCTTGGAAACAGAAGCTACGTCCCCTCCTTCTTTTGAACTAACAAAAGGCTGAGTACGTAACAGACTGTGCAGATGTTTGCTAGTTGGGTTTTCTCCACTAAGGGCACAGGGTGGAGAATGGTATGACAGCCTCTGCAGGCACTCAAGGATGATGGTCCTGGAGTAAGTTCTCACCTGGTCCTTCCTTGTGGAAAGGACTTAGGGGCTCCAGACAGCACAGAGTCAGCATGGTGAAAGAGTCACCATGAAAGCAGCCCACATGGAGACACAAGGTCCAAAATGAAGGTGATAGTCTCCTCTGTCTCTGCAGGGAAAGCCCTCCCTGGGACCAGGGTTCAGCGGTGAGTGCTTTAGAAAGATTTAGACAGAGTAGGGTGACCAGAATGAGGACAGGCTTCAAATGATGGTAGAGGAGAGGTATTGAAGGAACTGGGTGTGTTTAGCCTTACAGAAGACTCACAAGGACAAAAGATCCAATATTTAAAGAGCTATTAGAGAATGGACTTGACCATTCGGCCCATAAAGTGTGGAACTGTGTTGTTGGGGAAAGGAATGGATGAGGTTGGCCAAAGCCACAGGCGACCAGCGATGGCACTCTGACCACCCACGTGGTGGCCCCATGGTGGAGAAGAACTCACAAAACATGCATATGGAAGGACACTGGAGGAGCTCTGTTGTAACAGTAGTGAGCCTCCTATCCCTGGGTGTATGCAAGGAAAGACTGGCTGAGGGCTTGGGGGAGAAAGGCTGCTGCAGAAAGGGTTTGAATATTAGAAAGCAAGTCCAAAGCTTTCAGCTCAGAGCTTCCTGGTTTCTAGGCCTCCAGGAGGACCAGAGAGAAGAGAAGCACGGCTGCTCCACACACATATGCAAGGCCCAGAGCAGGGTCCGTCCAAGTCCGCCTTCGCTCCTGGGAGAGCAGAGGATTTCTGCATTAGCCAGCCCCTCACAATGATGACCTGTGTCAGTCACTCGCTGTGCTGTGGGAGACCCAGGTGACCCTGTTGTATAACTACCCCATTAGCCTTCCACCCCTATGTGGGATAAGGCCTCCAGATGGACTAATGAAAATCACCCAAATTGAGTTCAATTGAGCAGAAGAAAGGAGGATGGATCCCATTAATTATTCCCAGGCCGACCCTCATGCATCATCCCAAACACAGAGCAGCGCCGCTTCTGACAGACAATAGCAATTAGTGATGTGGAACCTTGATGTTGTCAAAATAAAGATCCATGCTCTGCTCACAGAGCGTGAGATGACAAGATGGCCCCAGGTTGGCCCGGCAAAACTGTCTCAGCATGTCTGGTGGGAGGGCATGGACTGCAGAGCCAGACAGACCTGGGCTTCTCCACTCACTGGCTGTGTGACCTTGAACCAGTGACTTGGCTTCTCTGAGCCTCTACCTCCTCAACCACGAAACAGTTTGAATAGAGCCCACCTGATAGGCTTATTAAGAGGATTTCATGAGCTAGGGTGTGGCATTGTCATGGACACTCTGTGTGACGTTGGGAACATCACTGCTTTCATGAAGCCCCAGTGTCTCCCTCTGTAAAATGATGGGGTTTGTCCATAGACGGCTAAGGTCCTTCAAGCTCTAAAGTCCTGCCCTCGATGATTTATGAACTCACAGCCAAGTCTGGGGTGGGCCAAGAAAAGCCACCAGTCCCTGCCACCTAACGCCCATCTCCCTCCCTCAACCCTAACTCACTCCCTTAAGACAACGGTCTCCATCTTGCCTCCCCTCCAAATCCCTACCCCTCAGGAAATCCAGGCACCAACTCTCCAGATGTCCATCAATGTCATAAGACCTAGAAGTCACTAACTTTTGATTTATAAAGCACTTTGTTGTCCCCAGCCAGGTGCCCTCTACTTCTGCCCCGCACAAAAGACAGCCCACTCCTTGGAAGATAAAAAACCACTAATTGTTTCCCTTTCCACTCCAGTATTGATTAGGAGAGTACAAGGCTATTGGTGTTTGATCGACAGGCAGCTGTCTCTCTTGCCTAGGGTAGATGGCCTTTAATAAGACAGAAAGAAAGAGAAAAACTCTGCTGGGTCATACAGTCAGAGTCCGGGAAGGCCAGATGAGGGATGGACCAGGCAGCTGGATGATCTGGGTTATAGTTCTGCATTTCTGGGACAGGGTCTCAAGGGCCACAGCTGCCCATCTCCAGCCTAGCCCAGCCAGCATATGAGGGGAGGCCAGTGGATCTACACATCTCCCCAAGCTGGACACTCTCAGCTGACCCTGTACCCTGCGCACTGGACATCACCAATTCCCTCCCCCCAATCCTAGCACCCCCTTCTCCCCACTGCATGTGACCCAGCTCCTACAGCTGGTGGTCCCTAATGGGACCCTGACCTGGCCTACTCCTCGGTCCAGGCCAGTCAGGGAGCCTGTCCTCAGCTCTAAGCTGCTGCGAGGACTCAGGGACACAGTGGGCAGCAGACTATATGAGGCGCCCTGGGGAGGACAAGTAACAAACAGGGTCACCGGGCAGACATGGGAGCCAATGCTCACCTACATTACAGAGTCAAGGATATCTCCTCTGCTCCCCTTCTCCAACCCAACTTTGTCCCTCGATCCGCCTATTCTTTCTCTCATTCAGTAAATCTTAAGTGAGTCCAATCTACACTGCAGGCACAGCCCTAGATACTGAATTATAAAAACAAATTAGACACAGTTCCTGCCCCAAGGGGCTCACAGTTGGTGAGAGTCAGATGTACATATAGAACTAGGGACAGAGTCCTAAAGGTGCTGTGAGAAGGGTCATCACAGGGCACAATGGACATTGTCCACCTCCTTCTGAGAACTGGACACCAGATGGGGTGTCTCTCATTCAATCCATCAGTTTATCTGGAGATAAATTTTCCCTGCTAGGGGCTGTTTGGATTTGGACCTCTGTGGAAGTTGGAGAATGACCTGGATGATATATCTGAGGCCTCATACAGCTATAACCCTAGGAGTCCCAGCCCAGTGCACCCAGCCTCCCAAAGCGCTTGCCCTTGCCCTTGACTTTCTTTCCTCTAAGCAGTAAGGATGGTAACCTGTAGCTTTTTCATCATTTCTCCCAGGGGGTCCTTGGTTTGGAGGAGGAGGCAGGGAGCAGGGCCCCAAAGAATATCCCACGGCTCCCTCCCAGATTGCCTCCCTCCAGCTACCAGATGGGACAGGTGTCAGCTCAGGAGTCCAAAATCACCAATTCCCCTCACAAGGATGGGATTCATTCTAGAGCCTCCCTCCTGGAATGTATTCCATCAAGGAAGGGGCCTGTTTGAGGGATCACTGCAGCTCAGAGAGGAATTTATAGGATTAATCTTTAATACTTGCCAGCATCAGTAATTTGGTTATTAAAAGAAGAAATAATAAAATAACAAGCTGATTCCATACCATTGGATGAGGTTCCCTCCTTCCAAACACAAATGTTCCTACACACACACACACACACACACACACACACACACACACACACACACACCAGCTGTCCCAGAAAAACCTATGGTGGCAGTAATGAGCACCAGGACCCCGATCTCAAAGGACAAAGGTGGGGTTCGTGGGGATAAGGGGAGGGGAGGATGTTTCTTTAGGCTTCAAAGACAACTGTTTACAATAGATGGACAAAACTAAATTAAGCAATTCTAGAGCCTCAATATAAAGTTTGGGGAGGACAGAGTCTCCCAGTGCTACCGACAATGAATATTAAATAAGTTAAAAGTCATCCAAAATGGTAAAAAATTGAATTGAACTGAATGTTGTCATGTAGATCCATTTGGATATAATCAGATTATAAACTGTACACCGAAGACTTGAAAACCTACAGTGTGCCATTAAGAGACCTCACTTCTGGCAGAAAAGGTTAAAGAAAGGTCATTCTCACATTCAATAAACATTTATTAGGAAGCTACCAAGGGCCAAGCACTGTGTCAGACACCGGAATATAGACACGAGCAGGAGACCACCCCTGCCCTCAGCTTGCTCATGGGCTAGAGAGAGAAACAGACACAGAAGAAGATACTGGATTTGGTAGACATGTACAATGGGCTAACCCAGGCAAAGGCAGAGTGCCAGGGAAGGAGAGAGGAGGGAACGTGCCTCTGCTGGGAAGAATGAGAGAAGGGTTAATAGACAAGGTGACCACTGAGATGGGTCATAAAGGGAGGGGCTTACCCAACGAAGAAGGGATAAAGGCATTCTAGGCAGAGGGAAGAGCATATGCAAAGGTACAGAGGCATGAGCAAGCATGGTGTGTTCAAAGAGCAGCAAATAACTCCCCTGGACTGAAGCACAGAGTATAAGGGACACTGACAGGAGTGAAGGCTCAAAGGTGAGTTGGGGCCTCATCATGAGGGACTTTGAATGCCAGGCTAGAAGTTTAGATGTTATCCAATAGCAAGTGCCAAGCCAATAAGGCTTTAAACAAGAACATGGTAAGTTAGCTGTGTTTTAGAACAAAACTTGCTGCTCCAAAGACTATGGGGTCCTGGAGGCAGTGAGGTCCAAGGAATCCTCAGAGAGTAGCATCCCTCTACCAAGGAAAGGTAGGACAGACGCCCTCCTTCAAAGAGGACTGCTTATGAGACAAGCCCCATAAGGAAATGGGGTCACAACTTCAGGGGACCCTGATGGAAACCAGCCCCTCCATTTTCATCAGTGGTATGTCTCAGGTAGCGCTGATGGGCAAGCAGACCCTCAGTGGGGGGCCGGGGGGGGGTTCGAGGTCTCAGAATAGCTTGGCTGGTGCAGAGGCTGGCCCTCCCCCCTGGGTAGAGGAGACCTCCAGGGGAGTGATGCAGGGCCTGGGACAAGCCTGCAAATCTCCAAATCAGTTTTGTCTTGAGAAAAGGTCGGGTCATCAAAGGCCTCAAGAAACTCATTAGACACAGAACAGGGAGAGGGTTCTTCATCCCTTGCAAATAAAATTCAAGTTACACATTGATAAACCTCGGTCTCAAGAATCAAGGCAGATTTCCAGTGAGGGTGGAGTGAGGAGGGCAGTAAATTCTGTTCCCAAAATCTGGGACAAAATCGTCAAACACCCAACAACCATTCAGGGGCTCTGAACACCAACCAAAGGCAAAACAACCCACCAAGAAGACTCTGCTCATGAAAAACACTCTGAGTAAGAAAAGTGGACACCTGGCCTGGGACTGCTGGCATCCTTACCCCCAGCTGTGGTTCTGCCTAGGCGGGGCTGACCACTGAAAACAAGAACGTTCACTGCAGGAGAGGCCTGATTGGGAGCAGAAGGAGACGAACCCACGTCCGGCAGTGGGCAATACAAATGCCTGCTTGGTGGGGAAGCAATAGGCAAGGCCCACAGCTCTGCTGCAACGAGCGGCAGTCCCAACAGGAGCAAGCAACAGAGCAGCAAATCAGTCAGAACCCGGACAGGGAGCACCACCGAGAGTTCCCAGACTACAGCTCGTGGAAGGCACTCAGAACAACTGTCAGACCACTATGACTGGTCTCCTTTGTGTCTTCTCTTACATGAGTCAGAAGGCCTGATGCTTAGCCTTTCTGAGGCTCAGTTTCCTCCTTTAAATTAGGAGAAATCATGTCTACCTCATGGGAGTGGTAGTGCAGTAAGGATAAGGACATAATAAGGATAAATATTCATAACCCTAATTATTATTTTTTAAAGATGTATTTATTTATTTCAGAGAGAAAGTATGAGCGGGAGGGGCAGAGGGAGAGAGAATCTCAAGCAGACTCCCCACTGAGTGCAGAGCCTGATGCGGGGCTGAGATCAGGACCTGATCTGAAATCAAGAGTCGGTTGCTCAACTGACTGTGTCACCCAGGTGCCCCAATAACTCTAATTATTAATAACTAATACCAATAATAATGTTCAGCATTGATAATATTATCACTGACAATAAGAGTAAATATCATTTATATTATAAATAACACAGTGAAGGTGGCAGGAGCAGGGAGGGCTGGGCAGGACAGTAGGGGAGAGGGAGCAGGGGGAGCACAGGGCTCTCCTAGGACTGCAGGACTGCAAAGGCTGGACATATGAAGGCTGGGGTGAGAGAGCACTAGAGGGAGGGGAGGATTGAGGAGTGAGACCAGGGCCCCCCTTTGGGACATATGGGGGTGGGGAGGGAGCTGGAGGCAGAATCCACGGCTGGGTCCTGCGAGGTTTGATGCCCCTGCTGCTGGGCAAACAGCAGTGAGTCCTCAGGCCCAGCCTGTCGCCTGAATGCTCCAAATTAAATAACTGCAACTCCCCTTTTATTTCCTCTCTGACAGCAACTTATTGCGAAGGCTGCTGCTTCTGACATTCTAATATTCAGAGTCACATCCTGTGGGATAAACCCATCACTGTTGTCTGAGCCAATGATTTGTGCCAGGAGAGGAGGGAGCTGGGAGGGGCAGGGAGAGGTGAGGCCTGGTGCTGCTGGCAGCAAAGGGGGAGAAGAATGAGCTCTCAGATTCTGCTGGACCAGCCCAAGTCCCCCCTCCAACAGGAGTCCCACCCTGGAGTAGGTGGGGCTGTCTGATCATTCCTCCCCGGTCCACCTGTACATTTAAGAAATGCTTTGAGCACCCACCACATGCCGTCTGTGCCAGGCACCATGAGAGTCCCAGGTCCCACCCCTTCAGGAAGCTCACACCCACACTCCAGTCTGGGCAGGCAGCCCACAGTATGGCCCAGTGGTTAGAGTCGGGTGCTTCGGAGAGACACAAGACTGGGTTCACATTCGCACCCTGCAGCTTACCAGCATGGTAGCTATAGGAAATGTTCTGACATCAGACCCTGTGTCCTGCAAGTCAGAATAACCATGTGGTCCACCTCCTAATGTCATCCAGAAGATTAAATGAGAGAATGAAACATAAGCCCTGACCATCCCCAGTGCCTGGTGCAGAGTAAATAATGCTCATGGCAGTCTTGCAAGTGACACACGGTGTAGGACAAGATATTGCTAAAAGAGAGGCGCCAACAGAGTGCTGTGGCAGTGTTGGAGAGTGCTTGCTCCTAAGTTACGACGTCCTGGTCAGTTAGGGGCTTCCAACGGTCCCCCCAGCCCTCCCTTGACTTCAGACACATGTGGGCCCCTAAGGCTGCTCGCCATACAATGAGATGCTTCATGGAGTTTTCTGTGCATGCCAGCCAAGGCCCAGACAGCCAAGCACATGCAAGATGGAAGCAAACATGTAAGTTGAGCGTGCTAATGGGGTGGGTCACTTCCAGGGGGCAGGGTGAAGCCAGGGTGGTCCTAAGCTAGACTGTAAGGGAGATGGCTCCGTGGGATTCAGGAGACCAAGAAAGGACCAGTGAAAAGGCCTACCTGGCAGTCTGGAGAGTGCGGGGGTTGGGGGGCACTGCTGCTGGCAGTTGATCTTGGTGGGGGGAGGGTGGGCAACAGAGAGATGCTGGCTCCATTAAGGGATGGGCAACACAGAAACTTATGGGAATGGATAGGGTGGTGGGGGGGGGGGAGGCCAAGCCAAGAGGCCGGGGAAAAGGCAGCAGAGGGGCCTGGAGACAGACCTCACACTCCAAGTAAGGGCCTGTGGGATGTGTGAATGGAACACAGATTTGGGTCAGGCCTTCCCAATTAGCCTTTAAAGGGGAAAAAAGAGTCTCCACAGGCCTGAAAAGAAGAACAAAAACAAGGAAGAGAGAAGCTCTGAGAATACCCCGAAGAGCTGCTGAGGACTGCTCTGGCCTTTAAAATGCAGGGAGTATGGTAATCTAATAAACATGGCAACAAAGCGTTTGTCACCAAGCTAATTTTATTAGAACAGATCTCAAATGGCTAATTTCCTTTTACTAATGAGCAAATTAGTTGAATCTCTGATCTGCTTTTAAGGCACTTATACTAATAAAACATGAACGACAGTGAAATTCGTTGTGAGGTGTGGTGACACGCGCACTTGGGTTGAAGAGAATCTCCAGGCAGGGAGGCTTTGCTCTAACAGGACCTGGCCTCTGTCTGGTCTGTGCAGGCCAGCTCAGAGCCCAGCCCGGCCCCAGGGAGCTCAGGTGTCAGGTGGTCTGCTCCCCGCCTCCCCCACCTCCTGGCCTAGGTGTGTTGTATGTATAGAGAAGGTTCTAAAACACTCCCAGCCCTCTGGTGATCCCGGCTGGCTCCCATCAAAGCTGAAAACCTTTATGCCGAACTATCTTTCCCAGGGCCAGAGTTGAGGCTCCTTACTTCAACTCTTCAAATCAGTTATGCAGAAGCCAGGGGAATGGGATGCACAAGGCCCAGCTTCTTTCTGAGGCAGAGGCGCGTTGGCTGGGCTCTGATGGGGGCCAATATTTTTAGCCAGCAGCCAGGGCAGGCGTGGGAGGGTACAGCACAGACGAGGACCTGGGGGAGAGGAAGGCCCCCTGGCAATCACAGCCCAGGGATGCTGCCTCCCGCCTAAAGGATGGGGTGAAAGGGTGGGCAGAGGCCAAGTGCTCTGAGCTGACAGGAGGGTCCCCCACTTGCTTTGGTGACATGCTTGCTATTGGCAGAGAGAAGACCTGGGAAAAATGCTCCTGCAAGCAAAACCAGGGACAAGGGCTATCAGATGGATCCCATGTACTTGATAAATACAGTACATCCACTTGTTTCAACCAGGCTTTGCAAGGAATGGGGGGAAACTCCTAGGAACAAGATCCAAGACCAGGCAGGTCCCCTGGCCCAATCCATGCCTTAGTAGTTCCTTTATGCAAAAGGGTTAAAGAGAGCTGGGGGACTGAGGCAGTGGGCAGCACCTGCTTAGCTGCCCCAACAGTGAGCCTGACTGAGAGGACCCCCAAAATGCCAGCAAAAGGATGAAAACTTCCTCCAGTTCCAAGCCCAGCTCAGCTCAGCCACATACATTTGGATCCCAACTCACCAGTTAATTACTGGGAGTATAATTTGAGCCCAGTTAGTCTCTCTGTCCCTCAGTTATTTCTCTTTAAAGGGGAGACACTCATCCTTACGTATCTGAACTAGCATGTGGGCTCAGTGAGGAAAAGAGCCAGACACATGTCAAGCATCCAACAAAGGTGCGTCCCCTTATGTCTGCAGCCCGGGTTTTGGAAACTGGAGCCCCTTCTGGCCATGCAGAAAATGTAAGGACGGTATTGAGTTGGCAGAGAAAACAGGGGCAGGGGACTCCCAGGTCACACGCTTGGATGCCCACATAACTGAACTGCTGAATGAAACGGGCTGCCTTGAGACAAGAGGGGGTCTCATCACTGAGTGATCAAGTATCTGTCGGCCCTGAGGACCCCTGACCCCCGCTGGGGACACCCATGCAAGATGCCCTTGTCCGGCACCTGCCGGGAGTCACGTGTACCACAGCCACTCTCCTGGTTAATCTGGCCTTCCTCTAAATGCCCCCCACCAAAGTCTCCCATCCTGCAATCTTCATCTTAGGAGGGGTGCTCTGCACACAGTCTAAATCCAGCTCCACAAACCACCTCTGCAAAGCCCTCAAGTAGCTTTTCTGAGTAGGAGGTTCAAAACTGGGGGACGACAGGGACAGCACTAGGAGCTTAGATATGTGACAGACCCAGGGTTTGCAACACAATCCATAGACACACTCTCGTGGCCACTTACCTCTGACCTGCAATGGAAGCCACAGCCACGGCCCACATTGGATCCCCTGGAATCTCTCTCCATGCCTGTCCACTCCCCACCTGTCCATGCCCCTCCTTCTGCCCACACTGTCCCCAGGGCCACCGCTCTGATGTGCTGTAGCTCATTCATTATTCAGACATTTCCTCAGTTCAGAGGCCCAGGGCCAGAGGGTTGGCATTCCGCGTGCTCTTGCACCTCCCGGGTTGTACAGAGAATGCAGATGCGCCAGGCTGGGGTTCAGGATGCGGACAAAGCTCAGTCCTAGGGTTGGGGGCGTCTTCGCACTTTATGTTCTAGGACCGCATCCTCTCACAGCTGCCCCCTGGGGTTACCCCACCAAGGCTTACACATCCACCCTGAGGAGCCACAACCGAAAGCAGCTGGGATTTGATCCAGGGGCAGGCTCTTTACAAGCGGCAAGTGACAAGACTTGACTATTCTATAACAGTACTAGAGTCACCTGACTGTGACCTTGGGGCTGAAGGCAGCACAAAAGCCTGGGCAAGCCCCTGGGAAGAGGGACAAAGAGCCCTCCTGAAGTGGGGCCAAGACACCTGCCAAATCTAAAGCCAGCGGTGGCGCCCTGACCCCTGATCTGGCTGTGCGGGGGCTGGGCTGGGAGGGCAGAGGTCTCTCTCACCTGTATCACAGGTCCTGTGATGTGCATTCCAAAAGCTGACATTGCTCTGCTCCTCCCCTCTCGGGCTTTGGGCTGCATGGTCCTCTTTTCTCATGTTTCCCTCCCAGGGTGCACAGACCAGCAACTTAGCCTTCAGTTACTTGAATAAATGCAAGGGTTAGAGGGAGAGAGAGAAAGAGATACAGTGTCAAATTGCCTGGTCCTAAATATTTCTTGTCCCTTTGCCCATCCTGGATCCATCTCCCCCTCAGCTTTGCCCCACCTTCCACCCATCCCAGGATCAAAACTGGAATCTTCTATATACAGCTACACTTCCCTGAGTCTAGTGTTGGATCCCTAGGCTGGCCAAAGGAGCGGGAGCCAGCGTTGCCCCTCACTGGCAGGGGAGTGTTCACAGGAGGGCCCCCCATTGCCTCAGACAGAGAATGAAGGTGGAAGGGGCACCTAACAGGGATGGCTTCCTCTCTCCTGCCCCTGTGCCTGGCTCCACAGGATCAGGCCTGGAGTACACGCTGAAGGCGGTCTTGGTCATTTCCCTCCACAAAGCTCCATTTCGGAAACAACCAAAGGGGACCTCAAAGGAGAAGTCTCTCCATGAGGCCACTGAAGGTGGAGAGGGAGGGAAAGCAAGAAGCCAGGGAGAACTGCCCCTCATGGGCTCCAAAGTGTAGGTTTCTTCATAGAAATCTGAGGATCCCTGTTGAGTACCCAGAAAATTAGGCTGGTAAGGGAAGAGACAAGCTTTCAAAAGTGTGACTTTTTCATTGACTCCCACGGCCAGGTTGCTTTTTAAAACCCAGCTCCCAGGCCTGCATTCCTTCCCTGCACCCCCTGCCATAGTTCCTGGGGAGGGGACCAGCCAGAGCATGGAGGATGGGATGAGAGTTCTAGACTCTGGCTAGAAGCCAGCCTGTCCAAGGCTTTGTGCAGGGCCTAGAGATCTGGAGTCTTCCACAAAGCAGGCTCAGGACACACTCACCTGGGCCTTTCCAACGACCCCAGCCTCCAAGCTCCAGGGATCCAAAGTTTAATAATGCGCTTTATCCAGAAGTAATATGATTAGCTCAGCCCAGTCTGGCCTTCAAGACTGACCACTTCTAACCACTCTCACTCACATTGTTCCCTGCCAGGAACCCCCTCCTACTACCTCCACCCCTCTTCTCCTTCTCAAATCCTCCTTGTCTTCAAGAACGGGCTCCAGTGCCACATGGTCCAACAGGCCTTTTCCTTCTGCTCCAACTCCTGCTGACCCACCTTTTTCCATCACCCCAAACACATACTTGGCACTTGACCATATACAACTTCGCAATTCATTAAATACTCCTCTTATACCTTTCTCTCTTTTTTCATATATATCTTTCATATATACCTTGTCTCCCCAGCTAGTCTTACAGATGGGAGTCACATCTTCATCTTCCCTGTGCTTTCCCAGTGCACACCCTGTACTCCTTCTCATGGCCATGCCTTTAGATCAGCACCCCCCCCCCGCAATCACCTGATCACTGCTCAGATTCACCCTGTGCAACACCGCTAAGTTAGTCTTTCTAAAGCACCACTCTGATCATAACATCTGCAGCGCAAAAACCCTCAAAGGTTCCCTGCTGAGGTTTCAGTGAAGCCCAAACACCTCTGCTTGGCATTCAGGATCCTCCATGACCTGGCTCAAGCTCCGCCCAGCCTGCCTCTGTCATCCCTCTTCTACACAGCCTCCATGCTTCAATCAAACCTGTTACTTTAGCAGCTCCCAAATACACTAGGATTTCTTGCTTTGGTGCCCTGCCCATGCCACTGTGGCCACCTGGAGCACCCTTCCCTCCCACCGCCATTTGTTGAATTCCTACCCATTGTTCAGGGTCCTGCTCAAACGCCAACTGCCCCTACGCAAGTCCACGCCAAGAGGAGGCTGCTCCCACCTCTGAACCCAGGCAGCACTTGGTACCTCCCTTGGGGTATTTAATTGGGGTCTGCTTCTCATCACAGAGCATCCCCGAGCACTTGTTTACCCTCCTGCATGGGTGTAATAGCTGGGACAAGGACCATCCTGCATCTCCACAACCCAGTGAAAGATACCCAAGACTTTCCTGATTTCTCACATTTCCAAATCTTTTCTTAAAGAGAACCCAGGACTCTGGGTAAAGATTTAGCTACTATGAAAAGCACAGTTTCTTCATCTAGAGCGTATACAACATCAATAGTATTGATAAGAGTATTGATCATAGGCTCCCTGCAAAGCACTACACATTCCTCATCTCACCTGCCAACAATGGACAGGCCCTGCCCGGCACCGGGACCTCTGAACTGTAGCCCTTGCTATGCACTAACAGCACTGTCTCAACCCAGGCTCCTTTAGCTTACAATGAGAGGTGCTGACTTCAGTCACTGTGCTCTCATCCCAGCCTCACGTCCTGCGTATCCCTGACTGCCTGAAGTCCCAACCTGCCTCAAGGGTGGTTTGAGAACCACAACAAAGACCATGGAGATGCAGAATGGCCTGGAGAACGTAAGGAATGACCATAGGAGCTGTAACAGGAGGAAAGAGAAAAGACCTGCCCAGGCTCAGCCTCCAATGAGACATCGCAGAGCCCTGGCTGGCTGGGGCAGCGATTCTCCTAAGGGCCTGGGGCCACCTGCACTCTCTCTGATCATAGCAGGCTTGTAGCTGTTTCTGTGTGGGTTGGAAATGGTGGGCTTTTTGTAGTTTTGAGTTTAAGATATTCAGACCCCTCCCTCTGCTCCTTTCCTTATTAAAGTTTCCCTCACTCAGCTTATGTAATATCCAAAAATCAATTGCTTATTTTACTGTCTGTTTAGAAATGAAAGTGGGACTTAGTGGGGGAGCCTGCAAGCCAGGAGGCAGCCCCAGGCTGAGCCAGAGGCACTGGGAGGGAGACGGCCCAGGCAGCTGGCTTCCAAGCTCAGCTGTAAAGGAGCTGAGTGCTTGGGGTCTCCAAGGGCCTCAGGGCTGGAAGAGACCCCAGAGCTGAACTCTCAGTTGACAAGGCCACTCCCTCCCCTCCTCTGCTCTCCCTCACCCCCAAACAGAGCCTGGAGAACCAAGCCCTCTTGAGGCCACAGCTCAACCAATGGAATGGGGTGAGATCATCCAGTTCCAGCAGTAGCTGGGCTTTAAAAAAAGGCAATTCAAACTCATGTGCAAGCCTGTTCACACACTCCTGAGCCAGCATCCCATGGTGCCTGGCTTCCAAAAAGTCTCTGTGGATAGGCACGGTCAGGTCTAGAGATTCAAGAGGGGAGACATGTTAGAAAATTCCCAAAAGAAGCAAATAAAGCCCTGGAGATAGTAAAAAGATCAGCGGTTGGCAGAGGTTGGGATGGAGGGAGGGATGAACAGGCAGAGCACAGGGGATGTGGGGGGCAGTGAAATTACAGTGTGACACTGTAATGACAGACACGTGACACTATACGTTTGTCAAAAACCCATAGAATGTACAAAGCCAAGAGTGAACCCTAAGGTGAACTATGAATTTTCATTAATAATAATGTATCAATATTGGTTCATCAACTGTAACCAATGTGCCACACTCATGCAAGATGCTAATAATACAACTGTGAGGGGATATATGGGACCTCTCTGTATTTTCAACTCAATCTTTCTGTAAGCCTAAAAGTGCTCTAAAAAATTAAATCTATTAATCAAAAAATAATAATAGCCAAACTGGAAACAACCCAAAGCAGGTGAATGTGGTGCACGCCTACCATGCAACGCCACTCAACAATCAAAGGAATGAATGACTGATAGACACATGCATGCACAAGAGCATGCACATGCGTGCATACACACACACACGCACACACATACACACACAGCACTCCGTTCTAGCAATGGAGCCACTGACGTGCTATATGACCTCCGGCAATCACTGCAGTGTCTTGGCCCCAGTGTGGCCCCATGTGGACCTTCTCCCCCAAGTCCCTCTCATTGCCTCACTCTTGTCTAAAGCAGCAAGGATGAAATGAAGCAAAATTTGATCCTACTCTTGACCCCAAGAAGGAATAAGGTCTCCACAGCCCCTGGCTTCTTGGCGGCCCTGATGGCTTCCCCCGCCCCGCCAAGCACAAAGGGTTTCTCCTCTGGCGAGACTGAGCCAGGGCTCAGCTCTGCAGGACCAGGAGCCCGTGCACCAGCAATAGCAGCCACCTTCCCTGTCCCTCAAGGCTCCAGCCTCTCTGGAGTCCCAACTCCTCACCTTCCCCTCCCGTCCCTGCTCTCCTTCTGCTCTCCTGACTTACCCATACATCACCAGGAATGTAATACCCTTAAAAAAAAAAAAAAAAAAAAAAAAAACCATTTTGCTCTGAACTAACAGAGTCAGGCCTCATTGTTCCCAATATCACCAAGCAATTTCTAAGCTAGGGGAGTGTTGAATTGGAGCAGGAAGATGGGCAATTGGTCAGGGTCAGCTGACACGGTGGGGAGTGGGGGTTGAGAGCTCTAGGGAGGTGGGAGAAAGGGCTCAGCTGAAAATCAGTAAAGAAGGAGGCTGGGACTCCGAAGGTACAAACAGAGATGACATCCTAATATTTCTCTCTCTTCTCTTCTGACCTAACTCATCATGCTCAACTATGGATCCACCTGGAATGTAACTTCTTTACCAACTGAAAAAATCTCCTTTAAATAATGCCAACCTGCCCTAATAGCTCGACCCTCTTTGCTACACGTTTCAACAGCAGAAATTCCAGCCAAAGAGAGTTTGAGCATCTCCAGAACCCAGGGAACACTGACCAGTCTCTGTCTAAGGAACTATCAAGTATCCTTCAAGGAAGGGTCCCCAGGTCCCTCCTCTAGGAAGACCCCTAACCCAACTCTGAGAGAATGATTTGCCCGCCCGACCTGCATCATGACATTCGGTTCTGGCACAAAGCTCGCTCCTCTCACAATCATTTAGCTCCTAGATACATGATACAAACACAGCATTAACACATAAACTTTGCAAGTTAACAACCTACTGCTATTATAAATTATATTCATGAGAAGGGACCATATTTATTTATTTATTTCTCTATTTTTTAGTCATGTCTACTGTTCCGGACACCTAGTAGTAGGGACTTCGTCCATGTGGAGTGAACAGAAAACTCTGGTGGCTATACAATTCTAGAAACAGAATTGTTGATTGACTGACAGACACCAATTATCTAGAGGGATATCAAAACACTCTGAAGACAAAGGACTGCATTACCACAGTCCCAGGACAGTGCTGTCCAGGGGAACTGTCTGTAAAGATGTGGATGTTCCATATCTGAGCCGTCCAAGATCTAGCCACTGAATACATGGGGCCACTGAGCACTTGAACCGTGGCAAATATGATCGAGAAACTGAATTTTACATTTTAATTAATTTTAAACAGTCACATATGGCCAGTGGCTACCCAACTAGATAGTGCGGTTCTAGAAAGAGGTGTCTCTGGAGATGGGGCTCATAGTGACATGAGCATGGAAGTTCCCACTGAGAGCTTGGGACCACAGCATGGTGCAGTACTAAAAAGTACGCACTCTGGAGCCACACTGTCGTGGGTTCGAATCCCCATCTCACACTACTACCTAGCTATTTAACTCTCTGTACTTCTGCTCATCTGAATAATAAGAATAACACCGTGTAGGATTGCTATGAGGGTCAAATGAGTTAATACATTTAAACAGTTTCTCCCGTATAGTGAGTATTCAGTAAATATTGTTGCTATTACAGGCACATAGTAGGCATTCAAAATGGTTGTTGAATTCGAATGTGCATCTACAAAAGAATATTTGGTAATATTTATTGAATGCTCACCAAATGTCAAGCACTGTACTGAGAACTTGACAATAACACTGAGAGCAAAGTATGATTATCAACATATTAAAGGTGAGAAACTGAAGCTAACGGAGGTTAATGAGTACCCAGCTTCCGAATGACACTATGCCCGATTCCAGAACCCCTACTCAGTCTGTTTCCTCGTCTACACAATGAGCATTAGGATAGTATCTACAGTCAAGTTTGGCAAGTAGATAAATAAGGTAATGCATATGGCCGGTGCTTTGTATAACACAATGGTTTCCAACCGGGGACAATTTGTCCCCCAGGGAACATTTGACAATGTCTCCAAACATCTGGGTTCTCACATTTGGAAGAGAGGATTTGCTACTGGTATCTAGTGGGTAGAGATCAGGGGTGCTGCTAAATACTGCGCAATGCACAGGACAACCCCCCACAATAAAGAATTATCTGGCCCCAAATGGCAAGAGTGCTGAAGCTGAGAAATGCTAGGCTGGACCCTCACAGAATGTGTTCGATATGTGCTAGCGATGAGAGAAAGAAGGGAACTGATTCCACAAATCTCAAAAGGTACACCTTTTGTGCAAAGCCTAGGACAGCAGTGCCACAGCAGGGCAGGAGGCTCAGGGAAATTTTTCAGTCCATCAAATCACAGAGAATTCCCACTTGCCACATGAAAGAACAGTGTGCCTGGCACTGCAGGGCAGATGCTTGAAAAACAAAGTCCCCACTCTCTAGACACTTGTGATGAAATTGTACTAGTGCAAGGTAAGGAAAGGGGGTGGAGGAGCCAGGGAACTGAATCGCCCAAGACTATAAAGAGGTGGTGGGGTGGGGGGCAGGGGTGAAATCACTCTATCCCACTCCATCATTTCACAGGTGAGAAGTACAGAGGCCAGTGGAAGGGCACAGAGCCACAGGCAATGTGGACAAAAGGCATGGAGTTCCTGGAGAGGCCAATCATTCCCTATACCCCAACTTTCTTACAAACCAAGCATGAATGATACGTTCTGCTCCTTCATTGGACTGCAGCTGCCCAATCTCCAGCTAAGTTAGCATGTCAACCGAACACCATCATCAACATCACCACCGTTTCCTGGGCACTTCCTATGTGCCATGCACGGCACTGAAAGCAAAATTCCATTTAGTCTCATGACATCCCTATTTTTTAGATAAGGTAACCAAGTCCAGACGAGACTACAGATTCTACAGCTACAGCTCTTAATCACCACGCTGACTCACTCTCCTAGCATCAGATGGGAGCCCGAACAATGGATGAAATGGGCCCAAGTCACATTCTGCCCCTCCACACAACACAGTTGGACTTGCCTGCCCTTGCCGTGCCCTGACACACTGCAGAAATCAGAAGGGTCTCCCAGGTCCCAGCACAGTGCCTGGCATCCAGGCTTGAGACGGGAGGGGTGGCTCCTTGAGTTCCATGGATGAAAGCCACAGTCCCACTTCCTACTGTGCACAGGCCCCAGGCTTGTCGTTCATAACTCAGTTTGGGTGGAGGGGAGACAACATGGGTAATGAAATAACAGCACACAGCCAAAGCGTTGGGCTCAACAGGACCCTCCGGGTGTTTGGAGCTCACACCTCACATGCTTAGCAATCAGGAGACAAGGTGACAGAGCAGAGGGGGCTTCCCTGACTCCACGCACTTGCACTGGAACTTGAGGGAAGGGGAGGAGTTCTCCTGACAGACCTGGAGGAAGAAGTCAGGAAAAGGCATTCCCAGCAGAGGGACTTGTACGAACAAAGACAGAAGTGAGCAAGGCTGCTGAAGGGGGGAGAGGAGGATGCCAGCTTGGGCAGAGCAGGGGGGACAAGATGGGTCCTCCTTGGGAGGGAGACAAATGAAGAGGGGCTAGGCAGTGGGCATCCAAGAGCATCCTCTAGATGGGGGCGGATTAGTGTTAGCAATGCTTCAAAAGGGATTTGCAAGGGAATTATTTATGGTGGTAACAAGCAAGCACTCATTTAGCTTATATCCCACATTATACAAACACGGCATTGAGCTCTGCAAGTGAAGGCCCTAATGCCACTCTAAATTAAATTCATCAGTGTCTTAATTAAGATCTATATTTAGTTCTTAATTAAAGGGGAGAGAAAAATCCACGATGTTGCATGGCAGAGATTTGAAATGGAGATAAATCATGTTTCTGCCAGTATACTGGGCATATGCCCTCCCACCCTCAAGACTCTGCCCCCTGCCAGGACAGGCAATCCTTTAATCCCCCCTTCCTTCTTTCCTTCTTTCTTTTCTTCCTCCCTCTTCCATTCATTTCTTCTTAAATTTATTCTACATCTATATATTGAGTCCCTATGTGCCAGGCACTGAACTTTGATTCTGGGGCACAGCAGGAAATAAAACAGAGATAGTCCCTGCCCTCAAGGGTGGGGTTACACTCCAGACAAGAACACCAATGGATACATACATGTCTCAGCTTGGAGACCCTCTGGGTCTCCACTATTCTCCAGGTGCTTCCAGCAGGAAGAATCCTGGTGTCCAGACACTCTGGATGATGCCATGGCTGATGCCTTCATCCTATCAGCCAGAGCGAGAGTAGAAGAGTAGCTGCTCAGGTCCTTCAGTTTCCCTGTGCCCACCATGCTGAGCAAGCTCCCACGTGAGCCCGCTGCAGGGCAAACCCTCAGGAGCCCCATTCCACTCTCCCATTCCTTTCGAGTAAAGGATGAAGACAAGTTGTCGAGAGGATGAGGAAGGGGTCTGTGAGCTTCCCTTCAATCTTAAGATTCCAGGCTCCTCTGACACCTACTAGGGTACTGTCCCCTGGGAATGGCTTCACTGAACAGGGTTAAAATGAGATGCATCAGAAGATCACAGAACACAGAACATCACAGTCACAAAGACCTTTGCTTCCCGACAGTCTGAGTTCCTGGGGGGGGGGGGGGTCAAGGGACTTGGTCAAGTAAACAGCACTGGCAAAGGGCAAGAGCTAAAATACACAACTGTCTGGGGCCAAGGATTGTATCCAAAAGGACACAAACATGGATATAACAGAGTTCCTGCCCTCGGGACCGCTGGTGGGGGGGAAGGGGGAGACAGGGTAAATTAGGAGGGGAGTCCCTATGGATTATCAGTGAAATCTAACCCTGTTGTGCAACCGTATCCTCCAGAAAATGTTTTTCTCCAGGGCTCCCAGGGTCCCTCCCAGTGGTCAGTGCAAAGTCTGGGGGGTGTGGGGGAGCACTATCCAAATGGTGGTGACAGCACAGTGCCACTGAGCCACAACAGAGGCTACCCTAGCTCAGGCGATGACTGGAAGCCTAAGACGAGATGCGTTTGTGCTGAGTGTTCAAGATGTTCGAGTCTGTTAGGGAAAGAAATGGACAGAAGGGCATCCCGGTAGGGGAAATAGATTGTAACAAAACAATCAAGAAAACAGGCGAGTTCTGGAGAAAGGCTTGAACGCTGGCATCTCACTCCTGTGCTCAGCCTTGGGGAAGCCTCCAAAGAACGTTCAGTGCTGCTGGGGTCCCCATGGGCAAGTCCCGAAGTGCCCTGCACTTCCCGGCAGAAAATCAACAGATAAGCACCCCGCTTCACAGCACAGCCCCAGGATGGGCACGGGTCGCGGTTTATGTTAGAGCTGGCGACCTGATGCCCAAGCAGCGGCGGTGAAACCCGGAGACCTGGCGGGTGCAGTGGGTCTGGGAAGCGGCGGGGGCGAGCGCCGAGCGGGCCACGAAAGTTAACTTG
Source organism: Ursus arctos (assembly GCF_023065955.2). NCBI lineage: Eukaryota > Metazoa > Chordata > Mammalia > Carnivora > Ursidae > Ursus > Ursus arctos. The sequence continues at coordinate 12,455,069 of NW_026622897.1, forward strand.
GCAAAATCCGCGCATCAAAGCGGTGCAGCTGCGACTTGCAGAGCCCGCACAGCTTTCTTCTTGCCGCTCTCTTCTCCCCGATTAATCAGCGGCTACAGCGCGGCGCTTTGATCCCCGAAATCAAACCCTTCGTCTGATGGGTGACTTGATGTTATGCTAATCCGAGCTGATTGAGCTGAGATAATTACACTTCATCCAGGTTTCCTGGGAGTTCCGAATAAATATTGATGCACATCTGTCCCCCGCTCAGGTGTAGCGGGGAGCTTTGCGCTGGCAACAGTTTCGGCCAGCCAGGGAAGCACGCGCGGGCACTGCCGCTAGCCGCCAGCCACCGCCTTCGCCAGCCTCCACCAGCCTTCGCCACTGCGCCCGGAAGCCGAGCCCATGGGATGCCCAGATCCACCCGGGGAGATGGTGAAGACCTGGAGCTTTGAGGCTTGAGTCTCAGTGCCCCGCTATCAGCTGTGTGGTCTTGGACAAGTCACTTAGCCTCTCTGAGCCCCAAAGCCTACAAATTTTTCTAGATTGCCACAGAGATTAAATGAGATGCGTCAGAAGAGGCTGAACTAGGCGGAGTTGCACTCAGCCTTGCAGCGCCCCCACCCCCCCCACCCCAAAAGCTGGGGCTGGGGGGAGGTGCTGGGAGGAGGTGCCCCAACCAGAGCATCCTCTCTGCCAACACTCACGCGCCGCCCTGTGCGCTCCAGACAGTATAGAAATGAATAATAAAGCAAGCGTTTCCGTGGCGCCGCTCCTCCCCGCGGGCTAATTAGGTCGTGTTTGTAAAGCACTTCGAAGACAAAACGCGCCCCAAGTGTTAATTATCATTAGCCCCATCCCAACACGCTTTCCAAACAGCACGGGAAGCCCAGAGCATCCCCTTGCCAGCCTGCTCAGCAGCGGCTCAGCAGCGGCTGGGCGGGGCTCAGAGACCCCGAGAACCGGGCAGCCAGGCCTCCTCCCACCCCTCCTGTCTCTCTGTTCCTTTTCCCAGGCCCTCTGCAGTTCCGGATGCGAGGACAGAGACCGGGAGGGAGGAAGAGCGGGGTACAAGACAAAACTAACTGCAGATGTATCCATCCCAGGAAGGCATCACTGAGGAGAAGCCCTAGGTTTTGGCCATGTAGGAGTGGATGGGGGAATGGGACAAGGTGGCTCCTAGTACTGACGCTGCATAGACCCAAGCAATCTGTCTTCCTCAGTCTTGTAGGATTTGTCCCCAGCTGCCTCCAAAACGACACCCCCCTTGACCAGAGACTCTGGTGCCCAATCCCTACCTCCTTTAAGGCCAGGCCAGGGCTGAAGGACAGGGTGGCACAAACTGAACTCAAGTGGGTTCTGGATGTACCAAGCAGAAATTCTGGCAGAACCTGGTCTTGTGCTCTTGAGTTAGACTGCCCTGGAAGTCCTAAACCCAGCCTGAATAGGTTGTAGTCCTTTCTCTCACCTTTATGGAGTGATGATTATAAGGATGAGACCGGCGAAGGATCTCCATACGCCACACAGCCAGGTGGAAGCAGAGCCAAACTCCACCTTCCAGATTTCCCTAGTGCTCAGCTTCTTCTAGATGGTTCCCCTTAGAATAACCACAGCAATACTTAGAAAAATAACAGTGAATGATATGCAGAGTTCATTACCATTTACAAAGTGCTGAAACATACATTATCTCAGTAGGTCCTAAGGAGCCACAGAGGCTCAGAGGTGTCAAGGGATTTGGTCTAGGTCACACCTTAACTGGTCAGTGGCCATGCTAAGGCAGCAGCCCATGGCTGCCCTCTCCAGATCTTGTGCAGTACTTCCCAGCTCACTTTCTTAGTGTGTCTAGACTCATTTCTTCAAATGCATGCAATTCTTGCCTGCACTGTTTCTCATGTTGCTTTCTTAAAATTCAGCATTTTTCTGTCAATAAGCATTTTTGCCAAGAGATATTTCCTATTAACTTCAGAAGTTGGTGAATGGGGCTGAGCCCCTACACCTCTTCCATAGAAGCATGAAAAGACAAGCCTCTTGTATGGGTGGGGGTTAGGGTGGCAGAGAGAGGGTATCTCCATCCTCTGGGAAAGAAGACTCTAAACTCCACCAAGCAGAGGTTGGACTACACCTATCCCTTTCTCCTTCATCATTCCTACCACGGTGCTTGACAACACTGGTTGAATTCTGAGTGGGAGTGAAACAGACGCAAGCAGCCTGAGGCCTGGCAGAAGAAAGGAGGGGCAAGGAGAGTTCATGCCCTTTTCTGACGCTAGGGCCCTCCAACATTCATGTGCAGGGGGAGGGAATCTCCTGGGGAGGCCCTCAGAGGGCAGGTTCGCCACTCCAACCCAAGGGTCTGATGTAGAAGTTAGGTTAGAGACCCTGGAATCCTCTTTAAACACTCTCCCCACAGCCTCATCCCCCAGGCTTCCTACAGCCACTCTCAGAACCTTTGGCCAGCAGGAGCTGAGCATGGCACAAAGACCCCCAGAGGTCACATGGGAGTTTGAGAGCAGCGTGGACATTCATTCAAACAGAAAACAGTGGGGCCCAGGAAAGCAGAGCCATCTGAGGCAGGCCTTGTCGGAGGTGGGAAAACTTTAGCCCCCTCTACAGGAGTGTCTTTGGTTTCAGAAGCAGGGTGCGCAGGGGCTAGGGAGAGGCTTGGGACAGCCTGAGGCAAAACTAATACAGGCTTCCTCTGAGGACTTCTGCAGGGAGGAGTCCCCAAGACCTGCCACTTGTCACTAGGTCAGTGGGTGGGGAGGTATGCTGCCTGTCAGAAGTTTCGGAGAGGAGGGAGGCTGCCTTATCCATCAGTCCCAGGAGGCTCAGGGCCCAGGGCCTATCAGGGGAACCAAGCAAATGTCTTAATTTCTTTGAAAATCAAAAGAAAACAAACGAGCTTCCAGATAGAATAAACCATTTTAACACATAATATCAATGTATTTGTCTTTATACCCATGCAGTGGTAAAATAGAGTTATTTACTTACTTATTTTTCATGGGGGAAGAGACCCATGGAAGCAAAAGTGCCTAGGGGTCACAAGTCAGAATGCAGCCAGGGGCAGGGGAGAGCTGTGGGTAGGATGAAGAGCAACTTCCCTGGAGCCTCAGACGCAGGGGTGATGTGACTTCCCAGATTCCTACTGTGGGCCTGGCCCCTCACCGGCAATGCCCAGGGCTTGGTGAAAAGAGGCAGCCTTTGACTGGGCCCTAAAGCTGCCCTGTGATTATGACGGACCCTCAGGAAGTGCTCCCTAACGAGATCTTAGCCCTGCTAGGGATTCCCTGGCTGGGCTCAAAATGGGAAAGAGGATGCAAGAGGAATGGATTCAGCAGTGGGAGGACCCGGCCTCCTGTACCTTTAGATAGAAATAAAGGAGTGTAAATGAGGCCCAGGTGAGCACGTTGGTTTTATAGTCAGTATTTGGGCACACTTTGATCCCAAGCTGGGCATTCTTCCTTCTTGTCCAGAAGTGAAAAGGAAAATGAGAAAAAAGAGAAGAAGTGCCCCGCTGACCACGGCTTCCTTTCCTCCTCTTGCCCTAACTACCTTCCATCCTAATGCCCTGCAAGGTCCCAAACTTTGTGTGTGGTGAGCCAGTGGCCCCACCTGGAGTCAGAGACCACATTCACTAATCCAGAAATGAAAGCACCCAGAGAAAACAGGCTAATCAAATTATACATTCCTGAGAACCATTTATAAGCCAGGTACATTCTTTAATCTTAATTAGAAATCTGAACAGCTCCCACAGTCTCTGTAATCAACATTTAAACAGCACTGACCCCCATGGTGCTAACCTTGAGAGCCATACACGGATGGGTGAGAAGAGAGCTGGAGGCTGCCTTCTCATTGGGGAAGGGGTGTCCATGGGGCTGCAGGCAAGGTTGAATCACTAGGCTACCCTCTCAACACCCCATGCCCTGCCCTCCCCAAGGACACACATACACAGAGCCACAATCTATCCAATCCACCCTCTAACCACCCCCACCGTGAGCGAGGACTAGATTTAGAACCTTGTAACCCACACTTGTCTAATACAACACCTTTCTAGCTAGCCCATTCTCTGTGCTACAAGCCTGGGATCTTTCTACAAGGCACATCTGACCATGTTGATTCCTATAGAATGCCTTTGAGTTTTCTTAAAGCCTTTAAGATATAATTCAACTCACCTCACCCCCACTCAGAGTGTCTTTCTTAAGCTTTGCAGCCCAGCCCCTACTACCTCTCTACCCCACTCCCCTGAGAAACTGAAGGGGTTCGGAGTATGCCTCCTCAAAACATGCCACTCTGGCCTATGGATTATTTTGGATTGAAGGCAATTTTTAAAAAGCGACACAGGATAGACTTTTTGGCCTCCTCTCCACCAGGAAGGACAGGGTGATTCTTAATCACTGGCAATAATGCTGGACTCCCATCAGCCCAGAGATGGCACCAGAGTAATCTACATAACAAATCTTGCTAAAACCACCCTAATATTTCTTTAGTTTCCCCCATATATTTACCTTCCTACAGTCTGCCACTATTAAGAGCCTAAACCCCCGTTCCTTTGTCTTGTCACTTCTCTACAAACGTATTGCTCTTTGTTCAAATGCTATATAAGCCCAAGTTCTACCCACCCCTCTGAGTTACTAGTCCTCCCGTCTATATGCAGGACATATATTAATAAAATCTGTTTGTCTCCTGTTTATCTGACTCTTTTTGTGAGTCTAATTTTCAGGGCCTCAGGCAATGAACCAAAGACAGAGGAAAAGAGATGTTTTCCCCTTCCCTACAATACTGAACTACTATCATCCCCTTCATACATCAGGCACTTTAATCTTCTAAGCTTTTGCACATACTGTGTACCCTGCCAGAAATGTTTTCCTCTGGCTTTAACAACCAAGTCAGCTCCTATTTAACCTTCAAAACCTTACAAAGAACACATATGTCCATACAAAGGCTTGTACAGGAAGGTTCACAGCAGCATGATTCATAATAGCCCCAAACTGGAAATAGCCCATAGGGTCAAAGAGATCTGTGGCTGCACCAATGGCCTCTAAAATCCAGACCCCTAAAATACTATTATCTTAAGAGAGGGTGTCCAGATGAGTGACCTAGGCCCAAGTCAAGGACACAAAAGTGGACAGAGGAGGGCTGGTTTGAGCAAACCATGTGTGGTACAAGAGTTCCTCCAGACCCAGAGACCCTTGGGCAGTGTTTATACTTGTGGTAACAATGGTTAAGCATATGAGTTCTGAAGGTCTGAAGACCAAGTTTGGGGCTCCACTGCAGTCTGGCAGGTGCCTTGGGATTGGACAAGTTGACTTTGAGGCAGGACACCCTAAGGAGTATGGCCAAAGGAGCACAGGGTTCAACCATTCACTTATTCAATCCACCTGTGAACTGGTATTCCAAGGCACAGTGTTAAGAGCCAGGGACAGAGCTATGACTATGACAGCCTGTTTATGAAAATCTCCCAGCCTGGAATATGATATGATCTCATGGAGGTGCCAAAAGTCCTACTGGAACTATGTCAGCACACGTTAGGCTACAAGTCACAAAAACCCTTATTCAGGATCACTTAAATAAGGAAAGGGTATTATTTTATGTAGCAGAAAGCTGAGACTAGGCAGGATCCAGACCTGGCTTACACAAGGGCTCAATGACATGACCAGGAGCCTTGCTTCTTCCTGCCTCTCTTCTGTGCTCTCCCTGGCTTTGGCTTCATCTTCAGTCCGGTGACAGGATCAGTTGAGGCAGTTCAAGGCATCACTTCCAGACCTGATAGTGGGAAGCACACAAGACTTTTCTCTTCCCGTGGCTTTCTTCTAGAAGCAAGAAGACTTTTTCCAGAAGCTTCTTCGTCTACTTTATATGTGTCTTATTGGTCCAAATGTGGGGTACATTCCCAATTCCTGAACCAGTCACTGGCAGGAGGACAAGGTTTATTTAAGACCAGTTAGACTCACCCCTGGGGCCTGAGAGTCATGGGAAATCAGCTTCCCCTAAAGCCACAGGCTGTGTGGGAGAGTGGTGAATGCCCAGATAAAATCAGGATCTGCCATGAATTCTCATGGGTGAACTACCTACAATGTCTACAGTATGATGCCCAAGGAAAGAGCAGACAGCCAGGAGGTGGTGACCTTTCTAGAGGAGGTGACCTACGAGCCGGGTCTTTAACAATGGGCAGGAGTTATAAGTGAGAGAAGAGACAGAAGTTTATTCCAGACACTGGGCTCGGCATTTGCAAAAGCACAGCAAGATATTCAAAGGACAAGGAAATGCCTGGCTGCACTGGACTGCTGGGGGCCATGTGGGACACAACATCCCAATCCAAATCTGGCTGAAAAGATGGGCAGGGTAACATTGTGAAGGCTCTCACATGCTGTGTAAGGAGCTTGAGCTTTACCATGAGAACCAGAGGATAACTTAGAAGGCAATGTGAGAACGCCCCAGTCTAGCTGGGAGTGAGCATCCCTCTCAAACTAATCCCTTGTCCCCACCTCTCAATGACCACATCTAAGAGCTGTTCTTGGTCCTCATCCTCTTTGACTTCCGAGTGGCATTTCTCACTTTGGACAACCCCCTTCAGCTTAAGTTCAATTCTGGGTGGCCACCCCTTACTCCATGCAAAGCACCCCTGGACCTTGATTTCAGCGGCACTGCTCAGCTGCTTTCTGGGGCTCCCATCCCTCTGGGCATTTCCCGACTCCTCTTCTTCCCTCCGAGCCCCATTTGGGAGTGTCCTCAGTGGCAGTGCTCTCTCACCACACCCTTTCACCTGGTGTTCTTCTTATGTCTGCACCCCAGCCAACCCCTCCTGTTTACTTCCCAGCTTGTTGGAATGCTGGAATGGCGTCCACACCTCCCCTGCAACTGAATTTGAAACCCTGGTGTTCCTTGTGACACCTTGCTCCTCCCTTGCTCCTCCCACTGAATCCATAGTCACGTTTCCAGACCCCTACAATTCCGATATTTGCCATGCCGTGACAAAACTTTGGTGCCCCATCCACCATGTGTGTCTGATAAAGTTCAAAGTCCTCAGCTTGGCATCCGAGGCCATCCAGGATCTGCCTCCAGCCTCTCCTTCCAGCTCGTTTGCTAGTGCTCTTCTCTGGGCCACTTTCTTCCCCAACCATGCTCTGTCCCCCAGCTCAACTTGTCCATCCTCTGCTGCCTGGCTCAAATAGTGGTGCCCTCCAGAGGGACAGAAAGAACCAAGAGCTTCCTGCAGAGAAGGCTGCATGGGCAAGCACAGCTTGGATCTACAGTCACACCTGGGCTCCTCATACTTTTGCTTGGAACTGAACTTTGCACTTGGAACTGCACTTTGCACTTGGAACTGCAGGTCTTCTCCCTAAGGGGCGGACATCACCCCAGCGAGGAGCGGAGAAATGCAGGCACCCTGCAGACAGGGCAGCCCTGGCAGGAGAGAGAGGAAGAGTGCCCCGGCCACTCTGGTGCGAGCCCCTCTTCCATCTCGTCAACTCATTTGGAGAGAGGAAGTGATTGAAGGCCTGGAAGGAAGAGCAGAAGCAATTCTAGGGACTGCTGAGGGAGAGCTGCAGTTCCATATAGGGGACACGGCAAAATGCTGAGGAAGGGAGAAACCATTCCTCCAATGCCGCCATATGCTCGTTCCAGGGCAGCGAGCCAGAGCTGCAAGACTCGGCAGTCTGCATGGCTCTGGGTCCACGAACAGCTCCCCTGTGGGGGGCAGCGCCATCGCCTACATGCAAGCTTGGCCACCCTGTACCGCCTCTGTGAAGATTCCAGCTATGACTCAGATCTTTCCCTTCATTCTAGCACTCCTCTCCAGTTTCCAGAAGGAGGTGGTTAGGACCAGTGATTCCAGAGCTGGCTGATCCCAATATCCAGTCCCATATCAGCAGGCAAGACCCCAAGGGTTTGGCCTCACATGGTGGTACCTGCCATTTCGCCCAGCTGTGCTATCCTGGAGTTAGGGACCAGGAGCTGATAAGGGAGCCAGGGCTCATTCTTTCCAGCTCTCAATGAGCAATGGTAAGTAGCTCAAGGCAGTGTGCCAATAAGGGTGGGAGAAATGAGATCCCGATGGCCAGCACCTCCTCTCCCCCCATTAGAATCTGGTCAAAAACATCCACTAACCTGGAGATTCCAGCCAGCAGAAAGGCTGCCCCTCTGCAGCCCCGGGTTCATGCAGATCCCAAAGATGAGAGCGGCAAAGGGAGGCAGTTTGGGGCTCAAACAAAAGGCTGAGGGAGCAGGCCCCGTAGGCTGACATCTCACTCTTCAGAACTCTTCCAGGCCCCTAAGGGAACTCTGAATGCCCTGCTGACCAGGAGCTCAGGTCCCTCTGGTAGAGGGTACTCCAGCCAGCAGCCCTACCGGGGCCTCTGTGTCCTGGGAGAAAGGGCACAATGCAAGGCTGGCTTCCTTAGGACTAGCTCAGGCATCTTCCTCAATCCTTTTCGCCCACTTCTTGGTCCCAAGACCAAGGCCATCTCCATCTGGCCCTGAGAGCCTGCCAGTACAGTTTTTTCTCAGGTGTCTGTTGATGGGCTCTGCCCCCTGCCCCTTCAGGGCCATAGCAAGAAAAGATTCGTACGATGATGCTGGAGGGAACAGAGTGTATGAGATGTATGTGTCTATCCAGGGACAAATGCTTGGGTTGTGTTTCTTGGTATGCTGACAGGCTCTCAACACTTTTCTTTATAGCACTTTCTGTTCTATTACCCCAACTGTTTCTCCCCTTTTGGGGAGGCAGGTATTATCAGCTCCATTCTACAGATCAGGAAATGACGGCTCCAAGAAGAGAAGTCACCGTCCCAGTGAATGGCCAGGCTAAGATGAGCATGTGAGTGGCCTGACTCCCACCCCCCTGTCTTACTTCATCTTTTCTCAGGACTACTCCAATGAGGGAAGAGCTATGGGCACTAACACCCAGCCCAGGACGGTGTTCCTCTAGGGCCATCTCACTCCAAGCCAACTCAAGGAGCTGCCTGACAAAATCCTTCTACCAAAAATCTGTCCTGGTCAGGAGACACAAATCTGGATCTCTCTGCAGACTACAGTCAGTGGCAGACCCCATTCTTTTCCTTCCTCACCCGTGGGAGCAGTCACTGTAGCTTCTATAGACTCCTACCCAGCCTTAAAGAACCTGCTCAAACGTCACCTTTTCTGGGAAGTCCTCCCTGCCTTCCAGCATCCTCCTTTCTGCTCCCACAGCCCTGAACTCAAGCTTCTCAGTATAATTTCTTCGCCAAGTATTTTTTACGGGTCAGCCTCCTCTACCAGACTATGAGCTCATCAGATAGGATACAGCCTCGGTCACCCTGTTGTCCCCTTCAAGAGGCCAGAAATTACCCCCCAAACCAGGCTTAGGCTGGGGGGCCTGGCATGCTTCCTGAAGCCCTGGCCCTGGATCTGCTGTCACATCTCCCTGGAGAGCTCAGGATCTGGAAGGTTCCCAGCAGGTAGGATGAGTAGGCCTCTAGCCATGCCCTTCTCCATAATCAACTATCCTATCCCAAACCAGAAATTCCCAAACTGAGCCTGTTGGATCTCAAGGCTAAAGAAAAGCATGGGGAGAAAAGACACGACCCCAGGACCCGCCAGAGGGCCATCTCCCATCAAAGACCAGGCAATTGGTCAGTTCAAGATGAGGGTAGAAGGCTCTGGTGGGCAGCATATGGTGACAAGGTACCACCTGGTGCATGGTCAGAGGTCCATCAGCTTTTGCCCATAGGTCAGCCCAGAGGGATCAGGGACCAAGCCCCCAGGTAAGGTCAAGGGTAGGCTCTGTTTCTAGGTAAGGCTAGGGACTTGCTACTGGCAGAATGAGCTGTGCATAAAAGGTGCTCCATTCATGCATGTTGAGTGAATGAATGAGAAATGAATGAAGCCCCCACTGTCCCCTAAGTGGCAGGCTGAGAAGAGCCTCTGTGGGGTCGCGGGGCACCCAGGCAAAGGAGAGTCAACCCAGGGCCTGCACAGAGGATGCCTCCCGCCTACGCTGAGAACAAGAGCACCACAGTGGCTTATTGGGAAATCAATAAGGAGGCGGACCCTGTCTGGGCAGGCGGACACGCTGTATACAGGCCTTCTGCAAACACAATCATCTCCTCAGTTATTAATGGGCCCGCTCACTGCCTCTTCATTAGTGCTCAAATATCAACAGAAAACCGTTTACTTACCATGGGCTCCTGCTCGCGCCGAGCAAATTTGGACAGGACTAGTCAAACAGGGAGCTTGTTGTTGGGCTAATGACAGAGCCCAGTGTAAAGTTTAGCAGCAGCCGAAGCAGGCAGAGAGGGCACCAGCCTGCACCTGCCCCCGGGGGCGGCCCAGTGAGAGCTGGCTGGGGGAGGGGAGCCGTGTCCGGAAGAAGTGGCTGCCCTGAACCCAGAGCCACACGGCCACAGTCCCACAAGCGAACCCTGCTCACACATGAGCCTCGCACTGTCAGATCTTCACACTGGGCCTGGGAACGAGGTCTGGCAGGAATTATCAGGCAGTGTGGAGAAGCGGCTGAGGACCTGTGTGCACAGCTAGCCAGGGAACTGGTTCAAAGCCCAGCACTGGCTAACAGCATCGCTAGGCACAAATTATTTGGCTTAAGCCTCGGTTTCCTCATCTGTAAGATGGGAAATATAAGGGCACTTAGCTCACAGAGATGCCATGAAGATTAAATGAGATAGGGCACAAGGCAGTGCTTAATCTCTTTTGTAGATGAGAAACCAAGGCTTGGATGAATTTGAGACTCTCACCAAAGGTTGTGTGCTTAGGAAGTGGCAGAGTTACACTGGACCCCTGGCTTTCAACTTCAGGTTCAGGGTGGTACCCTTCGGGGTCTCCCCAAGGCTCTCTGCTGCCCGTGTACACCCACAAGCGCAGCCTGCCCCAAGAATGAGCTGCCCTGAAGGCTCAGGATGGGCTAGCCCAAGCTGACAGCCAAAGAGGGCCCCTCCCTGGCCCTCTGCCACTTATTCTTTGCTCTCTGCATCTCTAGTGGAATGCAGACAGAGAGTGGGGATCTCTGGAACTCGATTTTTCCATCCTCACCCAGCCCTGGCCTCTCAGAAAGTGTTGTGTCTTCCTGGGGTCTCCCCAGAACAATCCATCTGGGCAATATTAGGGAGGAGTTTTGTAAGCTTCCTTGGTGACCTGAGTTTGAGTCCCTCTGCCCAATGACTCAGGCGTGGGGAAGGTACCCAACCAGTCACTGGCTCTCCTGGGGTCTGGATAGTCATCTGGTTACTGTCTTCTCCTGGGGGCATCAGAGGCTCTCAAGCTAAGCCCAGGAGTTACAAGAAAGGACCAACCTCTGGTGGCCATAAAATCAGAGGGGCCAGGAGGAGTGGGCAGAGAACAGAAGATACATTTATTGCACCTGCACCTTTCACCTTCCTGCCAGACCTCCTACCATGTGCCCTAGGGATGCCAAGCTACAAGCCTCCTCTCCGAGAAGTTTGGGTCTAATGCAGGGGTGCACAAGCAAGTGTACCAAAGTGGTCACAGCAAGCAGGTGCACACAAAAGGGCCCCAGGAGCAGTGACAAAGCGTCAGGGACCCGGTTGTGTCTGGAGAGTAAAAGATAACTTCATAGATCATGAATACAGGAGCTCAGGCTATAAGGATGAGAATGAGTGTCCATCAAGTAAGAAAGGAAGGGCCTTCCAGGCCGAGATCACAGCATGTGCAGACAGGAGGTGTGAGGCTGGGGAGGTACACTGGGACCATGTCTTGACAACCTTTGTGTCCCACAATATGGCACTTAGGTAGTACTCCATGGGTGTGGAAAGCTAACAGCATTCACTCAGGCTCTATTTGAATGCTCTCTGTGACAGGGAACTCACTCCCTCATGTGCTAATTTGTTCTGTGACACAGTGCCTTTGCACTGAAGCAACACCTCCAACAGCTCCTCTAAGACCTCAGTCAGCCCCTGGGGCAACACAAGGCAACAAGTCATTTAACACTCATTCTACAAAGCACTCACTGAGTGCCTCCTGGGTATACGGAAGTGAACATGAAAGCTGATCCCTGCTCTCAGGGAGCTGCATTCTGGAGGGGGTGGAAGGACACCATCATATAAACAACCACAGAGCAAGATAAGTTCCGACAGAGATAAGGTTAGAAAAGAAAGGAGTATGTGCTAAAATGGAGAATACCTGTAGAACAGCCAAAGGAGCTATTTTGGCTGAACTGGTAACCAAAGGTCTATCTAAAGAGGAGAAATTTGAACTTGAGAGGAAAGCAAGGGAGAAAAGGGCCTCCAGGCTTGGGGCTAGACAGCAGGGTATATGGTGGGACCCCTCACACCAAGACAGGAGGGCTATGGGCAGGCGAGCGATGAGCCAAGGGAAGGGCCAACTGCCACCTACCCCTCAGACGGACCATGCAACAACCCATCATGAGCTGCGTGGCCACACACACGCCCAGGCTCCAACAGGGGCTGGCTGCACATGCGCACGCTCACGCATACCCACTCACCTCTTTCCTCGCTGCACACACTCACACACAGACCCAGCTGTGGGCCTTTCTCCCCACAGTGATGAATGCACTTGCAGGGACCTCCCACCCTCACAGACACACAGCAGTTCGGAGGCATAGAACACAGATGTGCACTTTGCTTTCTTCTGCGTCCTCACGCACACCCCTTGGTCCTTACTGTGTCACTAGTTCATCTGCTTTCTTAACCTCTGCTAATCTGTAATTCCACCCCAGGGTGACTGGACTGGCTTCGCCCCCAGAGGGAAAGAAATTCTGACTCCTGAGTCATTTGAATCTGTGGCACTGAAAGGTCTCCTGACCAGAAGGAACAAGAAAATGTCACTGGCTGATGGGAACAATTTTAATGCAAAATGCCACCTTCCGATGATTGCTCCTTTTGCCGCGGCTGCCAGAAAAAAGACACTTAGCTCTTTCCAGGGGCCAGACTCTGACCAAACAGTTTTGTACGTCCTTCTGCATCCCTTTCCCCTAGAACTGGGCATTTCGGACCAATTCTGGGCTCCTCCCAGTGCCAGGCAGGCCTTCTTCTGGCAAAAGGCAAAAGCGGCCTGGGCAAGTATCCCCAGATGGCCCTTCACGGGGCCTCGTCACCCCTTCACCTTCCGATGGAGGCAAGGGGCTCCTGCTCCATCCGCTTTAAACTGGGCCCTGGGGCGAGGGCCCTTCCAATGCCTCCCCTCCCACTACACTCCCCTCTGCACAGGAGGCTCCTCTTTGCTTGTCTCTCCTCTCTGGATTCCAAGTGCACATCGAGGGGAGGGCTCATGCCCACCTTGCTCACACCACCAATCTAGCACAGCCCAGGCACATGGTGGGTACTCCATAATACGTACAGAACAGATGAAGAATAACAGAATGAAGGAAGAAAGGAATCAAGCTCCTCATAGGGAGGGCAAAGAACATTTCTGTTACTTCCCCCACTGCTCTGGTCCAGGGTTCGGGCGAAGGCTTCCGCACCACACACCCACCAGCCTGCCTCCTCCACCCCACAGACCCCGTCCAGCCCTGGGGCTCGGGACCACCTCACCCTCCTTGCTCTGGAGCTCTCTACCCAGAATGCCCATCTTCACCCTTGGAAATCCTGTGTCTCCTTCCATCCCCATTCTAAAGATACCTGCCAGGGTGGGCAAAATTGTAAAATGCCTCCCCAAATTCCCCTCCCCAACAATTCAAACACTAAGCTAGGTGTTGCTGTGAGGAATGCTGCACGTGTATTCAAAGTCCCAAATCATTAACCTTAAGGGACAGAGATGATTCCGGTGGCCTGACCTAATCACCATGCCCTTTCAAAACAAAGCTTCTCCCGCTGGTCACAGAAGGGAAGTCAGAGACACAGGAAGCAAGAGGATCCGACATGCTGCTGCTGGCCTGAAAATGGAGGGGGCCGTGTGGACAGTACCTGAAAGCAGCCTGGGGTAGAGGGGTGGGGGGAGCCTAAGAGTGACCACCAGCCAACAGCTGGCAAGACAATGGGACCTCAGTCCTACCTCTGCCAACAACCTGAATGAGCGCAGAAGCGGATTTTCTCCCAGCTCCCCCAGACAAGAACACGGGAACACCCTGAGGTCAGCGTGGTGGATACTCTGAGCCCCACCTACGGTACTGGGAAGTCAGAAATAGGTGTTGTAGTGGCTTTGTTGTTTTCTTCCTCATGATTTTATCTTTTTTTTTTTTTAAGATTTTATTTATTTATTCGACAGCGATAGAGACAGCCAGCGAGAGAGGGAACACAAGCAGCGGGAGTGGGGGAGGAAGAAGCAGGCTCATAGCGGAGGAGCTTGATGTGGGGCTCGATCCCAGAACGCCGGAATCACGCCCTGAGCTGAAGGCAGACGCTTAACCGCTGTGTCACCCAGGCGCCCCTTCTTTATCTTTAATGGTGGCTAAATACACATAGCATAACATTTACCATCTTCCCCACTTTTTAATGTCCAGCTCAGTGGTGTCAAGTACCTGTGGACTGCCGTACCACCAATCTCCAGAACAGGTCTTATCTTGCAAAACAGAAGCTCAGTCCCCATCAAACACTACTTCCCCACTGTCCTCTCCCCACAGTCCCTGGCAACCACCGTCCCACTGCCTGTCTCTGCGAGTTTGTAGATGTTGTTTGAAAGTACTCAGTTTGCGGGGCGCCCGGGTGGCTCAGTCCATTAAGCATCTGCCTTCAGCTCAGGCCATGATCCCAGGGTCCTGGGAAAGAGTCCTGCTCAGCCAGGAGCCTGCTTTTCTCTCTCCCTCTGCCCCTCCCCCCACCGCTCACACACTCTCTCTCAAATAAATGAATAAAATCTTTAAAAAAATAAATGGGGGCGCCTGGGTGGCACGGTGGTTAAGCGTCTGCCTTCGGCTCAGGGCATGATCCCGGCGTTGTGGGATAGAGCCCCACATCAGGCTCCTCCGCTATGAGCCTGCTTCTTCCTCTCCCACTCCCCCTGCTTGTGTTCCCTCTCTCGCTGGCTGTCTCTATCTCTGTCAAATAAATAAATAAAATCTTTAAATAAATAAGTAAATAAATAAATAGGGGCGCCTGGGTGGCACAGTGGTTAGGCGTCTGCCTTCGGCTCAGGGCGTGATCCTGGCGTTATGGGATCGAGCCCCACATCAGGCTCCTCTGCTATGAGCCTGCTTCTTCCTCTCCCACTCCCCCTGCTTGTGTTCCCTCTCTCGCTGGCTGTCTCTATCTCCCTCAAATAAATAAATAAAATCTTTTAAATAAATAAATAAATAAATAAATAAATAAATAAACTACTCAGTTTGCGTGATTTGTTGTGTCCTAAGAAGAGTGTCCGCCTCTCTCAGGCCTTTGCTGACCCCCTCTGTGGGGGCACATGCTGTCCTCCTCCAGGCTCCCCTAGTGTCCCCTCCGGAAGCCCAGACCCTGCTCAGGGCAGCATTAGTGCTCATGGCCACGTGGACAAGCAGGACCTGGGAGTTCCTTGAGAGTGGGGACAAGAATGGATCCACCATCAGTCCTCCATGGCGCCTATTATCATAATAGCTAATAAAAAATGACAGTCACCATTTATCCCTTTGTTGAGCATCAACTGTGTCGTAAGCGCTTACATACGCCTCACCAAAAACAAAACAAATAAAAAAACAAAAATATAAACAAAAAAACCCAAGGTGGTAGTATTCATAAAGAAAATAATAATCCCTATAATTTACAGCATGCTAGACACCATGCTAAGTCTCTTATATGTATTTGCTCATTCAAACCTCACTGCCTTCTGAGGTCAAGATTATTATTAGCCCATTTCAGAGACGATGAGAAATTAAAAGTAAGGGCTTGCCCAGGGTGACACAACTAATAAACGGCACAACCCTGAGGCTGATGAGCGTGGAATTATGCGTGTTGGCACCGAGCGCACAGGCTATGGGGACAGGCCTTGTGGAGTTTGATCAGAGAACCTCAAGGCTGGAAGAGACGCTGGTATGCATCTTTGGAGATCGGGCAGGACCTGGGGAGGATACCAGGAGAACACCACAGGGCAAGGTCAGGGTCAGATGCTGAAACTGGGCCTGGTGGCTTCAAACCACAGTGGGAAAGATGGAGGGAAACCGAAGGAGGTCATCCAACCCCAGGCTTCTTCTTCAATTACAGTAACTCCGCATTTCACTATTTTATATGTTAGAGTTCCAAATAAGGTTCCAAAACGGAGTTCCACTCTTGAAAACATAGTCTGAAAACCAGGAAGCTCTTCCAAGCCTTTTTACTATAAAGATGGTATACTTACTATGAAAGCTCAGAGAGGTGAAGTCACTTGCTTCAGCGCACACAGCCTTTTTGTGGTCCAACCAAGACTAGATCACAGTCTTCTCTCAGATCTCCTTTGGGTCACTGGGAAGACTGGATAGTAGACAACCCAGACTCCTAAATGCCATGGGGGTCTGCTGTTGGGCTTGAGGCCTACCTTAGCCAAAATGACTGACAGGCACAAAAAGACCCCACACAAAGAGTGAGCACTGGCCTGGGAGTCAGCACATGGTGCACCGCTCTCGACTCTGTCTCTACCCGTGTGTCCGACCTAAGGCAACTCACTTTTCTTCCTTGGGCCTCAGTTTCCCCACCTATATAATGAGGGTGTAGGCTGGGTGTCCCTGTATTTTTTCCAGCATCAATGTGACGTGAGCTTGTGTTGGTGGGATGACAGGAAGGCTGGCAAGGAAGAAACTCGGTCCACAGCAGTGACTCAGCACTTCCTTCCAGCTCTCTCCATGGGCACCCCACCCCCACAAAACATGATGAGAAGCATTAAAATACAAAGCAGCTTCAGACAGGGGAGCTAAGCGGAGGTGCAGAAACCCAGGCATGAGGTGTCAGCACCAGAGGAAGTAATTTAATAAGGCCCCGCTTGGAAATTATATCACCCCAAATAATATAATAAACCCTAATTTACTCACATTTATCTCTCAGAGTTTTTTTGGGGAAGCATAATCTTGCCTACTCTACAGTGATGGATTAGCGCAATGGAAACTCCATTGGGAAATAAAAAAAATACATCTTGTAGCTTTTGACGTGTTATTATTCAGTGTTATCTCGTATGCCTCATTCCAGGCCCATTACTCATGTTCACTTTTTCCCTTCTGTTATTTTTCCCCTCCCCTTCTTAAAAATCAGGGCCAGAGGCAGGGCTGCGGGCACATGGCATCGCTCAGCCACTTGGCTGAGCCTACCCAGTGTGAGGGTTTCCTGGGCTGGGCAGGGGGTGGTAGGAGAGAGAGGCAGTCCTTCAGGAAGACTCTCCCGGGGATATGGGCATTGCTAATGGTCTGGGGGTGGGAGCCGCCTCCTCTCTTCCCTTTCTTCCAGCCCAAGATCACAATCCTGTCCACATCTGCAGGAACCCGCCTGGCCCCTGGAGTCAGAAGGAATGCTAGAGCTCCCCCATCTCCGGCCGACCACCAGGGCTGGCCTCGAAATGGTTATGTCCGAGCCCACTGAGGGACTTGGGATAGGGACCTATCTGGAGCGGGAGAGGGGATTTTATTGGAATGATACAGGGCTATCTCTTGGAACCAGAGGGCAGGGAAGTACATACAGATAGCCAGGCCTCACACTAAAGTGGAGAGTAAAGAACCAGGAATGAATCCTGTGTTCCTGCTCTCTCTCCATCTTCCTCTCTCTCCCGCTCCGTCTCTCTCTCTCTTCCCCTCTCCCTCTCCCTTTGTCTCCCTCCCTCTCTCCCTCCCTCCCTCCCTCTCCTCCCTATATGCATCTCCCTAGAGACTGCCTTTCCTTGTATATGATTCAAACTGAGCCACCCAGGTTCCTGCCTGTCCATCACCTCCCACATCCAGCCTCCCACTTACCATGTCTCAACTCTCCATTCGCAGGACAGAGCCCCTGAGAGGTCAGGAACCGGCAGACCCAGGCTGCTCTGGCAATGCAGCAAGGGGAGGAAGTGGCCTGGGCGTGCAGTGGGTTGCTTGCTACTTTCAGGGCAGGTGGGCCGCTCTCCCAGAAGAGAGGCACTCTAGGAGGTGACTGCTGTGACTTAACCTTCTAAGGCTCAGTTTGCTTATGTGTAAAATGGGGATGGTCACAGGAAATGAGGTCATGGAAGAGAAGTGCTTTGTAAAGGGTACCATGTGCAGTTAGCCCCGCCCCCACCGAGTCTCCCCATTTACGCAGCAAGGCCCTTCCCCCTCCTACCTTCCCAGGAGAAGCCCACAGCCCTAAGCTGTCTGCTTCTCTGGCCCTAAGCAAGGCCAGGCTATGGAGCGAGCAACGGGAACTACCTGTGTGGTTGGTGCTGCTCTTCCAGCCACAAGAAGGCCGTAGTCCGCAAACCTGCTCTCTTCAGGAGAAGGAAGGAAAAGGGGAAGGCCCACAGCACCCTGGGAGATGCCATGCATAATTGCTAATAAGCAGGCGTGACTGAGTCTTAACAATAATTAAAGTTACCAACTGAGAACTTGTCCATTTCGGGGTCTAATGGTTTTTCAGCACATTAAACATTAAAGGGGTAATCACCTCACATGCACTGGTGCCCACGCAGCAGCCCTGTGTCATGCCTGCTGACAGCAGGAAACTGCAGGCAGAGCCCCAAGCAGAACCTGGGGGAGGGGGGAGGTCTCTTGTCCTCTCCTGGGGTTCCAGACACAAAACCCCAGCAGACGGCTCCCACAAGCCCCAGTCACCCCCTGCGGGAGGTGGCCTCAGCCTGGGCAGGATATCTCCACGGGCTGCGGTGCCCTAGGTCAAAAAGAAATCAGGCTCCCAGGTCAAGAAAGCCCCTCCAAAGCCCCCTTCCCACCTCTCCTACACTGACATTACACCAGGGAAGGGCACACCACTGCCCCTCACCAGGACCTGCCTGGTGGACCTCACCCTTCACAGGAATTGGACAGATCCTGGACATTCACGGGAAATAGAACCCTCTGTAATTCTGGGCACTATTAGGCCCTTCATGTATTTCCTCTTATTGCATATAATCTGTGGGGGCCCCCTCAGGAAAGAGAGCCCGTGAACACAGAGCCTTCTCAGACAATGGGTGGAGGAGGGACAGGCACAATCTGTCTTTCCTTAGCTAAGTGTCAGTATTTCCCTCTATGCAGTGGTGGTAAGAACAACTCACAACAGAATCAGAAGTGATAGCAGACGGAAGAGTAGGGCAGACACCCCTTTCTTCAGAGGATAACTGACCCACACCACCACCCCAGAAACCAATCTCTCAGCTCTCTAGAGGAGCAATGCCACCTCCTGTGTGAAGCTTTTCTGGCACCTGTCCCATTGTTGGAAAATTAATCAATAGTGTCCCCCAGGATTCCCACAGTGCAATGCACACGCCTCCCTCCCCGCACTAACTCACCTCGCTGCAGTGTGTTTACCCATGAGCTCCTGTGCTCCTCTGCCTCCCCCTCTGAACCGCAAGATCCTCGAGGGTAGGATGTGCCTTATTCCTGGGCATGCCCAGGCTGCCAGGAGCATACGGGGCATGAACGCGTGAGTCCAGTCCCATAGAGTCAGTGTTCTTTGTGTAGAACTGCTCATCTACCCCCACACCCCACTGCCCCACTCAGCTTGCAGTAAGGGTGGCCACCTTCCCACACCCTGCATTTCCCCCTCTATCTTGCACCTCTCCTACTGCCTGCGGCCTCCAGACTCCCTAAGTCAGACTGGGCTGAATCCTCCCAGAAAAGGTCAGGCCTCCACCACATCCCCGCTCCCCCTCCCCAAACATCAGGGTGCCTAGGGTTATACTGACTTCTGTGCAGGGAGGGCATTTTGGGAAGCTGGCTCCAGGGCAGTCTGAGCCTCCTCCTCCCTGGGAGGAAGAGGAACTGCTATTCCGTGGTGTCATCTCCCCCACCTGCTCAGCAAGCCCCCTCTCAGCAAGACAGCGTCCCCCTCCAGCCTCACCTCCTCTGCCTTGGCTGCTCCCTGCCACTGACATGCCTCTCCTGCCAAGAGAGTCCCTAACCAGCCCACCCCAGGCCTGGACTGGACTCAGCTCTCCCCCCGCCTCTGGTCTCATCCCTTCCTTTCCCCCTTCCCTCCTCCTGTTCCTACTTCTTACACAAAATCCCAGACTTGCTCCTAATGCAGAAATGGAATTATCTACAAGGTTTTGAAAGGACAAATGTGCGGGGAGCCAAAGGCACCAAGCTCTCCTCTCCTTCCCTTTGATAAATTCCTTGCCTGATCCAGCAGTCTTCCAATTAGGTGGATTAATCTGTAACAGAGAGCTCTGGGGGAGGGGGGAGGAGCTGTTTAGGGAAGGCAATAAGTTCTGTGGGAAAGAGCCCATCGCTCTAAAGGGGGCCGTTCCACTCCCAAGAGGCTGAACTGCTCCTTCATCGTCAGACCGCACGTGCCTCTTACTTATGCCCAGCACTTCTACAGCTTACAAAATGCTCCTCATTCTCTTTACCCTATTTGCTCTTAACAGGACACTATCAAGTCTCTATCCCTATTTTATCAAGGCTATCCCTGTTTTATCAATAATAAAACTGAGGCTTAGAGAGAGGTGCCCAGGGTCCCCCAGCAGAGCCTCAGCTTAGGCCTGGGCATTCAGGGTGCTCCCCATTGCTCCTGCTCTTCCAGGCTCCCAGGTGCCCCATCACACAGGACACAGTGGTCCCTAAGAAGCTGGGAGAGCAGAGAGCTCAGCAGGAGACTCATCCTCAGACATGCATAAGTGAAACCATGAGACTTGAGAAAACAAGACATCCGTTCTGAAACAGTTGACTATAGCAAGGCCCTAGATGCCACAGGAAGGGCATCCTTCGTTTTCCAGACTCCAGGAGAAGGGTACAGTCACAGCTGGCTGAAGGACAGTACACGAGCTGCAAGGTGCAGCGGGCAATGTTGGTATGGGGAAGGCTTTCCAGTGTCTGGTGAGACTTCTTGCACAGAAGGTGGTTCCCTGGAAGCAGCTGGCTGGGACAGAGGAGAGGCCTACGTTCTACCCTTGCACAGAGCCCACACCCCTGCTCTAGCCGTGGCTTCCTCGGCAGTAAGGAGCCACCCAACGTGACAGGCTCTGCATTTCCTGCCCTAGTGCCCCAGGGATGAGGATGGAGTGGTTCAGGAAACACGACTCTTGCTCAGGGCAACTACACCCAGGACTACAGCAGGCTGCCACAGTGCCCCCGCAGCTCCCAGATCCAGCTCAGAGGGAGTGAGGCCCTGCTTCCTCCTCCACCCTTTCATGCTGGTGTGTCCCTGAGGGACATAAATGAAAGGATGCCCGGGCCGTTCCAGAGGGAGGAGTTGCAGAATCACAAACCAGGTCCTCTGGGAACCTGGTACCTTCAAGTCAGAATGCTATCAGGATCAAACTGAAAAGAATCTAGAAAAGCATCCAGACTAACCCCCTCACATTACTGACATAGAAAGTGAGGCTCTGAGCTGGGGAGTGACTTGCCCAGGGTCAAATGGTGAAACCATCAAAGATCCGGGAATAAGACCAGGGCTCCCAACATCCAGTCCTGGACCCTCCCCACAACACCTTATATTAGGTCAGATTGCTGAGTTCTGGAGGAGATGAATTAGCCCAAGACCAAGAAGAGACTCTGCAAGATTGAGAAATCTTCCAGATGTGGGCATTATTTGGTTGAGATCTCTTAAGTACTCTTTAATATATATAAAATACATTCCAGGGGCACCCAGCTGGCTCAGTCGATTGAGTGTCTAACTCTTGATTTCGGTTCAGGTCATGATATCAGGGTTGTGGGATCCAGCCCCACATCAGGCTCTGTGTTCAGCAGGGAGTCTGCTTGAGTTTCTCTCTCTCCCCCTCCTTCTACCTCTCTTTCCCCTACTCTCTCTCTAAAATAAATAGAGAAATAAATCTTTAAAAAATTTAAGAAAACACATTCCAAAATTGCAAGGACACTTTGTACTTAAATGTATTATTAACTGTTAAGCATCGACTGCATACAAGGCACTATTGCAGGGATTATGGGAAAGAGAAGAGGAAAAAACATTGTCTGGTCCTCCTCATGAGGCTTACTCTCCAGATGCAAGTGTATGCATTCCACAACATTCACTGTGATTCCACTGTGGATATTCAGTGGTCATCATGGGTAAGATCCATGTCTTCTGGAAACTTCTGGAAACTTGCATTCCAGTAGATAACCTTAGCTTATTAAGCATAGACTATGTGCTGGAAATTCCACTAAGTGCTTTACCTGTCTTATCTTGTGTCATCTTCACAAGAGGCTTGTGAATGCTCAGTTTATGGATAAGGAAACTGAGGTCCAGAAAGGTTAAGAACCATGCCCAAGTTCAGTTACCACTTAGCTGAGCTGGGATTTGAACCCTCACAGTTTAATTTCAAAGGCTATAGTTTTACCTGTTCTGTTACTGCATTCTGTTAGTGTGATAAAGTTCCAAAGAACATACATCCTCCCAAACGTGGCCGTGCAAGCCCCCTGCCCCCTAAGCTGACGGTGTGCATGCTCCTGAGTCCCTGGGGCCCTGATGAACAGCGCTGTGCCGTCACTGTAATTTATAGGCCTATCATATTCAAATTTGGATTCTACCCTCTGTGGCCCCACTACACTTTATCCTGGTAATGATTTATTGTTTTAATTGAGACTTCACTTAGGTAGAACTCATTGCCTCAAGCACCAGGGGTTCCAAACCCCCCCCATCCAAGGCCAAGTTTGGCCCAAGCCAGCTCTCTCTCCCCTGGCTCCTCTGACTACAGCCACAGAGTGACAGAAAGCTGCAAGCAGTCCCCCAAGGGAGAGCCATCCCTCCTGAAAGACAAATGGCCTTGTTTTCTGTGGAGAAGGCCCTGATGCTCGGTAGCCCTTGGCTGAGTGAGTGAGAGCAGCACCCAGATAGGTCAGTGCTGTCAGGAGAGGGGGCAGGGGCAGCGAGCATGCAGGGGGCCCAGGTGGGGAGAGGTGAGCCCTGTCACCGCAGGGGAACAAGCCTGTGACAGCAGTTTAGCAGGTCTAATGAGCAGCCCAGCTTCCCCATGTCAACCCTGACATCTCTGTTTCCCCAGGCAGCGGCACCTGTCTGTCTGGGGGCCCAGGCCCTACCCCAGCCCATCGCCCTCCCTGGCAGCCAGTGCCAAAGAATTGGCTAAGTGACTGTGAAAGGGAGAGCTGAGAAGAGCAAAATCAGGAGCTGAGCCGCCTCAGGAAGAAGCTTCTGCACAATCGCACAGGCATCAGCCATGGCAGAGGCCGGAGACATGGAGTGGGCGTCACCTTGAGAACCCAACAATTACCAAGGACCTACTATGTGGGGGCCCTTCCAGGCCATTTGGGGGAATTTGGAAACAAACAAGATGCAATCAGCCCTACAAGGCCTTCAGTCTGGTAAAAAGCTGAGACAACAACAGTATCAGGCAAACTTTGACAGCTACGAACAATTTACTAGGCCAGTATGGAGGACAGACCCATCACTCCTAACTCAGAGGCAATGAGAGGGCTTTATGGAAGAAGCAACTTGGAGATGAGCCTTGAATGATGGGTGGGGTTTTGATAGGCAGGAGAACCACTGGAGCCAAAGAAGACAGGAAGAAAAGCACGGGGTGTCTGGGCATTCCAGGAAATCAGTTTGGCTGAACCAGAGGACTCAGGAGGTAGAACCAAGCAGCGAAGTCAACACCCAGCAATGGAAGGTCTTTTATGCCAGGGGAACAAATTTGTATTTTATTTAGAAGATAATGGCAATCTATTAAAAGTCTTTGATTTGGGCAATGATATGGTCAAAACTGGGAATGGCTAGGAGACTATCAGCATTATACTGGGGGAAGAGCCTGCTGGACTTTACTACTCCCCAGCAGGGAACAGAAAGAGGATCAGTTAGGATTAGGTATGGCCAAATAGAACAGAAACCCAAGATAAAGCATCTGTACCTAAAACAAGTCTGGAGAGGAGGGCAGTTCAGGGTCGAGATGGTTGGTCTAGACATGTCATGGACCCAGGCTCCTTCTCTTTCTACTCTAACATCCTAGCATATGGCTCCCATCCTCCAGGTCACTTCAGGGACCAAATATCTGCTGGAGCATCTGTCATCTTTTCTACGTTTTAGGCAACAGGAGGAAGGAGGAGAAAGCAAAAAGTTCTCACTGAGTCAGCTCCCTTAAGGACACAATTTCTCTTACGGTGCTTCTTCTTACATCTCCTTGAGCAGAATTTAGGCACACGGCCAATACTAGCTGCAAAGGAGGGTGGGAAATGGTGTCTTCTGGGTGGATCCACTGTGCCCTGAATACATTCAGGATTTGTCATTAGGGAGAATGGAGAGATGGCTATTAGAGGACAACCAGTAGCCTCTGACCCAGGGAATGAGCAAAACTGCTGAGGCTGTGAGTACAGGGGCCAGGGAGGGTTATGAGTCCAGGGGCAAAAACAGGGGAGTCCAAAGAAAGAAGAGATTTAGGAGTGAAGATGAGACGTGGTTCTGAAGCCAGAGAAAAGACAATTTGCTGGGGTCCCTAGCAGCCAGGGACTCCCACCAGCCTCCCCACCTTTCCTGGGGTCAAGCCCTAGGGATAAGTCTTCCCTGCAGAGGGCGACTGGAGGTGAGGGACTGGGAATGAGGACTTAGGAGACCAGAATCGCTTGGCTGAGGAGTGGTAGTCCAACACCACTTACCAAGAGCTACTTGGCTGCAGGAGGAAACCAGGCAAACAGGACTCTGAAGCCAGAGTCATGAATGGAAGCAAATACAGGGCATGGAATGGGAGGCCAGCTCCAGAAAGCTTTCTCTAGACGGACTGCAACACGGGGTGCTCCTCTGTCTGATGAGGAGCCCATAGAGCAGCTGAATAAATTCTCCCCTACCTCACGATACCAGGCAGACCTCCAGGGCTTGGCTTCCGGTCTGGACCCCAGCCCACATGCCGACCCTGTGGGGAGAGCCGGAGACACTGGAAGAACTGGTCCGGGTAGATGTTTGCAGTCTCTTCTCCCCTCCTTCACTCCAGCAAAGGAGGTGGGGTGAATGCCACAGGTTGAATGCCTTCTGGCAAGAGTGGGTTCTCTATGTACAAATGAGTGTAATGAATATCACCCGCTCCTCAGTTCTCTTTGGGGTCAGCTGTTTCTTTTTTCCAAATATGCTGTCATTTGGAAATACTTTTGTTCACATCAGCAGTTTGTCTTACAACATAAATCTTTGTGTTTCCCAAAATGTCTAACATAGGGATGGGAAACAATTTCACTTCACCAACTAGTGCCAGTAAATTGTTAGTGGCTATCTAGAATGCTGTTAAGAAGGATTCTGAGGACTCTTCTTGACTCAGTGGAAAAAAGTGCTATCATCGATTTTGATGTCATGGGAAAGCAGGGAAGGGGAGTGGAACAAACGCCAGCTAACTGCTATTCCTGGTTTAGCACGTTATATTTCATATTTAATAAATGTTTATTAAATTAATGCCTGAGCTCCAGGGGTCATTCAAAGGGAGTGTTGTCCTTTCTCTCTGTAACTACCTCCCCCAGCCTGGGTCTGGAATGATCACATATTGTTCTGTCTTAAACCATAGGCAGATGTCTAGGCAGGGTGATCTCTAGAAGGATTTATTGGACTATACATGCAGGATTCTTGTAGGCAGCTCACATTTGTCTCTCTGAGAGATTTACTTCCTGCAACCAAGGCTCTGATCCCTTGGCCCAGAATTCCATGCCAGTCTAGAGGACACCTGAGGCCAGAAAGGGTGGGTATAGGATGGGGTAACACTCTGTTCCCTGAACTCTGGGTGAAATCAGACAACTCTCAGGAGCCCAAATCTTGAAGGTTCATAAAAACAAACAAACAACCACCACCAACAAAAAAACCTAGGATAGGCCAACTCCTATGCCCAGATCTACCCTGGCAGGGCTATTAAAAGAGGTCCCCAGTTTTTCCCCAACCACCCCCCCCAACAGATACTAGGGCCTCTTAGCCTGGAGGTGCTGCTCGTCAGCTTTGTGGTGCTTCTGTGCGTCTCACCCTCCCCCACCTCTGTCCTAGCCAAGAGCACAGCCTCACCCTCCATTGGGCAGGCTGGCACGCTCCTTGTTAACTCTCCCGAGCCCTCCGACGTTAGCCAGCTAACGAGAACGGATCTGACAGAGCAGGATTACCCACTCGGAGGGAGCCGAGTGATTGTGTTTACTCCCAAACCTGGCCCTATTTAGTGGTCTGTGTGCATCATTAATCTTCTTCCACAATCCGTTCCCCATCTGCTCCCACTTTTTAATGAACTGCCACTTGTCGCACTCAATAAAATCAGCACTTTGCGAGAATTTCAGCAACGATGGACAGACAGAGGAAGGCAAGAGGCAGCCTGAACAGGCATTGGGGGAGAATGAGGGGAAAACCGGGGGGAGGGAAGAGGCCTGGACAAGGAGGTGGCAATAGAGATGTCCCTGCGGGGTTGGGAACAGTGTCCGATCTGCATGGGCAAATGAATCACAGCGCGGCTGCCGCTCTGGGCGGCCTTGCCCCCAAGCAAGGTACTAATAACCACATCAGACCAGGACGCCGGCAATTCTTACACTGCGCCATGTCAGGCTGGGTTTGATCCGAGCCAGCCTGCTTTACACAATTATTTTCCTGGTCATAAATGGTGCAGAGGCCTGGGGATGGAGTTTTCCAGACTCGGCTGCCAGCTCTGGGGATTCATCTGATACCAGGCTATTACCTCCTGATTACTTGACTTGGCAGTCAAGCCACCCCGAGCTGCAAATCAACAGCAGGAAGGGTGCGTGGGGAAGCTGAGGCTTTGGATCGCACTCTTCAATCACATGTCCCAGCAAAGGTGTCATGAGGGCTCCACCTGGGGCTCCCAAGATGGGGAGATGTGGTGGAAGAAGGTGAAGAGGAGGGTCCCTGCTCTACTTAGGGACTTCAGGGCTAGAGAGGCCCCAAATAGAGGCCATGTAGTTGAGGCTCAAGAAGAAAACTGAGGGATAAAATGGTGAAGGGACTTGCCCAAGGTCACTGCCTATGTCCGTCTGGGCTGCTATACAAACTTCCATGACTTGGTGGCTGTGTTTATTTCTCACAGTTGTGGAGGCTAGGAAGTCCAAGATCAGGGAGCCTACAGACTCAGCATCTGGTAAGAGCCCACTTCCTGTTCCTCACAAGGCAGAGGGGCCAGGGAACTCTCTGGGATCTCTTTTTTTTTTTTTTTTATGAGGACACTAATCCCATTCATGAGGCTCCACCATTATGATCTAATCACCACCCAAAAGCCCTAGCCTCTAGCCCCATCCCATCACATTGGAGGTAAGAATTTAACATAAGGGGCACTTACAATTTGGAGGGGGAACAAAAATGTTCAGTCTGTGGCAGTCACACAGTGGCTGTCAGCATGTGGACCATTGGGTAGGGCTGGAGCTCAGGGCAGACTCTCACCATGGGTAAGGGCTGGGAGTTAGGCATTGTCTTCTTGGGGCCCTTCTCCTCCAGATCAGTAGCCCCGATTCCCTCCACCTGAAGGCTCTGTCCCATCTGGTTTCTGGACAGATACAGATCAAGTCAGGGAGGTACTGAGATCTAGAAGCAGCCTCAGCCTCATAAGCCTGGGGACTCTAAGGAGCCAGAGTCTCGAGCCTTCATGTGACCACCAAGTCAATGGCTCCCCTGCTCTCTCAGTCTGGGCCAAGGAGCTTCTGTCTTAGGGTTTGGTCACTCAGTCAGTAGGTCTGTGAACACCTGTCATAATACAAAGTGCTGACAAACAGGCCACATGTATACCCTGCTTACCATTCAAGAGCCATGAGCCTAGAGTTCAAGGGGCTTCCCCTCCCACTCCTTCAGTTCCCCACCAAGACTCTGGCGAGCACCTCCCTGAGGAATAGGAGTCTGCTCCTGGGGCCCCCAACCCTGCACAGTTCTACGCCCCACCACCACCACTAGACTGTCAGCTCGATCAGGCAGGGTCTTGAAATGTCCTATTCATGACAGTATCCCCAGTATTCAAAACAGTGCCTGTTAGGTGCTCAAAAATCTTTACTGAATAAGCAGATGAGTGAAGGGATGGGTGAAATGAAGGTCTAGACCACCTAATTTTGCATGTCACCTGTCTTTAAGGCCTTGGAGGCTCCTTCCCACCCTTCTGTTTCCTTGGCTTCTCAAAGACTGTCTCCATGGGGGCACCTGGGTGGCACAGCGGTTAAGCCTTCGGCTCAGGGCGTGATCCCGGCATTATGGGATCGAGCCCCACATCAGGCTCCTCTGCTAGGAGCCTGCTTCTTGCTCTCCCATTCCCCCTGCTTGTGTTCCCTCTCTCGCTGGCTGTCTCTCTCTCTGTCAAATAAATAAATAAAATCTTCAAAAAAAAAAAAAAAAGACTGTCTCCATGACCCTCTCAGTACTGGTTGCTGAGCTGGGGTGGGCAGGAGCCTAGTGGGTCCAGCCCTGAAACCACCATCCATCTCCTGAACCCCAGCCTCCCTCAACCACTTTCTCCCTTGCCTCACCCACCAGTGCTCCCTAGGTCCCCCTCACTCAGGGCTGAGTCACCATGCACTGGAGGAAGGATGATCCTGCTCACGGCATTTGCTCTGGTCCTCAGAAACTCCTTAGCCTGGCTGACTTTAAAGCAGTCCTGTTCCTGCCTTGGCTGCCCCCCTTCTTCCACTTGGGCACTCTGGGTTCAGAAACAGAAAGCCAACCCCAGATTTTGCCTATACCTATGAAAGGAAATCCCACTTGAGGCAAAGAATTACTTAAAAATCAAAACTAAGAGGGGATGGAAAGGGAAGTCAGAGTGCCAACTTTCCATTTGCAGAAAGGTAGTGAATGATCAGGGACCAATGGCTCCCTCTTCTAAGCCCAACCCTGAGAACATTACAGAAGCAGGAGGAAGAAATGCAGGTAAGAATATAAAGCAGAGGACATGAGATGACTAGAGGAAAAGCCCACATTGCCTTGGGAAAGAGACCTCTGCTCACGCTGTCATCATCATGGGGCAGAAAATGGCAGCATAAGCCCCGGGTGGGCATCCACAGAGTTACATCTAGGTAGAGCTTGAGAGCCCCCAACCACACATGCATACAGACACACCCTATAAAGACTAGGATTAAAACTTAAGGCAGGTTCGCTATAGGTCAGGTTCCCTATAGGTCAGGGCAGTAGGGGAGGAGACAGTGACGGTCCACGGGCAATGGCTGAGCACTGGCTGTACCACTAAGGTTGCACACTGACGTGCATTTACCCATCCTCCCCCCACACACACTAAACTCGCCTGAAGCGGTATAAACCGGGGTCCAGGATTCATGAGTCAGTACGTCAGTATACTGACTCAGTATATGCAGCAGTCAAGACGGCCTATGCTTCTGGGGAATAGAGGAAAATAATGAAATATCTGAGAAGTGCAACCCTTATTTTTTTTTTAAAGATAAGAAACTATCACAGACAAAAACGGAATTGAAAGACTAGACAGAACAAGAATTTTAAATATCTTTATAATAACGACTCTCTAAGAGATAAGGGAGAGGACTGGTGGCATGAAGTGGGAACACACCATTATAAAGAAGAGGCAGTTGGAATTTCCATCCAGTATGAAAAGCATCCTAGTTGAAATAAGGAAGTCAGTAGGTGGGTTGAATAGCAGCACGAATTCGGCTAAGGAACAAACAGGTGAACTGGGGGATCAAACTGATGCTAGAGAGCATCCCAAAGGGATAAAGATCATTAAACAGAAAAAGACAAGTGAAGAGATACGATGCACAGAAGTGGAAATACCAATATATGCTTAACAGGAGTCCTCTAAGGAGAGAACAATGAACAAAGGGGAGGAAATATTTCAATGAATAATGATTGAGAACTTCTCAAAATTAAAAAAAAAAAAGCTAAAAGGTCTCAGATTGAAAAGGCTCATATAGTGCCAAACAGGATGGATTTGGAGAGAATAAAAACAACATCTAGACACATTACAGAGTAAGTCAAAATCAAAATCAAAGAGTAAAATTTAAAAACCTTCCAAAAATAAAAAAGCAGATAAGCTGCATATGAACAAGAATCAAATCAACATCAGACTTCTCAACAGTGATCCCGAATACAAAAAAATGCAATACAGCAACATTTTCAGTGTTGCAGGGGGAAAACAACAACAACAACAACAACAAACCCTTTACACCTAGAATGCTATATCCAAGTGACCTATATTTAAATATAAGAGCAAAATAAAGGATAGTAACAGGGAGGCGAGACCTCAGAATATTCTCTTTGGAAAACTCTTAGAGGAAGTACCCTGGCAAGAAGAAAAATAAATTAAGAAATGTGCTGGGAGATATATGGATAAATAAGAAAAAAAGCAAGAACTGAAAACAAGAGTGCATCCACAACAATCAAGAACTAAGATTTTAAACAAACCTAACATGGTGGAACAAGGGGAGAAATCATCCTGCAAGGGAGAGGTACACATTCAGGGGAAGAGAAAAACACTGATATACTTCAGAACTTCAGGGGGGAAATATCATCAGAGCTCTTAATAGGATAAGCACCAGAAAAGCTAAAAAATGGAATGAATCCCTTTTGACCAGTCAGCTCTTACGAGGCTATGCTACAGTAACAAGCAACCCCATCTCGTGGCTTGAACAAGAGTTTATCTCTCTTTCGGGTGTTGGCTGCAGGCCAGCTACTGCAGGTGTGTTCCCGGCATCTGTTCATTCCCTCATTCCAGGCCCCAGCAAAAGGAGCAGGCCTTATCTCAGCCTCATGGCAGAGAGAAAAGCACAACAGAGGAACGACATGACGGTACGGAAAGCCTCTGCTCAGAAATCATGGGTAGATCTTTTTGATTCAGAGTCTATTTGTCAAGCAAATCTCCAGCCATGCCTGATACCAACAGGGTAGGAAAGTATCATCAACTCACAGGGAAATGCTGCAACTCACATCACAGAAGGCAGGAATTTATAATCTTCTTGTGTGGAGGATGGAAATATCTTTAAAACCAGGAAAAGAAAATTCACTGTAATTAATGAAAGGCATAGAAAGGGAGGGGGATGTAGAAAAGTATGTAAGATATAACATTATATAGCAGAAAGGACTACTAAAATAAAAATTATAACAATGACAATTGACTTAATTTTCTTAAAAAGCAAAACCCAGTAATACATTTTCTACAAGAGATATATTTAAAAACAAATTTCAGGTTTCCAGTCTGGATAAGATAGTGTCGACCCATTTCCCTGCTCCTCTCCCACTAAGTACAGCTACAAACCCTGGAAATATGCCAGAAACAAC
This sequence comes from Ursus arctos, assembly GCF_023065955.2. Classification (NCBI taxonomy): domain Eukaryota; kingdom Metazoa; phylum Chordata; class Mammalia; order Carnivora; family Ursidae; genus Ursus; species Ursus arctos. The sequence goes on from NW_026622897.1 coordinate 12,486,169, forward strand.
CAAAGGAGAACTCTGAAATGTGGTAAGTAAATAAACTGGTTTGTGGCCCTAGGACCAAAAAAACAAGAAGCAGCAAGGCATAGCTATGTCCCTATCCAACAGAAGAAGGCAGTTAGGTCCACCGTTTCCTAAACCCCAGCCTACCAAGAGAAGGCCGCCCAGTAGGCTCACTCTTTCCCCAAATCAAACGAGAGTTCCTCTGACAATATCAAGTAAGCCCAACACCACTGGCAAGGATGACTGATGCGGAAACACACCAACCATACATAGCCAGTGAAAGTATTATCTCTCCCTGCTAGCCTTGGACCCCTCCCCCATGGAGAGACATCCTGCATCCCGCCTGGGGAAAGCCCTTCTGCCCACTCAGGCAGCATGAGCAGGGGCCAGTGAGATCCCCAGCACTACCAGATACGCCAAGCAGACCAAAATAACACCAGAAATGCTCTGAAAACCTTACTGTCATTGGAACAACCACTGCAAATGCAGAACAGGAACTGTGCTAAACATAAACAGAGTGACTGCCTGCTAAAATAAAAGGTTTAAATAGGATCCTGAGTCTCAGAAGAGAAAATATAAAATGTCCAGGAAACAATTTTAAAACTACCTGTCATACCAAGAATCAAAAAACAAAACAAACAAACAAAAAACACCACAATTCAAATAAGAACAGGCAATCAACTATACCAGCATCGAGATGAATCAGATGTTGGAATTATCTGACAAGATAACTTTTTTAAAAGAAGCTATCATAAAAATGCTTCAAAACAATCAATTATAAACTCTGTTGAAATGAATGAAAAAATGGAAAATTTTAGCAAAGATTAAAGTTATAAAAAATAAAAAGAACCAGAGGGCATTCTATAATTTATTTATTTTTTTTTAAGATTTTATTTATTTATTTATTTGACAGAGATAGAGACAGCCAGCGAGAGAGGGAACACAAGCAGGGGGAGTGGGAGAGAAAGAAGCAGGCTCCTAGCGGAGGAGCCTGATGTGGGGCTCGATCCCATAACGCCGGGATCACGCCCTGAGCCGAAGGCAGATGCTTAAGCGCTGTGCCACCCAGGCGCCCCGAGGGCATTCTAGAATTTAAAAATACAGTAACAGAATTTTTAAAAATCTCATTGGATCTGCTCAATAGTAAAGCAGAGATGATGGAGGACAAACTCAGTGAACAGGAAGATGGATAAACAGATCTCACCCAATATGAAAAACAGAGAGAAAATAGTTTGAAAAAACATGAACAGAGCCTCAGGGATCTGGGGAATAATAACAAAGTATCTAACATTCACATCATCAGAGTCCCAGAATGAGAGGAGGAAGAGTGTGGAGCTTAAAAGGTATTCAAAGAAGGAAGAGCTAACTACTTCAAATGTGGCCAAAGATACAACCTTATAGACTCAAGAAGATGAGCAGACCCCACACAGAATAAACTCAAAGAAATCCATGCAAGAAATATCATAATGCAACTACTGAAAACCAAAGACAAATTTAACATCTTGAAAGTAGTCAGAGAGAAACAAAGCATTATGTATAGGGGAACATCAATTCAAATGACAGCAGATTTCTCATCTAAAACTATGGGGGCCAGAAGGTGTGACATGACCTTTTTCAAGAGCTGAAGAAATGACTTCTCAACTGTAAATTCTATACCAGTGTAAGTTTCCTTCAGGAGTGAAAAGAAAATAAAAATATTCTCAGACAAAAGAATGCAAAAAGACCCAAGGACCTACACTTAGAGACTGACTAAAGAAGTCTCCAAACAGGAAGGAAATGACAAAAGAAAGCATCTTAGAGCATCAGTAAGGAAGGAAGATCAATGGAAATAACAGAAATATTGGTACCTGCAAAAGACCATTCTTTTCCTTATGAGTTTTATAAATCATATTTGTTGATTAAAACAAAAATTGTAACACCATCTGATACTCAAGCTCCTGAAATTTGGAGAAATTATCCAAACATTTAAAAAGCAATTAACACTTTTATATAAAGTCTCTTCTAAAAACAGAAGGGGGGGGAAATTTTCCCAACGCATTTTATGAGGTCAGTATGACTCTGATAAGAAAACCAGACAAAGGCAGTACAAAAAAGGGAAAACTACAGACCACTATCTCTCACAAATTTAGATGAAAAAGTCCTCAATAAAATGGCAAGCTGAAGCCAATATATAAAAAGAATCATACATGACGATGGAATGGCTTTATTCCAGGCTGGTTCAACATTCAAAAATCTATGTAGTCCACCATATCGATAAGCTAAAGAAAAAATCATTTTATCTTATCAATTGGTACAGAAAAGCACTTGACAAAATCCAACACCCATTATTTTTTTTAAATCTCAGCAAGTTATAAATAGAGGGCAATTACCTCAATTTGATAATGAGCATCTACAAAGAATCTTCAGCTAACATCACACTTAATGGATAATGACTGAACACTTTCCCCCTAAGAGAAGGAATGAGGCAAAAATGTCCACTATCATCACTCTTATTGAACATAGTACCGCATGTTCCAGCCACTGCAATTAGGCAAGAGAAAGAAACAAAAAGCATACAGATTTAAAAGAAATAATTAAAACTGCCGCTTCTATTTACAGATGACATGATTGTCTATGTAGAAAATCCCAAGGAACCTACAAAAGATTCCTAGAACTAATGAGTTCAACAAGGTTGCAGGATAAAAGATAAAACATACAAAATCTATCACATTTCTATGTACTAACAATGAGCACACCGAAACAGAAATTAAAAGCACAATTATTTACAATCCCTCCCCCCAAAATGAAATATTTAAGGTATAAACTTAACAAAATATGTTCAAGATCCATATCCTGAAATGTACAAAATGCCGATGAAATAAATGAAGGAAGACCCAAAGAACTGGAGAGACATACCATGTTCACAGATTGGAAGATTTAACATAGAAAAGTGTCAATTCTCCCCAAGTATATATATGGAAAGACAGAGAGAGATTATGAGAAATTTGCTCACATGATAATGGAGGCTGAGAAGTCCCACAATCTGCAGTTGGCAAGCTAGAAACTCAACAGTATAGTTTCAACCTGAGTTTAAGTCCAAGGACAGGAGAAGACTGACGTACCAGCTTGAAGAAAGTCATGCAGAGAGGGAGCAAATTCTCGCTTACTCAGGCTTTTGTTCTATTCAGGGTTGATGGATTGGATGAGGTCAACTCACATGGGATGAGGGCAATCTGCTTTATTCAGTCTAGGGATTTAAATGTTAACCTCATCTGAAACACCCATAAACTCATACAGACACACCCAACATTTAACCAAATATCTGGGGCACCTTGTGACCCAGTCAAGTTGACACATAAAATTAGCCATCACAGTAGACAAGCTTATCCTAAAACTTATATGGGAAGGCATGGACACTTAAACAGCTAAAACAATTTTGACAAAGATGAATAAAGTGGGAAAAATCACTCTACCCAATATTAAAGCTTACTATATAGTAGTGAACACAATATGGTATTAGCAGAGGGATAAACATATAGATCAATAGAACAGAAGAGACAAGCCAGAAACAGACCTACACAAATGTGGTCAACTGATTTTTGACAAAAGTACCAAAGCAATTCAATGAAGGAAGAATAGTCTTCTCACCAAATGATTCTGGAGTAATTGGACATCCATAAACAAAACCTTGACTTCAACCTCAAACATTATACAAAAATTAACCCCAATGAATCATGAATTTATTTTTTTAAAGATTTTACTTATTTATTTGAGAGAGAGAGAAAGAGAGACAGAGAGAACACAGAGGGAGAATGAGAGGGAGAAGCAGGCTCCCCGCTGATCAGAGAACCCAATGCGGGGCTCGATCCCAACCCTGAGATCATGACCTGAGCTGAAGGCAGATGCTTAACCAACTGAGCCACCCAGGTGCCCCTGAATCATGAATTTAAGTGTAGAGTATAAAATTATAAAACTTTTTTTTTTTAATTTATTTAACAGAGAGACAGCCAGCGAGAGAGGGAACCACAGCAGGGGAGTGGGAGAGGAAGAAGCAGGCTCCCAGCAGAGGAGCCTGATGTGGGACGCGATCCTGGAACGCCAGGATCATGCCCTGAGCCGAAGGCAGACGCTTAACGACTGCGCTACCCAGGTGCCCCCAAATTATAAAACTTTTTAATAAAAAATAAAAGAGGAGGAAATCTTCTGTTTCTGAGGCTGGGTAAAGAAGTCTTAAGAAGTCTCATACTTGATATCAAAAGCTCAATCCAAAAAAGGAAAACTTGATAAATTGGACTTCATAAATATTTAAAACTTTTGCTCTGCGAAAGTCCAAGTGAAGATTATGAAAAGAGAAACTACAGACTGGGAGAAATATTTACAAACCACATATCCAACGAATGACTAGCACCTAGAACATATAAATAACTCTCAAAATGGTAAAAATATATATGAAGGGGAATATATTTTTATACACAATTAGAAAACAGGCAAAGGACAGGAGCAAACATTTCACCGATGAGGACAAACAGATGGTAAATAAGCACATGAAAAGATATTCAACATCATTAGCCATCACAGAAATGCAAATTAGAACCACAATGAGAGATACACCTCTCGTGATGACTAAGAAAACACCACCAAATGCTGGCGAAGATGTGGAAAAGCTGGATCACTCATGAGTTGCTGGTAGGAATGTAAAGTGGTACAGCCACTCTGGAAAATAGTTTCTTATAAAACTAAAATATGCCATTACCATAGAACCCAGCAGTTCTACTCTCGGGCATTTGTCCCAGAGAAATAAAAACTTATGTTCACACGCACACATATAAACTGTACATGAATGTCCACAGCAGCTTTGTTTATAACAGCAAACACTGGAATCAGTTCAGATGTCCTTCCAGAGATGAACGGTTAAACAAACCGCAGCCCATACATACACGGAAGATGCCCAGCAACAAAAAAGAATGAACTGTCGATATGGGCAACAACTTGAATAAATCTGAGGAATTATGCTGAGTGAAAAAAAAGTGAATCCCAAAATGTTACACACTATGTAAGTCCACTTATATAACATTTTTTCATGACAGCGTAGTGGTTGCCAGGGACGAGGGCTGGTAGCAGAGAGAGGATGGACGTGGAGACGGCAACAGGCAACTAGGATTCTTGTGCCAATGGGACTGTTCAGTATCCTGACTGTGGTGGTGGATACACACACCTACACCCATGATAGAACTGTAAAGAACTAAATGTGTGCACACAAAGAACTAACTACGTGCACACACACACACACAAGTACAAGTGAGCAAATCTGAATAAGACATAATATCGGTGGATTGTAGCAATGTCAATATCTCAGTTGTGATATTATATTATAGTTCTACGAAATGTCACCATCAGGGGAAACTGGTTGAAGTGTACGTGGGACCTCTCCATATTATTTCTTACAATGCATGTGAACCTACAATTATCTCAATAAAATGTTCAATTAAGAAAAACCAAAATCTACCAAAAAAAGTTGAAAAATAAAGAGATGGTATGGCAGAGATAGATAATTGTCAATTACATTCATGTTTCCCTTCTTTTATTTAATATAACACAATTTTTAGCTAGGCACATGGCTTCCTGGAATAAAGACTACATTTCTCAACCTCCCTTGCAGCAAGGAATGGCCTACAATGAAATTCTAGCCATGCAATGTAAGTAGCAATATTATACTCAATTTCCAGGTAGTAAGCTTTAAGAAAGGAGGGGTATCCTTCTCCTTCTCCTTCCTCTTTCCTTCTTACTAATCATGAGGACAAGGGATATAACCTATGCACTGTGGAAAGGTAGGTACCAGAACCCTGGGTCCCTAAGGAATTTATCAGGGTGCCATAACACCTATTGTCTGCCTATGTTGAATTAAGAAGAAATAAATATCATGTTTAAGCAGAACCAACCCTAGGCTTCTTTCAGGCTTTGATAAAATAAACTTCTATCTTGTTTGGGACACTGATATTTTGGGTTATCTTTGACTACAGTTGAATCCAGACTTAACTAATACAAATAGAAAAGATATTCCATGGAAAAATAAACCACAGTTTTATATTTAGGCCAATAGAATTCCAGGCCAAAAAGAAAACAAGAGAGAAAGAAGTTATAAAACTGTAAAAAAAAAAAAAAAATCAGGAAGATATAAGGATCATGAAGATGTCTGTTAATAACATAACCTCAAAAAAATAATACAGCCTCAAAGACGATAAAGCAACAGCTAACATGTTAGAGGGGAATAGAGAAACATCAAGAAAAAACTGTAGTTAAGGAATTAAACATACTCCTCTCAGAAACTAACAGATCAGAAGACAAAAATAAGCTAATAGAATTGAATAGTGCAGTTGATAACCTTGAACAGAGGTACAATAAAGAACTTTATACCCCAAACATGAGGAGTGGATATTATTATTTAGCTCACCTAGAACATTAAAAAAAAAAAATCTACCACAAACATAGATCTAGGCTACAAAAGATGATGATGCAACCATTTCCAAAGACTGCAATAAAAATAAGAATCAATAACAAAAAGACAGGTACTTATTAATCCCAAAGGTATAGAAACTGAAAATCAAGCTACTTAATAACACTCGTGTTAAAGAGGAAATCATAGGGGAAATTACAAAATACTTAGAACTGAATGACAATAAAAACACTACATGTCAAAATTTGCGGGACACAACTAAAGCAAGACTTAAAGAAAATTAATGGTTTTAACAATATTTACCAGAAAACAACACAGATGGGAAAAAATGATCTAAGTATTTGACTCAGGAATTTGGGGGGGAAAAGAGATTATGGAGTAAACCCCAAAAAGAAAATAACAGAAGAGGAAAGGAGTAGAAATCAGTAAAATCAAGAATAAAAATGAATTAAAATAAAATACCATCTATTGGAACTCCTAATGAATTAACTGATCTAGCAATTGATTATTAATGCCGACTAAAACCAATAAAGGAGAGTCAACCAGACATTTTCATTATGTTCCTCTTGAAGTAAGAACATAACCCACTTATGAGGTAGTCACGTAAAAAATATATATCTACATCTATCAATACAGACACACACAGGCAGATGTTGATAAATGAGGATCTGCAGTTTGAATTTGATCAACACTCTAGAAATTTGCAGGAAATTCTATGAAAATTCAATTGTCTCTAAATTCGATGAGAGTTCAATCAAAATTCTAGCAGATTTTTTTAGAAAGTTAGCAAATTGATTCCAAAATTAATATATAGAAAAATGAAGGTTCGAAATCCACAAATAACGAAATCAGTATTTTAAAAAGAAGAAAGCATAGTGATTTGCTGTATCAGACATTATGACATAGTATAGAGTTATATGATTTTATGAAGCTTGGTTCTAACTCAAGAACAGACATATAAATGAAACAAGAGAGAATACGTAAACAGACCCGGGTGCGTATATAGGAACTCGATACGTGATAAAGACAGCTCTGCAAACAAGTGGGAAAGGATGTGGTCGGTGGTTCACCAAAAAAATCTTTACCTCCACATACGCCATATACAGTGGTGAATTCCAGACAGATTAAAGATTAAACTTGATAGGTAGAATAATAGATCTAGTAAAATGAAAATGAATAAAACTCTCCTTGTGATCGTGGGCAGGGACAGAACTTTGTAAACAAAACCCAAACAGCAAACCCATAAGGCAAAACCGGATGAATTTGCCGCATGAACATTAAAGATTTCTCTTGTTATTTGCAGTAACATGAATGGACCTCAAGAGCATTATGCTAAACTAAATAAGTCAAACAAAGACAAAAACCACATGATCTCACTTATATGTGGAATCTAAATAAACAACAACAAAAGCTCACAGATACAAAGAAGAGATTGGTTATAAAATCAGTTATAAAATAAATAAGTCATGGGGATATAATGTACACCCTGGTGACTGACTTATAACTACTGCAGTGCGTATTTGAAAGTTGCTAACAGAGTCGATCTTACAAGTCTTACCACAAGAAAAAAATATCTTTTGTAACCATGTAAGGTGACAGGCATTAACTAGACTTACTGTGGAGATCATTTTGCAGTATATACAAATACTAAACCGTTATGTTATATCCCTGAAACTTACATGTTACATGTCAATTATAACCTCAGTTTTTAAAAAATAAAATCAAATACCAATAAAGAAATAAATTCTATGTGACACTGTAAAAAAATTAAAGATTTCTATTAATTCAAAGGATGCTGTCTTAGTTCAACTGGGTAACTTAAAACAACAGAAATTTACTGTCTCAGAGTTCTAGGGGCTACAAGTCTGGAGTCAAGATGTCGGAAGGCACGCTCCCTCTGAACCCTCTGGAAGCTACAGGCGTGAAGTCGGGGTGTCAGCAGGGCACTCTCTCTCTGGCACCTGTAAGGCAGAATCCTCCTTTGCTTCTTCTGGCTTCTGGTGTTGGCCAACAACCCTTAGCCTAACTTGGCTTGTAAGTGTATCACTCCAATCTCTGCTTCTATCTTCATATGACCATCTTCTCCCCACGTGTCTCTGCCTTCCTCTTCTTAAAAGAACACCAGTCATATTGGATTACAGTCCACTCTGAAGACTCCCATTTTTAACTTGATTACATCTGCAAGGACCCTATTTCCAAATCAGGTCCCATTCACAGGTCCCAAGGGTTAGGACTTCAACAGATCTTCTCGGGGAACATACTCAACCCATCGCAGTCTGCCCTCTGGCTTCCCTGAAGTACACATCCTGTGCACATACAAATACATCTAACATTCCAACATTCACAGAAGTCTTAACTCAGTCCAGCAACAATTCTAAGCCTAAAATCTTAACTAAATATAATTAACTCAAAAGTCCCAAACCCAATCATTTAAATCTATAAAACAGGTATAGGTGAGACTCTGGGTATAATCTATTCTGGGGCAAAATTCCTCTCTATCTATGGATGTGTGAAACTAGAAAATATGTTATCTTCTTCCAAATACAGTGATGGGACAGGCACAGAGCAGACATTCCCATTCCAAAAGGGAGAGATTTAAAGGACTAAAAGAGCCACCATTACCAAGCAAGTCAGAAACCAAAAATTCCTATGCATTTCAAGGCCTGAGAATGACCCTCTGTGGCTTCGTGCAATGTCCCCTGGGCCTATGGTGGCAGCCCCTCCTTTCTGGCCTCTGCTGCTGCATCTACAGGTCCAGAGCCGTTCACCTGTTTCCTTACGGGTAGCACACATTTGTAGCTGCGTATCTCTATCAGCTAGCTTCCTCCCTGCAGAATCCCAGAAGTCTGCCAGGCTTCCTTCATTTTGTCCGGTCTCTGTCCCTTTTGGTCCAAACTGGCCGTGTTTCTGCTGGTGTAACATTCTCACAAACCTTGTGAGTCTCCTGTGTGTCATGGAGATCTCTGCAATTAGACATGAATGTTACCCAAAGATGCTCTTTGGATGACCCCACCTCTATCCCTGGCTTCTGCTCAGACGGTCAGCTGGATCCATTTGTCACATACCTAATTTCCTCAGCAAAGTGATGCTGTCCAGCCACACTCTGGGTGCTTTCTCCGGAGCACACTTTCTCACCAGCGAATTTCCTAACTGTAGCAATCTAGATAAGCCAAGAACCCTCCAAACCATCTAGCGCTGGCCCCTTTATGTTTGACAATGTCTTCCTCAAGCGCTCTCTTTCCTCTTGGACTTCACTATGAGCAGTAAAGGGAAAACGGGCCACAGCTTCCACACTTTGCTTAGAAATCTCCCCCACAAGTAATGAATCATGGAGCATTACGTCAAAAACTAGGGATGTACTGTATGTTGACTAACATAACATAATAAAAAATTATTATAAAAAAATAAAAAATAAAAATAAAAAAGAAATCTCCCCAGCTAAATATCCTAGTCAAGGTCTGCATTTCCTCTAACAGTAGAGCATAAATCAGCCAAGTTCTCTGCCACTTTTTAATAAAAACTGCCTTTGCTCCCGTTTCCAGGAACATGTTCCTCATTTCCTCCTGAGGCCTCACTAGCGGTACCATGTTTCTAGTGCATTCTGTTCATGATAGACGCTTTCTCAACTGTACTGCTCACTTCCGTGGCAGCGCTCCCTAGAATCGCCTTTCACATCCGTATTTCTGTCAACGACCTTCTCAAGGCAGTGTAGGCTTTCTCTATAATAAGCTTCAAAATTCTTCCAGCCTCTGTCCATGACTCAATTCAAAAGCCATTTCCACAGTTTCGGGTATTTGTTACAGCAGCATACCACTACCCTGCGCCAAAATCTGGACGACTTTCCTGGGGCTGTCATGATGTAATTCCACAAACCGGGGAATTTATTCTGTTGCCGTTCTGGAGGCTGGAAGCCTGAAGTCAAGGTGTCAGCAGCACCATGCTCCCTCTGAAGGTTCTAGGAAGGAATTCTCCCTGGCCTCTTCCAGCTCTTGAAGGCTCTAGGCATTCCTTGGCTTATGGCAGCATAAGCCCAATCTCTTCTTCTATCTTTAAATGGCCTTTGTTATGTCCTCTCCAGTCACCGGATCTATAGCTCAGACAAAATCCAAGATTATTTCATCCTGAGGTGTTTAACTAATTATGTCTGCAGAGACCTTATTTCCAAACACGGTCACATTCTGAGGTTCCTAATAGACAAGAATTCTTGAAAGACACTATTCAACGGACTAAAAGTGCTGTGGACAAAATTAACAAACAAGTGACAACTGATAGAAAATATTTTAAGGGGCGCCTGGGTGGTGCAGTCGTTAAGCGTCTGCCTTCAGCTCAGGGCGTGACCCCAGTGTTCTGGGATCGAGCCCCACATCAGGCTCCTCCCCTAGGAGTCTGCTTCTTCCTCTCCCACTCCCCCTGCTTGTGTTCCCTCTCTCGCTGGCTGTCTCTGTCAAATAAATAAATAAAATCTTTAAAAAAAAAAAAAAAGAAAAGAAAAGAAAATATTTTAAAGTCTAAAATCATTCAAGATTGCTATCTATAACATGCCCCCAAACTGCAAATCAATAAAACAAAATCCTATAGAAAAACAGGCAAAGGAAGTGAATAGATGATCCATAGAAGCAGAAACCCAAATGAATAAAATGTTTATAAAGACCTATTCAGCCGCATTTCTCATAATATGAGAAATCCAAATTAAAACGAGGAAATTCTACTTTATGTCCACACTGTTCCACAAAAAATTAAGTTAGGTAATAGCAAGTGTTGGCAAGCCCATGGAGAAAATGGGAACCCTGCGTAACCTATACTGATTTCTTATCTTGCTCAGAGTGAAGCTCACAGGGCACTGCATTTCCCGGTCCAGCTACTTCTCCGACCGCAACTCCGACCACCCTCTGCTCCCTCTCTCTGCTGTCACCCAGCAGCCTCCACGCTGTGCCTCTAACAGGCCGAGCACACTTAGACCCCAGGGCCTTGGCATTTGTTCCTTTTGCCTGGAGTGTGCTTACCCCTTTCACTAGAATGGCTAAGCCCCTCATTTTTATGAAATCTCTGTTAAATTTCATCTTTTAGGGGATACTTCCTTGACCACTCTGGTAACACAGGATAGAGTCCCCTCTGCTTTTTCTTGATTTTTCTCCTCCACGGTTACACCTCGAGGTTTGACAAACTTCATATTTCTATTAGCTATGTCTCTCTCCTAGAATATACACTCAGTTCTGCTCATTGCTGCATCCCCCCAAGGCTCAAACAGTGCCTGGCATATCAGGTGCTCAATAAACACGTGGCATGAACAACGCACTCCTACTATTTATCGAGTGACTACTGTCTATTGAGTGCTTTCATTGAATTATCTCATTTAATCCTTACAACAACTCTAAGTGTTAGTTGTTATCACTTCCATTTTACTGACTTGCAGACTAAGGCTCAGAGGGTTAGCCAGCCTATGGGAGATCACACAGCTAGCAAATGACTGAGCTGGGGCTTGAGCCTGGCCGGGTTGATTCTAAAACCCAGGTTCTCAAGCGCTTCGCTGTACTTCTGCCAATCACCCCAAGTTCATAATTCTCAGGTGGTGGCCGTGAACACGCATGGCGGGGAACGCAGCTGCCATTCCTCCAGCTCCAAAACCACATTAGTGCCGACGCCACGCTTCCCCAGCTGTTCCCAGTCAATGACTAAGCACAGCCAGTACTGGTGTCGCCTTCTCCTAATGGTAACTCTGGCTGGAGACTCTACCTCAGCCTGGCCATTGCCTCCTCAGACCTGTGCTGGGTCTCAGATTCTTCCTGCCCAATCCCTCATCCTTCCCCCTCTTCCTTCACAAAGTCACACAGAGATTGAGGTCTGAAGCCTGTCTCTGCCTGCTCCTGCTTTATTAGGGTTCCCCCAATAAAGCTGTTGCACCTCTAACCCCATCTTGGCTTCTGCTTCTTCAAGGTCCTAATCTAACACACTCCTGGTGACAATCAGGAGTTGGCCAGCCTGGTATCTATGCACACGCCCCGTGACCCAGCAGCTGCACTCGTACATAGCACACTCAACAGAAATGCACACATACTGTCACCAAAAGACATGCACACGAGTGAACCTAGCAACACTGTTCATAATAGCTCGAAATGGGAAACTGCACAAATGCCTATCAACAGGCAAATAGGTAAATAAATCATGGTACAACATAGAATATTATATAGCAGGGAGAACAAAATAATCTACAATTACTCACAACATGGATGAAGCTCACAAACGTAAGACTGAGTGACAGAAGCCAGACACAGAAGAGTACAGACGCGAGACTGCATTTTATGTAAAGCCCAAAACCAAGCACAACTAATTTGTGGTGTTAGAAGTCACGACAGTGGTTGCCCTCGGAGGTAGGAGTGGAGGCTAGCAGGGGCACAACAGGGATTTCTGGGGTGCCAGTGATGTTTTGTTTCTTGACCTGGATAGTAATTATGAGGTGGCTTGGTTGACTTTTCGAGAATTCACTACATACAATATGTACATTTTTTCTGTGTTACACTGAAAAAAAATTTTTTTTTCTGAAAAATAGAAGAGCAGGCCACTACGGAACACCAGCAACCAGAAAGGCAAAATCACAAGCCAACTGCTAAGCTCTAACCCTGCTCCCTGCTCCAGTCAGGGCTCCACCATCCTCACGGACACACTCTGTCGCACAAATATGTCCCTTTCTCTTACCTTCGTGACCAGTCTGCCACCAAGTCCTGCTGGTTCTTCCTTTACAATATCTGCCAGTTTCGATCAGTTTCCTGCGTTCCTGCTGTCACAGCTCCACTTGATGACTGGACATGGCAAAAGTTAGCTGCTAACTAGTATTCCAGCCAGGGCAGGGACGAAGGTGAGGCCAGCGAGCACCTGGGGGCAAAATTTGAGAAGGCATCATTCTCAGGGTTTGCAAGCATGGAGTTGACAGCTGAGAGGGTGATTCTTTAAATTCTGCATTCCAGGCACCTATCTTGGCTCACATTAGTCCCTGCTCCATGGCGCTGGGTTACTTCTTCCTGCTTTCATCATGTCCCTCCCCCGCACAAAGACTGACCATTGTCCCTTCTGCCTACCAAGTAAGGATGGCCCTGGGCAGGTCACATCATCTCCCTTAGCCTCAGTTTTTTCTTTTTTATGTGTGCAGCGAGGAGACTGGACCCAGGGATGGCAAATCGATTTCCTTTGAGTACCAGCTCCAATCAGTTGTCACAGCTATCTTGACCAGTGGGTTGAGAAAGATACTGAGGACAAGTTCAGATTCATTGGAAAACGTGCTATGATCAGTTACCGATCCTTGCCATGGGTGAGAAAGAGGGCAGCCTTGATACACATACCAGGTATTTGCCTTAAGCAACTAAAGCCAAATTCTTTACCCAGGCCTTCTAGACCCTCCACAATCCAGTCTTATCATACATAACGGTTCCTATTCCCTAGGGAATCAAGTCTGAAATGTTCAGCCAGTTTCAAATAAAGTAAGCAGACCTGACCTGGGACAGTGGCACTGTGCTGAGATGCGGCCGCATCACTCTCAGGGCCGCTCGGGCAGAGCCCCCTCGGAGGTAGTCAGTCCTTGGGCGCCCCCTGGGCTCATCTCCATTTCCAGAACCCAATTCCAAAAGAGTGTTCTGAACTCCCTACAGAGAACTGATTTATGTTCTGGCTAAGTGAAGAGGAACCCCAAATATTGTGCCCATTTGTCTGCGCTGTGGACGGTTAGACGGATCATCTCCAGCCCGCTGACTGGCCTGGTGCTCGCGGGCCCTCTGGAACCTGCTGCAGGCAGCTGGGTTTGGCAGCTCAGCTCAGGGGACAAAGCCCCACAGGAATGTCACAGGAACGTCAACGCCGGGCCTCTTGGAGACCCCCAGGACCTGCCCGCAGGGCTTTCTGAAACCACGGCACGCTCGCAAGCTACGCACGCTCGCAAGCTACGCACGCTCGCAAGCTACGCACGCTCGCAAGCTACGCACGCTCGCAAGCTACGCACGCTCGCAAGCTACGCACGCTCGCACAGGCCCAGTAGTGCATGATTCCCTGGGAAATTTCCCTAGTCCTGTATTTCTTTTCTTTACTCCCCCTCTTTCCCGGCAACTTTCCACCCAAAATGGAGATGGCTGAGCTCAGCCTGAGCTGGCACGTCCAGGACTCTGGTGAAAGAGAATGCAGTCCCACTTCAACCCTCGTGTCTTCTGGGAGGGCAGCTATGTGCAGCTACCCAGAAGGCAGTTACGTACAAATGTAATACAGCGCGATTTGTGCTGTTTGGGCAAAGTGCCAGGAAACACAGAGCAGAAGTGGTTAATTCTCCACAGTGAAGCATGGCTGGCTTCTCAGGGGAGGTGACTGGGGTGGGTCTTAAAGGACAAGGGCTGGCCTAGCAGAGCGGAAACAGGAGGGAATGCTTGCGCCAAGGGATGTAAGTGTGACTGAACTTGACTTAGTATCGAGCATCTACTGGAGCTTGAAACCCAGGGAGCCAACCTGTGTGTCCTCCGGGACATGACCTCATTTCGCAGGCTTGGGGCAGGGTGCAGGGCAGCTGTCTCTGCTCTGCCTTCACCAACCGGGTGGCATTTCCAATTTGCCTCAGGAGCTCCTCGGGACCACAGTCAGACCCTCTCTCCAACATTCCTAACAGCCCCTGCCCGGGGCGGACCCACTCAGGGAATATCGTGGAAGGTGAAGGTAAGATTTCTAGAGACTGGAGGTCCTGGCAGAAGAGAATGAGCTGGGCATTGCTACATTCCTCTCCCGTGGACGCGCCCAGGGAGTGGTCCTGTGCAGTCTGTTTCCTGCTAAGCTCATCATCCCCCATCTGCTCATGGGACCGCTCCTGTCTTCTCTCCTTGGTTAAGCCCAGGGGAGGCATGAGTGATGACGTGAACAATGGGGAATAAAGACAGTGCCTCCTGAGGCCATGGGACAGGACACACCCCATGCTCGACTCTTCCCCCCCCACCCCCCACCCCCCACCCCCCACCCCCCCCCCCGCCAAATGAGCAAATCAAATAACCTAATTCTGGATTCAGTGAAGTTATTTGAAAGGAGAACTTGGACACTCTGTGGAGGCGATGTGTGAGCACAAAAGGCAAGAGGGACAGACAGGGATGCCTCTTCCCTCCCTATCCAAGAATTCTACCCACCAACTCTTCACCCCCAACTCACACCTACAGGTACCCTTCAAAGCCCCCCTCCTCCATGGAGCCCTCCCTGAAAGCTCCAATCACAAAAGCCTGGAGCACAGCCAAGGTTGAGGACCACTACTACATCTAGACTGTGGTCTTAGGAAGCAGGCCCATGCAAAGGAATTACCACAGGCTTTGGGAGGCTACATCTGTGTTTGATTTTCAATTATCCTGCCTCAACTAGGTGGGTGACCTCGGGCGAGGCGCTCACTCATCCTTCACAAGCACAATTTTTTCATCTGCCAAGTGAGAAGTGATCATGGTACCTACCTCCCGATGTTGAGAGCATTAAATAAGATATTTGTAAAGGCGCAGAACTTACCAGATGCTTCATAAATGTATTTTTCTTACAATGTGCTTCGTTGTCAAGAGCACACCTCATATAGGTTGTAAGCTCCAGGAGGGAAGGTTAGCACAATGAGCACAATGCCCGGCGCGTGGACAGCTCAATAAATACCTTTTGGAAATGCCAACCTAGAGAGAAAGAGGGAGGGAAAGGAGGCCAGGAGGCAGAACTTGGAGAAGAGCGCTTTGCCCTCTTCCCCACCCAGGAGGCTGGGTCACATCCTTCTCATCTAGTTGTAAAGCGCCTGTGTTCATTATTTTAACAGTTATTCGTGATCAAACGATTTGGTGTTAATGTGGATCTAATGTATAAATCCATACGGGTCCCACAGTCATTTAGCGTTAATTAAACGAGGCCATTATAAGGCTAGGATTCCACTGGGTTTATTGTGCTGAGCAATTAATGGCAGGAGCCACTTGGCCACTGCTTTCCCTCTGCTCTTGCCTTGTCCCTTGTCCCTCCAGAGGGCACAGTTGGAGCAGGAGCGCAGCCGCCCTGGGTGCAGAGCAGTGCACAGGAGGACCCGGGCTGGGGTGCAAAAAATGATGGAGAGGTGAGGAGTTCAGAGATGGCTCAGTCTTGCCCATGAGAAGTTGACATTTCATACAAAAATAAAAAATAAGGGGTACAATGGCAGAGCACTGGCCTGGGAATCAGAGGAACAGGATTTTAGTCGTCCTCTGCTGCTGCCGGATGGCTGTGCTACCTTACGCAAGACACTTGCCCTCTCTGTTCTTTATCAGTTCAGTAAGGAGTCTGGCCAAGGCAAGATCATTCCCTCTGCCTGGAATGCAACCCCTTCAGTTTTCCCATGAAGGCTTCATTCCACCTTGCATTCTCCTCCAAGAGGTCTCCTGACCACCCACTCCCAGCCACCATATTTTCCCTGCTTTTTTTATCTTTGAGAATTACCACTATCGAAATTATCTCTGAATTTGCACTCACATGTCTGCTTGTGGATTATCTGTCTCCTCCTAGTATAAGCTCCACAAACTAAAGACTTCACGTGTCTTTTCATCACTTTAACACGAATTTCCAGAACAGTACCTGTTCTTTCTATGCCACGTGTACCTGGCACATGGTAGGGGCTCCAAAAATAATCTGTCCATTGAATGAAAAATTGGGTCATCACTAAAACCTCTCTGAGATGGGCACTCGATGGCCCTTGACATCTGTGCCCAGAAAGTAAGGGTAGTGTGGGGTACAGACAGAGCTGGGTTAGAAGGGCCACTGGGACAAGACCTACAGGACAGAGCAAAGCCGGCCTGGAGAAGAGGGAAAGATGGATGTCATCTTGAGCAGAAGTTAGACAGGAGCCACAATGGTGGAGAGCTCCCAAGTCTCAGCAGCTGCTACCCCTTCGGGCTTCTAGCCAAGACCATTTGGTGAGACTATATTAATAACTGCAATACAAGAATCCCTTGTGGACTGGAACAGTTTCCCTTCCAAAGTACCACCATGCATAGCTCTTCCCATTATTCCCTGCCGTCTCCTTGATACAGGGCGGGGGGAGATATCTCGTGCTGTTTATACTTACAAAATTAATAACACTAATTGTGAATTTGAATAGTACATTCCAGTTTCCAGAACACACTTTCTTATATAAGAATGCTGGTATCTATCCCCATTTTGCAGAGGAGGAGACTCAGAGAGGTAAAGTGACTTGTCCAAGGTCACTTATTGACTAGGTTGCCTGAAACACTCAAACACAAAACTCAAAAATTTTCTACAACCCAATGGCCTATTTTGCACATAAGGAAACTAAGGCAGAGAATACATGGCTAGATTATGACACACTTAGGGTTGGGGGGGCTACGTTATTCGAAGGGTCAAGGTGAGGTGTGATGGGGACAGGGAGAAGAGGACAATCTCCCTTCCAGACCTGAGCATGGACATGGAGGTTATTCTGAGTGAAATGTTTCATTACACTAGTTGAGGGAGAGAGAGTCAGAGAAACATGGTATTACAGAATCTGAGGATTGTAAGCAGAAAAAGATGAGGGGGATAACTTCTGTTTCTTTAAGATTTATATTAAGACTGCTACAGGTCTCAGTTCCCTATTCTAAGCTCTTTGGTTTATCATCATAATTTCTGGAGTGAAAAGCGTGATGCCACACACGAAATGGGCCCCGTGAATTCTGATGCGGGTCAGCCACTGAATGCACACGCATAAGGTGGGTCAGGTGTAGCAAGGCAAACAGCCCTTGGCACTGGGCTTCAGAGTGGTGGGCACCATGTGTGGTAAACGGGAGAATATAATTCTGTCTCCGGGGGGGTACCATTGCAGCCAACTGTTGCCATGTGGGCATGCAGGCCCAGTTACCAATTCTTCCAATTTTTGAAGAAGTCAGAAATGTGGATCTCTGTGGAAAGTCTAGAATTTTAAATGTTGGCATTTAAATTTAAAGCACTGTGTGGGCCAAACGAAATATATCTAACAGTAAGCTTCTATCCATTGTCCATGTGTGACACTTGTAGTTAAATGAATAAATGACCTCTGTTCAAACCCTTCATTATGGAGATGGGGCAACTCAAAGAGTTAAGCCATGTTCCTGAGGTCACAAACAGGGCTTAGACCCCAGGCCTCTGGATTTCCAATCCGAGTGTGAAACTGTTGACCCAGGGATCAGATCAAGAAGGAACACCCTGTTCATAAGGACCCAGTAGGTTTGGAGACACATCACTACATGGTTTGATGTCCTGAAGCCACACATTCCATCCAGCCATGCCCTGGCCCAGAAGTCAGGGTCCATCCTCCCACCTAGGCTGGAAGGCCTGGCCCACAGAAGAGGTACACGCAGGCAGCACCTCCTGACCTCGCTCCGTCCAGAGCTTGAAAAGGGCCCCCCATTCCCTCCCCAGTGCCCCATTTAGAATGCAGCACCGTGGCACAAGCCAGCTGTCACTTAGGCACTTACAGGCAGAACCGCGGAAAAACCAAACCACTGTTATTACACTTAATAACCAGTTTCCACATCATCAACTCATTGGAGTCTGACAAGCGCTGTTAGGGTGTCAGCTTCCTTGGCCTAACAAGTCAGCAGTAGCGGGGGGCACCAGGCAGGGTTGGGCGCTAGCCTCTAGGAATTATTCCGTCCCCCGCCTGCCCTGTGTAGAGGACAGCCACCCAAGGGCAGTCTGAGGCTCAGTCCTGCCCTCCACAACCCCCTTCACCCATGCACTCAGGAGCGCAGCAGATGTACCAACAATACCCAGGGTTTGGAGCAAGGCCAGAACCCCAGAGAAAGGGGCTCTGGAACCTGACCAGTGTCTGAACAGGAGAAAACAGCCCAGCTTGGGAGAGTGGGGCTGAAGGGTCTGAAGAAAGACAGTCCAGAACTGGGACACCTGGGCTGGGATACTGGCTCTGCTGTGTGACCTTGGGTGTGTTACTTCATCTTTCTGAGACCCAGTTTTCCCCCTTGTGTGAGATGGTACCTCAAAGTCTTCTTACAAGGATCAATTGAAATGTATACATAATGCCTGGCATGGTGTCTATCCCCAGTAATTGGCAGGTATTGATGGGCTATTATTGACAGGAAATATAGAGAGGTGAGGGGTCCTGAGGAGGAGATAGGGATAAGTGCAGGGCCTATTAGGAAATAAGACCACTGAGAAATGCTTCTGAATTGGCCTAATATACTGGGGAGGGGAGGTCTTTCGGAGCTGTGATTAGAATAGCTAGTAATAATAAAACCTAACATTATTTTTATTGTTCCCCTTTTAGAGATAAGAAAACGCAGAGAGGTTAATTACTTGCCAAAGGTAATCGAGCAAGCAAATGGTGAAACTGGGCTTGGAGGCCAGACAGTGAGACTGGAATTGACATCTTAGCCATCCTGGCCCTCCTCTCTCTCCTGTCCCCTCCCAGCCCTGGTATTTACAAGTGAAGAGAAGCTGTGAAGGTGGAGGCACGGGGGAGGGGGGGGGCAGGCTACAGTTATCCAGGGTCTTGAGATCCCACCCCAGGCTGTTCTCCACCTAAACAGCCGCAACACTGGAGGTGTGGGGAGCAATTCAGGAATGGAGGCCAGGGTCACAGCCTCCAGAACGCAATGATCCTTCTGTCGCTCTGCGTGGAGGCCACGTGAACCACACCTTCTGTGCGGCCCAGCCAAAGTGGTAGTCCCCACCCAGAGGCTTGGAGGGCAAAGGACCCTTCCCAGACCTGGGCACACCAGTGATGGGCTCTTCCTGCTACCCTGCTGCAGCGCTGGACTGAGGCAGTGCAGTGCTGCCATCTTTTGGCCACACGCTGCATTGCATCCCCACCTGCACGATGGGGCGAACCCAGGCAGAGTCCAACGCAGCCCCCAGGGGAGACGCAGTCAGCATGTTCTGCTCAGCCTGCGCCTGGAGGGATCCACCTCTGTGCACCCTGGAAGGGTGGCCTCTAATCAGTGGACACGGCCGTGACTGCAGATCAGTCCAAGCAGCCATAGAGGGGCCCTCTGCCCTTGGAGAGGTTGCCCCCAGCCTCTGCATGCCTGGTTCAGCACTGGCACCACGCGGGCAGGGACAGGGGAGGAGTGAGTGGAGACAACAGTGCAGGTCCCAGACCTGGGCAGAGGTTCACTGCCAGCTTTAGCCTGAGCCTACATTCCCCAAGTCCCGGGAGCCATTACCGCTGAGAGAAGGGATTGTGGCTAGGACGTTTTTGTCAGTTTGTTTGCGTATTTATTTTGTTGTGTTTATTACTTTTTTTTTTTTTTTTTTTTTTTTTTTTTTTTTTTTTTGCTTTATGCTTAATTGGAATTTTACGGTTTTCTGCAATGGCCGCGTAAGACTCAAGAAATAATGTAATATGTTTATGAATTTATCTGAAAGCAAATTTTCTTTGCAGTAAAGACACAATAATTCTAGAGCAAAAAGAGACCTTTTTCCAAACTCTTTTCTTTCATGAATGAAGAAAATGAGCTCAGAGATAGGTGACTTGCCCAAGGTCACACCACTAGTGAGTGGAGAGATGAACTAGAATGTCCCTCTCAAGATAGGATTTTTCCCCTTGGAGAACGGACTGGGCCTTCCCTGCCCCTCCAGCCAGGGTAGCATCCCCTGTTAGTCACCTGTCCTTTTTACTGTCTGTCTCTCCCATGTCAGCTTCATGGGGGCATGAACCTCACCTGTGTTGTTCACAAATATATTCCTAGGGTCTATTGTAGTGCCTGGCATGTGGCAGACATTCCATAAATACATGTTCAATGAATGAATGGAGTTAATCAGGGAAGGCTTCCAGAAGGAAGTGAGTTATACACCCATTTTTGAAAAGACAGTGGTAATAGGTCAACAAAGAAGACAGGACGCATTCCAGGAGTTGGAGGATAGCCTAGAACTGGCACCTGAAACTAGGTGTTTCCAAATACTTGTGGGAGAAGAGAGAATGGCCTGAACTAGGATTCCTTTGTTTATCCTGGGAATCTGGGACAGAAGCCAGAAAGGGCCCCTCTGTGGGACCAGGAAGGACCCACCAAGAACTGAAGCCTCCGTGCAGCCCAGCTGGGTCTGATGGGATCTGACTGGGCCTGGTTAGAGCTGACCGTGCTGGACAGGGTCTGGCCAGGTCTGGATGGGTGGGCCTGGCTGAGCCTGGCTGAGCTGGCAGCCTTCGCCTTGCTTCTGTATGTAGCAGCGCCTAGCACCTGTCATCTCAGCCTGATCTCCCAGGGCACTAGTCTGGAGACATATGCAGGGAGGGGGTGGGGGAGGAATCCAGAAATGCTGAGGCCAAGGAGAAAACATGAGGGAGGCCAAATTTATGCAAGGTCTTGTTTTTAGGGTCCCTTATCACTGTTAGTTTAGGAACATAAAATGCATTAAGATATAATGATCATGTTGAAATACAGAAGCCATTTACTGTGTTTTGGTGCAGATATCAAAGTCTGAGAGAAAAATGGGAAATTTTCAACAGAGGGAAATGGACATTTCCCAAAGAAAAAAAAATTCTTCTTTTAATTTTTCTGGAAAAGTCCCCCAAAAGGTTCTTGGGAAAGTTTCATTTCTCCTAGAATGTTACATAATGCCCTTGGGACCAGGAGGTCAGAGGCTGTGGGCAAGCCCTTCCTCAGAAAGGAGACACACGCTAACTGAGCACCTGCTGTGTGCCAGGCTCTGTGCTAGGCTCGTCGCATGCATGGCCTAGAGTGATGAAAATGGAGCAACCAGTAGATCACAGGCACAGGCAGCCTGCGGCAAACCTCTGCCAAGTGACAGCATTTGCTCAAACACAGGGGAGCCGGGGTCCTTCCCTCAGCCTTAACCTCTGTTTCTGCCAGGCATGTCCCAGCCAGAGACGGGTGGGAGGGGCACTGGCCTGTCCTTACACCTAGCATATATTTGGAAAGTGTGCACCTGCTATTGTATGGTCTTGCCCACTCCCCTCCTCTAAGCACCTCTTGACCTGCCCTGAACAGAGCTCTGCCCTACCTTGGGCTGACTTAAATTTCCTCTCACAAAGCCCCCTAGCACCAAAGCCTAGAGATGGGTGCCGGTGAGGGCCCCTTTGCAGAACGGGGGCCAGGTTTAATCCTTTATTCTTGCTGAATTCAGTAGAAAGTGAGAGGGAGAAAAAGAAAGATGGAGAAACAAAGAAGTAGAAAAAAAGGAGAGAGACAAAGAGACGAGGAACAGGAGAGAATGTGACAAAGCAGGAGGGAAAAAGGCAAGCTTGCAAGGCAGAGGAAAGGAAGGAAAGAAGGAGACAAAGAGACAGACCCCCCCCCCCAAGTGGAAGAACCAGGGAGGAGGGAGAAGGCGCCATCTCTCAAGGCGCTTCCACCCCCCACCCCCCCTTCAAGAGCAGCTAAGAAATGGGAGGCGGGAAGAGGAAGCAGAGACGGGCAAAGTCACTGGGTAACCTTGGAGACAAGAGCAGGGAGATGGGCGCAGGGAGGGGCCCCACAGGAGGGAAGCAGGGAGGGGAGGAGGGAGAACAGGCGGGCTGGAGACCAGCAACAGGTCCAGTGTCCCTAGGGAGAGGGGTAGGGTGGGGGGGGCAGGGGCCCAGGCGTGTGGCTCAGAGGAGCTAGGGGAGGGGGCACAAAAGATTCCAGAAACAAACCTAAAGAGGCCTGAGAAGTCCAATAAAGAGAGAGGTTTGACTGCACTGCGAATCAATTTAGGGAAGAAAGAGCAGAGAATTTGGGGCTGCGATAACAGGAACCGATGGGGCTGAGGCCAGGAAGGAGCCAGCCCGGATGGCCCGCTGAAGCAAGGAGGGGTGGGATGTTGGCACTGGGCAGAGGGGCACAGAGGCTCTGGTTTCGGACCTTTTCCCTGGTGGGATAGCCTTGCAGCATCCAGCTCCAGCTGGGGACCCTGAGTTCAGAATCCCAGCTGGTGGGCTGGGCGGGACCATTGCATTCACTTGTATCCCAAATTCTTGCTGAGCTCCCACTATGTGCCGGGGACCTTGGGGGACAAAGGAACCATTAGATAAATTATGTCTTCAAACCTCGCATAGGCTAATAGAGAAAATAGGGTATGTGCACAAATAACGAGATGACAATAACACAGAGGGACTCTTGGATCACTCACTGCCAGCTGGAGGCATCAGAGAAAGCCCCCCTGGAGGTTATGCTTGAGCCAGGCCCAGAAGGCTGGGAAGGGCCAAAAAGAAGGGGAAGGAAAGGCTTGTCAGGTGGACAGTGGCAGGATGCCCAGCAGGCCCCCCAGCAGGAGGCAGGAAAGACCAGCCTGGTTTGAATCCTGAATCTCCTACTGACCAGCTGTGTGTTCCTGGGCAAGTTACCTAACTTTCCTGAGCCTCTCTTTCCCCATCTGGCAGAACTGTTTAGGAATTATAGACAACATCTATATAGTGCCTGACACAGAGTGGGTGGTCAACAAAACATAGCTATTATCGTTGGAAAGAAGGAAGCAAAAACATGGAGCTAGAATCCAAGAAAGTGGGTAGAGATGGGCTGGAAAGGCAGGTTGGGGCCGTGAATGCCAGAGGAGACCAGGTTGATAGAGAGGATGGGGCTGCAGACCCACCCAGCCCTCAGAAGAAGCAGGGAGCAACAGGTGGGGGAGTGTTCCCCAACGAGCAGTGGGTGAAGTCCTGGTTGTGATCTGGTAAAGAGCTGGGTGGCTTATCTTTACTAGTAAAAAAGAGCAGTTGAGAGTGCAGTGATTTTGAAACATGTCCACCATTCATTCTGACACTCCTACCTTCAAATAATGACGCTAACTCCCCTCCACTTGAGTGTGGAGTAGGGACTTGCTTCTATCCACAAAATACAATGCTGTGGGAGCGACTGCGTGACTTCCACTACGAGGCCGTACGAGACGTTGCGGCTTTCCCTTTGCTGTCTCTTGGATCACTCACTCTGAGGGTAGTCATGTTGTGAAGACACTCGAGCAGTCCTATAGAGTGAGTGCGCCATCTTGGAAATGGCTCCTCCAGCCACAGTCAAGCTTCCAGATGATGCCTCCCCAGCCGACATCTTGACTGCAACCGGGTGGACCTTGAGCCAAACCCATCTAGCTAAGACACTCCTGAGTTCCTGACCCACAGAGACTGCATCAGACAATAAATAACAAATAAGGGGCTCCTGCCTGGGTGACTCAGTCAGTGAAGCATCTGCCTTGAGCAATGGTCGTGATGTTGGGGTCCTGGGATTGAGTCCCACATTGGGCTTCCTGCTCAGTGAGGAGTCTGCTTCTCTCTCACACTCTCCCTGTGCGCTTTCCCTCTCTCTCTCTCCCTCCCTCTCTCATTCTCTCTCAAATAAATAAATAAAATCTTTAAATAAATAAATATTGTTTCAAGCTACTAAATTATGTGGCAATTTGTTATGCAGCAGTGGATAGATGATACAGGGGGCTTGTGGCTGGGTCTAGAGCCCTATGGGCCTTGGTTATAAACAGCTGAGCTCAGTGCCCACCGCAGGGAGGCTGAGGGGGTGATGGGATGACACCAAGGCAAGATATCAGCAGGTCCAGCTGCAGATGGAGTTCTGAATGACACCCAGGCCGGGCTAGCTGTGGAGGGCGTGGGCAGGTCTGGATTGCCCTGCATTCCCAGAAGGGCGGCAGGGCGGAGTAGGTCCGCATCGTCCCTGGCTCTGCCCACATTGACGCAGCTGTGTGTGCCTTACCTGGGCCAGCAGGCAGGCCAGGGTCGAAGCGAGAACAAGGTGGTGCTGACCTCACCTAGCCTCACACCTCAGTCCACCACTTACTATCTGGGTATGACCTTGACTCTCTGCCTCAGTTCCCCATCTGCAAAATGGCGATAAGTCTGTTTTGTGGGGTATTGTCCTCATGGTGTGGCAAAAAGCCGCGGTCCACGGGAGGCAGATGAAAAATATACAACATCAAGCACAAAGCTGAAGCTCCATAAACGTTGGAACGCCCACCCCCTGCAGCCCCCTGCAGCCAGGAGAGCAGGTCTGGCGGGGGTTCCCATCTTCCATCACTTCCTGACATTCACATTGCTCATTTTATTTAGGGTCTGAATTAATGTGCTGGAACATCTTAAAAGGAAAGGCTGGGGGGGGAAAGGACAATGGTCATTCCTGTCCCATAACTCTCCTCAATTCATTGAGGACTTATTTGCAGAGCACATCATGGTCTGGACCTTGTGTCATTCTCATCACAGCCCTTGGTTATTCACTGAGGCTCCTCTGCTCTGCTAACCTCTACAAGCCCCAGTCTCCTCATCCAGGAAATGGGGACAAAACGGCATCAGATCCACAGCATTGTAGTGAGGATTACATGAGATCCCAGGGGAGCAGCCCTGGCAGGCCCTCCTTAAATGTCCAGGAGCCCCTAAACATGCTACCCACACTGCCCCTGCTCACATCCTCTCCCACCGAGTCCTCCAGAGCCAGGCAGAAGCTCTAGCCACAGGGAAGGCCAAGCTGCCAAGTCGCCCCAGTCAGTACCTTGAACTCTGAGCCCTGTTCTCCCTGCTGTGAGTGCCACCTGGCCAGCCCAGACAGCCCTGGAAAGGACGTGGAGCCAGGCCAGGTCTCCAGCATGGACAGTAGCTCATAGTGATTCAGCTCCACCAGGCCAGAGCCGACCAATCAGGAGAGGAGTCTCTCTGAACCTCAGCCTCGACTGCTCCAAAACAAAGCCAGAGAGGCAGCAGGGGTGACCTGCATGGTGAACCCTCACCTTCCACCAAGCCCAGAGAAGGAAGAGAAGGGGCTGGCATCACCCACACACCTTCTGGGAAGTGTGGAGACAGGATTCGTTAGGACACTCCTCTGGGCTCCAACGCAGCCCTCCTACCCTGTGGCCAAGAACACCCCTTGGCCGGCTCCAGCCCTGACTCCCAAAGTCCGCTCGCTGTGCATAGAAAGGGCTGAGCCCGGACAGGAGTGATGACTTTGCCAAGCATCAGCAGTGGGGAGAAGGGACACACGAGAGCCAAGCTGGCATGTGGCTCTCAGGAAGAGGGACCAGGATGCAGGCTGCAAGACCCAGTACTAGACTCACTGTGGGTTTTGCTGATCCACACAGGAGGGTCTCCAGGCAGACAAGAGACGGCGGCCTGAGGCATGCCTGGTTTGGAGACGTTCCCCTCTCTTCATCATGTCCCTGCCACTAACCCGCCGCATGATCTTCCACAAGACAACTAGCCTGTCTGGGTCTGTTTCCTTGTCTATAAAATGGGCATAACTCCTGCCTGGCATCCCCCTCAGCTCAGGGCTCCCTGGGAAGTCCACATGAGTAAATGTGCTATGTCAGTCAGAGACGCTCTCCTGGCTTCCCAGTTGTGGAAGAGGCTCAGACAAGTTAGGGGACTTCTCCAAGGTCACAGAGCATATCACTCTGTGGTGACTGCAGAGTGTGGATCCACGCATCACTGTACAAATAAGAGAAACACTGTTTCCATAACAGATACAGAATATTTCAGCAGTAATCTGATACAAGTTATAGACCCTCCTGAAAAATACTCCTATGCACAGACATGCAGATTTTCATGGCAGACTTCTCTAAGGCAGTTCATTCCTGAACTCCATGCATGGATTAGCTGGTGGTCAAGGATTCCTACTCTGCTACTGTGTGACCTTGGGCAACTTCCTTAACCTCTCTGAGCTTTCTTTAATAATCAAAGGGGACAGTAATAGTACATACATCATAGGTTGTTTTGAGGATGTATTGAGTTCTCTATGTGTAAAAATACTTGAAACCATGCCTGGCACATAATAAATGCTAAATGAGAGTTTGCTATTATTAATTCCTGTAAGTAGTCTCAGCTTCCCAGGATCTCCAGATGCCAGGGCAGTCATCCTACTGGGGGTCCTTCAAATGCCCAAGTATAGCTGCTGAAGTGTCCCCCAACTCCCAGCCTCTTATGGGCTGGGTCAGTAAACCCTGAGGGATAAGGATCTCACCACCACCAGGCAAATGCCCTTCTCTTAGCCTTGACCATCCCCCACCTGCCCATACCCACCTGGGCAGCCTCTGCCAGCAGTTCCAGGAACCCAGCTTCTTCGCTGCCCTGTCCTACCCTCCCTGCTGCCCAGGAATCAATGCAATCCCCTAAAAGCTCATAACTCGGAGGTAATTATAAGAAGCATCAATTACCCAGCAATGTGGATTTCATGAATTCAATTAATTTGCATGGCGATCGATACAGGCGGGTTCGCTAGGGTCCCCGGGGGAAGTTAGGACATTGTTCTGCACACTATTGATTTTACAATGTAAAACAAAACCTCTCTCCTCGAATTCATAGATGCCCATTCAGCCATATTAACTTTCAGATCATTTATTTTTGTATGTCTTTCAACTCTGTTTGTTGCTATCACACAAATGCAGAGTATTACATTGTAGGGAATAATTGAATCAATACAGTCATGCTACGCCAGGCCTCCCTGACTCAAAGAAGAGATGCTGCTTGGCGAGCTGCCGTTCTTCATATTCCCGTCCTCTGCTGTCCCCAGCCATCTCCTCACCCCCGTCCAAACACTCCCTCTCCTAACCAGGCCACTCCCCTAACCCTAAGTCCCCCACTCCATCAAATTTATCTACCTGATTCAAGAGAGACTTGGATGCAGCTGGAGGGATGTGGTTAGACAATAGAAAGAACTTTTCTGGTGGTAGATGGCAGCTCAGGAAGGGCTGGAGAGAATAGAAGACCCCCTCTTCCAAAGGATCTTCAAGACCAAAAAGATCCAAGCATGATGGTTTAAGTCAGAGGTATGGACCCAGTGAGCTCTCGGTGAGCTTTGACTTTGCCAGTCAGAGCAAAGGCATGTATATCCTGGGCTGGGAGAAGAGTGTTTGTTGTCCTCTCCCAGAAGCAATGAGGTTAAAGAGACAGCATCTCCCAAAAGTTATCCCTCTTCTCTTGGAGAAGGCCAAGTTTAATAGGAGTGGTCACTGAAAAAGTGAGGGGCCCATTGACCTTCTTCGTATTCTCCCCAGTTTGGGTGCCCTTAGCCCTGCTGCATTCCGAGGCCCTGACCCCTTCCTACCCAGCCAGACACCTTCCCCAGGCCTCCCTGAAAGAGGCCAGGCTCTTCTCTCAGCAGCATCCCAGCAACTCCTGTGCACATGTACACACACAGAGACTCAGCAGGCTAGGTACAAGGCTGGGGGCCCCCAACCCAGCCACACCCCCAGGAGGGCTTCTCTGCCTCCCCCAACTAAG
This sequence comes from Ursus arctos, assembly GCF_023065955.2. Taxonomy (NCBI): domain Eukaryota; kingdom Metazoa; phylum Chordata; class Mammalia; order Carnivora; family Ursidae; genus Ursus; species Ursus arctos. Next base: position 12,514,737 of record NW_026622897.1, read on the forward strand.
CCCCAACTCAGCAAACCACCCTCAGCACCCCCTGTCTGGAGAAGGAAAGAAGGCTTTTTTTAATTTGCCTCTGCCCCCCACCCCCTGTCAGGATATTAGACAGCTAAACAGCCCGGCGCCTGTTTCCTTCAGATAACCAGTTCCTGACGAGCCCCCTAATTGTCCCTGGAATCTCAGCGCCAGTGTATAGAGTAGGTCATTTAACCAACAGTACACACAACTAAATAAAAATCCATTTTCCAAGAGAAAATTCTATTCTTATCAGAGTTTTGCAAGAGGGTTGCAAGCGGCCCATGTTAATTGAAGCTTTGATGTCTGTAGGAGGAGGCCTCTAATCAACGCCACAAAGGGGGCCGATTCACGGCAGTGGGCCCCTCAGCCGAGGACCGGACTCAGGGGAGCCCATGATGGGAGGCAGGGGAGAGGACAGAGGGCTCAGGCCAGCCACCAGACACCACTGCCCCAGGCCTGGAGCCGGACACAAAGACATCAGGGAGGCAGGCAGCTAGGCCAGGTAAGCCATGACACTGGACGTGAGCAGAGCCGAGGGTCAGACAAGCCTGGGTCAGGAGCCACGTGTGATTTGCTCGGTGCGTGGCCTTGGGCAAGTCATTCGACATTTCTGAGCCTCAATTTCTCCTCTGGACCATGAGAACCCTCTTGACCTACCCCGAAAACCCATTTGATGATGACTGAACAAAAACAAAATCCAGGAAAGCAGGTTCCATGTGTTGAGGACATCCTGGGAGCCAGGCTCCCTGCCACTTGATAATCCGTATGGTATAGAGTGCCCTCCATGCTTACTGCTGACGGCTTCGTATTTGTTCCTTACCTTGTTTCATCTTCAAGGTGGGGAATCTTACCCCATTTCTCAGGTGAGGAAACAGGGGCCCAGAGCAGCTAAGTATCTTGCCCAAAACCTCACAGTAGAAAGTGGCATCCTTGGGATTCAAACTTCCTGTCTTCAAATCCAGAATAGAAGCAGCTTTCTCTTATCTGAGCTGCTTCTCCTAAAATGAGCTGGGAGAGCCGTTCCAGCCCTTCCTCCCTATCTTCCTGCCTGCCCTCCCCTAACCCTGGTAACGATTAACATCCAGATACACGCATGCATCATTTCCCTTACTCCTCACAGCAGCCTCCAAAGCAGGCAGGAGGTACCTAGGAACAAGAAGACGGGCCTTGCGGGAATGTGTGCGGGTTAATGAGGTAATACTCATAAAAAGTCAACTCTGCCTGGACCATGACAGGCTCTCAAAGACTGGCAGCTCCAGCGCCGTAATGATTTGATGCTGGTGATTTTATACCTAGCACGCACAGTGCCTTCCACACAAGAGCTGCTGGGAAAGGCATAGTTAGCAGCCATAGTGAAACCATCCCCACTTTCCAGGTGAAGAAACTGAGCTCAGTGTCAGTGAGTCCCCGGGCCATACAGCCGGTGATGGGCAGTGTCAGGATGTCTTTATTACGGGCTTCAGTTCCACACCCATGACCAATCCACTGTGCTCCTGGCACCCAGTGCTTTGTAAAGGCCACAGCTGATCAGGACTGACATGGGAGGGAAGGAGAAGAAACCCAAACATGGGGTTGCCTGGGTGCTATGGACTCAATTGTGCTCCCTCCTCCCCAAATTCATATGTGGGAAGCCCTACGCAATTGGGAGTGGGACCTTCAGGAGGTGACTATGTTTAGATGAGGTCATGAGGATAGGAGCTTTGTGATGGGAATAGTGCCGTATAAGAAGAGACACCGAATCCGTGGGCACACTGATCTCAGGCTTCCAGCCTCCAGAAGTGTGAGGAATAAATGTTGCTATTTGAGCTGCCCCCCAGTCTGTGGTATTCTGTTACGCCCACCCAACCAGACTGAGATGTGGGGCCATCAATAGCATAACTCATGCACTCTGGACAAGACACCAGGTCCTCGGCTCCAGTGAGGGGTATGGATGGCACAGAGCGATGACAGTCCTCATGCTCAGGGGCCTTGGAGGGGAGGCTGGAGACCTGCAGCCACTGGACAGCTACAGACCTGCAGAGATAGTAGTCGCAGGGAGGAGAGAGGGTGGGCGAGGAGGGAGAGGTGGTCTGGGGGGCTACGCGCTGGGAGTATCTTCAAGGAAGAAAGAACGAGGAGAGCAGTTGAATTTGCCAGGCCAGACCAAGCTAGCAAGAATTCATGTTCATTTCTTCAACACTATGTGTGCCAGGTCTGCGCCCGGCGCTGGGGCCCAGAGAAGAAGGCGCATTGACGAGAGGCATCCACACTAGGGGAGCCGTATTTAAGTAAGGCAGTGAGAGCTCCAACAGAGGTCTGCCTGAGCCCTCAAGAAGAGGAGGTAGCTTTTCACGTGCCACTTCAGGGATGCTTAGTGTCGGTAGTGTGCTGGGCAGGGAATTGAGAGATGAGTGGTTCCCCGGGAGTTTCTGCACCTGCATTTGACCTCAGTTCATAACTTTACCTCCTGGGATAAACCAACAAGGAGGAAACCAGAGTCCAGAGAGCTCCAGTGGCTTGTTCAAGATCACAGGGCTTGCTGGGAACTGAAATGGGACCCAAACCCAGGTCTCTGGATCCTGAGTACAGTGCTTGTCCCACTACACCAAGGGGCTGAGGTATGGGGTGCAAAATACAAAGTGGCTAGCTACATAAAATCGGGAGTTAACACCAGGTGCCTGGAAATGGGTGCCAGGCTGAGCGTACATGGCTGGCCTTCCCATAGTATCCTGGGGCCCCAAATCTCCAGCAGGCAGTACCGGTGCCCAGCAGCATTTACAGGGTGTCAGGGACCCTTGGCCCCAAAAGGAAAGGAAGAGGGTGCAGGCAGACCATGTCAAGGTGGGCTGAGTGATTCCTGCAAGTGTAGTAACCTCCAGCTTCAGCCTTCCCGGGAGCTGGTGCGGTCTGCTGAAAGATGGTGGTGAGATTCAGGGGACCACCTGCACGGAGTCAAGGCCGAGGTGGGTGGGAAGCATCAGGACGCACAAGCCTCCTTCCTTGCTTAACCAGCTCAGCCAACTCCATCTGCCTTGACAGCAGTGGGGCTTCTTGCCTGCCGAGAGTTAAAGATTGGTGAGCATTTAGAAAAACCCTTATAAAAACAGGAGAAGGCGGGGCGCCTTGGTGGCTCAGTCAGTTGAGCATCTGCCTTCTGCTCGGGTCATGATCCCAGGGTCCTGGGATCGAGTCCCACATCAGGCTCCTTGCTCAGCAGGGAACCTGTTTCTCCCTTTGCCTGCTGCGCGTGCTCTCTCTCTCTCTGACAAATAAATAAATAAAATCTTAAAACAAAAACAAACAAAAACAAAACCAAAAACAAACAGGAGAAGGCTCCTAACCTGAGTCTTCTGATTATGAAATCAACTCCCAGGGAAGGCTGGGTGACTCAAAGTCTCCTAACTGGTCCCTGTCCTTCCTACTTTATTCCCTCCATTCTGTTCTCTGCTCTGAAGCCAGAGTGACCCCACTCTAAGGTACAATCTAACCATGTCGCTCCCGTGCTCGAAACCCATCAATGCTTCCTCACTGTCCTGGGGATAAAATCTGAAGGCTTTGCTGACAGATAAGTCCCTTCCTCATCTCCTCCTGCAGGCCTTTCCAGGAACCTCTAGTCTTGCATATTCTACGCTCCTCCCAGACAGTTCCCGCGTGCCAAGCCCCATCCTGTGCCTGCAGTCCCTGAGCTATAACACATCCCGCCTCCACCACGCATCCATCCCATGTGTGGTAGATTGCACTCATGGCCACCTTTCTGACAAGGTAGAGGCCAGATTCCAATAAAGAGGTAAATACCTTTACATGCCTCTTGACCTTGGGTTTGGACATAGCAGTTGCTTTGGCCCACGGAACTTCAGGGGGAAGGTCATAACTCAAGATTTGGAAAGTGCTTCTGTGCTCGGGCTTACTGTCTCATGCTTTTCCTGTCACTGTGAGAGACCATGCCTGTTGGCCCCAGGAGGAAAGAAGATTCATGGGGCAGAGCTGCCTAATCAGGCCCAGCCTCCATCAGCTGACACCCAGGCAACAAGAGGAAAAAGCCCAGATCAGGAGAGCCACCCAGGCAAGCCCCGCCAAGATCAGCCGGCCCTCAGCCAACTCACAGAAACATGGACTAAGTTAAGCAGTAATTGTTATATGTTGCTGAGATATTCCAGTATATTACGGTCATAGCTGATAGTTATACCATTGCAGCCTGAATCATTTCTAGCCATTCATCAGGCCTCAGCTGAGGTCAGGTCATTTCTTCTCAGGATTCTGATCTGCGTTCCATCACCATGCCCACAGTTCTGGGTGAGGTGCTCCCTCACTAGGCTCCCCTAGCACCCCGTGTTCTGGCAGCACGTGGCGCACCCTGGGTTCTAACTTCTATTTCATTCTCCTGTCTCCCTCATGGGACTCTGAGTTTCTTCTGCTCAGAGATTGCGTGTTATTCAAAACTTGTGACAGAGAGGGTTTCAAAGACTATTTATTAGAAGAAAAAATGTGAAGCTGACCTTTTCCAAGAGGTGGAAGCAAGGAGGACTCCTCACTTTGTCACCCGAGCTCATCAAAATTGTGGAAAATGCCCAGAATGGGAAGAAGACGTATGTGAGATCTCTATACCGCCTGACGGCTGCTTGTACACACACATGTGAATACTCGAACCCCACACGTACCCAGGCTGCATGCTCCCACCCGCCTGCTTGCTTGGTGACGAAACGCTTTTTGAACCACTTTGCTCCATCTTTCTGCAATATCCTCCAGCAAATCAAGCATCCCCTTCTTGGGATGTTTTCAATCTGTTTTATGTTGATTTTAATTAAAGAATCCGAAACTGAACAAACAGTTCCTAGCAGGTGGCCATACAAGTGTGAAATAAGCAAACTGTTTTATCTGCCACAAACTCTGCTAGTAAATTTCTTCAAATTAATCCCAGCCTCCGAGAGTCTGCTGATTCCAAGGAGAAAGCTAAGCAATCCCAGCCTCCAAATATTTGCTTTTGTTACAGCTCCTGGAGCCAATGACTGGTGGTGTCCACTTTGCTCCACCCTCATTTACTTTGTCCCCCAGGCCCATCTCTGGACTCTTCTGGCCCAACCCACAGGCCCAGAACAAGGCTCATGAGCCCACACCACCTGAGCTCCATGGCCCAAACTCCAGCAGGGTGGTCAGATGCTCTGGGGAGAGCCTCCAGCCCTTTCTCTTCCGTGCACCACCACCAACCAGCCATCCGCTCCCTCTGCCAATGCTCCCACCCGAGCTTGGTCCACCTCACCGAAGCTCACCCATTCCCAGGGAAGAACAGACTTGGGGGCGTAAGACCAGCCTTGCTTTCCTCCCCATGGTACAGCCCAGAAATGAAAGGAACCCTGGGAAAATGATACCACCCAGTCCCAGCACGGGTGTGAATAAACGGGTATCTCCTCCACCGATGACGAAGTGTACCTTAGCAAAGGCCTTCTGGAGACCAGTGCGTCTAGGCATAACCAAAGCTTTAGAATTTTTATTTTTGGATCCAAAAATTCCACATGTAGGACTTTATCCAAAAAAATAGTGATTAATGTATAGTAGTAACCATTTATCTCAGAGCCGTTTATAACAGCAAACACTGGGAACGATTCATTGCTCAGCAGTAAGGGATTGGTTAAATAAGCCATACAACATACTGCAAAGTAATATTTAATACGTAGAAAATAATCTTGTGGTTTTAGTGGAAACAGCAATTTAGAAGTCCATATGCCCAGCATGAATTCATTCCTTTTAGTTTTTTATGTATGTATATATATCTCATATGTAGTATAAACATGTCGTATATATATTATTCAAGGTGTGTAATATATGTGGGTGTGTGCACAGAAGAAAAGGCTGGAAGGCTATAAACTAAAAACTTCACAATAGGGGCGCCTGGGTGGCACAGCGGTTAAGCGTCTGCCTTCGGCTCAGGGCGTGATCCCGGCGTTGTGGGATCGAGCCCCACATCAGGCTCCTCTGCTATGAGCCTGCTTCTTCCTCTCCCACTACTCCTGCTTGTGTTCCCTCTCTCGCTGGCTGTCTCTATCTCTGTCAAATAAATAAATAAAATCTTTAAAAAAAAAAAACTTCACAATAATTGTCTAAGTATTGGTAATATAAGTGCTAGCTCTCTTTTGTTTCATTTTTTATAATCAATATTTTGTCAATTTTCTAATTTTGAGAACCCTGGCTGGGGAGTCTGAAAACCGGCTTGTGACCAATGTGGTGACACTAACACAAACTTATTGTCATGCTGTCTCCTGGCCTAACTTCAAGCCGGCACTGGAGTCATTAACATCACGCTGTGTAGATTTCCTGATCTGCATGCAACGTGGAAGAGAAAGCGGGCACCCCAGTTCTGCTGTGCAGTTCTACGGGGTGTCCTGCCCTACACCTGGGAAAGGAAGACTGACTCTGCAGCACCACGGGACATGTTGCCTGCTTTCCCTGGTCACACCAGCCGCAGAGCTGGAACTCTCCCTGCTGAAGAGGCAGTCGCTAGATGCCGGGCACTCTTCTATTATACACTTACTGCAAAGCCATAGCGCTAGAGTACTAGCCTGCATTTCTGCCCCCCTGGACCTGCAGAGCCATCTGGAGAGAACAGCAGTCTTTCTGGCCCTCGCCAGGAAGGATGTAACGTGAGCTCAAGTACAAAGTCCAGGGCCCGTCAGCTACCGGCACCACCCCTATGCCAGGTGGCACCACCCCTTCTCCAGGCTGCCTCCCCCTGTCCAGTCCCCAGGGCCTGCACCACTCCCCCTAACCTCCTCCAGGGCCAGCACCGCTCTGAGCTGTGACGTGCCACACCTGCATGGCAGCAGGCGGCAAGGTGGAAAACAAAATCTGCCCATTTGTTAAGGTGGCACTAGCTGCTGTACAGATAAGCACATAAATCTCATTGACCGAACACAATAAAAGTTTATCTCTTGCTCACAGTACAGCCCAGTGGGGAGTCGGCTCCACGAGGTCATTCATAAACAGAGTCTCCTTCCACCTTGAGGCTCCACCCTCCTCTAGGACTCCAGAGTCCTCTCCATTCTATGGGAAAGGGAAGCAGGGGGCAAGGATTGCACAAGGGAGGTTTTAAAGGGCCATGGCTGGAAGTGCTCCTCACCTCTGCTCATGAGTCACTAGCCCAGAATGAAAGGAGCCACATCTAACTGCAGGGGAGGCCGGGCGGTCCAGCCTGTGAGCCCCGGGGGAGGAGCGGCTGGCTGAAGACTGGTGAGCAACAGCAGGCTCTGCCCCACCTCTGTCCTCACTTTCTGAGCGACCCTCTGCGGGGCATCCCAGCAGCACAACCTCACACCCCAGTGCTGTACGGAGTTTCTGGAGAAGCAGCTCTTTCTCGCCGACCTGTATTTCCCCACCAGGACCAGATACACGTCCTGGTAGGAGTGAGTAGCCAAGGACACAGTGTTCCCCCTGGGAATACAGGGGGCTTTCAAGACCTTGTTGAAGAAACAGAATGCTCCCCTCAGTCCCTCATAACCCAATACTTAGAAATCCTAGAGGTCTCAAAGCCCACCAGATTGCCAGAAATAATGACTTCGTTGCCGTCTTTCTCACTTAGCCTTTCTGTAGCGTTGGGCTCCAGTGGCACCTTCCAAAACTCTCTTGGCTGCATGACCTGCTCTCCCCAGGTTGTCTTTCTGCTTCTCTGACTTCACCTCTGCCTGCTGCCAGGACTCCTTTCCTTACTTCTCAAAAGATAGTGTTCCCAGGCAGCAATTTCCACGTCCTCTTCCTTCCTTCTCTTCCCTGGCTCTTTCCCCAGCTACTTCCCTGCGCCCCACCTCAGGCACTGCCTTCTACCAGACCCATGTTTCTGGCCAGACCTCTCTCCTGAAATCTGGACCTGCATGTCTCACTGCCTGCCGGCCACATGTGCCTACATGTTCTGACTCGTCATGTCCAAAGCTGGGCTCTCTGTCGAATCTTCCTGAAGTCTTCCATCCTCCGTCTCCAGGTTGATGAGCCCACTGTCCACCCTGACACCCAGGGAAAATCCCGCAAGTGCCCCTAGCATCCAGCTGTCTGGCCTCACAGCCAGGTGGCAACAGCCCTGCCACATCTAGCTCCTGGTGCTTCTGGGCACTGTTTTCTTCAGGACCTGGAACTCCAACCTCTGGACCACCCAAGAGACTCCTGCCTGGTCTCCCTCCTGCCAGTCTTCTCCCTCCTACCCATCCTCCTCAAAGAAGCCAAAGGGGTTTCTCTAAAAACACGTTTTACCACTCCACTCCTTCCCAATATGCAAGGCGTGGGGCCCTGGGGGCAAGATCAAACTTTTTAGTCCTGCGGGAACTGCCCGCTGTGCTCTGCCCTCTCCACTCCCACTCACCTCCAGCTGCTCCTCCCCATGCTCCACGGGCAGCCTCTACCACAGCCTCTCCTGCCCGCCACACCCAACACCTTCTTCCCAAGCCCCATGCCCATGTTCACACACCCTTGATGTCTGCATGTGAGTGTTTCCTTTCCACCTGGAAAATTCCACACATCTTCTCTGAGCAGGATCCCCCTCCCCCTCCCCCTAGTAAAACAAGGGCAAGTGCTCCCACACCTGGGGTCCCTCAGTCATTTTTCTACCTTGAAGCCACTCTCCCCACACTGTTACACTCCTTTGTTTCTGGTCTAGTTCCCCCACTGGGTGGGGAGCTCCTGAGGTCCAACCACAGGGGCTGGCACTTGGAAGGACACATGAGGTTTCTGGAAAGAATTAAGTCCCTCCCCCTCTCCTCCTCAGGCCGGGGTGCAGCCGGGAGACACGCAGGTACTGGAAGGCACTGGGAGGCCAGATGTCCTCCCAGACCCTCTTCCGCAGTGGGACCTGGAGGAACCTGGCCAACACCCCTCTCTGCTCCTCTGCTGAAGCCGCCTTGGCCATAACCTTGAAGGCACAAAGCCAGCAAGGACCCTCTCTGCAGCAGCAGGCCCTGCATGCCGATGAGGCAGCTGAGGGGGCAGTGGGGCAGGCGGCCTACACTCCCTTCCTCCTCCTAGGAGGAGACAGCGAGAAGGGGATGGCAACAAACAAAAGAAATCCTTCCCCTTCATCTCCTGATCCGTGCCCTCTCTCAGAACTGCTTATCAGCATCTTGCAATGATCACCGTGCCATCAGCTTGCAGGAATATCACTCCTGTGTGTAGTGGCAGTCTGAATTGGAAGCCAGACTCATAGCGCGGTATTGCCAGGCTGCCTTCCGAGACCAGGGTGTCCAGGGCCTGCACCCAGCCAGGGGGCTACAGAGCATGCCCCTTTCCTAACCTGGGGCTCAGGGTTCCATCAGGGTGAACCCACAAGAGCGGCACAGGTACACAGCGTCACCTTCCACTCGCACACACTGGGTCTCAGGCATGGGCACACCCCCACATGTGTGGGCAACAGGTACAGAGGCGGATATGCACCCATCATGGAGCAAACACCATCACCTTCAGCTCCCTTTCCTCCTCACCCCTACCATCCAATCAAGAAGCACAGACTGAGGGGCGCCTGGGTGGCACAGCGGTTGAGCGTCTGCCTTCGGCTCAGGGCGTGATCCCGGCATTATGGGATCGAGCCCCACATCAGGCTCCTCTGCTGTGAGACTGCTTCTTCCTCTCCCACTCCCCCTGCTTGTGTTCCCTCTCTCGCTGGCTGTTTCTATCTCTGTCAAATAAATAAATAAAATCTTTAAAAAAAAAAAAAAAGAAGAAGAAGAAGCACAGACTGGGAACTCACCACCCTCCTGGAGCAGAGCTAGGCCCCTGGGAAACAGAGTGCAGCCTCAGGGAGGGCCGCAAGGAGCACAAGGGAAGAAAATGGGGGAGGGGGGCAGAAGGCCAGTCTGGGTACCCTGGTGCCATTTCCTGAGAAGTGTGAGGAGGTCATTAAGGGGAGAGGAGGTGGGAGGTGCTCTGGGAGCTAGAACAGAGGAGGGACACCCATCCCCCAGAGCATCCTGCTTCTCAAAGGCAGGGCTGGGTGAGTTGCCCTCTGGCCTGGGGTGCCTAGCCTTTGAGCCCAAGCAAGTGGTCTAAGCTCTATATATTTACTATTTCTACCGTGGCTTCCCCAGCGTCATATCCGCACATGGCAGCCAAAATGGTCCTCTTATCACTCTCTGTGCAGTGGCTTCCTATCACGGTCTAGACAAAGTCAGAAGCCCTTAGCATGACCTACAAGTTCCTACGTGATCTGGCCACTGCCCACCTCTTAGCCCTCCTGACACTATAATAGAGATTCATATTCACTTGTGTGTCTCCCCACGTGAAAGCAAGCTCACTGCAGGCCAGGACCCCACTGCCCCACGGCTGCATCCATAGTGCAAGAGCAACACCTGCCACGTGCCAGACGTGGGACGCACGCTTCCTGACCAAGGACCCCCATGCTTGCAGTCCAGGCTTGTCTCACACTTGGTTCGGGGCTTCTTAATCAGAGATCTGTGGACCACTAGGATGGTCCAGGAAAGGGTTTCCCGAAGTCCTTGAACTCCTGGAAATTCAACGTGAAACAAGTTCATATACCTATGAACACTTTTCTGGGGAGAGGATACGTGCCTGCCATCAGATAGATAGGAGGGTAAGAATCCAAGGAGCTTAAGGGAGAAAGATGGGGACACCCCAGAACATTCTGTGTTGTCCCAGCCCCCAGATGTGAGGGTCAAGTGCAGCCCACGGACACCTGCAAGGCAGGTGCATTAAGCACTCAAGAGCACGCACAGAGGTTCAAGACTTGAGTGCAAAGGCCTTCCCAGGGACGAGAGGAGAGCAGACCCCTGCGGATGAGTGGACAAGTCCTTCAGTGCAGATTCTCATCCTTCCTGGCCCTGAGGTCAGAGAAGGGGGAGAGACTAGGGCAGCTGAAGCAGTGGGGAGGTCCCAGAAAATGGGAGGGAAGCCAGATGGCCTATTTTGTAGCCTGTCCTGTGCAAACGTTTTCCAAGGCCGGCAGCACAGGGGAAGGGCCTTGCCAGCCTCACACAGCACTGCAGCACCGTGAGGAGCAGAAACTCTGAGGGCTCACAGACTTGGACCCATGGCCTGGCTCTGCCACTCTTTGCCTGTGTTACCCCAGGCAAGGGATTTAATCTCCAAGTCACAGTTTTCTCATCCATAACAGGGAGGTAAAAGAGAACGCTCTTTACAGGGTTGTTCTGGAAATTAAATGCAATTATATTTGTAAACACTTCGTCAGGGTCTGGCACAGTAAGAACCAAAATAAATGCAGAGAAACTTCAGTCCAGAGGTGTTAGGTGTGAAGATCCCTAGGCTCTGTTCACACTCTCTCCCATCCACCATTATGGCCACTTTCTCATCTGGGCACCTCAGACCAGATGAAACAACCACAATCATACCCAAGTACTCTAGACGAATCTACACAAAGGGTCTGGCAGAGGTGGGGAGTGTGAAAGCTTACTACACTAGGGACCCCTTAGGTGTGGTAATGTGCCTAGGTTGGGTTCCTGCTCTCTCTCTTAACTTACTTTGAGCCCTCAAGAGGGACACCCCAGCCCTAGTTCAAGGATCAGAGTTAGGGGGGGAACTAAGAAAAGGTTGGAGAACTTTCATTTGTTAAGTATCTATTATGCATTGAATCCAGGGGAGATATGATTACCTCCATTTAGTAGGTGAACAAACTGAGGACCAGAATGATTTAAAAGAGCCTAAGGACATTGTAGTCGGCAGTATAATATCTCCCACACCCGAGATATCCACATGCTAATCTCAGAATCTGCCAACATGTTACCTTACATGGCAAAAGCAACTTTACAAATTTGATTAAGTTAAGGACCTTGAGATGGGGATGTCATTCTGGATTATTTGGGTGGACCCAATGTAATCACAAGAATCTTTAAAAGTAGAACAGGCAAGCAGAAGTGGTTGGAATGATGCAATATGAGAAGGATTCAACTTTCTTTTGCTGTCTTTGAAAGTGGAAGAAGGGGCCACAAGCCAAGGAATCTGGGTGTCCTCCAGAAGCTTGAAAATGCAAGGTAACAGGTCCTATTCAGATCCTACAGAAAGGAATGCAACCCTGAGGACCTTTGACTTTATTTAGCACAAAGAGACTTGCGTAGATTCCTGACCTACAGAGCTGTAAGATAATACATTTGTGTTATACGAGCTACTAAATTGGTAATAATTTGTTATAGCAGCCACAGAAAACTTACACAGTCACACAGTTTATAGGGGAGTCTAGATCCAAACCCAAGTTGGTATGGGTGTATTTTGAAAATTGAGTTGACAAGAATTGTTGATGGGGTATGTGGTGTGAGAAGAAGAGAGGAATTGAGGATGACTTCAGGGTTTTTCCTGGGAGCTGCTATTTGCTGAAGTGGGAAGACTGTGGGATAAGCAGGTTTGGGGGAGAAAATTAGAAGTTGATATTCGGACATGCCACATTAGCAATGCCTATTAGATATCCAAGTCAAGACGTTGAGTAAGCAGTTGGATATGGGACTCTGGAGCTCAAAGGAGAGGCTCAGGCTAATAATAAAGATAAATATGGGAGGCACTGGCATGAAGAAGGGTATTTAAAGCCAGGAAATTGAATGAAATCACCTAGAATGAGAGAGAAGAGAAGAAGACCAAAGACTGAGCCCTAGGATTTGGAGAGATGAGGAAGAAAGAGCAAGAAGATAAGAAGAGGCATCTAGAGTTCCAGAAGCAGTTCACTAAAGCCTTAAACCCCTCTTGGCAGCTTGGACAATGATCACAACATTTTGGAAGCTGCACATCTAAGAGAGACAAGACAAGTGATGACTGAGTTAGTGGACCCAGGAATGTTGAATCCCTAGCTAGCAATAGGAAAAGCCTCTGAGAATCAACCCAATTTACACTGCAAAAATCCATAAAAGCCTTGGGTACCAACAGCACCAGATACCTCTGGAACTAGGGCAGGATGGGAAGGATCTAAAATAAGGAAAATTAGACAAAAGCTGTTTTGAGAAGAGCCTAGCCATGAGACCATGAGGACATTCCCTTAAACTTCTCTGAGACTAGTTTCCTCATCTGTAAAGCTATAAAATAGGGAAGGTGCCTATCTCACACTGTTGTTTTGAAAAGGAATTAAATCAAATGGAAAGAATTGCCCACACTCATTGACACCACTTCCTCTTCTACCATTTTCTCTAGAACTCACTCCAACCAGGCTTTTGTCCCCACAGCACCAAGAGACATCTCTCATCCAGGTCACCAATGACTTCTTCATTGCCAGGTCCAAAGGCTAGTTCTCTGTCCTCATCTTATTCATCAGACTCTTTGACAGAAATGACCACTCACTCTTCTCTGAAACCTCTTCACTTGCTTCAGGGATGCCACCCTCTCCTGGTTGTCCTTCACCTTCCTAGGTCACTTTTTCTCAGTCTCCTTTCCTGATTTTTCCCTCCCTCATCCACACTGCTGGGCAACTGCCCTTCCCCAACCCAGCAGGGCAAAAGACTGGAGGTTACTCTCTAGAAAGGGTAAAACAGAGATCTCTGAACTAGGTGTCAGCCAGCACAATTGAGATGGTGAGTACCAGACCATAAACAACGGAAATCACTATTGTGCAATACTAAATATGGGATCCTAAGACTTCCAGACCTGATCATTCACTTGGTTCTAGAAGGCTGGCAACCAGACCTTTATCCTTCAGGCAGGAGTTTTGTAGGGACTATATGAGGAATATGATCAGCCCAAGAGGAGAGACCTAAGATACTGGCATTGTTTAATAAACATCCCATAGAAGTTGACATGTGTCACCCTTAAGCTCAAAATTTCCAATCACCTCTTTCATCTGCCACTCGGCTCATTAGCTGACAGTGAAGGATTCTCAGATATTCGAGGGGGGATAGCCTCTAATACAAAAGAGAGAGGCCAAATCAAACAGCTTTCAAAAGAAAAAACATCAGTAATATCCTCAGGATAAAATAAGATACTGCATCCACAAAATAAAAATAGGATAATATAAGAAAAGAACGTTGTAAGAACAAAATGAAATTTTTGACATTTCTAATAACAAAAATGAAAAATTCAATAGAAAAGGTGGAAGATAAATTCAAGGAAATATCCCAGAAAATAGAGCAAAATAAATAGAAAATAGGAGAGAAAAAAATAAGAAAATTAGAACACCAGTTTAGGAGATTCAACATCAAATTACAAGAGATCAAGAAAAAAAGAAATCTTTGATAAAGTAGTTCATGAAACTTTCCCCAAACCAAAGAGCATGAATTTCCAGATTGAAAGGGTACACCATGTGCCAAAGAGCAATTGATGAAAATAAATTCATGCTAAGACACATCATTGTGAAATTGCAAAACACTAAAATAAAGAGAAAATTCAAAAAGAAAAAAAGGGGGGGTCACAATCAATGTATCAGAAATTGGAATGGTCCTAGACTTCTCAACAGCAATACCAAATTCAAGAAGGCAAGGGAGCACTCCGTTTAACATTCTGAAAGAAAACAATTTACAAATTGGAATTCTATATCAGTCAGGATGGGCTTGATTAAGCTGCAGTAATAGACAACTCCAAATTCTTAGATGCTACCTGTGCATCTCAGTTCAGCAGGTACCTTGGCTGTTAAAGTCTCCATCCATTTCCATGGTAGAAAGGGGAACATGACAAATTAGCTAGCAGCTCTTTAAAAAATTCTACCAGGAAGTGACACACATCACTTCTGCTCACATTTCCTTGGCCACAGTTAGTTACAAGAACTTGCCTAACTTCAAAGAGTGAAAGAAGTGCAAACTTACCCTGTACCCAGAGAGACCCAGATATATGTAATCACCAATCCATTCTTTAGTCACTAAATATGTGTCTCACTCTCCTCACTACACAATATATACATCTTCTCCCCAAATGCAACATCCCAAAAGTTCCATTTAGTCATAGCAACAAACACAAAGTTCAATATCTATGGACAATGTGTCATAATGTCTCCATTAGATCCAGATGTGGCTCTCCTCCTAATTTGAAGACATATAAAGTAAAAATATGTTTTCTGCTCCACACATTCAATCTACAGTGGTGGAACAGAGATAGGATAACCACAAAAGCCAGTCACATTCAGAAAGAAAAAGAGTGAAAATAGACAGAAGACACTGGCCCATGGCAATTCTGAAATCCTGGTGGGAAGACATTTTGAGAGTCCCATTCCCAAAAACGGATGTTGCTAGGCTGTCATCAAGCTCCCTGGGAGTAGCTCCTTTGCCATTATACTCCATTGCTCTTGATTCTTTTCCCTATGAAATTCTTTCTTTTCCGTTATTCTCCTTGGCCGTATCTGAAGTAAATGTAGGGGAATATGCTCTTTTCCTTGAGGGCTGAGCCCCTTTATCAGATCATTTGCTACTGATACGGTCATTTTAGGTTCTTGAATAATCTTTCTCAATCCAGACTGATGGTTCTTTTAGCAATCCAAGTCTCTCAATATCTTATCTCCTTACCTATTTGATTCTGTCAGTAACAGAATCCAGCCCACATTTCTTTTAGAGACATAGTTCCCACAGTTATGTCTTTGATTTCTCATGTCCATATCTTCTCTCTTCTTCTAAAGATCAGGGTACCTTGGCCCATCAGGATTATATGAGAGAGCAAAAGTCTTGTTTTCTTTTCCTTCCTTTAAACATTTGTCTTATGAAAAGAATAACTAGGTACCACAACCGCAAAGGATCTTTATCTGAAGCATCTTAACCTAGGCAGTTTTTAACAGCAGGAGTGAAAGTCATGCCCTTATTCTGACCCATGCCACAGGAATAAATTTTAAGTGGGCTTCGTCATCCAATTGTTCTTAATTTTATTTCCTACTATCTGGACTTCAAAATTAAGTGGATCTTCCAAATACTTCAAGGCTCTGAATTTTGGGAAACTCTCTATTCATTTTTATTTCTGCTTGCATATTGGTCAATTGTTTTTTGAGCATAATGTTTCTTACAATTTTGTCAAACATAGTCAATAATAACCAAATATGCTAACATACTGTTTTCCCATATTTTCATCTTGAGCTTAAATTTCTTTAAAAATGTGATCTGACTCTGAGACTATTTTATTAAATATTTCCCACTGCATAATGTAAATTGCCATCTTCACAACTACTAATACATTTTTCTTACAGCTGACTAAACAGCCCTAGGCCAGGCCACCTATTATAGGCTTTTTATTTTACTCGTACTCCATTTCTAGGAATCTATTTTGATCTCAGTCAGGATGAGCTAGATTATGATATGACAACAAACAATCCCTAAATTTCAATGGCTTAAGACAATAAAAGTTTTATTTCTTGCTCATCTGCATGGTGGGGAAACATATCTCCTAAGTCATTCTCACTCAGGGCCCCAGGATGAGAGAGCCTGCAGCATCTCAAATGTGTCAGTCAGAGCAGCAGAGAAAAACCATGGTGAACTACACACCTTCTCTTAGAGTCTTCCGTTCAAGGAATACCTTCTACATCTAATCATATTTTGTTATCTAAAGCAAATCACATCCCAGTGTTAACATTCAGAAGATGGAGTTATACAATTCTACCTTGTGTGTAGAAAAGGGAAAACTAGAAATACTGGTGAATGACATTAAAGGCCACCGTAAATTCTATACCCAGACAAACTATCACCTGGTATTAAGTAGAATAATTAGAATTCTCAATTTTGCAAAGTCTCAAAAGTTTATCTCTGTTCTATACTTTTTCATAAGGCTACAGAGAATGTCTTCCACCAAAATAAGGAATAGGCAAAGAAAGGGGAAGGCATAGACAGAATCAAAAGGCAGTTACTGGATGGATGTGAGAGAAGATCCTAGAATGACAACTGTTCACAACACATAGAAAACAATCAATATAGACTGGAGCACTGTGAATTAACAGATAGTAATGTTCATAGATTTTCATTTGCACATTGAATCTGATGAAACTACCTGAAGATGTACTTTACCAAAACAAGGAAGAAAAAGCAAAACAGAAAAAGACATTAGAGAGGTGTCTGGGTGGCTCAGTTGGTTAAGCATCTGCCTTCAGCTCAGGTCATGATCTTGGGGTCCTGAGATTGAGCCCAGCATTAGGCTCCCTGCTCAGTGGGGAGTCTGCTTCTCCCTCTCCCTCTGCCCCTCCCCTCAAATTGTCCTCTCTCTCTCAAATAAATAAATAAAATCTTTTTTAAAAAAGAGAGAGACACAAGATTTAGAAACAAGGAACCCAGCTCAGGAGAGAGGCAAGGGAAACTAAGAATGGCAGCAATGGAAAGACCCAGGATAAAAGGGGTGTAGCAATCCTTGAAAGTGATCAGCCCAGAAGAAGAAAAATGGAGGTCTTTAGAAGGGATATCTCTATTAAAAAAAAACAAAAACAGATGGAATTAATAGATTGCCTGATGAGACGGCGGCTGTTAGGAGGTATAGGAAGAGTTGTCAATGGATACATATAAAACTAAGAAAATTAAAAATAAAGACAATTATTAACTTCAGGAGAAATGAAAAGGAATAAAATAAAGTATATAATATTATATTATATCCAATTACAACCCATGATATTTGTAATATTCAGTTATGAATATTTCTATGCATATAACAATGTAACTATTAAATACTGGTATATTTTTAAATGATAATATTGGGCAGTTAAGATAACTAAATTCTCACCTACCATAAATAGAAATCAATGGATGTTTAAAAGTGATGAATTAAAAGATATCTTTTGTATTAGTATTTACTTGTTATTTAGAGTAATGGAGATTTGTATATATACTAGAAGAAAGAGTTAAAACAAAGATAATGCCTCTGGGGAAGGAGACTGAGGAGAATGGAGAGAGCTGAGAAAGGAAACCACTGTGTTTTATTATAAGCCTTTTGGTATTATTTGACTACGTGCTTATATTACCTTCAAGAAAACAAAAATTAAAGCAAAAAAAAAATTCCTAGGTATTCTGATGCTCAGGCAAACTTAGGAACCACTAAGACAGCACACTGTCCCATCCACTATTGAAAACTCTGCAACAGTCCGTGCTAAGTAGTTGTCCAACTCTGACTTGAATATCTCCAGGATAGATAGCTCACTACCTGAAACTGTCCATCCTGCTTCTTTACAGCCCTAATTCTTACGATATATCAGTTATGGATATTGCATGGTGAAAGTACAGAGATATTGTGAGACTGTACTTGCCCAAACCATTTCCATGGAAGTAGGTAGTTGGAGAAGTAATGAATGTCTCTCAATCCTCCAGCACTGAGTGGCTATTCAAGAGGGTGAGGCTTTTCCTTGTGCTGGAACCACTGCCCTAGCAATCACTTGGAAGAGATTTGCCCCTCAGAAGGGAGGGGAGGGTTTAGAAGCTCTAGAAATTTTACATTTAGGTCTCATCCTCTGGCTTTGATTGATGGCACAGCTTATGCCATCCTGAAGACTCCCAGAAGTTGAGGTGGTGAGATGTCTCAGAAGACAGGAAGCTGGGCAAAAAAAAAAATCTTATAAATTATACCAAGCTTTTGGGTCCAGAAAGTAGCTATTTATCTCAAGATGCAAGACCTACCTTTAAAGCATGATTTCTATTATCAGATACCCAGCAGCTCACTCTATTCCCTGGCACTCTGTTGGAAGGTCCTTGTGAGAGGGAGAGTAGTATAGGAATTAAAAGCACTGGCTTTCAATAGTACAGATAAAATTAATTATATTTTAAAAACTCAATCCAGAAAAAGACAGAAAAGTAGGAACAAATAACAGATATTAAAAAGAAAACAAATAGGAAAGAGATAGATTTAAAACCAACCCTGTTGATAATTATATTAAATGTTAATAGTCTATACACCCAAATTAACAGACAGAGATCATCAAACTAAATTAAAAGGCAAGATCCAACACTTAAAGCATAAACACACAACTAGATAAAAGAAAAGGGGTGGAAATAGGTATACCATGTAAACTCTATTCAAAAGAAAGCTGAAGATGGCTCTATTAATACCAAAGTAGTTTTCTGAATAAGGGATATTGCCAGAATGAAGAGGGACATTTCATAATGATAAAGAGGTGAATTACCCAGAGAACATAACAATCCTAAATATGTGTGCACCTAATAACAGATCAAAATATATGAAACAGAAACTAATAGATCAATGTAATTCACCATATTAACAAACTAAAAAAAAAAAAAAGCAATATATGATCTTCCCAATAGATGCAGAAAAGTCATTTGATAAAATTTAACACCTATTTGTAATTTTTTAAAACCCTCCATAAATTAGGAATACAAGAAAACTTCCTTAATCCAATAAAGGGCACCCCCACAGCTAATATCATACTTAGTGGTGAAGTTCTCAACACTTCTATTCAACATCATGCAGGCAGTCCTAGGCAGTGCAATAAGACAATAAAAAGGAATAAAAGGCACTCAGATTTGAAATGAATGGTAAAACTATCTTTATCATACAGCAAGATCATCTCTGTACAAAAATTCAGAAGAATCTACTAGAACTAACAAATGAGATTAACAAAGCCATGATAGAAGGCCAATATATTTTTAAAACAATTGTATTCCTATATATTAGAAACAAATAACTGGAAAATGAAACTGAAAAATAGTATAAAGAATAATCCTCAGAGATAAATTTAACAAAATATGTATAAGACTTATATGCTGAAAACTGTGACATTGTTGAGAGAAATAATGTGATCCCAAATAAACAGAAAGATGCAAGAGTCCATGGATCAGAATATTCAATACTGTTAAGATATTAATTGTCCCCAAAATGATCTATAGATTCTCAATGCATACCAAATCAAAAGACCAGTGGACCTTTTTAAGAAATTGCTTATCTAATTCTAAAAGAAATGCAGATCTAGAATAGAGAGGGGGGAAAAAGTGGAGTACTTACACTATTTGATTTCAAGACCTACTACAAAGTTACAGTAATCGATCATGTCAGTGTGGTGTTGAGGTAAGCACAGACATACAGATCAATGGAACAGAAGAGTCCATAAATATATCCAACATATGGTCACCTGATTTTGACAAAGGTACCAAGGCAATTCAATGGGAAAAGGAAAGTTTTTTCAATGAATTATGCTGGACAATTGGATATTGAGGTGGGAGGATGGGGAAAAAGGAGAAGGGGGAGAAAGAAAAAAAAAAGAAGGAACAAACAAAGGAAGGACCTCAACATACATCTTATACCATATAAAAAAGTTAATTTGAGGGGTGCCTGGGTGACTCAGTCAGTTAAGCGTTTGCCTTCGGCTGGTCATGATCTCCGGGTCCTGGGATCGAGCCCCACGTCAGGGGTCCCTGCTCAGTGGGAGTCTGCTTGTCCCTCTCCCTCTGCTCCTCCCCCTGCTCATGCTCTCTCTCTCTCAAATAAATAAAATCTTAAAAAAAAAAGAAGTTAATTTGAAATGAACCATAGACTTAAATATAGAGCTAAATCTGTAAAATTGTAGAAGAAAACAGAGGAAAACATCATTACTACCTTGGGTTAGGCAAATAGTTCTTAGGACACAAAATCTATATAGTAGAGCTCAAGGCCAACTTTAAAAATTGACCAAGGCATGTTTTAGGCAAATTAAAGCAAGGGTTCCTTTATACAGCTGAGTCCAACTACATTCAGTCCCTCCATACTCTCTCCTGCGACACCTTCCCTCTTCCCCAATCCAAATCCTTAGTATAACCAACTCTTAATTGTTGTCCTGTCTCACTGCCACTTGCTCCAGGAAGACTTCCCTGACACCCTAACCTGGATCAAGTGCTTCTCCTTTGACTCTCATTTTCATCGTAATGGCCTATAATGCCCTCTAGATTGGAAGCCCCATGAGAAACTGGGATGATGTGTGAACTGCTCATTCTTATACCCAGTGCCTGGCAGATGGTGGATGGTCGGTAATATTTTACTGGAAGAGCACTTGTGTGATCACATCCATTTTTTTTCCAATTTTTTTGTTGCACTTGATCTTAGCCAAAAGGCTGAGAAGAGATTCAATTTTTTGTTATAGTAAAATACACATAGTACAAAATTTAACCATCTTTACCATTTTTAAGTGTACAGTTCAGTGGTACTAAACACATTCATAATGTTGTGCAACCATCATCACCATCCATCTCCATAACTCTTTTAATCTTGTAAAACTGAAACTCTAATACCCATTAAACACACACTCCATTTTCTCCAGTCCCTGGCAACTACCATTCTACTATCTCTATGATTTTGACAACTCTAAGTATTTCACATATGTAAAATTATGCAGTATTTGTCTTTTTGTGACAAATAGTTGTTTCACTTAAGATGGTGTCTCCAAAGTTCATCCATGTTTTCCCATGTCACAGAATTTCCTTCCTTTTTAAAGTTGAATAATATTCCATGTGTGTATATACCACATTTTGGTAATCTATTCATCTGTTGATGGACAATGGGTTGCTTCCATGGTTTTTTAGCTATTGTAAACAATGTTGCTATGAACATGAGTATACAAAATATCTCTTCCAAAGACTATAATTCCAGGGGTCATTTCTACAGTTTACTAGACAAGTTTCTCTCAATGTGCGGAGTACCCAAAACCATAAGGAGGAGGCAGAAAAAAATCTCTTCCAGACCTTGCTTTTAAAAAGGTGAATTACACCTTTTTGGGTGTAATTCTTTTGGGTGTATACCCAGAGGTGCAATTCCTGGATCATACGGTTAATCCTATTTTTTATTTTTTGAAAAACTGCTATACTCTTTTTCACAGTCAATGGCTACACCGTTTCACATTCCCACCAACGGTGCACACGAGTCCCAGTTTCTCTGCATCTTTGTCCATATGTTTTTTCTTTTTCTTTTTGTTTCTCTTTTTTATTTGTTTATAGTAGCCATCCTAATGGGTGTGAGATGGTGTCTCATAGTAGTTTTGATTTGAATTTCCCTTAATGATTAGGGCAGCTGAGCATCTTTTCATGGGCTTATTGGTCATTTATATATCTTCCCTGGAGAAATGTCTATTCAAGTCCTTTGCCTAATTTTGAGTCAGGTTCTTTGCTGTTGTTGAGTTTTAGGAATTTTCTAGATATTCTAGATAGTAATCCTTTACCAGATATATGATTTGCAAAATTTTTCTCCCATTCTGTGGGCTGCCTTTTTACTCTGTTGATGGTGTCTTTTGGTGCACAAATTTTTAATTTTCATGAATTCCAATTGCCTATTTTTTCTTTTGTCACTTGTGCCTTTGGTGTCATATTCAAGACATAATTGCTAAATCCAGAGTCATGAAGCATTTGTTCTATGTTTCCTTCTACCAGTTTTATTGTTTTAGGTCTGACACTCAGGTCTGATACATTTTGAGTTAATTTTTGTATATGGCATTATGTAAGGGTCCAACTTCATTAATTTGCCTGTGGATATCTGGTTCTCCTAGCATCATTTGTTGAAAGACTGTCTTTTCCCTATTGAATGGTCTTGGCACCCTTAACAAAAATCATTTGACCATATATTCCACTGTTTATATGTTTATCTTTGTGCCAATACGACGCTGTTTTGATAATGTAGCTTGCACTGTAGCTTTATAGTAACTTCTGAAATCAAGAAATGTGAGTCCTCCAGTTTTGTTCTTCTTTTTGAATATTCTTTAACTATTAAGGGTCCCTTGAGTTTCCATATGAATTTTATTTCTGCAAAAAAAATCATTGGGACTTTGATAGAGATTGCATTGAATCGGTAGGTCACGTTGGGTAGTATTGACATTTTAACAATATTAATCCATGAACATGGGATGTGTTTCCATTTATCTATACCTTCTTTAATTTTTCAGCAGTGTTTTGTAGTTTTCATTGTACAAGTCTTTCACCTCCTTGGTTAAATATTTCATTCTTTTTGATGCTATTGTAAATGGAATCGTTTTGGTGGTTTCCTTTTCAGGATTATTCATTGTTAGTGGATAGAAACACAATTTTTTTTCTAAATAGGCTCCATGCCCAACATGGGGCTTAAACTCACGACCCTGAGATGAAGCGTTGCATGCTCCACTGACTCAGCCAGCCACGGACCCCCAGTTTATTTTTGCATGTTGAGTGTATTCTACTACTTTGCTAACTTCATTTATTATTTCTAATAGTTTTTTGTGGAATCCTTAGGGTTTTCTACAAATAAGATCATATAATCTGCAAACAGGTAATTTAACTTATTTTCCTTTGGATGACTTTTCTTCTTTTTCTTACCTAATTGCTCTGGTTAGAATTTCCAGTACTATGCTGAACAGCAGTACTGAAAGCAGGTATTCTTGTATTGTTCCCAATCTTAGAAGAAAGGCTTTTAGTCTTTCACCATTGAGTATAATGCTTACTGTAGTTTTTTCATGTACGGTTTTTATTATGTTGAACTAGTTTCCTTCTATTCCTAGTGTGTTTTCGTGTTCTATTATAAGAGGGTGTTAAATTTTTCAAATACCCTTTCTGCATCAATTGAAATAATCATGTGGGTTTTTCTCCTTCATTCTAGTAATGTGCTGTATTATTTGATTTATTTTTGTATGTTGAGCCATCCTTGCATCCCAGGAATAAGTCCCACTTGGCCATGATGTATAATCATTTTAATATGCTGCTGAATTTGATTCATTTGCATTTTGTTGAGGATTTTTATATTGATGTTCATAAAGGATATCCTGTAGTTTTCTTGTAGTGTCTTTCTCTGGCATTGGTATCAGGATAATGCTAGATTCATAGAATGAATTAGAAAGTGTTCCTTCCTCTTCAGTTTTTTAGAAAAGTTTGAGAAGGATTGGTATTAGTTCTTCTTTAAATGTTTGGTAGAATGCACAGGGAAGCCATTGAGTACAAGGCTTTTATTTGTCAGGAAAATTTTTATTACTGCTTCAATCTCCTCACTAGTTATAGGTATATTTATGTTTTCTATTTCTTTGTGATTTAGTCTTGGTAGGCTTTGTGCTTCTAGGACTTTTTCCATTTCATCTAGGCTATCCAATGTTGGTGTGCAATTGTTGATAGTACTCTCTGGTAATCCCCACTTTCATGTCTAATTTTAAGAATTTGAGTCTTCTCTCTTTTTTCTTAGTCCACCTAGCTAAAATGTTGTCAATTCTGTTGACTTTTTCAGAGAACCAACTTTTGGGTTCATTGATTTTTTCTATTGTTTTTCTCTTCTCTATTTTGTTTACTTCTGCTCTAACCTTTATTATTTCCTTCCTTCTGCACTTTGGATTTAGTTTGTTCTTCTTTTTCTAGCTCCTTAAGTTGTAAAGTTAGGTTGTTGATTTGAGATATTTCTTATTTTTTAATGTAGCATTTATAGCTATAAATTTCCCCCTTATTATTTTTGCTATGTCCCATAAGTTTGGGCGCATTGCCCTTTTATGCATTCATCTCTAAGTATTTTCTAATTTCCCTTGTGCTTTATTCTTTGATTCACTGGATGTTTAAAACTTTAATTTCCACAGTTTCATAAAATTTCCAGTTTTTCATCTGTTATTGATTCTAACTTCATCTCATTGTGGTCAGAGAAGATACTTTGTATAATATCTGTCTTTTAAAATCTTTTGAGACTTAATTTGTGGTCTAACATATCACCTATCCTGGAAAATGTCCCACGTGCATTGAAAAGAATGTGTATGTTGTCATTGGGTAGAGTACACTGCATTTGTGTGTTAAAGATAGGGGTTCATTGTGTTAAGCCCTCTGTTCCCTTACTTACCTTCTGTCTGGTTGTTCTGTTATTTTGAGTAGGGTATTGAAGTCTCCAATTATTCTTGTGTAACTGTCTGTTTCTTACTTCAATTCTGTCCGTTTTCTTCACATACATTGATGGTCTGTCATTAGGTGAATAAATGTTTATAAGTGTTATAATTTCTTACTGTATTAAAATTTTTATTAATATATAATGTCCTTGTCTCGTACCTTCTTTTGAGTTAAAGTCCATTTTGTCTGAAAATAGTATAGCCATTCCTGCTCTCTTTTGGTTACTATTTGCATAGAATATCATTTTCCATCCTTTCACTTTTAAGCTATTCGTGTCTTTGGATGTATAATGAGTCTCTTATAGACAGATAGCATATAATTGGATAATCTGCAAAAGTCTCTGTCTTTTGGTTGGTGAGTTTAATCAACTCATAGTTAAAGTAATTACTGATATGGAGGGACTTTCTTCTGTCATTTTGCTATTTGTTTTCTATATGCTTTACATCTTTTTTTTTTTTTTGTCCTTCATTTCCTGTACTACTGTCTTCTTTTGTGTTTAGTCGATTTTTTGTAATGAAATGTTTACATTCCTTTCTTACCTCCTTTTTTGTATATTCTATAGTTATTTTTGTTGTGGTTATCCTAGGGATTACATTTAAAATCCTAAAGTTATAACACTTTAATTTCAATTTATACCAGCATTACTTCAGTAACAATAAAAACTCTGCCTCTTTGCTGCTCTTTCCCCACCCCTTTCATTTGTTGGTGTTCTCAATTGCATCTTTATATATTGTGTGTTCCAAAACACAAACTAATGATTTTCTTAAATACATTAGTCTCTTAAATCAGGTAAAAAACAAAGAGTGCAGTTATAAGCCATTGTTACAATAATACTAGCTTTTTTAACTGTCGACGTATTTACATCTATTGAGATTTTTCTTTCTCTATATGGCTTTGAGTCACTGTCTAGTGTCCTTTGATTTCACCTTGCAAGACTCCCTTGAGCATTTCTTGCAGTGCAGGTCTAGTGGTCATGCACTCCTCAAATTTTGTTCATCTGTAATGTCTTAATTTCTCCCTCAATTTTGAAGGACAGTTTTATCAGATATGGTATTCTTGGTTGACAGGTGTTTTTCCTTTAGCACTTTGAATTTATCAGGCCACTGACTCTGGCCTCAAAAGTTTCTGGTGAGAAAACTGCTTAATCTTATTAAGGATCTCCTGTATGTAGCAATTTGCTTCTTTCTGGCTGCTTTTAAAGTTCTCCCTTTGTCTTTTGAAAAGTTTGCTTATAATGTATCTCAATGTGGGTCTCTCTGAGTTCATCTTACTTGGAATTCATTGGTCTTCCTGGATGTTTACATTCATTCCTTTCATCAAATTTGGAAAGTTTTCTTCCATCATTTCTTTAAATATTTTCCGTGCCCATTTCTCTCTCTCCTCTCCTGGGATTCCCACAATGCATATGGTGGTCTGCTTGATGATGTCCCACAGGTCCCTTAGAGTGTTCACTTTTCTTCAATCTTTTTTCCTTCTGTTCCTCAGACTCAATAATGCCCATTGTCCTATTTCAAGTTCACTGATTCTCTCTTCTGCCTGTTCAAATATGCCTTCCATTTCCTCAGGTGAATTTTTTCATTTTAATTATTGTAATTTTCAGCTTCATAATTTTTTTGTTTCTTTTTAGGTTTTTTATCTCCTTATTGATATTTCCATTTTGTTCATACATCATTTTCTTCACTTGCTCCACATTTCCCTTAGCTCTTTGAGCATCTTTAAGACAATTACTCGAAAATATTTTTTAGTATATCTGCCATCAAGTCTTTTTTAGGGACAGTTTTTGTTTATTTATTTTTCCCTTTAAATGGGCCATACTTTCCTGTTTCTTTGTATGCCTTATGATTTCTTGTTATTGAATACTCGACATTTGAAACAAATAATGTAGCAAATCTGGAAATCAGATTCTTGTCCTTCCCCAAGTTTGCTGGGGTTTTGTTGTTGTTTTGTTTGTTTGTTTTTAATTGTTGTAGTCTGTCTCTGTGCTGAGGATTAGCCTCAGATGTAAACTTAATGTCTTCTTGAGTCTTTTTATGAGTTTCCCTGGTGTCATATGGTCATTTTCGAATTTTCCCTATATATGAAGTTGTCCTTAAATGTCATAGTTTTTAATGTCTGTCTCCCAAAAAGGGAAAAAGAAAAAATGAAGGGTGGAAGGGAAGTGTCCTGGCTCTTTAAATACCCTAGAAGTCACTTTAGTCATTGCAAGTGTGACTTGTAACAATTGAAGGTATATCAACAATAATTGCTGCCTCTTTGTCTGCACCTCTATGATCAGAAGCAGCAATTAGCAATCAGAACAGAGATCTCTAATATTTGGAAGACAGGGTCCTTTTAGCCCACCCTAGCTCCAGCAAGCTGTGTGCAAGCTGCTCCAGGAACATATGCACATCTGCCTCCCAAGGGGCTGAAGGGTGGGGGACAGAACAGGGAGCCACTACTGTGTTAAGAGCTGAAATTGACCAAAATTAACCACAATTTACTTTCCAAGTCTTCCTCTGGAAGTTTCCAGCCTTCAATAGACTCTAGAATTCCAAAATAGTTACATCACACAGATTCTGCCAGAGCAATGGTTTTCTAAGTAGAAAGACAGATTCCTAATGCTTCCTACTCTGCCATCTTCACAGAATTCTCTCTACATCCATTATTTTTTATTACCATCAGGACCACCCTGAGAGGCAAACAGGGCAGAATTATTATTTTCTTTTGCAGATGATGAACCAAGGCCCAGACAAGTTAGGTGATTTGCCCAAGGTGACATTTCTGGCACAGGCTATCCTGACTCCTCATCAGATGCTCTTTTTCCTTGGTACAATGCACTGCTTCTCTACTGTGGCACCCCAAGCTGCCCTCCCCAGTGATATAAGGGGGCTGGGTTGAACACCCACCTTCTATCTCCCACTCTCTCACCTTTCAATCTCCTTGTCTCACTCACTCTGGTCTCCTACTCCTTAACCAGGATGCCTGGTAGTGTAATGGATGAGAACAGACACAATGGGTTTGTATCAAACTCACTAGCTGTGTGATCTTGGGCAAGGTAAACTCACTGAGCCCTAGGTTCCTCAACCCTCAGGTGGAGATCCTTCAGAAGCTCATTATAAGGACTCAGCACAATGCCTGGCACCTATCAGCTGGTTATCTGCTTTTTACTATTTCTCAGTACATGGTATCTTCATGTCTCTCCTCCTCACTGCCTTTCTTTTCCTCCCCTGTTGGTCTGTCTAACTCCCAGGCAAGCTGCAGTCCCTTTCAACAAGCTGGGCCTGGCCTGAGAGATGCAGATGGGGCTGGGGCTGAGACTTCCATCTGTACTTTGCCCTGGATCAGGAAGAGAACTTGTTCCAGGAAAGTAACCACAATAAACCCAAAGATCCACATGTATGAACATCTTCCTCACATGTCCCAGGCAAGGCCTTGGAAGAAAGGCCTGGGATATTGTGTGTGGTGTGAGGGGTGGGAGGAGAGGCTGAGGCTGGGAAGTGGGGAGGACCCTGGAGAGGCCTCAAGTGAAGCACACAGGGGGGTCCCAGTCCTGGATAATAGATGGGATGGGGATGAGCAGCACCCAGGTATCAAAGGGCACCACTGTTAGGGAGCAGTAGAGGGCAAAAGTCAGCTCCCTGGCCATTGCCCAATGGTCACTCACCCCACAGCTGGCACAGAAGAACCTGCTGTGCTAGGCTGATACCAGAGGGGAAGGCACAGGGGCTCCTACGGGGGGTGGCTTTTGGGCTCCTGGAGAGGCTGCATTAATGGGAAGGCATCAGGGCCTCAGTATCCTGGGCTGTAGGAAAAACTAAGACTATCTCAGCAGACCTAGGTTTGGGTGAATGCACAGCCATTTACTGGTCACATGACCTAGAAATCATATAACGGCTCCCTCTAAGCCTCAGTTTCCTCTTATGTAAAATATAACAATATATACACCACTGGGTTGCTGTGGAAATTAAATTTACAGCTTTAGATTAAAAGGCAAACTATAAGGTGCTCTCTGATGCTGGGTGTTCTTATTGGCCCAGGCTGGGCAGCCGAGCTCCCACAGCTACCTCTGGATGGCTAGTCCAACCCCACTTCCCTCCCCCTACTATCGCAGAGGACCCATTATCAACGGTGACACCAAGAAGACAGACAAACTCCAACAGAGTCTGGCAACGTAGTCCAGCTAAGCCCCTAATCAACTTGCTATGTGACATTATACTATTCCACCTGTGAACCTCAGTTGTATTTTGTTTTTTGGTTTTTTTTTTTTTAATACCAAGGCGGTTGGGCCAAAGTGTTAAATTTTCAGGAGTTTTGTGAACCCAGTGACTTCATGTTGGTAGCTGAAAATCAGCCACGGTGGGAGTATTTACACCACAGAAATCAGCAAACACTACAAATCAGGGTACCACTGTTTGGGCAGACATTCCAGAATCTCCTCCTTCCAGTGGCTGGCCAGGAATGGAGCAGCTGACCCAAACAGATCGCCTGGCATGCTCAGCATCTGGCTGCTTCCCAAGGATTCACCCCTCATAAATATGGATGCACACCTGGCCAGCAGCAGGCCTGCACCCCCCGACACACACCCCTACCCTCTGCCTGGTGAATCCCTGGTCACAGACAGGGGAGGGAGGCAGGGAGGCAACTGGTGTACTTGTCATTTACAGGAACAAGGCCCTGGACCCTGCCTGGCCTGAATATTACATGAGGCCCAGTATTCCTGCTCTTCCCCCTCTCCCCAACCCATGTGAATGCAGGACGGGAGCTTGGCAAGCCTCCAGCATCCCACCTGCTTTGCAACCGAAAGGCATCACTACTCAGACCCCTTTCCCCTCTTCTGTCCTCCAGCAATGACCCCCACCCCGTGCAAGAGCTCTACTCAGGGAGTGTCACCCACATAGATTGCAATGTGCCTGGTGCCCCCTGGAGCTGGGCCTCACACACTCTGTCCCCTTCCCTCCTGCCACACCCCCACACCTCAAGCCCAGGAAGGCAGACCAGCCCCCAGATAAGGGGGCACAAGGTAGAGATATGTGTCGAGGGCTGCTCAGGGACGGGAGCTGAGCCTGGTCTCTGCCCTCCAACTCTGTCTTCTTCCAGTGTTTTTGGTCTGTTGCTCTTGCTGCTATTTTGTGACTCAAGCAATCACACTCTCTCACTCCCGGTGACTGACTTGATGTCACCTAAAAATGCTATGTAAAATCCCAGCCCCCGGTACCTCAGAACGTTATTTGGAGATAAGGTCTTTATAAAGGTAACTGAGTTAAAGTGAGATCATTAGGGTGGGCCCTAAGTCAGTGTGCCTGGTGTCCTTATGGAAGGGGGAAATTTGAACACAGAGACAGACATGTATTGAGGGAAGAGGATGTCAAGGCGCAGGGAGAAGATGGTCATCTATAGGCCAAGGAGAGAAGCCTGGAACAGAGCCTCCCCTCACAGGAAGTCCCACCAACACCTGGGTCTTGGACTTCCAGCCTCCAGAACCATGAGACAAAACATTTCTGCCATTTAAGCCCCTCCAGTCTATGGCACTTGGCTATGGCCCTCTCTCTGAAAGAGAAGAAAACAGAAAATGCTTGTGGAGCCCCACACTGGGCATAGAGCTTACTTAAAAGAAAAGGAAGGAAGGAAGGAAGGAAGGAAGGAAGGAAGCAAGCTCCTTGTGTGTATCTGGGTTTTCTTTCTAAGCATGTTCACTCTCACTGTGGTCTCTGATCAGATGACCCCTTTTGTCACTCATCTCATCTGACAGATGACGAAACTAAGGCCCAGAGGCAGGGGGCTTAGCAAAAAGCCCACACAGGGCTAACCATCCCCAGGACTGGAACCAAGTCCTCCCTGCTAACAACCAGAGGACTTCCCTACATTGAGCTGAACTTCTCTTCCTAAATCTGTACAGAACTCCGTGAGGCCGTGGGGTTGGGGCTAGGGCCACCTGCCTTCACCAGAGAAGACCTTTCCGAAGCGGCCCTCCACCCTACAGGAACTGTGGAACCTCCCCGGCACCTTTTCATCAGCTTGATGCCTGGGCCACGCCCCAGACCAAGCGAATGGGAACCTGTGGGGGTGGGGCTCAGGTACTGGGAGTGCCTTTAGCAAACTGCCAGGATTTCTGATGTGCAGCTGGGATGCAGAAGCTTGAGCTGGAGGGTCATGGCAGGTCTGTGCCAGCAACCTGTGATGTGGTGAGAGGGGTGGGCGCCTCAGGGCCGCTGCACCACCCCACAGGGGTTGTGAGGGTGCCCAGCAGGCAATCACACCTCCATAAACGTGAGGTATAAATGAAGGTGCCAATTGGTGCTCACTCATTCGGAGGAAGGCCTGAAAATGTCAGGGTTAAGGAGAAGTTTATCTAGTTCTTTTACTTTATTGCATTGGGGGTAGGAGGGAAGGAGTCCTTTAAAATATTAATGGAAGGGAAAATAGTGTTTTTGCTTTAAACTTGGGCCTGTGCTCTCCCCGTAAACCAAATGTAGCTGTTTATCATATGAAAACAGAGCAGCTGCACTGGAGCACTTACTCTCTGCTGGGCAGGGCTAGGCAACCCTCACAGCGTCTATTCTTACAATAACCCTGTGACGGAGGTATTACAGTCCCCATTCACAGATGGGGCAACGGAGATGTTATTTAACCCATCCAAGGTTACTCAGCAATTAGGTGGTGGAGCTAGGATTCCAACCAAGGAGCCTGCCACCAAAGCCCATGACCTTGACCAGCAGCTGCGTAGTCTTCTACAAAGACTTTTTAACATTCATAACCCTTTTTTGTAAAAGGCACTAAAATAAGTATCATAGATATTAAAAAGTTTACACAAAATGCTTTTTACCCATTTCTTCAAAATTCCCAGAGATTTTTCTTCCCTAACTAGGGGAGAAAAGCTCAGGCCCTAGGAGACCCCAACCCAGAGAGGCAGCAGAACAGGCACCTGCATTCCCAGCACATGGAACCCCAGCCTGGCACCAATATTGGCACACCCACCCCATCTCCCCTCCTTGCCAGGGCCCGCGACTTCAGGAACAAGGGAAACGTGGGCTGGGACTGCCCTCTAGTGGCCATAAAGTTAATTGCAACCGACACATCGGCACCGACCCAGGCCTGGGGCAGAGCCCTGAGCTCACAGAGAAGGAGGAACCTCTCCGCGATGGGCAATCCCACTATGGCTGCACCAGGCCCTTGAGACTTTACCCAGGTACTGACACTGTGGTCCCAAAAGGCCAAACCAAGCCAGACTCCCACTCACCTTTTTCACCTCATCTGCTTCCCATCCCTCCCTGGTTGATGGGGCATTAGAAGTCAGGAGGAAGGCTGCCCTGGGCAGTGATGGAGCCCTGAGTGAAGGTCCACAGCCCTCCCTCCAACCCTGCCCACTCATGCACTCCCTTCAGGAAGTCTCTGAACCCCCCTCTTCTGCACGCCCCTCAGCTGTGCTCTCCCCCACCCTCACCTGCTGCAGCGAATACCGTGGGTACCTCTCCATGGACCCAGAATACTTCTCAAGACCACCAGTCTGTCCCCTTCCCCAGGCATTTCCCCAGTAGACTGGGAGTCCCACCCAGGGCCAGGGCCCAGACATGGGAGCCTGCTCAATTGGCTACCCCAAGTTCACGTGAGCACTCAGCCCCAGGCATCCATTGGGGGGCCAGAGCAACAGTTGCCCTTGGCAAGGCTCCCTCCCTCCTTTCCCACCCTTCTTCAGGGTTCATTGGCCCCAGGGCAGAAGGGAAGGCTCCCAGGAATGCACAATGTGAAGCTGGAGAAGGAGCAGACACTCCAGAGTCGATGGGGAAGGGCTGGCTCTCAGATGACGGCAGCCATGGTCTCTAATGACCTTCTCTCTGCACTGACATGGTGGAGGACCAAGCCTCGAAGAGGGGACACATTCTCCTCACCTTCCCCTTCAGCTCTGAGTGGGGAGATGTCTGAGACCCAGCCAACCCTCCTTAAGCCCATGTCAAGGCAGCAGGGGCCTCCCTATCTCAGAAGCAGGCTGACGCCCAGGGTGTGGGGACTCCCTGGCTAGCCAAGGGCACCTCGGAGTCACACCCAGTCCCCCCCTCCCACCCACCCCAAGTTCTGAGTGCATTAGCGGCCTTCAGGCTGTCAGGAGCAATTCCAAATGCCCCATTTATATTCCTAAGTAGGGGACTTGTTAATATGGAGCCAGCCTCTGGGGGAACGGGAACGCGCTGGGTGAAAGACGACAAATCACGCCCGATGGCCAGGCTGAGAGCACTAACATTCACTTACATCTCATTCATCAGGGCCACTGTCTCTCCAGGCCTTGCCATCCACTGGGTCTCAGCCCTCTCAGGGGCCGGAGGGGTCAGCTCTAGAGGCGCTGGGCTCCAAGAAGTTCTGGGATTTTGGGGAGGTGGCAGAACAGTCTGTCCTGCCAGCAGGCCCCCGGAGGGCCCAGCAGCAAAGGGGAATGGGGGGCACCCCACCCCCAGCCCCACAAAGTGGACATGGGTGAGGCCCAAACCAGAACAGTCCTTGGGACAAAACTTCTGCCTCTGGTACTGGTGAGAAAACCAAAGGCTCAGAACGCCACCAGGTTCCTCTTAGGCTGCACGCAGCCCCTGCCTGGGAATGACGGCCAGTCAAGCCATTGGGCCAGAAAGGGGCCAGGATGGCTCCTGCCCAGGACAGGGTGAGAGCTCTCCACACATCCTCACAGTCACGTACAGGCACAGGCACACATCACAGCCCAGACACCGGGCAGGGCCTGGCCGGGTACGGCCGTGGAGCGGGCTCTGTGCCCAGGCCCAGGCAGGGTGGGTGTGCAGTGTGAGTAATGGCGGGCACGGGGTGCACCCGAATCCTGATAAGGGAGAATAATAACTTGTCAAAGATATATATGATATGTGTTTGCTTTCCCGACGGAATATCTATGGGGCTAATTCATCAAGCCGGCGGGCTGGCTGGAGACCCAAGAAGGGAAGAGAAAAGGAGCACGTGACAGGACAGGCCCCACATCGGCTGGGGTGGGGAGGGGAGTGTGGGCCTCTCGGATTGGACACATGCCAGGGCCCTGGAAAGCCCTGAAACTGGTCCAGTCCACGGGGGTCCCCCAGATCCCTAACACAGATCTCCAGGTGCAGTTTTGGGTCTGTCATCCACAGGCGATGTCCCACTTACTTGGGAAGCCCACTGTTCTCTCGTGTGCTCCTTCTCTCTTCCCTTTCTTTCTTTCTTCCTGCTGTGAAGACTGTGTAAAGCTTCTGATTTGAGAAGTTGGAAGATGATCAGAAAATCTCTCCCCTTTTGGAGAGGAGAAGATAAACAGAATCTGCTCTCCTGGGAGAACAAAGCAAAGAGCTAAAGCTGAGAGGGTGGGTCCTACCTGGGTCTTGCGTTCTACTGTGCATTCCTCTCTCCTTCCTCCTCTCCATGGCCCACACCCTCCCACACAGCCCCAGCAGAAGGAGAGAAAGGGAAAGAAAACAAGAGGGCCCGGTCCCCTTAACCAGGTCATTTCAAGGACGCTGAGGCCACAAAACCCACCTGAAAACCCATGGCACTACCTCAGGGGGCCCCACCTCCATGCCAGGAAAGAATTCTTTCATCTGTCTATGCCTGCGAGATCACCAGGGGATTAGAGCTTCCTTTCTAATCCCATCTCTTCCTTCCTCCTCTCTTCTTTGTCAGAGTAATTTAAAAAATTGAATTAGCATGCATCATCCCAGGCCTTCCCCAGGGGCTCTCTGGAGGCCTGCGTGTCCCTCCACAACTGCATTCTGAGCCAGCCTGGGTGCAGGCAAGGACCAGTCTCCAGAAGGGGAACCCCAAAATTCAAAGTCTCGAAGGAAGGGTCCCTAGTGTGCCCTCCCCCAGGACTGCCCACATCCAGACCCTGCCCTTACAGATCCTCTGTCCCTCATGGGGCATCTTCCCTGGCTCACTGTCACCCGGGTCTGCCTTCCACCACTTCCCACAGATGTCAACTCCCTCAGCTGGTGGCTCCAGGCTGACATTCACCCCCCACCTCTGCTCATTCATTCGACAAAGGCTAAGGCCTCGACGGTATGCCAGGCTGCTGCTGGGCACCTGGGACACATCAGTGAGCAAAACAGATGACGAGCCCTGCGGAGCTGACTTGTTAAAATATTGAAATACTCCACTCCAGTTGGAGAACATTTACCACCACCCAACTCTTTCCTCCCCTACCTCCCCCAGACCCACCAACCAGAGTCTCAGCCCAGATAGTGCATCTGTGGCCCATCCTGTGGGAATTAAATGACAGTTTCTCTGTGTAAGACTGGGTTCCTCGCTCCCTCCCTCCTTCCTTCTTTCCTTCCCTCCTTCTTTCCTTCCTTCCTTCCCTCACTTCCTCTCTTCCTCCCGGCCTACCTACTTGTTTGAGGCTTAAGGGCTCTCTCCCAGTACCATTACCCTCTCTTGGTTCTCAGCTCTGGGCACAGATCTGAGAAGCCACCCACCAGTGCTTACAGCCCCTTCCTCCCATCCAGGGCCATCCGGGCAGTGGCTGGCATCTTCTGGATCCTGAGGGCCAGGAAATATGGAAGCCAGGCTCTGAGAGTACCTCCCCCTCCCCCTTCCCATTTCTCCCTAATGGACAGTGATAGTCCATTCCCCTCTCCGATCCTCTGTCCTTCTCCCAGACCCCCCACCCTACACTGCCCTGTCCACAGAGGGCAGGCCCAGGGCTCAAGAACACTGTCCTGTCCCCCTCCCAGGGCATGTGCAAGGGGAGAAGAAAAGGGGGGCTGTGCCCCCCGCCAGTGCAGCCTGAAGCTGGAGAGCAATTAACTTGGCATTTTCAAACAAGGGCAGAGGAAGCGGGAGCCACAGGACTGAGTCAGCACATCGGAGAGGCGGGTGCCAAGCGGCTGGCTCAGCTCGTTAGCAGGACAGGGCTGAGCCAACGAGAAACAAGGTCAGGGAGAAGGGCGTGGGAGCCCCCAAATGGTGATGGGGGGGTCCAAGCCAGAAAGATGGCTGCAGGCCCCTCCTCATTCCCTACCTTACAGCCAGCCTGGATACTACCCTGGCTGCCAAGGCCACCAGACCAGCCTTCACACTCCCATTCCCTCCACCTCCTGGCAGCTCACCAATCAAAAAACATTCTCCACATTCTGTAAGTGCCCCACAACTGGGAAGCAAGGTGACAGATGCTCCCCACCCTCCATCCCACACCCAACCCCCCACACACACATACACACACACGTACACACACAGGAGATGGCCTCCCAGGAAGACACCGCCAAGGCCTGGGGCCTAAGGAGCAGCAAGGAGCTGGAAAGGATGGAAGAGTAGGGCTCTGGTGGCCTGGCAGACTTCATGGAGGAGGTGGTCTTTTTAGTAGCTACATTTAAAATAAGGTCTGCATACTCTGCCTTTTTCCAAAACAGAAAAAAAAAAGCCACTGAATCCAGCCACCTGCTAAGTACTTTGCCAGGTGCTGGAGGCATTACCCACATCACCTAGGATCCTTACACCAGCCTGGAAGATTCCTCTCAGTTAGGAGGAAGCAGAGGCCAGGGGCTTACAGGACTCACGCTTGCCATACACAGGTACCCATTTTAGAAATGAAGAAACTGAGGATCAGAGAGACCCGAGGTCACAGAGGTGGTAAATACAAGAGCCAGGACTCAGACCCTGAAGTAAATGCTTCCAAAGTCATGTCCTCTGCCGCTAAAAGTAGTGATGGTGAATGCCTGACACCGCCAGGCTACCTCCTAAGATCTTC
Source organism: Ursus arctos (assembly GCF_023065955.2). Lineage (NCBI taxonomy): Eukaryota > Metazoa > Chordata > Mammalia > Carnivora > Ursidae > Ursus > Ursus arctos. The sequence goes on from NW_026622897.1 coordinate 12,551,067, forward strand.
ACCAATTCCCAATTCAAAAATATCAGTGACATTGAATGTGCCGCCAAAAGGCATTCATTCAATGCTGATGAACCTACTATGTGTTCAGTGGGGGGCTCTTCCCCTCTACCTCTCACCCTCGCCAGCACAGAGTCTTCCCTTCCTCCTTCCCTGTCTCAGCCACCTGAAATCCATCCCACCTTTTAAGACCCAGTTCAAAACTCGCCTCCTCCACTGGCTCTGCTGGGGGTCTCTGAGTCTCTGCACCGGCTCTGACCTCCCCAGAGCCTCTCCCTGTCTGCGCCCCCTCCATCGTGCTCACAACGTTCCATCACATGCAGCAGTAACATCTGTATGTGACTTTTTCCTAGCACAGTACCTGGCACAGAGAGAGCCCAAAACTAATTCTTAACTGAAGGAGGAAGTCCAACATACTCATCAGGTTACAGATGAAGAAACTGCACCCAGGAGAAGTTGAGCGCCTTCCTCAAGGTCGCACAGCTGGTGAGTGCTGGAAGCAGCTCTAGAACCCATAAAAAAGGTGAGCCCCACCCTGTCCTCGTTCCCTGACCCATACTGCCTCTTGCCACCCGAATCAGGCCAGGGGCCACAAGCTCGGAGGGGGTGATTCTGTTATCGGCATCCACATCACTCATACGGAAGAGTACAAGAGATCTCTGCAGGGAAAAAGAGGAACAGTCTGAGTCTCCACCACCTGGATTAAGACGTGCAATGTTAGTGCCCCAGTCCCCCTCCCGGCACCGTGACCCTCCCCCTATTAACCAATGGAGTTAACCACTCTCCCAACACTCCTATTAATCATCCTCTTGCTTTGCTTTATGGTCGCGCCACTTTAATGCGTCTCTGTAACAATGTATTGCCCTTTGCTTACACAGCTAGGTTTGTGCTTGCTACTCAGTTTTTCAAAACTAAATAGGATCTGTGATCTCTTCAATGCTTAACACTGTTATGTTCAAGTTTTCCCAATGCAGTGAACTCTGAGCAGATGCCTATTATAAAACCAGGCCACAAAAGCATGTACAGAGTTCTCCCGTCAGATAACACCAGCTCTCTCCTAAAAGCCACTTTATTTTAGGCACTGAATTAATGGTGTACAAATGACATGCACAGTAATGTGGAATTAGCATATGTCTTGATTTTTTTTTCGGGAAAGGATTTTGTCTGTGTGTGGAAAAGTCAACTGTTCAGGCCCTTGTCTAACGGGGCTGTTTTGATCCCAGTTGTCTGACAGCGGGGACCTGCCCTCGTATTTACAGGCAGAAAAGAAGCCCCGGGAGGGTGTGAGGAGAAGCAGATTTGGAGGGCTCCCCAGCCCCCCCTCTCTTCCCTCGGGCCAGCCCTCACCACGGTGGCTTTGGCCCACAGCTGCCCTAGCCCAGGGACCCAGTGGCAGACAGAAACAGACCTACTTTGGTTTCCATGGCAACTGCAGGCATCGGGAGGCCAACCGAGTGAGCCGCAGCCAACGAGGCAGCTGGTTTGAAGGGTGTTGATCTCTCTGTGGACCAGCAAAGCAGAACCACCAGGGACCAGAGGCAGCAACCAAGCCAGGAGGAACCACGGGATGGGCATTCAGAGTCTACGGGGACCTGTCTGCCCAGCTTGCACGTCTGTGGGTGCACACACAAGTACCCACACTCACCTGTTCCCCTCCTTCACCCACCCGCGCGGGCGGAGGCACGTGCTGAGAAATGCACATCTATGCTCCACTGTGAACACACAGAGACCCATGCTCACAAACTCAGACACGTGCTCACATCAAATACACTCGTCTTACATCTCGAACCGTTTTTACACTCAAAAACGCACCCCCTTGTGCATTCAGGCATAATATACAAGATGTACGCCCAGAGACATCCACATCCACCCCAACGTGCATCCTCTGCACACCATTTCTCACCTAGATACACGCAGACCCACATTTACAAGGAGAAATGCGTGCTCAGACTCACATGTGTACTCACAGGGACACCCCGGCATGCATACACACAGACGCGGATCGGAACATCCGAAAGCTAAAACTCGGACACTGTGGAGCCCGAGCTTTCCGAGAAGACTCAGAAATGAGACGTGGCCCCATTCAGGGCTATAGCAACACCACGAAATCCCAGAAACAACCCAACCAGCTTGCTGCCTCATAAACAGCACCCACCACTGAGAAAGGCCTTTCATCTTCTCTCTTTATTTACTCTGAGCAGTTCTTTTTTGTGTCCTCCGTAAACGCCCAAAGGACAGAAATCTAACAATCCTGTGTCATTCAGACTTGAAATAAAGATTTTGATGATAGACTCACAGAGATGCACCCTCCTTTAAGACACGTGTATGTGTCCCACTCCGTAAGGAGGCTGGCCTGTCCCTGGGCATGCTTGGGTATGTTCGCTGCCCGGCTGCCCCCGAAAGGCAGGAGAAGAAGCCTCCTGGAGGGACAAATTCACAGAGCAGGTTAGCCCCTGACCTGCTGGGAACACCTGACAACCACAGCCTCCATCTCCCCAGACCCTTGAGAGTCAGAGGTCACAGCTGTAAAGTCCTGGCGGGCCAGAGGGGAGGGCATTTGGTTGAGAATCTCTTTAAAGCACATTTGAAGATTCATGACATGATTTCAATATTACCCTATTGATCACTTAATCAATGTGCAGAAATTGGAGGATGTATGTACATGTGTATATTCCTATTATAATAATAACAGCTATCCTGGGCACAAAAAGGACCATAAATGTGAAGCTATTGTTATTATGATGATTTTAGATTGATAATGAAAATAATCTAGTCCTTAAAAATGGGGAGTTGTTGAGCTGAACCTCCTTACTCCATAGGATTTTTTTTTTTTAGATTTTATTTGTTTATTTGACAGAGAGCACAAGCAAGGGGAGTGGCAGGCAGAGGGAGAGGGAGAAGCAGACTTCCCACTGAGCGGGGAGCCTGACGTGGGGCTCGATCCCAGGACTCTGGGATCACAACCTGAGCCGAAGGCAGACGCCCAGCGGACTGAGCCACCCACGCGCCCCCCTCCATTGGATTCTAATTCAATCAACCCTTCTCAGTGTTAGCAGCAGTGGCGAGAGCACCGTGCAGTACTTCACAGAGCAGCTCTGCATACACCAGCTCATTGTATCCCTGCTCATCTGCAGGCCAGGCACTATGCGGGGGGACGGGGGGGCAGATTAATAAGACCCAGAGGCAAGCCTTGAAGAGCCCAAGATATAGCCAGGAAGGGGTGGGGGAGCATCACTGAAAATCTATAATTCCTAGTCTCTGGTTATCACAAAGGCCAATGCGAAGGGCATTCCACACAGGGAATGGAGCCATTCGCTGATGGGGAAGAATCCAGAAGGGGTGGAGAATCAGAGAAAGCTGCAGGGAGTAAGTTGCTTTAAGCTGGGCCTGAATGCACAGGTAGGTTCAGACAAGCCATATTGTGGAAAGGGGCACCGGATTCCCAGGCACTACCGCAGAACCATGCGTGGACGGTCAACCCCTGTAGCTAGAGGGAGGGTCCTGGAAGGAGCAGGGGAGAAGCAGCAGCAAAGGCAGACTGAAGGCAGATTCAGACAGGCCTTGCAGAGCAAGCCGAGGAGTTTGGCCTTAGAGTATCAGTCTTGTGAACAGGTCAGCCCTGTGTTGGGGAGAAACACTGCAGGTAGCTGGGTGCTGGAGTTGTTGGCAATGTGGGAGCCTCGGGGCCAAACACCACGGTTTCAGTTGTACCCTCCAGTGAACAGAGCCGAAGCCCCAGTCGGCACCCCTGCACCTAGCTCGGTGCCTGACCCATACAGGGCCCTCCATAAATGTTTGCTGAACCGCATGGCTGACATGGTGGGGTCACGCAAGAAAAATGGAATTAAGAGTCGGGTGACCTGGAGAGCTAGTTCAGGGCCACTATTGACTGGCTGCAGGACCCTGGGCCAAAGATTTAACCTCTCCGGTTCTCAATTTCCACGCTGGTAAAACGAATCCAGTAACGCCCTGACCTCCCTGGTTTCACTGTTCTGAGGCTCACAAGAGGGTACAGGCTGAAGGGGCAGAGCACAGGCCCAAGCGGGGGACCGCGCATGGCCCTTGCCGCCTGCACCGGGGGTCGCCTTGCTCCGGGACCATACGCAGGGAGAGCTGGCTCAGCCGTCAGCAATTACCTGAGCCCCAAACCCGACACCTGCGCTCCATTTCCGCACAGGCAGATGGTGCAATCTGGCTGCGCGCCAGGGCATACGGTCCACCCTGGGACGCTCGTGCCCGCGCCTCGCAGCACACAGCCGCCCACGGCAACCACAGGGACAGATGCGCCAGAGAGGGGGGCCCCGGGGCGCGGGGGCAGCCAGCGAAGAGGATGTGGGCCCAGCACGAAGGCAGCCGGACCGTGGGGAACCCAGTGCGCCCCATCCCTTCTACAAACAGCACCCCTCTCCCAAGGCCAAGGAAGCAGCAAGGCCACTGCTAAGACTCTCACACCCCCTCTGAAAGGTGAGCGGAGAAGGTATGAGAAACTGAGGCTCAGAGAGATTAGGTGACTTTAGGCTGGACACACAGGTATTGAGAGATGGAGCCAGAGGAAATCTAGGTCTCAACTCCAAGTCCACCCTTCTTCCGTGGCCTGGTGCTGCTCTGGTTCCAGAGACCACTTTGGCCACTACTGGGCGGGAGACAGGAATTCTTCCTTCACCCAAAGCCAGCTGTGCCCCCCTCAGCCCAGCCACTTTGCCATCCCCCATGCTACCCCACATACCCTAAGGTTAGTGGGGATCCGAGCCAAGAGTAAATCAGATTAAGTCATGAAATACACACAAAAGAATGCCTTTTTAAGAAAAATAGATGACTTGTTCCCAACTGTTCTTGTCCTCCGTGACTGGAAATGATTGCAAGCTGACCCTACTACTGTAGAATTTAGATTCTGCTGCTTGGAAAGAACCTTTAAAGAAATCCGGCCTAAATGCCACCACTGGACAGGCATCTCCCTGGGTACAACATCATCACCAAGTGCTCATCTGGCCTTAACTCACACACCTCCCCAAACCCTGAGCTCATCATTCCCTCTCTGCCCAACTCTGATGATTAGAAAGTTCTTGCTTCCCTTTAGCTGAAATCCACCTGTCTCCTTAAGGAGCTAATGGTCTCGGCTGGGGTCACAAGAGCAAATCAAATCTCCCCTTCTTTTCACAACCCTGTTGATGTTAGGAGGCCGCCTTCTCTTTTCCCGACTCAACGGCCCCAGTGCCTTCAACCATCCCTCAGAAAGGCACGCTTGTGTGTTCTTCTCTCAACTTGCAGACACACTCTGGTCCGGTCCTGTCCTTCGGAGCACAGAACGAACCTGTGCTCTCATCACAGGTCAGACACAGTGTTAAGCTCATTCCATGGGCGTCTCGTTTATTCCTGACAACAACCCCGGGAGGTAGATGCAATCATTGTCCCCATTTTGCAGATGAGGAAACCGGGAAGTAAAGGAACATGGCAAGAGCTACACAGCAAGAGGTAAGGCAGTCTCTGACCCTCCCTGCTGCCTCGTGGCCCCCGGAGGACAGCAGTAATCTTCCCCAGAGGCTCCAGCAGATCGACAAGAGCCCTGGACTTGGGGTCCCAAACATTTGGCTTTGCCTCCCATCTCTCCCACTTATTATTATGCCACCCAGGCAAGCCGTCTTTCTGGGTCACCTGGTCTGTAATAGGGGGATCCACCTGCAAGGCTGTTAGGGAGATTAAAACAAATTTAGAGATATGCCCTGAAGCCTCATATTCCGCATTAGCTCCCACTGCCCCCTCCAGGAGACCCATTGCAACTGGGCTCATGGGAACTAGAGCCGGGAAGGGATTCGTGCCACATCCTATGGCACTGGGGCCTTCTCCAGGAGAGAGCCAGGTTCAAGTCTCCAGGTCCCCCACCCGGCCGGGAGTTACTCTCTAAAATGATTTGTCAAGTGACAAGCAAAAATATATTACCAATTTAAGAGTGTGATTTGCCTGCAACTTTTTAATCCTCGGGCTGTTGTTGAATAGATTAAAGTGTCTGCTTTGATCCATGCATTTAGATGGAAACATAAATATAGCCATCACTTATTCTCTCAGCCGCCAGGATGGGTGTCACGCTGCATCACGCTGGCTTCCGACCCAGCCGGGGTAATGCATGAGAATGACCTTTTTGCCATTCAGATCCCTCTAGTTCTGCTCTGGCCCGTGCCCGTAGGGCTGCCACCTAATCTGACCACAGCTCATGCTGGGAAATAGTCACTCGGAAAAGGGTGGAGCCGTGGACCCCAGTCACCCAGTGCCGCGAACTTCCCCCAACTCGGCAGAGCCCTGCAAGAATAAATCTCCGGAGAAATAGATTTTGAAGAGGAATTTGGTACATAGATCTTCTGTCAGCGGAGCAGACTCCGGCTCAGCTGTTTTTCAGGCTCGCTGCTTATCCAGAAATACATCTATTTTTACATGGATCTCTGGCGAGATTTCCTCTTCCTTCTAGGGTGGGAGTTGGTGGAGGGAGCCAGAGGGCAGGGAGTGGCCGTGGCCGTGGGGGCACGGGGGTGCTGGGCAGGGCAGGCCCAGGGTCTGGCGAGGGGAGGCTGCAGCTTGGGCAGAGGACAGCTGTGCCAGTGCTGAGCCCCGGGCTTCTGCGCCTTCCTCCAACCTCAGGCATCCCGTCCTAGCCCTCCCCAAGTCTCTTGTCAGCACACTGGCCCCTCTGCACCCCTCTGTCCACTAGCTTCATGACCCCCCGACTCTGTAGTCCCCCCAGGTCCATGGGTCTGCACAACTGCACAGGGAAACATACACACATCGAGGGCCCCTACCGAGCACCCACCAAGATCCGCTGTGCTCAGCTGTGGATGCAGCTTTATTTTGGGCCTGCCTATCAACGCCAGGCCACGGCCAGCAGCTCTGAACAGCCCCGCAGACTAGCGGGCCACATGGCTGGTGGGGTTTGGGGGCAGTGTGCTGTGTGGCAGGCAGTGAGGCCTCAAACAACGGCCTGTGAAATGTCCAAAGTAGCAGGCGGGCTGGGATTCACAAGAACCTCGGGCGTGTGGAGGGCCACATAGTGGACCACGCACGGATGAAGCCAAGGGCCCTGGAAACAGTGACCTCCTGCTCCCAAAGGATCTTTTACCAGGAGACGCACTTTTGTGCCTCCTTTTCCCAAACCTCCTTGAATAAATTAAGCTCCTTTCAGTGCAGGACCTTTTGTGCTACAAAACCCCAGGCCCCCCAAGATAAGCAGGGACAGCAAATAGGAGCAGGACAGGAATAACCCCACTGTGGCGACATCTGCTGTTCTGCCTGATCCTGTCCTCTGCCCCCTCCCACAGGCCAAGCCTCCAGCCCCAAAGGCTTCTGTTCTAAGAGGGCCCAGCCAGTCCGACCCAAGTACCAGGCCCCGCCTCTCCCTTATGCCTTGTATGCAGACCCCCCCACACACAGTGGGTCCAGTGGGCCCCATGTGAGCTCTGCCCTACCCACACATGTTTATGCATCCACCTTTGGCCTCTCCTCCTGAAAGCTTCCAGTTCCATTCTCAACCTCCTCAGCCCCTGCCACTTCGGGGGCCTTGCTCCTGAACCACGTTCCTCCCCCTCCTCCCAGCAGCGCCAGTCTCCCCCCTGCTCTGTTTTCAGTCACTCCTGGCCTTCCCCATCCACCCCTCCCCACATGCTGACACACAGGGCCTGTGGGCCCTATGGAGCCTGGTTCAGGTTCCCACTCCCTCCCTCCATGCAACGCAGGCTCTCCTGAGCCTCTGCACTTGGAAATGCATGTCCCCAGCACCCACAGCCATCCTGTCACCCACTCATGGCCTTTGTCCCACTCCGCTGCCAGACCTCTGTCCTTCCTAGCCCTGCCCACCCGTGCGGCCTGGCCTCACAAATGGGACCTCTCCTAGCTCCCCTCCTTTCTTTCCGGTTGCCCAGCTGTGCCTGCTCTTTCGCTCTCTCTAGCTCTTCTTCCTCCTCCCACCTTTTCTTTGGTCAGCCCCTCGGTCTAGCCCAACTTCCTTTCTACCCTATCTCCCTGGACACAACAATCTACACCCCACCCCTCCTGATCCCCGCCCCAAGCCTTCAACCATTGCTTCCATGTGAATAGCGCACAGGTTAGTAGGGCCAGGGCTGACAGTTCTCTTGAGGGTTCCCAACTACTCATAAGTCAATTTCAGGTTCCTAAGGAATTCTGCCGTCATCCCTAAGTTGTCCAGCCTGAAACAGATGCCTCATCTGCCCTCTACAACCAGCGCCTCTTCCTAGAGTGAGTTACCATCTTTCTCTCGTTTCCTACGCTGGATCCTTTCCCCTTAACCACCGCCCCCCCAACCCCACACATGTGCAACCAATCAGCAATAATCCTCTAGTTGCCTTTGAAATGCCTTGGCACCTGCCCAGCCCTTTCATCCCCATACCCCAGGTCCCAGCCCTCATTTCCATTCATCCAGACTATTGTAGGAACCATATCATCTGTCTTGTCCTGTGTTATGGCAGAATAATGCCTCTTCCCCAAAAACATCCATGCCCTAAACCCTGGAGCCTGGGAATATGTTGAATATGGGACTAGAGATGTTTAAAATTAAGATTATGGACCTAAAATAGATTATCCTGGATTATCTGAGCCCTTAAGAGCAGAGAATTTTCTCTGGCTGAGGTCAGAGAGATGCAGAAAAAACAGTGGGAGAGACACACCAGAAGGGGAAGCCAGAGAGCTTCCAAGCACAAAAAGGATTTCATACACTGTTGCTGGCCCTGAGGTACAGGGGCCAATGTGTGAGATAAGGGTATCTCCAGCCTCGAGGAGATAAGGGTAGCCCCACTTTACAGCCAGCAGTGGAATGGGGGCCTCAGTCCTACAACCACAAGGAACAGGATTCTGCCAACAACCTGAATGAGCCTAGAGGTGAATTCTTTCCACTGCCTCCCCACAGGAGCCCAGCCAGCCAACATCTTGATTTTGGTGTTGTATAAACCCAGAGCAGAGAAAACAGTCGAGCCAGCCTGCACTTCTGGCCCGCAGAACTGTGCGACAATAAACTTGTTGTTTTAAGCACGAATTTTGTGGTCATCTGTTACAGTAGCAATGGAAAACTAACACACCCCACCATTGCCCATTTAGCAAACCACTGCTGTAAGATCACCCTCGCATGCCTGCACCTTGTGGGACTCCCAACCACAGTACACAGATGTCCCAAACCCTCAGCCCGACTTCCAAAAGAGTCAGAGAGTCAACCTCCAACTTTCCCTTGTAGCTCCTCTCCCACAGAAACCCCCACTTAAAACACACCGGCCACCTTCACATCCTCCAAAATTGTTCTGTGTATTCTCAACTCCGGGTCTTTACTCACATGGTGCCCTCGTATGGAATTCCCTTTCCTGTCCCCTCCTTCTGCCAATCCAAACCTGAGCTCCCCTCCTCCCGTGAAGCCTCCCTGTACCTCCAGCCTGAGAAGCCTCACTCCCCTGCTCTCTCTGCCTCGCCCACTGGGCACTCGGTACACACAGCCTTGTGTTAGATTCTGTCCCTCCTCAACAGCCTTCCCAACTGATGGCAAGACCCACATCTGTCATGTCTCTTCTATCCCCCACAGTTCTGGGTACACAGCAGAGGTCAATAGAAACCTGTTCAATTACAAACAAAATGAAAATATTTCCAGGCACTGTCCTATTGAGCACTAGATCACACATGGGAGGACCACATAGACCATCCAGCTGGGACCTAGCTGCCAGGAACCAGAAGAGAGGCCAGGAGGTCCCTGTGCACATGGTGAGGTGGTAAGAAGGCAGGAACAATCGTCTCCACAGAGAGTCCTGAAAAGGCCCGAGGCCAGGGAGCAGGAGAGACGGGGTGGTCTCAGCCAGGCCAGATGTGATCCTGCGTCAGGAGCAGGTGAGCCAAAAGAGGTCCAGAGGCAGGACCAGAGGGCAGCTGGGCTCAGGAGTCAGGGCAGATCAGCTGTCCTGCAAACCAGCCATGACCTACCTACCTGGCAGTGTGAGGGGACCGCGTGGGCTGTCACCAAGTGCCATGAAGACTCCGGAGGGCTGAAGAGAGAGGGAAAAGAGAAAAGAGGAAAGATTAAGAGGGCAAGGAAAAGGATGGCCAGAGAGGGAAGGGGGAGAGATAACAGGGAAAGGATGTGAGGAGGAGAGAGAGAGGTGGGTGTTTCTCCCTCAACGGCCCTTGGAGATATACCACTATCCCCAGAAGATCCCTAGCCTGCTGGGGTGAAGGTGAGGTAAGGAAATGGAAACACCCCACCCCCCCTGGCCACCACAACTAAGAAATTATGTAGAGTAATTAATCAAAAGCTAATGAGAAATGTGTTTTCTCTCCCGGCCTAGCCCCACATCATATTCTTATTAGCTGAGGTTATTACAATAGTAATCATGCGTGCTCCAGGCGCAAATTGGGTTTTTTGCTCCACTGCCACCAATTTAGAAAACCATTAATGGCAAGATAAAGCCCCCATGGCTCACACCAGGCCAAGCCTGAGGAAACTGCTGCCGGTTCCCTGCTCCCACTGTCCAGAGAGAAGGCTCCCCAGGGATCCAGAGGTCTGACCACTGGAAGGGGCCACACACTGGGGTGCCAGGCCTGGGGCGGGGGGACCTTGGGTCACACACACGCCCTGCAGTGTAATCACTAGGGCAGGGATGGTCCTCCCGGAATGAAGCATAAAGCTGAGTTTGCCTCTGGGGTCCCAGCCATCCCTGTTTTCTCTTGCACCCTCTGCCCCTCAGAACCTGTTCTCTAGAAAGGGCTGGCTACGTCTATGGTTCCCAGACCCAGACACACAGTCAGGTGCTGCCTCTCGATGAAGAGCCCACCAGTAAAAAGAAGGGCAACAGTTTTTCATAAAGCTTAATGGACTCAATTTCATTCTGAAGTTGTCCTTCCTATTTTGTTTGTGGTTTTACACACATACATGTGTGCGCACGTGCATACATGGTATCTATAGAACCTCACCTGGTACTCAGGACTCTTTCTGTTGCAAGAGAGGGATTTAAAGCGACATCGTACACCTGGAGATGTGCTGGCTCAGGGAAGAGCAGAAGGAAACCAGAAAGTCAGACAGCACTGTCAGGTCTCTTGCCCTTTCTCTCTTTCTCTCTCTGCGCTGTGCTTTTCTCTCTAAATTTGAGCTTCCTCCCTGGGTTGGGGTCATAGGAGGAATGAGCTCTAGGTCAGCAGGGCCAAAGGCTGCTCTGGGCTTATGTTATCCTTGCTTAGGATCTCAGAGGAAGAGATCTTCATGCTCCCTCTGCACCCACGTGTGAACTCCAGGGCAGGGCTCCAACTGTCCCACCGTGAGATAGATAGACATAGACACAGACACAGACACAGACACAGACACAGACACAGACACAGACATAGACACAGACATAGATACACACATTCTAAGGCCAATCCCTCTGGCCAGGGATGGTCAGGCCTGAGTCATGGGATTACTCCTGAGGACCAGGTAACAGTACTGTCCTGCTGTCCCACTAGAACAGGGGAATGGCCAACGCCCTAAAGGAAGTAGGAATATAGTAACCGAAGAAGAGGGGCAAAGGGTGTTATGCAGGCTAAGAAAACAGACATCTGCCACAGCTGGCAAAATAAACGTCATAATATGTCAGTCCTCCAGCCGCGCTGCAAAGTTGTTTCTGAAAGTCTCAGGAACTACCGAGTCAAATACTGAGCCTCCAGAAAATGCCAAAGGCTAGTTTGGCCATGTCAGTCTCTCAGGATTTATCACAGAACAAAGTTCCGTTATTTTAACCACAGCGGTGAGGTGCTAATGGAGGGTCTTAGCAACCTGACCGGTAAAGAGAGAAGTTTCAGAATATCAGAAAGCCTATCTGTGACATTGGAACACATTGGCAACTCCTCCAGCCTGTTTCAGACATTCTGCACTGAAAACCAAGGTGCAAGTCTAGAAAGTTCTCATAGCCGTAGTGTTGTGAGTGTAAAGCCAGCAGCAATTTCCCTATAGAAGGAACTCCCTGGGGGCCCAAAGACGTCATGGAAACTCAATCAGGTCAGCTTCAACACAGCTCCAGAATGTCTGGCCCCTAGGCAGGACGGCTTTCCCTTACCCCCACGCACTCAGCACGCCTGTGGCTTATCCAGTGAATTGATCAGGAGGATGGTCAAGACATACTTTGGTTTGCGTTGGTTATTTTCATCATTTATTATTTAGCTGTTTGAACCCATTGTTTCCAGAAGTCCATCAAAAAATAAACTGCCCTAAAACAACCTGACTTTGAAGCACAGACACTTCTTACTGGTTGTTTGACTTTGAGCAAAAACTCTCTGGCTCTCTGATCCCCAGTTTCTTCATCTGTAAAACGCACCTTCAGAAATGGTCCTTGAGCCCACCCAGACATCCAGAGACATTCTAGGACCTTTTGGTAAGCTTTGTTGGGCACTTAATCAGTGTCAGGCAATGTGTGAGGGGTGGAGGAGGAAGACGGGACTTTATTCTGGGCGGGGAGACACATGCCCAACAAGTGTAATCCAAAGGACAGTGCACACATCACAAGACAGGGATAACCCAAGGGCTAGGACGTTTAAGAGGAAGAGCTGTGGGGGAGGACACATCACGTGGAGGAGAAGAGGTCTATTCTGGTCCGGAAGGACAGATGACACGCGGTGAGGAAGGCAGAGCACTTCCTGCGGAGGGGATGGCCCAAGCAGAGGTCTCGAAATAAGAATACCAGGAGTGGGTAGGCTCCTTCCTCTGAATCTAGAGAAGGCCCCGCTAGAAGTGCCCTCCTTTCTGGACCATCTGCTTCTTCTTCTACCACAGCTCAACCTTCCCCACTGTGCAGTTGTGGGTGACAATGCCTGGACACAGCCAAGGGGTGGCATGGGAGAAGGGTTACCTCGGGATATGTCCCTGGAGAATCTATGACACCCTCAGCAGGACCATCCATAGTCTGCCCGACCCCAGCACTTCCCTTATCTGCCTCTCTACCTTGGCCAAGGTTCAGTGCTGCTAATTAGCAGCAATTGGCTCAGCTCTTCCAGCCCCACCCCTGCCAGATGCTGAAGCTTCCTTTCACTCCTGCGGGGAAGGCACAGAAGGTGGCAGAGGCAGGAGGCAAAAGGAAGGAAGGAGCAGCTCTGGGGGTTGACTGAGGTGGATCACAGAGGAAATGGAGGGGTTTGGGAACTAAACATTGAATCATTAGGCTGGGCAAGCTGAAGGCCTCTCTAGCTAGCTCCTCCTCGGACTGGGTCTTCTTTGTAGCACACAGCCCTTTCCCACAGTGTCTCATTAGTTCAGTCTCCAAACAACCCTAGGTATTATTATTTTTTTATGTCTTTGTTCTTTGGTCCACTCTGAGATCCACAAGGGAAGGGACCATGTCAGCCTTGTGACTGCTGCGCATTCTCTGGGCTACATACACTGCCCAGCATGGAGTTGGCAGCCAATAAATAGTTGCTGGATGGAAGGATGGATGGATGCATGGATGCATGGATAGATAGATGGACAGACAGATGGACGGGATAATGAATGGACAGGCACATGGATGGATGGATGGATGGATGGATGGATGGATGGATGGATGGATGGAATAATGAATGGACAGGCGGATGGATGGATGGATGGATGGATGGATGGATGGATGGATGGATGGTGAATTATTCCATTTTATGGAGTAAGAAACTGAGAAATAGAAGGGGAAAAAAGTGACTTAACCAAGACCAATCTAACTGTTAGCAGCAGATCAGCGCCAAGACCCCAGTTCACTGGACTCCCCAGACAGCATGCTTCCCAACACCCCAAACTGTTCTCTCTTCATGGGTTTCTTAAACATGCTCAGCTAAGAAAGGCCACCCTTCTGAAGCTCTGACTCCAATCCTTCCTATGGCAGTTGGTCAGAAACCAAGCTCACTGCCAACTCAGGTCCACAAAGAGCAGGATCCCCCAAAACCCTGTAACAAGGGACTAGACACAGGGAGGTCCTCTCTGAATATAGTTCTGGAAAAACCTGACTGAGAAAAGTGGTAGGGGAAAGGTAGACAGTGGCAATCCGGAGTGTGGGCCCCCTCAGAGGAACTGAGAACCGACGGTGTAAGGTGCACAGTGTGGGACTTGGAATCACACAGACAGTTAAAATCCCAGCTCCTTCCCTTCTGCAAGCATCTGCTCTGGCTACCCACCAGGCAGCCACCCTCCCCACTGCAATGATCTCCCTCCCTCTCTGTCTCAGTGAACCTGACTCCTAACCTCACCAAGCCTGTCTCCCAGACAATACCTACCACATACCGGTCTCTGAAGGTTAAATCACTGATGAAGCGAAGTCCCGGCCTTGTCACAGTCCCCTGGCCCTACCTAGACTCCCTGCCTCCTCACTCCCCCAAAAACCCCAAACTCCAGCATCAACACACACTCCTTTCCAGCGCTTCCACATCCCAATCTGGAGGTCTTCTCACTGTGGCCTCCCTTCTCCACCTCAGACGTCACCCACCGTCCCAAGGATCTGGCATTCTTCTTCCTTCATGCCAGCTCTGTCCCTACCTCTGCCCCAAAGTCAAGCAAGGCCTTTTCTCCTTTAGCTCCTGTGCTTCGCTTCAGAGCCTGCTTGCCCTCTAGTTCCAGGGTCATTCCTTAGTCTCCAGATAAAACTTCTCCCCACACTGAGCTCTGTCCCTTCCCAGGAGGCCACCGTCAGACTTCCCACATAGACCCTGGGGAGGCCATCTGGCTCCCACTGTACCTGTCATCCCCTCCTCCCCTCTGGTTTTCTAAAACTCCCAGACCAGGCGGGGGTCCTTCACCTCAGGTCCACAAACCCTAAGAAGGCCCTCAGTACACTTTTGGGTCTGTAGCAACACACGAACATTTTATAGGAAAAGGGGCCACAGCTGGAGAACCCTGACCCCAGAAAACTTGAGATTCACTGCCTAGAAGTCCCATTTCCTTTTCCACCCCACGCAAGACAGACAGCTCAGGTTCAATGATTTCAACTCCATGTGAATTTTGCCCTTTCAAAGCCCACTTGACAAGATTTCTCCTGCCTGGTCTGACACCTACATGAATTCCAGGGACATAGGGCTTTGCCACTAAAATCACCTCACCACTACAGATTTTGGCCCCCTCCCCCGGCCCTGATCTCAACACAAGGGATTGTCTCATTGTGCCACAGGGGGCTTTGTATGCAAGCCTCAAGCAGCCACCATCCTTCCCCCTCCAAAATAGAGCCTTCACATGTGAGGCCCACAAGGTCCTGGGAGTCTCCTTGATGAGGGCAGGAGTGCTCCCTGGGGAAGGGGATACACACAGTGGGTGCTGCATTAGAGGTGAGAGGGTGTTTTGTTACAGCAGGTAGAACTAGAACCCCGGTGAAAGTAAGGATCCCATAGAATCTTGGAGTAACATCTTAAAAAGATCCCAAGAGACCATTTGATGCAGCCAATCATTCAAACACCTACGTCAGTAGCACCTTCACTGTACCCAACGCTGGAGACAGATGAACAGCCCACAGCCCACTGGGATGTTGTTCTTGTGAGTGCCACTTTTCAGAAGAGGCAACTGGAGCCGGAGGGGGTCATGGCTTGTCTAAGGTCAAACAGTCGGTAAGTAAAGGAGAAAAACTAGGTAAGACCCAAGCACACTGTCTTCTTAGGTTGGGTTGAGAGTTCATGATACATGCCCCTGTCCAGTGGCCCCAAATGTGACTGTGCAGGCCAGCCCCTGCCTCCAGCACTAGAAGTGAGGAGTGTCTGGGAGGGCTGCCTGGGTGGGGGCAGACACTGGAGTTACCAGGTCTCTGTTTTGCCTGAGGCACGCATAGGAGGGTGGGAGAGAACCGGGAAGCCACAGCCTGTGCATGCAAATGAGGTGGCTGCATAATTAATCATCATCAAACAGTTTCATTAAGAGATGGAGCTTTGTGGCTGTTTGTCTTGGGAAAAAAAAACACGGAAACAGCAGGAAGCGGGGGAAAAGGAAGGCTCAGACTATTCAGGCCCAACTCAGAAACTAACGATTCTGGTCCACTGGGGGTGGTCAAGGGTCTAGGGATGGTGACAAGATCTGTTAGGAGAGGACACTGATAGCTCCACGAGGCCTTTAGCCCCCAACTCTTAGACTTGGGCTCCCTGGAAGTAATCATATCCCTCCTCGACAGGGATGGTGCCCCTCAGCTGTCAGCCCACCAAGAACCACAGCCAAACCTCTCCTCAGGCCTCTTTCAGAAGCCAAAGTTTGGGGAATGAAGGTGGGCATCTCCAGGCTGAGCTCAGGGACCCACCCCAGAGCAGCAGAGTGAGATGCTTTCTGGAAATAGATTCCCAGCTTCTGAGCAGGGGATTCCCCAGGAACGGAACAGATGCCCAATACACACCCGGGACTCGAAGCTCAAAGTCTCCAAATTGGTCTCAAAGCAGTGTGGGACAGAGAGAAACCACTTGGAGAATCCAAACCTGGGGCCCTATTTATCCCTAAATCTCCACGTACCCCTTACCCCATGCCCCAACACTTCTTCCGTTACTCTAAAATGGAAAGAGGAAGGCAAGAGAATGGGGAGCTCCTTGTCAAGCCTTTTGGGAGTTAATGCCACATGGCTGGAGCCTCCCTAGGCACCCCACTGTGGAATGCACACCCCAGTTGTCCTGGGCCAGGGAATTCACCCCTCAGAAGAAATCCCACCAACTCTTCAAGATCTGGCTCTGCTTTCCAGCCACCTTCTTCTCCCTGCATGCCCCCAGCAGCCATAGCCTCTCAAACTTTCGTGCTGTTGCCCCTGCTGGAATGGCCCTCCTACTCTCTGGATTACCTGCCTAGAGAACTCCTCCTTATCTATCAATGCCCACTTCAAATGTCCCCGCCTCTGTAAAGCCTTCCCTGACTCCATACCCTACCAGGTGAGGTATTTTCTTCCCTGTGCTCTGCATAATTTGTGTTATAATTATTTGTTTACCTGACAGACTCTGGCCGGGAAACCATAAGCTCCTTGAGGACAAAGACCATAACTCTCTTCATCTCTGTTATCACTAAGCCCTGAGCTGCACTTTAAAAATTTGTCAATCGGATGCATTTTGTGAACAGAGAAAGATCCCAGATACAGACCTCATCTAGACACCAACTCTGGACAAATGTCTAAATCATCCAGAACAAGCTTATTTTCTTTCTGAATATATCCCAAACCCCTGAGACTGGGGAAGGGTGAAGATGGGAGAAGTTGGATTTCCAGGATCGTGAGCCCAAGGAAAAGCAACAGTTCCTAATAGGTAGATACCTTGGGCTGAAGGCCGGGCCACAGTAAAGGCCTAGTGTGCTGGGCCTGAGCCCTCAGAGCTCTCTTCCTGAGTGACACTGTGTGATGTGGAGTGTTGTCTGGGAATGTGGTGGGGCTGAAGGGATTGCAGTGCCTCTGGACTCCCATGGCCTCGGGGCCCATCACAGAGTTCTCCCTCTACCAGTAAGGAGCTTCTCCTACAGTTCTGGAGCTCTGCCCGTAACCAGGTATAACCAAACGGCCGCAGCTCTGCTGCCCACCCAGATTCTCCTTCCCTTGCTTCTGCACGCCCCCTGTCCCTTTTCCTCCAAACCTGTTGACACTTTGTGACTTAAGTCTTCCCTGTGATGGCCAGAAGGGAGAAGATCCATTTTAAATCAACAAGGTTATTAGCAGTTAATTACCTGAAGTATCATTGTAATTGAAAAGAAAAAGAGAGACAAGAGGCTCATAAACATTCCAGCTGCCCAGTCTCCCCACTGTCACTGGGGGCAGGAGAAGGGGTGAGCAGGGTCCTGTCCCCTACACAGGGTGTGCAGACCATTGGCCCTCCTTGCTCTCAGTATCCCTCCATGTGCTCCCACCTGTTTTCACTGGGATATCTGGTAGGGGAAACCAGACCCAAGGAGAGTGGGCTGCCTCAGGGATGCTGAGAAACACTCAGCCACAGCCATAAAGATGCAGAGAAAAAACACGGGGGGGGGGGTGGTGGTGCAAGAAGGAGGCAGAAACCTGAGGCCTCAAGTCAATATTTTTAGTAATTTTTATCTCAAACTGTCCTCAGTTATTCTGCAATTAAGCATGGCTGGCAATGTCAGCAGTATTGACTGTTAGTCCCAAATTCACCGCCACCAGAGACACCACTATGTCAGGGATCATCTCCCTTCCCTTCCTCCCCACCTCCACTGGCCCCTGCCGGGGCTGAAGGCTTCATGGAGGGGGAGGGGCAGGGAGCGAACACAGAAGGCAAAGCCCCCTGCCTCAGGCTGGCCGTGCTAACACCAGCACCTACTCACTAGATCCTCAGGTGAAGACCCCATACCCTGCAGTTCTTACCAGAAAACTCACCAGAGGCCGTCACTTCCTTGACACCTCACAGGAGCCCCAGACCACAGATTCATGAAGTACCTGCCTATGGGAGACCATTCTCGCCAAATTGTTCCCTGTTTAGGGTAAACCAGTAGGAGGAGGCTAACCTGTGAGCCAAAAGTCCCTCTACCCCTCCAAAAGATCTCCCCCAGAGGCAAAAAGCAAGTGCCAATGGCTTGTTTTCCTTGGCCAGGGCACTGGGATTCCAATATGGAGGCCAGGGTGTGGGCGCTGACAGGATGGAGGGGTGACCTCGAGCAGGAAGGTACCCTCCCAACTGCTGCAAGCCTCTGCTGTCCTAAGACAGCCTGCCACACCCCAGACCACCCTCCCTGGACACCTTCCTTTCCCTCAGCAAGACTCTGGCTCCTCTGCCCTAGACTAAGCCCTCTCCCCTCTGTACCTGAATTTGCTGAGCAGAATCCAGCCCCCTGAGCAGCCAGAGTGGTCAGAATCAGACCCCTCACCTTCCACCCAACCTTCTGGAGGTAACAACAAAAAGCAAAGTGGGGAAGGACAGAGAACGTACAAAACCCATACATAATCACATATGTGTGCAAGTATGATTACATGAAGTATAACATACATACAGAAAAGTGCATATGTCATTAAATTTTTTTAATTGAGCATTTACTATATGACAGGTAAGTAACAGTAGAAGCCACATTTTATGAATGGATAAATTGGGGTTCAGAGACCCTAGTTAACATGTTCAAGGTCACATAGCTATTATATGATGAAGAGGGATATGAATCTAGGCAGTCTGTCTCTAAACTGCCCAAACCCTAAACGTTCCGATACATGCTTTACAAAGATTCCACCAAAGTGGGGATCGGGTGGGGAGGAGATGTTTGGGGAGCCAAGATATATTAAAACTTTCCTCTCCCCACTCTGCATGGGGAGGACACTGCCCAACACAGGACCAGAGTCATTCCTTCTCTCTTCTGCACCCCAGCTGGGAGCAGGGGGTCAGAGTCCTTCATGGTATGAAGCCAACCCACCAGCACAGACTCTCTCAACCAGTGCCCTCAACCTCCGGCTCCCTGCCCTCGCTGACCTCCCATCCATGCTCCCAAGAGTAGAGGGACACAGCTAAGTCAGGGGAGGAAAAGACCTGGCCTAGTTCTTATTTCCCCACCTGCAGGGCTGCTCCCATCCCCCCTCCCGCTGAGTCTGCACTGTTCAAAGTCACCTTGCAAGTGTCTCCCGTGCCAGGGAAGGCAGCCAGGGGAAGAGAAGCAGATGGGCGACTGACATGGGCAGCATGTCTACAGCTAGCATAGGGGAGGGGGCAGGGGAAGCTGATGCATAACCTGGAACCTGGAGGTTGGGGCAATGACCAGGGCTGAAGGGAGGGCTGAGGCGAGCCCATAATCTTAGGCTGTCCCTGGAACTGTGTTCATCTGGAAAAGTCTGTGGGTCTGGTAAGCCATGGATGCAGAGCCTAATACCTCAATAGAAGGGTAAAACTGGAGGGGGTGGATCTGACACCTGTGGCCACCTGAGAGTCCTGATGTCCCCAGGAACCAGAGCTTCATTCAAAGGAAAGCTTAACCAGTGTAACTCCTTTCCTTTCTTTCCTGTGCACGGAGAAAACAACCAGAGAGGGAAGGAAGGAACCCAGAGCCCCGCTGCCCGCCCTCTCCCCACCCTGTGCACCCTTGGCCCCTGGGATTTGCCTTCTCTGCTTCTCTGGGCAGGCAGGGGTGTAGTGACACCCCACAGAGCTGCCTTCAGATCACTCCCTGCCACTTAATGACCGGGAAAAATCACTTCACTTATCTAAATAAAATGCCTAAGACATAGTTGGCACTCAACAAATGTTAATTTGCACTCCCTTTCCCTTCCCACCGCTTGCCACTGGAGGGAAGCCCAGGTGTCTTGCAGAGGCCAGGGGCAAAGAACCTCTCTCCCTTCCTGACGGCAGGGCCTAGGGAGTGGAGGAACAGCAGATTCCCTTCCTAGCTGACATTGTGGGGAGGAGGGGCACTCTGGGAATTGATGGACACTATTGGAAATCCTGCAGAACAGTGGGATGTTGATACCATGTGCTGGCACATTCTTGGGAACACGCTGGAACATTCTTGGGGGAACACCAAGTACTCCTGGGCACACACAAGAAGTTCACTCTTTGGTATTCAGAGCAACCTAAGCGCTACCGGGAACTCTGGCAGTTACTAGAGCGTTCCTGGGATTTCGTGGGTGCTGGGGCCTTACAGGGATCCTATCAGAAAGATCCTGGGGCATGATAAGAAAGCAATGGGAGTTGCTGGGGACATACTGGAAAGTTACTGGGAAACTCTGGGGTATAACGGGGAGCAAAAGCACATATGTGGGCATTCCTAGAGTGCGCTGGGATTTTCAAGGGCATAATGCCAACTGGGGACCTTTGGGGATAAGTAGGCACTCCATGTGGAGCACTCATGGGTTCCACTAAGTGCAATAGTCTAGGCTGCCCTTCTCTTGAAGAGGAGCATGAGGGGGTAGGGGTGCAGCCTGCCCCAGGGGAGCCAGAGCAAGACGACACTGCCCTGGAAGAGGGAGCAAGCACCTGACCCTTTGAGCGGCAACCACCAATCTGTGCTTCCCAGTGTGGTAGCAGCCTCAGGGGAACATGCAGCCCGGTTTGGAAAATCATCCCTGAAGAGGGGAGCAGCTCCCTGCCTGGCATCAGTGCCTCCAGATTCGGGCCCCAGCCCTACATCTACCCCCAAGGTGAAGGGACACCGGGGGCACAGGGGAGGCAGGACTGTCAACAGAAAGGGCTCTCTCAGGACTGAAGCAGTAAGACTCAGTGGGGCTAAGCACAGTCCTCATGGACAGCAAAGCCTCCCAGAATATTATTGTGTCCCAGTCTCAGGAAGAGAAATGTGGGGATACACAGGCTGGACCTCTGACCTGTGAAAACCTCAGCTTCTTAGCCGTGGGTGGCAGCAGCTGTTAGGAAATCTGGGCTCCTCAGGGAGAAGATAAAGGCTTGGATAACTTACTGTCCCATTCCCCACTTCCTACCCACTTTTCTGAGCCCTCCCCATCCTTCAAAGGCCAGCTCCCCACACTAGTCCTCCCCAGAAGCCTTTCCCATTTCCAGCAGCCCCTGCTCCTTTGAATGGCAAGAGCTCTTCAGCAGGCCTTGATCTCTGACTTGACCTGTGGTCTTCTCCAGACATGGAAGGCCTTCTCCCTAAGGCCCATGGTGACAAGGGGAAAGCAGGGGGACAGACCAGCCACCTAGCCTTAGGCCTGGCCCCAGCCCCATCTGCACCTGCTAAGTCTCAGGGCCTGGCAGGAGGCTGCTGTGCTCTGGCTAGCAGGTAGGTTTTGTTAAGGAGAATACATCAGCTGCTGCCCAACTTCAGCGGATGGGCCCCAGGATGGCTGCATGCCCTGGAAAGCACCAATGGTGCTGCTGGGACAGAGGAGCTCAGACACTTCTCCCCCACAGCCTACAGCAACAAAGTCAACCCACGCCAACGCAGCTCCTATCCATGCCCTGATTGGAGGAAACTCGCATGCACATTGGACACAGAGAAGGCAAGTCACTCAGCTCTGGGCACTGACTTGGTTCCTCTGTGCCCCCCAGAGTCAGGAAAACGTAAACCCAGAGTAACCACGAGGCCTCAGGCAACGTCATGGACCTGTGTACCCCTCGCCCCCAGCACTGCAGTTATGCTCCCTGTGTCCCTTCACTGGACCTGAGGAACGTGCAGGGCTGAACCGGATATGCACACCAGTCCCCACCCGGAGGCCTCTGCACCATCACCCCTGGCCCAGGCCGGAGGCAGCAGCTGCTAGAGGCCAGCAGAAAGCAGCAGAGAAACTTTGCACTGCACCAGGCTCTGCAGGGTGGCTGGCCTGCCTCTCTTGCCTCACCCCCCCTCCTGCTCAGCCAGCTCCAGCCTGGCCATGCGGCAATGAGGAGGAGCAGGAGAGGGACTGAGCCCCAGCGCTGGCCACCCACTCCTCTACCCCTGGCAGCACTGAGCCCCATCATCAGGCACTAATTAAATCCCCCTAATGAGGAAATAAGGATGCAGGAGCCGGCTCCACCGCGGCCTCCCCGGCCCACCGCCCTCGCCTCTCCATCGGACTTATCGCTCGTCACAGGATGTTTACAATAATTTTTAATTTGTGCAATTATTAATCACTTTTCTATCTGCCTCATTTGCATAATAATTAGTCATCTCACTGTTTGGCATGCCTGTGAATGACAGTGTTTTAAATTGAATTAAGATTTTAATATTCTATTTTCCTGCTTTCTCCCCCCTCACGCACTAATCAAAGTCAGATTTGGCAGCCAAAGGGAGGGTGGGGAAGCGGTTGGCAGGCACTGGACTTGGCCTGCTCTGAGCTCCTGAGAACTGAGCTGGGAGGGGGGCACCCCAAACCTGGCGCCCGAGGGGTTAACCCAGCGTTGCCTAAGGAGTAGGGGGAGGCGATGAGAGGAATGGGCAAAGGCAGCTGGGGAGGGAGGGCATCAGCCCAGCTCAGTGGCGCCAGAGATCAAGAAAAGCACTTTCATTTTTTGTCCAAACAGGTTGCTTTTTGCAAGGGGAAGTTGGAAAGCACATTACAGGCCAATAATTGATCCCTGGTCACTAGTCTAGGTTAACTTTGATGGCTCAGGGTCCCCCAGGTAGAGAAGCAGCTAGAACAGTCCAAAGCCCATTGCCATTCTTTGGATGGACTGAGAAAACAAATCTCTGCAGTTGAGTTGGGCTCCCCTCCCCCTTCTAGAGCCACCAGCTCTGCACACACCAGCAGACCCTCTGCCCAGGGTAGGCGCCTCACAGATGCGTGCCAGGGAGGACGGCGTTCTGGCTGACAAGCGGCAACAGGCGGGGGCTCGGCAACAGGTGGGGGCTCGCTGGCATCTTTTTGGGAAGCTACGGGTTTCTCTCCTTCTTACCCTCAAGCCTCCCTCTGACCATCCCAGGAATTCTACTCCAGCCCCACCTCCCCACAACTAGGCTTGCCTTTTGTGTTGCCATGGTAATCCCTGTGGCTGCCCTGGATACCCATTGCTGCTCCAGAATTCTCTGCTTAGGCAGGGTGGCTCTCCCCACAGCCTGCTTACAACACCTCCCCTTTTACCATCACTGAGGACAAAGGGTGAGGAGCTGGGGTATGATCACCAACACGTGGTCTGCAAAGTCAGATACTGCCTTTCCCTTAAGGTGAGTAGGGACAGAAGGTGGGGACACCGGAAGCTGGTGTGAGCCAGTAGCCAGGACAGCACAGCTGGTGAGGGGGGATCAGACTCTACTCAGCAACCAAGGCTTTCCCCAAGCCAGAGTAGAGGAACAACCCCATCCTTCTACAGAAATGCCTTCCTCGGGCAAGGAATAAAGTCTCCCAACTCTGCACTCAGAGGTCAAGAGAGGGAAGTCCCCTAGGTGGGGACGACAGAAATGGGGTTTTTCTGCCAGAGTAAGAGCTAGATGAGGAGAGAGGGCTAGAAGTTTCCCACAAGACTCCATGGCTGGTCTGCATTCTCCACTTGCCTGTAAGTCAGGCAAAGAAGATTCTAGGCATTCCTACAGTCCCCTCTAACACAGGATGCCCCTGGGCTGACCTATGAGCCCTCTTGCTAATCTACTTAGGCAGATGCCAGCCTCGGGAGCTGGTAGTACCACAAACCCACTTGCCCAGTCATTGTGTGAAGGGGCAGGACAAAAATCGCTGGGATTCAGGAGAGGCACAGTCCAATTCAGAAATTACAGGGAGTTTTTGAGAAACTAGTCCCCCACCCCCACCGGCACCAGGGCTTTGGGCTTTGTCCCCAGCTTGACTGGAAGGAGCACACTGCCTTCTTATCACTTTGTAAATCACGCCCAGGTGAGCCCAGATTTCACCATCAGCCACATCGTCAGCAGGGGACAGCAGCCTTTACCACAACCAGCTTCACCCACCACACCCAGCCTCTGCCCCCCAGCCTTTCCCTCCCACAGCCCCTCCGTGGTGAAGGGAGCTCTTCAAGCGGTGAGACCTGCACACACAGCCGGTGCTGCAGCAGCCTCTGCTGGCCACCTCCACCTTCCACAGTTTCCCTAGGGATGAAAGCAGGCAGCAGACCCTCAGAACTATGCTCACCGCGAATTCCAGTTTGCCTAGCACAGTCCTGGCTTGCACCTGTTGTCTCAGCATAATTATGAATAGCACGTGTGTGCTCACACACATACACGCTCCATTCACTCTCAGAAGTGCCCCCGTTTGGACAATAAATTCAATGGTCTAATCACAGGCCAGGGGAGGGTCCCAAGAGCCCGGGGAGAAAGTGGAGAAGCTCTGAGCAGAGAGACAGTCCCCAACCAGAGATGAAGCTACTCCCTTTCAGTCAGCACCAAGGGGAAAAGTCAGAGCCCCTGCCTGGGCCAGAGCACTAGCATCTCAAAGGTCCAGCCTGGGGAGAGAGGGCATGCAGGTCCTTCCCAAAGGCGGGGGGGGGGGGGGGGGGGGGGGCTCCCTACCTGACAGAAGGAACAGAAAAAAAGAAGAAAAAGAGCCAGCTCAGCCAAACTGTAAAAGCCTGAAGGGAATAAAATGCCATCTTTGCATGTGTCCGGCAAACAGCCACATGCAACAGCATGCATCAGCCCAGCCACTGTGCAGGAGTGCAGCCCCATTCAGCTGGTTGCCTAGTACTGCTCTGGGCTGTACCCTCTGTCCTTCCCAAAGGCCCACCTAGATTGCAAAGCCCGTCTCTCCTCCTTACCCTCCCCTTCACCTGCTTTCCCCCAGCCGACTCCCAAGCCTGAATTGCAAAATCAATGGAGACTGTTCATAAGCCCCCCATCCCCAACCTAAGAGATAAGGAAGACAAATCAGAGCAGAGTCAGCCCCAGGGTAGCAGGTCTCCTGGATGCCTTCCTTTTGGGCTGTTACCTGGGTGATGCAAGGCTCTTTTGCTCCACCTATCTGAGCTGGGATTCCTAAGTCAGAAGTAGAGGGACCACCACTATGTTTCCTCGTAGGGTGGGAATGGGGTTATAGATATTGGGGAATGTCTATGCCCTATCACGCAGAGAAGTTCATGTAAATTAGCTGCAAAGTAATATACAAATGCCTACTAGCTACATCTGGAACAAATAGTTGTGCATTCTGGGGACTCAGCAGCAACAGTCCCCACTCCATAGCCATTCTAACAGGTGTGAGGTGATATCTCATTGTGGTTTTGATTTGCATTTCCCTGATGAATAGTGATATTGAGCATTTTTTCTAAATGAGTCTGTTGGCCACCTGTATATCTTTGGAAAAATGTCTATTCAGATCCTCTGCCCATTTTTTAATTGGATTTTTTTTTTTTTTTTGGCTATTGAGTTGCATGACTTCTTTATATATTTTGAATATTAACCCCTTATCAGATATATGATTTGCAAATATTTGCTCCCATTCGGAAGGTGGCCTTTTCATTTTGTTGATGGTTTCCTTTGGCATGCAGAAGCTTTTTAGTTCGATGTAGTCCCACTTATTTGTTTTTGCTTTTGTTGCCTTTGCTTTTGGAGTCAGATCACAAAATCATCACCAAGACCAATGTCAAGGAGCTTGCCTGTGTTTTCTTCAGAAGATTTATGGTTTTAGGTCTTACATTCAAGTCTTTAATCCCCTTTAATTTTTGTGAATGGTGTAAGATAGTAGCCTAGTTTCATTCTTTTGCATGTGGCTGTCCAGTCTTCCCAACACCAGTTGTTAAAAAGATTATCTTTTCCGCATTGTATATTCTTGCCTCCTTTGTTGTAAATTAATTGGCCAGGTATATGTGAGTTTATTTCTGGGCTCTCTATTCTGTTCCATTGAGCTATGTCTCTCTTTTTACGCCGATTTCATACCATCTTGATTACTATAGCTTTGTGATACAGTTTGAAATCAGGGAGTTTGGTAACTGCACGATCTTCTCTCTCAAGATAGCTTTGACTATTTGGAGTCTTTTGTGTTTCCATACAAATTTCATGATAGTTTGTTCTGTTTCTGTGAAAAATGCCCATTGGATTTTTGATAGGGATTGCAGTGAATCTGTAGAATGTTTGATGTAGTAGGAACATTTTGACAATATGAATCCTTCCAATCCATGAGCAGAGTATCTTTCCATTTATATGTGTCTTCTTCAATTTCTTTCATCAGTGTCTTAAAATTTTCAGTATACATTGCCTTTCACCTCCTTGGTTAAATTTATTCCTAGGTGTTTTATTCTGTCTGATGCAATTGTAAATGGGATTGTTTTCTTAACATCTCTTTCTGCTAGTTTGTTGTTAATGTATGGAAATGCAACCGATTTTTATATATTGGTTTTGTATCTTGTGACTTTACTGAATTTGCCTATTAGTTCTAACAGTGTTTTGATGGAGTTTTTTAGGCCTTAATCATGTCATCCTCAAATCTTGACAGTTTTACTTCTTCCTTACCAATTTGGGATGCCTTTTATTTTTTTTTTTTTTCTTCCCTAACTGTTCCAGCTAGGACTTCCAATACTAGTTTAATACAAATAGTGAGAGTGGACCTCCTGGTCTTGCTCCTCATCTTAGAGCAAAAGTTTTTAGCTTTTCACCATTGCATATGATGTTGGCTGTGTGCTTATCATATGTGGCCTTTATTACGTCAAGGTACATTGCATCTATACCCACTTTGTTGAGAGTTTTTAAACATGAATGGATGTTGAATTTTGTCAAATGCTTTTTCTGTATCTATTAAGATGATCATATGATTTTTATTCTTCATTTTGTTAACATGAAGCATCACGTTGTTTTGTGGATGTCAAACCATCCTTGCAATGATGGAATAAATCCCACTTGATCATGGTATGTAATTTTTTTAATGTATTGTTGAATTCAGTTTGGTAACATTTCGTTGAGGATGTTTTCATCCATGTTCACCAGAGATAATGGCCTGTAAGTTTCTTTTCTTGGTGTGTCCTTGTCAGTTTTGATATCAGAGCAGTGCTAGCCTTGTAAAATGAGTTTGGAGGTGTTCCTTCCTCTTCAGCCAATTCATATTTTTTCTGTTTAGTCTTGGAAGTTTCTATGGTTCTAGGAACTTATCTATTTCTTCTAGGTTGTGCATTTGTTGGTGTCTAATTGTTCAGAGCAGGCTCTTATGATGCTTTGTATTTGTGGAATCAGTTATAATGTCTCCTCTTTCATTTCTGATTTTATTTGAGCTCTCTTCTTTTTTTTTCTTGGTAAGCCTAGCTAAAAGTTTATCAGTTTTGTTTATTTTCAAAGAACCACCTCTTACTTTCACTGACCTTTTATATTATCTTTTTAGTCTCTATTTCATTTATTTCCACTCCGGTCTGTTATTTCCTTCTACTAACTTTGGGCTTCATTTTTTCTTTTTCTAGTTCCCTGAAGTGTAAAGTTAGATTGCTTGAGATTTTTCTTATTTCTTGAGGTAGGCATGTGTCACTATGAACTTTCCTCTTAGAACTGCTTTTGCTACATCCCATAAATTTTGGTATATTGTATTTCCATTTTCATTTGACTCAAGTATGTTTTTATTTCTCCTTTGACTTCTTTGTTGACCCACTGGTTGTGCAATAGCCTGTTGTTTAATGTCCACATATTTGTGCTTTTTCCAGTTTTCTTCTAATTAATTTCTAGTTTCATATCATAGTGGTCGGGAGAGATCCTTGATATTATTTTGATCTTAAGTTTATTAAGACTTGTTTTGTGGCCCTAACATCTGATCTATCCTGGAGAACGTTCCATGTGTCCTTGAGAAAAATGTGTATTCTGCTGCTTTTGGATGGGATTTTCTGTATATATCTATTGAGTCCACCTGATCTAATGTGTCATTTAAGGCCAATGTTTCCTTAATGATTTTCTGTCTGGATGATCTATCCATAGGTGTAAGTGGGGTATTAAAGTCCCCCTCTATTATTGTATTGCTGTCTATTTCTGCCTTCAGGTCTGTTAATATTTGCTTATAGATTTAGGTGATCCTATGTTGAGTGTATAAATATTTACAAATGTTACAGAAATAGAAAGCATTTTCAGTCACTCTGCCCACAGCAAGGAAGCCAGGGAAAACTTCACAAAGGAAATACTTGAGCTGGGCCCTGAAGGATGAGTAAGGTTCTGCTAGGGGGAAAAAAAATGGAACAGCAGAAGCAGCTTGGAAAAGCACGTAAGTCTGAACCAGTGGTGTTTGATCTGGGAAGTGAAGTCCAGAGAGTCCAGGGAAGGAGTTGATAGGTCAAGCCACAAAGAACCTTGATAGAACGCTGAGGAGACTGGACACATCCTGTAGATAAAGGCCTCCTTCTCAACCACCTGCCACGTGACCCTGAAGACATTCCTATCCTCAGGCTCCCCATCAATACTGAGATAATCATGCTTCCCCTCCCTGTTCCCATGAAAGCTACAAACTCCCTGTTGCTGGGACTGGCGAGCCACTCCATGAGTATCTGACAGGAAGTCCATGTGCTAATTAAGCATTCATCTAATGTTGCATGACAATCAATTATTAGCCCTGCTAATTAGAGACCTTCACTAAGAAGCTATGGGGAGCATCCTGAAGGCAATGACCCAACTTTGGCCTACTCACCCAGAGTAACCACCTCAAGACTCAATCACTCATTAATTCATTCATTCATGTTGACAAAGTGCATAGGTTTTGGTAGCTCTGTGGTCTTCAACCTCAATTTCCTTGTCTATAAAATGGAAATATAAGTGTCAAATTTGTTGAGTTTTTATGAAATTACTGTATCAAGAATGCCTGGCTCATAGTGGCACTAAATAAATTACAACTATTAGTTCTGAAGTATAATACCTTAGGCTAGGAGCTGGGAATTTGAAAATGAGTAAAAGTCCTAAGAAAATAAGACTATAAATAAGAATAAGAAAATTCTTATCCTGGCCACAGGACCTCATGATCCACAAAACAGCATGATGAGTGTTGAGTACAAAGTGCCATGAAAACTCAGAGAAAGGCTGATTTGGTAAGCCAACCCTGCACTTAAAGCAGTAGCATTAATTTGCAATGTAAGTTTCCAAGCAGAATTGAGCAGACAGGGAGGTCTCCCGGCACCTCAAGTGGTTGCTTGAGTTTGTCCTTGTCAAAAGTTTCTCTACAGTCCACATTGAAAGACTTTCCAATTTGTAACTCAGAAGTTAAGTCCTCTCCAGCATGAGACTATGTTGGCTGGGCTAATCTGAGCCTTAGGAGAAGGAATGGGCCCAGATAACCCCCATTCTAGCTTCCTCCTCTCCTGCACCAAGAAAAACCAGGACAAGGCCCACCATCCCATTCCCTTACATGTTGAGAAATTGTCAAAGAGCACGAAAGTGGGATTTCTAGATGCTGAAGGTAACTATACTGAAACAAAACACCAAATACACAAGTAGGCAATGGGGATAATAAGGCTCTATCTCCTCTTACAATACGTGTAAAGGAGCAGTGGGAACACTGGACAAATAGCTTTCTCAGTGGGAATCAATGGTGAGATGGGGTCACCATGGAAGCTAATTCAACCTCAAGTACATCGACTACAATATAATATCTAGATGCAGGGAAGTAAGAGTCCTATTGTACTCTGATCAGAATACCCTGGGCCTTAGGACCCAAACCAGGTGCTGTACTTTAAAAGGGAAAAACTGAAATAACTTCAGAGAAGATAGCATGGGAGTCAAAATCACGGCTGAAGAAACTAGAAAAAAAAAGATGGGCCCAGCAGCTTTCTTATAATGTCAACATAAGTGTGACATTACTTCCCGATCGTAAAGGAGGTGCCACAATGAAGGGGGGAAATGTCTTACTATCAGCTACTCAAGCACAATAAATCCCAGAGATTGTTGCCTCAGTCCCTGCACTTCAGGTTCATGTGATATTCCCTTACCCACACAGCACTCAAAGGATGGCAGTGTTCAAGAATAGTTCCTCTAGTCCATTCAGTCTATCCCTGGGCTTGGTTTATGACTGTAGGACCCACCTGGAGGCCACCCTCAAAGGCTCACTGTGAGCATGCATCCAGACCCTCTGCACTGACGACCTCAGTCCTCTCCTATGGTCCTTCATCCTTTTCCTCCTGCCACCTCCTCTTGTGTCAGCCTCCAGCTGGGTTGTCATGCTTGGTTCTGCTGCTGGACTGGGGAGGAAAGAGGCCCTATGTGAAGTGTCTGTAGACACAGTTAGACCCTCTATGGATAAAGATTAATTTCCTATTACCTTTTATGTAAAAATCGTCTGCTTCCTTTCTGGTCTAAGTTCCAGTACAAAACTTTCCTCCTCTTCCCTTAATCTTGTGACTCCAGGAAGAGAAAGAACACTTTATTCCAGCACATCTAAAATGTTGTCAGATAGAAGAGGGGTTATTAGTAAGCCCCAAGATGGATAATTCAGACAAATGGTGGAGCCACAGGGGAACATAACTTTAAAACCCCTCTAGAATGGGGGTTATCTGGGCCCATTCCTTCTCCTAAGGCTCAGATTAGCCCAGCCAACATAGTCTCATGCTGGAGAGGACTTAACTTCTGAGTTACAAATTGGAATGTCTTTCAATGTGGACTGTAGAGAAACTTTTGACAAGGACAAACTCAAGCAACCACTTGAGGTGCCAGGAGACTTCCCTGTCTGCTCAATTCTGCTTGGGAACTTACATTGCAAATTAATGCTACTTCTTTAAGTGCAGGGTTAGCTTACCAAATCAGCCTTTCTCTGAGTTCCCCAAGAATGAACTACATATGTCCCAAGAGGTGATGACAGGGCAGAAAGTGTTCAGACGTGGATGGGAGTGGCACCTCTAGAAATG
Source organism: Ursus arctos (assembly GCF_023065955.2). NCBI lineage: Eukaryota > Metazoa > Chordata > Mammalia > Carnivora > Ursidae > Ursus > Ursus arctos. The sequence continues at coordinate 12,582,111 of NW_026622897.1, forward strand.
TGATTTGCCAGGGGATTCCAGCATGGAGTGGATGTTAGAATCAGATCTCTTTAAGACCCTAACTTTGATTCTAAGATTCATATAATTAGCAGTGTATTTCCATGGGACCAAAGGTTGGGAAAGCAGCTGAACTAGTAAACTGGTGGAAAATACTTCGAAATTAATTGGTGTGGGGAAAGTATCATGAATAGAAGACCTTTATGGTATCATCCACCTCTGAGATTCCTATTTTGTGATTCCAGGTTCTGAAAGAGTGTCAGCTACTGGCCAAATCTATCCAGCTGACAAGATGCAGGTCAACCTTCTGTCTCAGGACAACAACTGGTGTGTGTGTGTGTGTGTGTGTGTGTGTGTGTGTGTGTGTGTGTGTGCCTCACATGGGGAGTGTTCTGAAAGAGTGTCAGCTACTGGCCAAATCTATACAGCTGACAAGACGCAGGTCAACCTTCTGTCTCGGGACAACAACTGGTGTGTGGGTGTGGGTGTGGGTGTGTCTCACATGGGGAGTGGAGATCAGGGTAGAAAACAACAGACATTTTCTAAAGGGCCAGCGCGTAGGCACATACACACATACACGTGCACATGCACACACACATCTCCCACACACAGTGGTGATCCAGGCTGGTGGCGGAGATAAGGTCCAACAGTCTTGAGGCCTGATCAATCACACAATCGCCCCCCTCCCCTAGCTGCTGGTCCAGGGAGTCTATTGTCCGGCAAACAGTGGCTTCCACCTCCTAGCCCAAAACCAGTAGGGTGTCTTTCATATTCAGTGAGGAGGACCAAGGCAACCTAAGACACCAAACCTCAGAAACAATGCAGAACTGCCAAAGTACAGCACTCACTCAGGAGCTGGGGACAGAGGGCAGGCTGAGCAAGGACGCTAGTGTGATCACAACCCAGAAAGCTAGAGGTCTACAATGCCCACCTTCAGCCATGTCTGTGGGCTCTGTGACTATAGCTGAGTGTCCTCTGGTCACCCCCTACCCCGCATCCCCCTTCTCACTGCCCTCCTACCTGTCCCCAAAGCTCCTGCTGTCTGCCTCTGTTCCTCTAATGCAGGGTTGACAGGCAGATGACACAAGACGCTTCCTGTCCTGGGTACTGCTCTCACTCAGGGCGTGCTTGGACCTCAATGGTTCAAGGGCACACCTCCCCACAGAGTTCTTTTCACCTGCACCCCACTACAACTGCAACCTCCCCACATCAACTGCAGGTAAAATGTACCCTTGGCAGGTCCTTTTTCCATCCCGCAGGACACCGCACACCCTACCCTGCAGCCTCCACTGTACACTGGCCAGTCAAAAACGTTCCTTCTTCGCCAGCCGAAAAGCTGCTTCCAAAAGGGCAGCAGGCCCTTCTCTCCCAATCTTCCACCCTTTAACCTAAAATGCTGTCTCAGTGTGACCAGTGTAGAGGGCCACCCTTCTTCCCTCTCCCTGAAAGAGGGTCAGCTACTAGCAGATCCCTGTGGAGGGGCTTCTACAGGTCCCATGGGGTACACCCTTGCGGCTTCCAAAGTAGCAGGCCAACAAACCCCTGACTCAGCTCAAACCCTCTTGTGCTCCTAGAGACTCCTCTTTCCTCTGCCTCTTAGGAAACACAGACACAGCAATGGCATCAATCCCTGGGATCAGGCAACCCCCTATCCAGAGTTCAGTCCATCAATTGGTGAGTCCACCACTAACCGATGTCATTGTAAGCTGCCCTCTCGCAACCAACATTCCTTTCAAGGCCAGATAGATAAATAAATAAATAAATAAATAAATAAATAAATAAATAAATAAATAAATACCTGAAATGCTCATTAAAAATAACTGCTTTTCAAATGCCATATGCCCTTAAATGTAGAGAAAGCAACCCTCCTCCCCAACCAACCTGCCCCCCTCCCACTTCCTGCACAGTTCTTACTGCTCAGGCCTCAAATAAACTCAGTTTCAGTCCTGTCTGAACACCATGGCCACCAGCAGCAACCCCGCGCTGGGGAGAGCGGGGGTAACGGGTAAGGGAAGGCTGCCAGGAAGTAAACAGGGAAGACTCACTCCTCCTCCCCCTGCTCTAGACACCCCCTCTCTAGGGCACAGAAGACTCTGCCCACTTGCCCACCCTTCTTCAAATAGCACAGCCCTCAATCCCACCCAGCAAGACACACCAGCTCTCCAAACCCAGCCAGAGAACAGCCATCCTGGTGTTGAGGTAAGTTGGGGAGGGAGAGTGGAGCCGACAGGGACATGAGCCATTGATACAGCAGAAACACTCTGGAAGTATCTTGCTGTTACCATTTTAAGAGAAGATACTATTTATGAAGCACTCCTACACGCCAGACGCTATGCTACTTTATTTCAGAGCCTCTCAATAACCCAAGAAGTGAGTTTACAAATAAGGACACTATGGCTCAGAGAAGCGAAGTAACTTGCTAGAAAGTAGCACCTGCCTAGTCTTTGATGACCTCTCACTCTAGGAGACTGATCCCCCACTGACTTCCCCTATTCATGATGGGGAGATAAGAAGGACCCCTGTGAGCAAAGAGGCAAATGTTAACTTCCCACGGTGGGGAAGCAGCGGTGGGGGGTTGCTTTGCAGGAGACAGAAGCCCAGGAGGAAATAGCCCCAGGAGATATTAAATACCGCCTGGAGCCCCTTTCCAAGGTTCCTCCCCAGACGCAGCCCCCAAGCTTCTTCAGCCAGTACTGCAAGCCTCAGTGGCTCCCCTTCAGTACCACCTACAGAGAATGTTACAAGCCCTGCAGGAAGGAGCCAGTGACTTACCAAGGGAAGAAGTCCTCCCATTCAGGTGAGTCTTAGCCTGGGGGCAAAAAGGGGGGGGAGTGGCATTCTGTATAAAGCCCTCTGTTTCCAACACACCCACTTCACCTTACCCAGGGGTGGGAACCACCAGGCCAGGAGAATACAATAAGCAGCAAGGGCCCCAGCCCTGTCTCTTCAAGAGCCCTGCAGGCAGTATTTGCCTACAAGTTCAGCTGGAACCACTCTTGGAGGGGACCACACCAATAACCCCATCCTAGCCTACCCTCCTTCCTGTTTACGCGGGACCAGCGGGGCAGCCCTGTCATCCAGGCTTTCAAAGCTCAGGTGATCCAAAAAGGGGTAGGAGGATAATCTGAATTCCACACTAGGAATTCTTTAGTTCTGGTCTTTGGAGACAGCCCTGAAGGTCAGTGTGGTGGGAGAGGCAATGTTCTTTTTTTTTTTTTTAAAGATTTTATTTATTTATTCGACAGAGATAGAGACAGCCAGCAGAGAGGGAACACAAGCAGGGGGTGTGGGAAAGGAAGAAGCAGGCTCATAGCGGAGGAGCCTAATGTGGGGCTCGATCCCATAATGCCAGAATCACGCCCTGAGCCGAAGGCAGACACTTAACGGCTGTGCCACCCAGGCGCCCTAAGAGGCAATGTTCTTATATGTGCAACTATTATTCCCATTATAAAAGGTTTAGTTAAATAGAACCAGCTGTGCAGGAGCCAAGGCTGGGGTCCAGGTCCCCACTTTTACTCTCAAGACTTTCCCACACAGAGGAGGCCCTCTGCACACTTTCTTGCTCCCCTCAGGTGACTACCACATGACCACTACTCATCAGATTTCCTTCCAGAACCCTCTTCTTGGCGAGTCAATGATCCCAGTTCACATTCAGGGCAGAAAAATAGCACCAATAATGCATCCAGGCTACATGGAGTGTATCAGCCAATACCAGAGTAACTTCCAAGCCTCGGGGTGGCATCAAGTCCTCAAAACTGACCCAAACAAAAGCAGCCAGGAGATAGAGTGAGTAACCAGAACTCTTGGCAAGCTGCAGGGTTGCTGTGGGGGAAGTGGCCAGACGAGGGCTCTATTGCCCAAGAGAAAGGTACTAGCCTGTCCCCAACTTATGATGGTCTGACTTACAATTTTTCAACTTTATGATGGTGCCAAAGTGATATGCATTTAGTAGAAACCGTACTTCCAAGTTTTCCCCAGGCTAGCAATACACAGTACAATACTCTCTGGTGATGCTGAGCCACGGCAGTGAACGTCAGCTACCAGTCAGCCCCGCGATCATGAGGGTCAACAGCCAACACCCTGACAACCTTTCTGCTCACATGCAACCATTCTGGTTTTCACTTTCAATACAGTATTCAAAAAGCTACATGAGCTACCCAACACTTTATTATAAAGTAGGCTTTGTGTTAGATGATGTTGCCCCACTGTAGGCTAATAATAAGTGTGCTGAGCACGTCTAAGGTAGGCTAGGCTAAGCTATGACTTTCAGTAGGTTAGCTGCATTAAATGCATTTCCACTTCTGATATTTTCAACTTACAATAGGTTTAGGGAGATACAACCTCATCATAAGTCAAGGAAGATCTGTATAATTCAGAACTCAGTCTTCTAATTCAGAGACATAGCTTTAGAAGGCAACAAAGCAAAGGGCTAATTGTTTCAGAATCTTGGATCTCCTACTAGTTCAGATTTACTTCGTCCTCGCTTCACCTAAGTTTTGGGCCAGGACAAACTGCATGCTGTTCATAACTGGGAGTCAATCTCTTCCCCTCCGCATCTCTGGGAGACATGAGCTCTAATTGCAAGCCAGCTCTAATTGCAAGCTCTAATTGTAGAGTAGCCAGGCTTATCCAGTCCTCATGAAACTACAGATAATCAGGCACTCCATTTCCCCAGCCTTGTCCTGGCTACTCGTCTATTAAAGCCTGCTTCCCTTGGTGGCTCAGAATGGCCCTCTACCTTCTCTGACTTATCCTGAAAGGTTAGAAGGCTCTGCTCCAAAGCAAAGCCAGGAATATGCACACAGTGTCACACAAACGTTACAGAACTGGAGTCCTATTCCAAAGTGGTGAAGGAAAGGAGAGCTTTCACTGGGAAGGGAGCAGGGATGCCAGCCTAGCAAATGAGAGAGCTCTTCGCCCCCTACCCCAAACACACACTTCCAAGTTCATTTCCCAAGACCACATTCTCTTAGCCATAGCCTCTAGCTGCCTACCAGAATGCTTTAGAAAGGCTCTCCGTTGCCCTATCCTTTGGCTGCGTCCTCTCTGCTGGGTCTTAGCATGATAACTGGGGAGTGTGAAAAGAAGCAGAGATAAATTAAAATTTTATTTTCAGGGAAGAAATAAATTTGTATTTGAAATTACCTGAAAATACTCTGTATAGTTTAGGCAGACACACAAATGAAAAGCAAAAAAAGCATGTAGATGGCACAGTGCCCTCTATTTGGCATGCCTGGATTGGTTCATAGGTACAGGTCCCGACTTGTAGAAATGTTTTCACCCCATGCAGCAAATATATCCAGGCTGTGCAGAAAGACACTGCCCCTAGCTGGCAGCCCACTATGCATCAGCATCAGAGGCCGAGATGGCTGAAGCAGGAGATGACCCTCCTGGGTAGGAAGAACACTGTCAAGTTTGATGGAGACACAGTGACCAGGGTAAAGTGCCCAAGCTCTCTGTCAAGAGGTAATCAGCATGAGGGTCTCAACTACTCCCTCAACCCAAGGAGGGGGGACTGGGGTATACGGGGAACAAGGGAGAAGGTGTACCCTGCCAGAACACCCCAACCCCACCACTCTTGGGAAATCCAAAAATTTTACTTTCCTGAATATGCAGCCACTTACGGACTCTGATATTTGTCCCTGACCAAGAGGTGAGATATGTATGCTCTTAAGGTATGTTTGACACGTGGTAAGTACTTAACCAAAGATAGCAATTAAAATCATTATTATTATTATTTCCCCAGAAAGCATTCTTCTCTTTCCAGATGCCTAATCTACCTCCTCCCAAATCCTTGGTAAAAAGAGTCAAGGATAAGTGCCCCTCCAGCACACTCAGGGTCTTCAAAGCCAAGTTACAAACGGAAACTGCCAGCAAGCAATTCTCCCAAGTACACTATGGAGACCCTCATCACAGAGGCCATGAGAAGCTGCAGGTACGAACTTCTGTCGTCCCCTGGGTACTGCCTTCACCTCTCACTTTGCTACAGGCTTAAGGGTGGGTGGGGGGTGAATGATCGGGAGAGGAGTCTGATGTTTAAATCCCCAACCTAGAGCAATTCTGAGCAAGTTAACCTCTCTGCACAAATGTTTTCTCCTCTGCCAAAAGAAAAAGAAAACAAACCTTGCTTACTAAGCACCAGACATCGCATTTTCTCCGTGACTCCTTGTAACTCCTTAGCTGGCAGAGGGTGCTAAGCATAATACGCAGGGAGGGGAAGATTTGCTCCTTTTCCTGCTGACTGCTCTCTGTCCCCTCGAAAGGGCGTGGGTTCACAGGCACCGACTGAGGACCAAACTACCACCAGGACCTCCTACATGCCCTTGTTTTCTGAAAGGTTGAAGCTGTGTAAGCCCAAGGTCAACAGCATCAAATGGGAGCCAAACACAACGTTTCTACTGAACAAAGGAAAACGTTCAGGTACAAAAGAAAGACTGAGTCTTCCCAGATACCATCCGTAGTTGTCTGCATATGGGAAAAAAAAAAAGCCAGTGTCATGGGGGAGACACAACTCAGCTCCAGCCTGGCCCCATAATCTCTCTGCCTATTTTTACAGGCCAGTCCAGCTGCCTGAAAGCCGGCTCCAAAAGTACTTATGACAACAGCAGGACTCAAAATCCCCAAATGTAATAATCATCTGGGGAAAGAAACTGCCCAAATAATCTATGCAAAAATGCACAGTTCAGGACACACGTCTCCTCACCAACACAAATTTAGAACGGAGGTCCCACGAAAACCACCTCACCGCGTGGATTCAGCTTTCCCACTGGGATTTCCCAGCCACACCCTAACCCTAATCCAGCTCTTTGAAACTACCTGAGCAAGGGTGAGTAACCTGGTTAGAAAGGAACAATGCACTGTGTGTCCTAGAAGGTCAGTGTGTTGCCGGATAGCTGAGGGAAAAAGAACTCAGGGTGTTTCCCTCTAACTAACAAATGAACGGCAAAGCACTGAGACTTTTCTCAAGTCAGTACCATCAATTAATTACATTCTATTTGAGCTACAGTGTCTGCTCACTGCTGCTTTTTTTCCCCTTTACATTCTTTGAGATTATCATTCACATACCATAAAATTCACCCTTTTGAGGTGTAAAATCCAGTGGTTTTTAGTATTGCTCACTGCCGCTGAGGTCTAAACTTCAGAGTGGAAAAAGAGGCACAGGAAAGGAAGGAGAACAGGAGGGTCTGCATTTAATTCACGCAAACAAACAAAATCTGCCATGTGGAGAAAGTACTTCAAGGCCTAAGGGAGGTTGTGATCAAAATCTAAATACCAGGTCTAAAATATTTACCATATTGAAAACAGGATCATGTTTCTGGTTTTAAGGTAGGGATAAGAAGTGGAAGAGGCAACTGAATGTAGCCACCCATATCCTTGAGAGATGCTAAGGCTTATTACCCAGGGCCCTCCTCCATTCAGGAAAAGGCATATCACACTGCCCTCTAGTAGCCAGCCTAGGAAATGACAGGCAGCCACGCGCCGGACAGGCTTGGAGCCAGGTCTCTGCCCAGGACAGTGTGCTGTGCTCCTGCACACGAAGGCGAGAAATCGAGGGAAAGGAATTTATAAATGTTCACCAATGCTTACTGAACGCAGAGCTCACCTACAGTAGGATCTATCTGCTCCCCTCCACCTCAGTCTCTGCTTGGAGACAGACAGACTCCTTTGTTAAGGGAAAAAGAAAACATGGTTTAAGATTTCCAAAAAAATTGGAGCCTGTCTTACTTAGTCCATTCAGGCTGCTATAACAAAAATACCATACACTGGGGGTGCTTAAACAACATGTATTTATTTCTCACAGCTCTGGAGGCTGGGGGGCGGGGTCCAAGATCAAGACACTAGCAGCTTGGTGTATGGCAAGGGCTGGCTTCCTGATTTGGAGGCCAGCTTCTCACTTTGTCCTCACATGGTAGAAAGAACAAGGGACCTCTCTGGGGTCTCTTTTACGAGGCCACTAATCTCATTCACGAGGCTCCACCCTCAGGACCTAATCACCTCCCAAAGTCCTACCTCCTAATACCATCACCTTGGGGCTAGGATTTCAACATGGGATGGGGGTGGGGGAGTTCAACATTCAGTCCACAATAGCCTCGTAAAGTAAGTTGTTCCTAAGAAACAACTTGTGGGGCCCTACTAAAATGAAGTTACAACGTGAACCCATATGGAAATAAAACCCAGCTGCGTACAGGAGTTGTGACAAAGGGCTAGGAGTTAAATGTACTCACTGCCACTTCTGGCCAAAGAAAGGGGATGGCTTACAAAACAGCTTGCAAAAGTATAAACTCCAAAGTAGTAACTTATGAGTAGGCTCCAGGGCCCAGAGCCTATATTCACTGGGGCCTTTCTGTAAAATAAACTTGTTATTTTGGAAAAAATTTTAAACTTACAGCAAGTTGTAAAGATAATATAGAGAGTTCTGTTTTGTTACTCTTTACCCAAAGTTCTTGACTGTTAAACTGCTTACATAACTATGGCACGTTTGCCAAAACTAAGAGATTAACAATGGTGTATTTCTAGGAACTAAACTCGACTTTATTTGGATTTCACCAGTTTCACCACTAATGTTCTAACCTTGGGCCTTTTTACATAATGTTTACAGCAAGGAGCCAAAGGCCCGGAAAGGCAGTGTGCAACCCAGTAGGACACTAGGTTCTAGTCCCAGCTCTGCTTCATGCTAACTGTAGAACCTTTGAGTTTGTTTTCTGGGCTTGTCTCCTCTCTGACATACCTCCATCTCACAAATGCTGATTCTAGACGCAATCCCAGCTTACCCTTTCTCTCTCTGCCTAAGCACTTCTCCGACAGCTACTAGCCAGAGTGAGGGAAGAGACATCTTCAACTTGGCTGTGACTCCAGCGGAGACTCTCCAGTTAGAGAACAGAGTCCCTTTGGGAATTTTCAGATTTCAAAATTGCTTCAAAATCCACATATGTCTCAGATGGCTGGAGGATGGACAGCCTTTCTTTAGGAGTCTGGGAAGTACACACTGCAGCAGAGACCAGAGCTGTCCATAAACATCCATTTTTCCCTTCTTCCTGGGTGTGCATTGCATTTCCGAGGCTCTCTTGAATTAGGCGGACCACGCACCTACGTTCTAGCAAACAGAATGTGAGAGGAAGTTTGCGCCACTTCTAGAGCTGGCCTGTTATATCTGCTAAGCAATCTCCCAAGCTCTGCTCAACTCACTAAAGTGACACCACCCAGAGCAACCTTGTAGGCTGCGTTAGTACTGGCATCAGCCTGGTCCCTAAACGACTGCATGGAATAAAGTATGCCCCTCCCACTACCCCAATCTGAAACTATCCTGGACGTTACATGAGTGAAGGAGGAGAAAAAAAACCAAACTTCTATTGTGATGTTACTCCATCTGGTGGCTGTCATGACAGTTTAGCCTAATACAGTGCAAAATGTCAATTCCATTAGAGCAAGACCTTGCTTCTGGATCTGTGCTTGGGGCCTCAGGTGCACAGAACTGCAGTGACCACATGCCACGTTCATCCATGTGAGGCCTCTCTTCTGTTTCTCCTTCCCTCCATCATTCCCCCTTCCAGTCCCGTTCTGTCCCCTCCCACAGACCTATTCCAGTGAGTTAAGGTGTATGTAACTTCCTTAAAAGATGTTGCTTAGTGTGTTTAATTTACTTAGCTGGCTTTGGCTGTAAACTGAATTCTTCTTTATTTTCCTCACCTGGAGTCTGTCATGTCACAGCAGTTCCTAACTGCCTGTGTCTGACTGCTTTTATAATATTCTATCATATGCATATACCACATTTTATCAATTCCCTTAGGGACAGACATCTAAATTGCTTCCAGCTCCTTGCTACCCAAACTATACATAAACATCCTTTTATGTAACTCCTTGTGGATCTGTGCAAGTTTCTCCAAAGGCTATAGCCAGGGACTGCTTTGATGTAGAGTATACACATACTTAATGCATTAGTTACCTATTGCTATATAACAAATTACCTCAAAAACTCAGCAGCTTAAAACAATAACACCCACAGAATGAGGGATAATGTTGGTAAATCGTGTATCTGGTAAGAGACTTGTAACCAGAATATATAAAGAACTCTACATAAGCATGCGTCTGTGTGTATGTGTGTGTCCGTGCACATGTACGTATGACCATCCAACTGGAAAATGGGCAAAGGATTTGAATAAACATTTCTCCAAAGAAGATATATAAAAATGTTAAACAACATCAGGCATTAGGAAAGTGTGACCACTTCACACCCACAAGCATGGCTGTAATCAAGGCAGAGAGTAATAGCTGTTGGCAAAGACGTGAAGAAACTGGAACTCTCATACGCTGCTTTGGAAGTTTGGCAGTTCCTCCAAAAGTTAAACATGGTGTTACCTTATGACCTAGCAATTCAGTTTCAAGAGAAATGAAAAACTGTGTCCATACAAAAACTTGTACATAAATGTTCATGGCAGCATCATTCACAACAGGCAGAAAGTAGAAACAACTCAAATGTCCATCAACCAATACATGAATAAAATATGCTATCCACACAAGGGAATCTTATTCAGTCAAAAGGAGGAATGAGGGACTGATATGTACTACAACACAGATGAAACTTAAAAACATTATGCTCAGTGAAAAGAGTTACACACAAAAGTCCACATACTGTATGACAGCCCCATTCACATACTACGTGAAATGTCTCTAATAGGCAAATCTAGAGAGACAGAGTAGATGAGTAGTTGCCAGGCGACAGGGGAGTTGGGGACAAGCGGGGAGTGATGGATGCTAATGGATACAAAGTTCTTATACTCACAGAGTGATCCAAACATTTTAAAATTAATTAAAAACCACTAAACTATACTTCATGGGAAATGAGTAAACTGAAATGAGTAAACCGAAATGTGAGCTAGATCTCAATAAAGCTTTTTAAAAAATGAACACCTAGGGGCACCTGGGGGGCTGTCAGTTAATCATCTGCCTTTGGCTCAGGTTGTAATCCTGGGGTCCTAGGATCAAGAGCGGCATCAGGCTCCCTACTCAGCAGGGAGCCAGCCTTTCCCTCTCCCTCTGACTGCCACTCCCCCTGCTTGTGCTCTAATAAATAAACAAAATCTTTTTTAAAAAATGAACACCTATTATCTCACTGTTTCTTTGGGTCAAGAATTTAGAGCTAAGTGATTCTGGCTCAGGATCTCTCATGAGGTTGTGGTCACATGTCGATCATGGCCACATTCATCTAAAGGTTTGAATGGAGGTAGAGTATCCACTTCCAAGGTGGTTCACTCACACCAATGGGTAACTCAGGGCCGTCTACTAGTGAGAGGCCTTAGTTCCTCTCCACGTGGACCTCTAAAGATGGCTGCTTGAGTGTCCTCATAACATGGTAGCCAGCTTCTTCCAGAGAAAGGGATCCAAGAAAGTACAAAACAGATTCAATGTCTTTTATGACCTAGCCTCAGAACTCACACTTTTCTAGTACATCCTATTGGTTACACAGGACGGCCTTATTAATTATGGGAGGTGACTATGCAGGGCTTGAATACCAGGAGCAGGGATCATGGGGGGGGGGGGGCATCTTGGAAGCTGGCTATCAATACTTGATGAATAGGAAGACAATAATAATAACAACAGCCAACAACTTTGTGACACATACTATGTGCAAGCACTGTTCTAAGCTCACAATAAATCTATGAGGTAGGTACGATTATCTCCATTTCACAGATGAAGAAACTAAGGCACCAAGAAGTTAAGTGGCTTACCAAGATCACACAATTAGCAAAAGACAGCTGGGATTCAAACTCGGGCAGTATAGCCCCAGAGCCACACTCTTAAAAACTATGTAATACTGCATCCAGGATATTACTGAATTCCAATTAAGTGTTGGCCCATTTGTTCTCCAGAATGGATGCACCAGTTGAAACTCCCCAAGTTTTCATTCCCCATGAAAACTCAGTTTCTTATTTTTGCCAAACCAACAGATACAAAGTAAAAACACATTAACATTTTAATTTGCGTTTCTCTAATTACCAATGAGATAATATATTTACTAGTCATTCTGGTTTTCCCTTTAGATTTTACCTATTTATATTCTTTGCCCATTTTTATTTTGTGTTTTTTTAAAGATTTTATTTATTTATTTGAGAGAAAGAAAGACAGCGAGCACAGAGGAAGAAGGAGAGGGAGAAAGAAGCAGACTCCTCGCTTAGCAGACAGCCTAATACGGGGCTCAATCCCAGGACCCTGAGATCATGACCTGACCCAAAGACAGATGCTTAACCGACTGAGCCATCCAGGCGCCCCTTATTTTGTGTTTTGTTTTTCTTCCTGATTTACAGTAGTTCCTTCTATATTCAGTCTTTTACATATTCAATCCCTTGTCAGTTTTAAACATTGCGAATATTTTCTCCTAATATATATACATCTCTAGCTTTGTTGACCAGAAATCTTTAATTATGAAGTAGTCGAAGGTATCAAATCTTATGGATTGTGCCTTGGGGATCTTACTTAACAAATCTATCCTCACCCCAAGGTCACAATGACATTCTCTGATTTTTCCAACTGGCCTTAACACTTTACCTTCATTTAGGTCTTCAATCATTTTAGAATGTCTTTGTTTTATATAGTTTGAGGTAGGGATCCAACTTTATTTTTCTCCATACATTAGCCAATTTTCTAAGCACCATTACCTATTTCTTCCCCACTAATTTGTGACATTACCTTTATCATACACCATGTCTCCAAATAGCTATGCCTATTCCTAAGTCTAGTTTAGCACTAATTCATATCTTCTAACAGGAATGATCCATCGCTGAAGTTTTTACTCACACTGCTTTCTAGATTAATGAAAAATCCAATCACCACCCTCCAAGATCCATGGGGGTTTCATCATTAGCTTGTATTCTTCCCCAAAACAAAATACCCAGTTAAGAACATGATTTTGAAAAAATAAATGCATGTTTATTAAAAAAGAAAAACCCTAACCAAGAACAAACCCTGGGACGCTGAAAAATCAACACTTCCTCTGAAGGCCAGCAATAGCCAGTGTTGGCACACCTGAGAAGTGCAGGTGCCTCAGTCCAAACATCAGGTCTCAAAATATTCTTCCATAGTCAAACTGGCATTTAAGTTGCTGGTCTGTGTGGACCCTGATTATTAGCATAGACAACTGTTAGAGCTGGATGTCTGGCTGCCCTATGTCCACTACCACAACCCACAGCCACCCCACAGCCTCAGAAAAGTTACATATCCTCAACACTCCACTTGTAGGCAAGTTCCTCCACCGCCTTCTTGCTGGCAAGCCTGGCAAAGCGCTTCTGTTCAAATCCATTGGATCTGCAATCAAGAGACACCGATCAGCCAGAATCCTGAACTGGACATTTATTTTTGAAAAAAGAGAAGAGTTCACAACCTAATGAATAAGGAGGAAAGTAAGGCAGTCATGTGAAAATATTTAAGGCATATGCAATAGAATAAAAAAGCCAAAATACATAATTCATCCTTTTATTGGTTCTTGTTCAGACCCTTCACCATTCTTTTGACACCTGTTTCAAACATTTACCACTCTACAGGCCCAACTCACTCTCAGCTGATGTCTACATCTTATAATTCACCCATTCATTACACAAGCATTTAGTGGATTCTCATACAGGCTTATCTCGTTTAATTGCACTTCACTTTACTGCACTTCACAGAATGCATTTTTTACAAACTGAAGGTTTGTGGCAACCCCGCATCAAGCAAGTCTATCGGCGCCATTTTTTCCAACAGCATTTGCTCACTTCGTGCCTGTGTTACATTTTCATAACTCTTGCAGTATTTCAAACTGTCTCATTATTTGCTATGGTGATCTTCAATCAGTAATCTTTGATGTATCTATTATAAACTGTTTGGGGGTGTCACCAATTACACCTCTATAAAATGTCAAACTTAGTCGATAAATGTTGTATGTGTTCTGACTGCTCTACTGACTGGCCATTCCCCCATCGCTCTCCCTCTCCTCTAACATCCCTATTCCCTGAGACACAACAGTACTGAAATTAGGCCAGTTAACGACCCTACAATGGTCTCTAAGTGTTCAAGGAAAAGAGTCACTCATCTCACTTTAAATCAAAAGCTAGAAAAATGATCAAGCTTAGTGAGGAAAGCATGCCAAAAGCCAAGACAGGCCAAAAGCTACATCTCTCACGGCAGTTAGTCAGGCTGTAAATGCAAAGGAAAAATTACTGAAGAAAATTAGAAGTGCTACTCCAAGGAACATACAAATAAGTAAGCAAAACAGCCTTACTGCTGATAATGGAGAAAGTTTTAATGGTCTGGATAGAAGGTCAAACCAGCTGTAACATTCCTTTAAGCCAAAGCCTAATCCAGAGCAAGGCCCTAATACTTTTCAAATCTGTGAAGGCTGAGAGAGGTGGGGAAGCTGCTGAAGAAAAGTTTGAAGCTAGAGGGGTTGGTTCATGAGGTTTAAGGCAAGCAGCTGTGTCCATAACATAGAAGTGAACGGAAAAGCAGCAGGTGCTGATGTAGAAGCTGCAGCGTGTTCTCCAGAAGATCGAGCTCAGACAGTCCGTGAAGGTGGCTCCGCTAAACAGATTTTCAATGTAGATGAAACAGTCTTCTATTGGAAGAAGATTCCTCTAGGACTTTCACGGCGAGAAAGGGGAAGTCAATGCCTGGCTTCAAAGCTTCAAAGGACAGGTGGGCTCTTGCTAAAGGGTTAATGCAGCTGGTGACTTTAAGTCGAAGCCACTGCTCATTTACCACGCCAACAATCCTGGGGCTCTTAAGAATTACGTTAAATCTACTCTGCCTGAGCTCTGTAAATGAAAAAACAAAGCCTGGATGACAGCACAGCTGTTTACAACATGGTTTCCCAAATATTTTAAGCCCACTGTTCAGACCTACTGCTCATTAAAAAAGATTCCTTTCAAAATATTACCACTCACTGACAATACACCTGGTCACCCAAGAGCTCTGATGGAGATGGACAAGATTAATGTTGTTTTTGTGCCTGCTAACACAATATCCATTCTGCAGCCCATGGATCAAGGAGTCATCTGACTTTCAAGTCTTATTATTTTTGTAAGGTAATCGCTGCCACAGACAGTGATTCCTCTGATGGATGGGGGCAAAGTAAATTCAAAGGATTCACCATTCTAGATGCCATTAAGAACATTCGTGATTCACAGGAAGAGGTCAAAATATCAACATCAGCAGGAGTTGGAAGACTTTGACTGCAACCCTCATGTAGACTTCGAGGGGTTCAAGACTTTAGTGGAGAAAGTACCTGCAGATGTGGGAGAAACAGCAAGAGAACTAGAACCAGAAGTGGAGCCTGAAGATGGGACAGCAAGGCTGCAATCTCATGATCAAACTTGAATGGACAAGGAATTGCTTCTTACAGATGAGCAAAGAAAGTAGTTTCTTGAAACGGAATCTACTCCTGGTGAAGATGCTATGAAGACCACTGAAGTGACAACAAGGAATTTAGAATATTACATAAATGTAGCTAATAAAGCTGTGGCAGGTCTGAGAGGATGTACTCCAATTCTGAAAGAAGTACTACTGTGGGTAAAATGCTATCAAACAGCATCACACGCTATAAAGAAATCATTCATGAAGAGAAGAGTCACATGATGTAGCAAACCTCACTGCTGTCTTAAGAACTTGCCACAGCCACCCAGCCTTCAGCAACCCCCACCCTGCTGAGTCAGCAGCCACCGACATGGAGGCAGCACCCTCCACCAGCAACAAGATTATGACTCACTGAAAGCTCAAATGATCATTTTTTAGCAGTTAAGTATTTTTTAATTAAGGTGTCTACACTGGGTTTTTTTTTAGACATGCTATTGCACACTTAGTAAACTATGGTATAGTATCCATGTAACTTTTATACACACTGGGAAACCAAAAAAACTCATCTGTCATATTCACTTAATTGTGGTGGTCTGAAACCAGACCCCTAATTATCTAAGATGTGCTTGTATATACTAGGCACTGTGTCATGAAAATGAGTATGACGTAGCATCTATTCTGATGAACTCCGACTAGTGGAGGAGACTGACATTTATACCAATAATTAAAATAAAAAAGCATAAACTGTGGTGGAGATAGGCATTGGGTATCTTAGAAAGAGAATGGGGATCTTACTCAGATTGGGAAAGGGATGAAGAGGAATGGTCAGGTAAGGTTTTGTGGAAGTAGCCCCTAAGCTAAGTCTGAAAAGATAGAGCTAACCACAGGGCTGGAGGTAGAGAAGGCCAGAAAAGGTCAGGAGAGCATTTCGGGACAGAGCGCAACATGACTAACAAGAACAATTGTACAAAAATAAGAAACAGCTTGCTACATGGAGGGAGCCAGAGGCAAACTAGTACAGCTAGAGCCTACAGTATGATGAAGGGAATAGCACAAGACAGAGTTAAAAAGCTCAGATTTCATGTAGTAAGGATAGATTTAAAACAGGAGCAGAAACTGTATTTCTGGAGGAGACTGGAGGCAGGAAAGTTACTACGGGTACAGGCAACAGATGATGAAAGCAATGATAAAGGAGACTTGGAGACAGATTAGCGATGTAAGAGCAAAGGAGGAGGAGGTAAGTTTGACTTGCAGGTTAGTAATTTTAGGGACCAGATGAATGAGGCTGCACTAAGTAGGAGAGAACACAAGAGGAAGAGCAGGTTAGGGGAGATGAGGCTGAATACGTTGCATGTAAGGTGCCTAGGGTACACAGCAACAGACAAATCCAGTGCACAGCTATATACACCAGATGAACCGCAAACACAGATCTGGGGATCACATACATATAGGTGGTAACTGAAGGTGAGACTAAATAAGATTCGGCCAGAAAGAGCACGTGCAGTGAGAACAGCTAAGGTTAGATATGGAGCCCCAGCAACATTAAAAGGGTACAAAGAGGAAGAAAGCTCATAAAGGTGGCCAACAAGAAGAGAAAAGAACCAGGAGTAGAGTGTCACGAGAGTTTCAAGGAGTGGACCTCAACTCCCTTCAATACTATGAATTCTGTCGTCTTACATAAACTTCTTGAAAGAGCTTGTATTCACTGTCTACATTTCCTCACTTTTCATTCATTCCTTAACACATTAAACCCTGCTTTTGTCTCACCGTGCCACAGAGTTTGCTCTCTTTCAGGTCACCAGTGACCTTCCTTATTGCCAAATCCAGTGATTTCTCCTTCTACCCAAGTCAGCCGCCAGGTCCTGCCACCTATCCTCTGAACACTTGCCCACCTCCTCTTCTCTCCATTGCACTCCCACTGCCACAGTTCAGACCTCTGTCTCCTTTCCCTGACCTACTGCGACAGCATTGTACCTTGTCTCTCTCCACTTCCAGACCTGTGCCTTTCACATGCTTCATATTACTGCTATAATGAGGTGTCTATCTAAAATGCAGAGTTGCTGTTAATCCTTCAGTGGCTCTCCTTTGCCTTTAGAGTGAAGACCACACTCCTCAGAAATGTTTCCAAAGCCTACTGTGACCAGGTGCCTTCTTACCTTTCTAGTACATCTCATACACTCCACTCCACACTTCATGCTATCCAACAACAGCAAACTGCTTATGACGGCCCCTCCGTAACACCATGATGTTCCATACCCTTATGACTTCACACATACAGGATCCTCTTCTTGAAACTTCCTCCCTTTCCTCCTTCTGTTGGCTGGTGCCTGCCCATCCCTTAAGACTAAGCTCATGTATGTTCCAGGAAGCCTCCCCTGACCACACTCTCCCAAGGCTGAACTTACTCTTCCTTTGTGCTCCCAAAGCACCTTGAAAATCCTCTATAATAATAATACTTAGCAAGTACCATTGAAATTATTTGTCTTTCTCTAGATAGAAAGTGAGTTCCTAGGCTCAGGGACTGTCTCTCACTAATTTTAAAAACCTGGCACCTAGTACATAGCTGCTTAAAGTAATCACATCTCTGCTAAGTGTTACTAAACTGATTGAGGTAACAGGCTTCCCTCTTTGCTCATGCCTTCCGTAAGGGATGAGTAGGGTAAGTAACGAAATGTTTTAGGAAGAAGGGAAGCTTATTACAAATGGCTCCATCTCTAACCTTAGAAGCATGCAGGATATTCTAAAACACCAAGGAAACCACTGTTTTTTGCCTTGGGGAATAAATACTTAAGAGAACCAACACTAACATCCTCATATAAATGAAAGACATAAGGATAACAAACCGAACCCTACAGAATCAAAAAAACAAACTGCAAGAGCACTCATAGTGGAAAAGTCTTGGACTAGAGAATCTAGAGCCCAGGATTCTAATTCCAGCTTTCTCAGGTGAGCTAAATAACTACAGGTAAGTCGTTCAATTTATCTGACCCTCAGTTTATCTTCTAAATAATAATGGGATCACATTAGTGGACCTTATGGGTTTTTCCAAATACAGATCTGTTCCAGAAATGTTCACTTGCCATGGATCAAAACCAGACAAAACTAGAAAAGGTGACAAAAGAATGAATAATCAGAAAGAAAGCAAAGAGGAGAAAGAGAACTAAAAGGAAGGAAAGATCTAGGAAAAATACGAAGTGGAAGAACATTACTGGGAGAGCTGGAAACAGATCAGACGCCAGTAAAACACTAGGTCAGGAAGAGTTCTGAGTTTGGATCCAGAAAATTTTTTTTAAATAAAAAAAGGTGGGGAGGGACCTCAGTGTAGCAAGAAAAAATCTTTAGGGTGTGGCTATAAGAAGATCTACTTCTGACTACGAATTAGCATTCTGAAAGATATTCCCACTACCAGAGAGCCTGTATCCCGGCGGGCAGGCGAGCTGCAAACCAGGGAGTAGTAAGCAAGCCTGAAACCACAGCCACCCTGCTGATACCTGCCAATATCAGGAACTAGAACCTCGGATTTCAAAGGCCCCTTGAGGGACAGAAGAACAATGCCTTAGGGCTATATGAGGTGGGGTAATGGATTTCATTCACAGCAGAGGAACTTGAGCAGTCTAATCTACCCTTGGATAGCAATTATAAAATCTGGACAAAATATAAAATTGCAGTATTTGAAATTATTTGAAGGCCCGGGAAAGTGACCAAAAGGCAGGCAGAACCTGGATGGGAATCTATGTGTGAAAAGAGATTTGTGAGGCTTTTTGCCAGAGGGCACTTCCCAATCTGCACAGCTCAGGGAGGCAAAAAGCCACAGGTTTATTGGCTAGAGATGTCAGTGCAAAGAGGGCAGATCAGCTGGAAAATCAGGGAGGAAACCCGAAATGGAGGGAGCTACAAAACAGATGAACCCCAGAATCTACACACAAACTACACCCAAATCCTTGGCCAACTGCTAAACTGTGCTTGTGCAAGGAAAACCACATTGAGTCCAATAAAAAAGCAGCAGCTAGAAATTGAAAGAACTGAGCAGAAAGTGTAGCTGCTGCCCACTGCAAAGGAGACAGTGCTTGGAGTTCAAATACACCCATGTTAACCATCCGCCAGAATAAAAACCAACATACTTCAGAATATAACAGAATTCAATATCCCTATCATGTACCATTTAGTGGCCAGTGTATGTTAAAAAATGACCAGACACGTAAAGAAATAGTAAAATGTGATCAAACTCAAGAAAAAGCTATTAATAGAAACCAATCCTGAGGTGACCCAAATGCTGCAATTAGAACACAGGACTTCAAAGCACTAATTATAAATATTCTCAAGGAAGACGGAAATGTCTCATAATGAATGAACAGATGGAAAATCTCAGCAAAGAAATACAAACTACCAAATGGAAATTCTAGAGTTGAAAAATACAGTAAAAAAATCCATTGCAAGGACTTAATAGATTGGAGATGCAGAAAATCAATGAACTTGAAATGATCAACAGAAACTATCTGATCTTAAAAAGAGAGAAAAATGGTGATAGAGAAATGAAATTCAGAGCTCTGTAGAATGATATCAAGTGGTGAAAAACAGTATAACTGAAGAAGAAAGAGGAATTCAGAAGAAATAATTAACAGAAACAGCCAAATACTTCTCAAAGGTGACTAACACGAACTTATTCATCCAAAGAGCACAACAAACCCAAAGCAGGATGAATTAAAGAAAACCACACCAAGGTACATCACAGTCAAACTGCTGAAAACCTAACAGAAGAAAATCTGCCAGAGAAAAACAACGTATTATAATAGGTGCATATTATGATATGTGTGTGGTGGTAAGGGGGGAGGGGTAACAATGAAACAAATGAGGACTGAGGACCAACTTTTTTTCCCAATTTTTTCCCAACTTTTTTTCCCAAATTTTAAAGAATATTTATTTATTTGACAGAGAGAGAGAGACAGAGAGCACAAGCAGCTGAACAGGGAGCCCAATCTGGGACTCAATCCTAGGACCCTGGGATCACGACCTGAGTTGAAGGCAGATGCTTAACCGGCTGAGAAACCCAGGTGCCCCGTGAAGACTGACTTCTAATTAGAAACAATGGAGGCCAGAAAATGAGTTAACACCCTCAAAGCATTGGCGAAACTGTCATGCAACTCCGGTACTATCAATCCAGAGTTCCATGTGTTGGTTTGCAACATCAGGAGCTCCCCAGGTGAAGTCTGAATTTGGCCCTGGTACACAGAGGGCAAGGAGAGACAGAAGAAAGAGGCAGGCCACTCCAGATTGATAGGGGGTTAGGTTCAATAAGCAAGGGAATTTACATATTAAGTCTGTCTTGGGTATCCACCAACCAGAATCTTAGAAACTTATATAGAGGCCTTAACTGGGTTCAGTCACATATTCGGCCCCGGTGGTCTCAACACCTTACTCTGTCAAGGCTGCATCCTTGAAACTGCTGCTAGTAAGTATGGGAAGAGTAGGCAGACACACATTCCAAGGACAAAGGAGGCAGTAAGAGGCCTCTGACTGTCTTGACTTGTGGGTCAACCAGTGGTCATGTCCTCTTGATGACCGCTTCCAACACTGTCAGTAAAACTATTCAGAAATGAAGGTGACAAAAAGGACTCTAGTTTAATAGAATTGTGCCAATGTCAATTTCCTTATTTTGGTAACGTACTACAGTTATGTAAGATTATCACTGGGGGAAGCTTGGTAAAGGGTATGCTGTAACACACTGTACTATTTTTTCAAGTTCTTGTCTAAAATTATTTCAAAATTAAAGTTTTGAAAAAATAAAGGTGAAATAAAGACATTTTCATATCAACAAAAACGGAGAGAATGTGTTGCAAAAAACCTGCACTAAAGGAATATTAAATGTTGTTTAGAGGAGAGAAAAAAGAGCACCAGAAATGGTAAGTATGTAAGTTAAATATTAACACCTATACATTTTGTTGTTTTCTTAGTTTTTTTTAATAACTGTAAATTAAAAATTAGAACACTGTATTGTGGGATCTATACCATTTATGTTTTATATATGACAACAGTAGCACATAGAACAGAGAGTTAGTGGAACTACAGTGTTACAAGGTTCTTATATTTTATGTGAAATAGTACAGTTATAACTCTCAGTAGGTCATGATAAGTTAAAGATACATACTGTAATCCTTAAAGCAAACACTAAAAAAAACTGCAGAGAGGCTTAGCTAAAATAACAGAGCAATTTAAATTCAATACTAAATGTACACACCTAAAATCCAGAACACTGACAATACCAAAGGCTGGCAAGGATGCGGAGCAACAGGAATCCTCTTTCTCTGGTGTAACATAAAATGGTATAGCCAGTTGGAAGACAATTGGCAGTTTCTTATAAAGTTCAACACAGTCTCACCATATAATCCAGCAATCAGTGGGTATTTATCCAAGTAAACTGAAAACTATGTCCACATAAAACTCTATACACAAATGTTTATTGCAGCTTTATTCACAGTCGCTAAAACTGGGAGCAACAAAGATGCCCTTCAACTGGGGAATAAACAAACAGGTACATCCATACAGTGGGATATTCACACAAGAACATGGATGAATCTAAGGGCATTTTGCTAAGTGCAAGAAGTCAGACTCAAGAGGCTACATATTATATGATTCCATTCATGTGACACTCTGAAAAAGGCAAAACTATAGGAACAGAAAATAGAGCACTAATCACAAGGGTTTGGTGGAGAGGGTGTAATTGACTAAAAGAGGACTTATGGGGGAAATTTTAGATGATGGAACTTTCTATGTAGTACTAGGGTGGTGAATGAATGACTCTATGCATTTGTCAAACTTCACAGAACCATACACCATAAAAAGTAAACACTAACATGGGCAAACTCTAAAAAGGAAAAATCACCCAGGACGTCAGGAGAGCCCAGAATAGACTGCAGACTATGAATAATGAATCTATTACATTATAAATGTATGACTAACAGTACGGGGGTGGGGAGGCAGGGAGCTGACCCTTTAAATTATGTTGGAAAATAGTACTCTCACTAGAAATTATAAGGGTAAGAACAAAAGCAACTATACGTAAATACTATACTTTAGTTAGAAATCTGTTTCTCATTTCATTTCTCAATTCTGAAACTGTTTTACATGTATACTGAGGTAAGCAAAATGGACGGTAGCTGGTGGGTGCCAGGTTTCTCAATGATGGAGGGGAAAGTTATAGATAAGCAAGAAGAAAAGAAAATACTGCACTAGAGTAGGTTACACCAGTATGAACTCATATTTATGTATCTGTATATATAAACATGTATGTATAGACACATAAACAGATACAGAAATAACGACAGACATGTGGGCATATGTGGATTTCTAGACATGTACTACCTAGCTCTGTCTGCTGACAGGGCCTAGAAACAATGACACCCCAGTAACAAGTATTTCTACAAGTTAGATCTTGGTTTCTAAATACTGTTATCCATTAAAAGCAGCCAGGGTCCCTTGGAGAAATGGTCGATTCTAAAGTTGGGACAGGGAAAATACAAGATGAGTCTGGAGCATCTTGTAGTATCAGAAAGTCAGAGAGTGCTCAAAAAATAAAAGGCGAGGGCATGCAAAAGGGACACCTTAAAGAATTCCCAGTGGCTAAAGAACAAAACAATTTGAGCAACAAAATAAATAACATATTACTGGATTACAACAGTATAAAATATACATGACTCATTACCGACAAAAAAATAACTAAGATAAATGGGGTGATTAAACAAATCCTTATAGAAAAAGTCCAAATATTATATGTAGATATCCCACGAGGTCCCCTTTTGTGTGCAAGCTGAACTTAGTGACTCACTTCTAGAGAGCAGAGTATAGAAGGGGAAAAAGAACAATTTTAAAGTGGAAAAACTGGCAAACACTGACTACCTTAACCAAGTGATTAAGGTTAGCATCACTAGTGATGTCCTGTGGTTACCATGTACTGGTTAAAATTATGTGATGAGAAGGGCACTCCACCACTGTGGTATTCTTTCCAAAAACCCATTACCTCAGTCTAACCATGAGAAAAACACCCAATGAACCCAATTTGAAGGACATTCTACAAAATAACTAACCATATTCCAAAAAACTGACAGGCTTACAAAGAGCAAAGACTGAGAAACTGTCGACAGATCACAGGAGACTAAAGAGTATGACAGTTACTTGCAATGTGGGATCCTGAATTGGATCCCTGAACAGAAAAAGGACTTAGTGGAAAAACTAGTGAAATCCAAGTAAAACCTGGTACATTAAAAATAACGTACAAATGTTGGTTCTGATAAACTGTACCATGGTAATGTAAGGAGTGGTAATAAAACTGGATAAGGGGTGTACAGGAATTCTTCATACTATCTGCAAATTGTCTATAAATCTACAATTACTAAGAAACAAAAAGTTTGTTTTTAAAAAAATAATTTTCAAAACAGC
Organism: Ursus arctos; assembly: GCF_023065955.2. NCBI lineage: Eukaryota > Metazoa > Chordata > Mammalia > Carnivora > Ursidae > Ursus > Ursus arctos. The sequence continues at coordinate 12,605,862 of NW_026622897.1, forward strand.
CCCCCCAAACAACTACAGAATACATATTCTCTTCAAATGCAAACAGATTATTCACCAAGGTAAACCATATACTGGGCTATAAAACAAGCAGCTTAATAAATTTCAAAAGATCAAAATATTATGGAGTATAATCTCTGATCTCAAGAGAATTAAATTGGAAATCAAAAACAGTGAGATATCTAGAAAAGTCCAAATGTTTGGAATTAAACAATGAATTCCTAAGTAACTCATGGATCAAAGAATGAACCAAATCAACATACATTCCTGGAAAAAAAAAAAAAACAAACCTCTCAGCAAACTAGAAATAGAAAGGAACCTTCTCAACTCAGTAAAGGGAATCTACAAAACACCTATAGCTTACAACACATGTAATGGCAAAAGCCTGACTGCTCTTCTAAGATTAGGAAGACAAAGATGCCTGTTCTAACTACTTCTAGTCAACATCTGCACTGGACGTTCTAGTTAGCGCAATAAGGTAAGAAAGAGAACAAAGGACATTTGGATTGGAAAGGAAGAAGTAAAGCTGTCTATATTCACGGATGACCTGATCCTCTAGGTACAAAATCTGATGGAGTCTACAAAAAAGCTATCATACAAAGTGAGCTTCACTACAATAACAATTGATATTTGTCACCAATGACAAAATTCAAGCTTTTAAGTGTAAATCAGAATTTCAAAAAAATGTGTATCTGCCACCATGAACCCTAGCTTCCCGTTTAAGATTTTGGTGATGAGATCACAGGCAATGTCAACAAATATATGATTAGTTGACTTTGTGTAGCAAAAAATATCAACATTTGGCAGGTCTGAGATACTCAGCAAACCAGTATTTTCCAAATGACCAGTACATGATGTTATAAAATCACGTACCAGGAAAAGATTTATCCAAAGCAGAAAAAAAAAAATGGATTTTAATGTAACAGTATGGAAAGTTTTCTGATATGATTTCAGACTCCATATTACAAATCACCTTTAAGAAACTACCACTTGCTGAGTTTTTCTGTAGTATCAAAACACGTAACATACCTTCCTTTTCTTTTTTTTTTTTTAAAGATTTTATTTATTTATTTGACAGAGACAGCCAGCGAGAGAGGGAATACAAGCAAGGAGAGTGGGAGAGGAAGAAGCAGACTCCCAGCGGAGGAGCCTGATGTGGGACTCGAACCCGAAACGCCGGGATCACGCCCTGAGCCGAAGGCAGACGCTTAACGACTGCGCTACCCAGGCGCCCTATACCTTCCTTTTCTAATTATCTATGTATAAGGCTGAATTTTCTAAGGTTAAATTTTCTTCCTGTACTTCAACTAAACATAATGCAAAAGACTCAATGCAGAATCCTACTATCTACAATTAAGCCAAACATGAATGAGATTTGCAAAAATACTAATCAAAGACATTCTTCTATTTTCTGTTTGGAAAACAGTTATTTTTCTTTAAAAATATGGCAATTATGTTAACATAATAGCTTTATTATGTTTTTAATGAACTAATAAACACTTTTTAAACATCTCAGTTTAGTTTCTAATATAGTAAATATTAACAGATATATTCCACATAAACAGAAGTTTTTTGGGGTCCCCAGTAATTTTTAAGAGTATAAAGAGTCTTGAGATCAAAAAGTCTGAGAATCATCATGCTGAATGCTAGAACAATGTCCTTTAGTAGGCAGGAGGAGATGGGCTCTAATATGTAAAAAGAGGGACAGACTTTGGAAAGAAGCATATTTAGGTCGTTGTGCTAACAGATAGGAAGTTAGAGTACATGGGTAGATGCTGGTTGTAGGGGTCAGTAAGACACTGTAAGTAGCTCACTCCTAAGGCAATGAAGAGAAGGTTTAAGGACTACATTTTAAAGATATAACACACAAAAGACTCCAGACTCCCACCATCGCTCATCCCCTCTAAACCTAAAATATCACTGGAAGTGACCAATGTCAAAAACAAAGGGTATCCTATTGTCAGCACCAGAATTATTTGTCCAGAGCTTTAAAAAGCTTTGAAAGGGGGGGGGGGGGGGAGGAGGAGGAGGAGTCTCCTAAGCATGGGAAATGGGATCTGGCGACCTTAGAAACAGAAGCAAGCAAACTGCATGTTATTAACCTTGTGCTTAGAGTAGCAAGTGAGGGAGAGTGATTTAAGAATGGTTAGGGAAGGTTAGGGTCAGATGGAAGAGAAAACAAAAATGTAGGAAACATTCAGGCTTACCTGTCCACTCCATCCCAGCGATATCCAGGCCAGATATTGAATCTATTGGGAGGAGGTGCAGGACCATTGTAGCGAGGTCTCACTGGTGAGAGGAGAGAAAGGGAAAAGAAATTAGTTACCTATGTAACTCAATTCAGAGCTGAGTGGCAGTGGGAAAAAAAATTTTACACAGAAATCTTTACTGAGTTGAACCCAAACTCCTAAACACAAGGAACCTAAAACTGTATGGGAAAGCCCATACATGTGCCCAGCTAAAGACCCTCTCTCTTTCCATAAGTCACCTCCATCTCTGGTGAGTCCCAGAAGGCTCACCTTTCTTATTCTTGTTCTCCTTGGCTTTATTCTTCTTGATAAAGTTGGCCATGGGGTCCCCCTCTCTTTCCTGTTCTCTCAGCATCCGATCCAGATCTTCATCATCAATATAGCGGGCCAGAGGCTTCTGCATTTCCTTCACTGCATCCTCCACGTTTTGTTGCTGCTGCCGGGTCTGGGCTAGCCTGGGCAAAAAGAACCAAGACCGTCTGCTATCCTGTGTAACATTTCCCCCCTTACACTGAGACCATATGGCTACATTTGGAAAACCTCCTTTTTCTAGCAGTATAGGCCAAATATTGAAAAGAGTAAAATTCCTAGAATACCAACTGAAAGTGTAGAGCCCATCAGTATCTTAGAAAGGACATTGAGCACATTGAATTTTCCATTCCTGAAACAGCTCTTAAGGCACAGCAATGAACTAGCTGGTCAGAAAAGTAGAGAATGAGCTTCTCTCGTCCTAGCGCAGTCTTGTTCTTCATTTCAGTGGTTCTCTTACCCTTTTCCCCACTGAGCATACAGCTCATCTCTCTCCGAGTCCTTTTCTGCTTTTCTCCTTTGCTCTAAACGTTCCAGTTTCAAATTCCTCTTACGACCAGACTTATCTCGAAATACGGTTTCAGCATATTGGAATTCAGCTGCAAAGGAAAATTCTACTTTTAAAGATAAACATCAGGTATCAAAATCAGAAATAATTCTAACAGTTGAAATCAACCACTTGGGATTCTGATGGTGGATAAAAACTTTTGCAGCCAGACTACAAATAGTCCCTACCAATATCTAACCTTTTTCAAGAAGGAAAGGAACCATTTGGGCCCACTAAGAAGTTAACATAATGCATAAAACCAGAGCTGAAATTTAATATCAATTAAAAGTTTAAAATATCAGGTACAATAAACTACATTAAAAAACAATAAAACCTACATGAGCCTTGATTGGTCTCCACTTTCACATTTTTACCTTCAAACGCCAGGGTTTCTTGGTCCCGTTTCTTGAGTTCCTGCTGCTCTCGCTGTATGTCAGTTAACACCAACCCAGTTTTAGCCCCAGAATACATGTGTGCAGCCTGTGCAACGGAAAAGGGAGCATCCAACATTAATGAGACAATACAGCAGCAGGCTCCAGGGTATACACAGTTAGGTGCATTTTTGCCTGATGATTAGCAATAACCAAACCAAAAACTCTAGCCTTGTGTTCTCATTACTGACCACAAGATTCACAAAATAAAAAAGAAATAAAATTGAATTTGATGGCATATTAATAGTACTATCAAGTTTCAAGAATAAACAGAAACACAAGCCAAGAAAATATTAAAGAACAGGCATAGCATCTATATTTCTGACTTTTCAGTATATAAACTGCACACAAGAAGCTGCACTCTCAGGTCACCTGATCAGAAACCTGTATCAAACTCTAAGCCCTCCAATACAGACCCACACTGATAAAATATTCCATTTCAACTACAAACTCAAACAAATCTAAGGTCCTTCAATTGTGGATATGTTTTAGGATCATGACAAGTTATGACCAAATCAAACCTTTTTATTAAACTCCATTTCATAGCAAGATAAACAACCAATCCAAAAATGGAGCATATAGTGTATCATGTGCAATGTACTCAATTTGATTAATATGAAATTGTCCATGAAGTAAACAGATACATAAAATGTCAGGGGGTCCAGCTGCAACACAAACCTCACTTTCTTCCCCAAAAGAGAAGAACCCCACTTCCGAGTCAGGAACAGACTACCAGGACCATGTGGGCAACAGAGGAGACCTACCTGAAAAGTCTGGGTTGGAGGGAAAAGTGCACACTGCAGGCCCTATTCCTGTTTCTTAACCAACTCACTGGAATAAGATTCTGTCCCTAGCACCAGTGTGCTTTACAAAACAACGGCTCAGAGTTCATGTGGATGTTCTGGGCAATTCATGCTTCATCACAGATTTAAAATAAAACAAAACACTGACTTCCCAGGTGGTATGATTTCTAAAAGTCATTTCATATTTTAAATCTCTCTCTTTAAGCTCTGGATACAGAGACCTGCTGTCCGATTTATAATAATAAATTGCTTACGTTAATGTCTCACTTTGTCCTGGGCACTGTGCTAAGAGTTTTACTTACCCTGACTCATCTAACTCTCACAATAGCCTCATGAAGTACATACTATGATTATCCACGTTTTACAGATGAAGAAGCTGAGGCTTAAAGATATTCCATAGCTTGCTCAAATTTCACAAACAGCAGCTGAAGAAGTAGGATTCAAATATGTGATCTAATTAACACAAGGTTTGTACTTTGAACTCTACTCTGTAAACTATAGTTCTCAGTTCATTCCTAAGACAATATGAAGTTTTTCCGGACCTATTAAAAAATGAGATTTGTGGAATAAAGAGGATAGAAAGGCAGAAGGTACTTAGGAAACCTAGTGTTTGCAAGTTCGTCTGGGCTGGGTTATAGGCAGTCCTGCCCTCAGAGAGAAGCAAAGAGCTCTAAAGGTAACTGTGCTCTAGATTTACTCTGCTACCAGGAGCTACCTCCTTCCTCTCTGGTTTACATATCTGAGACGTGTACACAGCTCAAAAACAGAAGCCACTCTAAGGAAAAGACATGGCTCCTGAGAATTCCTACCTTCTTTCCTAGAGACTGACTCCTTCGAGGTGGAGACAGATCAGAATCAGAAGATTTGGCCCTCTGTTTCCTCCTTGGAGGAGACAGGTCAGAATCAGAGCTCCGATGTGTAGGTCTATTCCGTGGAGGTGACAGATCTGAATCAGAATCCTTGTGCCCTGAACTTTGCTTATGCCGTGGAGGAGAAAGATCTGAATCAGAGGCTTTCCGACTGTCACTTGGGTAGGAGGAAGAGTCCAACACGTGGCTCTGATGTCTCCTAGGTGAAGAGCTTGTGTGAAACCTCCTATGGCTGGGGGAAGAGCCTAGAAATTAAAAAATAAAATCTTTAATCCCCTTGCAGAATTTTAAAAATAGAACTTACCAGGCTAATATTCAATATTCATTCAGTCCTCCTCTAAAGAGCTATCACTAACCTAAACACAAGTACAGATGATGCGTGAGAAGATCAGAGTCAGGGACAACTTTTAAAACCAACAGGCAGGATGAGGGTTCTATTCCCAAATTACTAGTGACTGTGACTAGCATGTGAGACCTCAACATACTCACCTATGTCATATTTATCTGAGCATAGAATGGGCAAAACAACTTGTGCTCAGACTTCACTGCTGTGGCAAAGTTAAAAAACTACCTAGAATATACCTGGGTGAGGGGAGGGGGGTGGGGGAATGGGATAGGCTGGTGATGGGTAGTAAGGAGGGCACGTATTGCATGGTGCACTGGATGTTATACACAACTAATGAATCATCGAGCCTTACATCGGAAACCGGGGATGTACTGTATGGTGACTAACATAATATAATAAAAAATCATTATAAAAAAAAAAAAAAAAAAGAATATACCTGGGTGGCTCAGTCGCCTAAGTGTCTGCCTTTGGCTCAGCAAGGCTCCCTGCTCAGCCCCGTGTCAGGAGAAGTCTGCTTCTCCCTCTCCCTCTGCCCCTACCCCCATTCATGCTCTGGTATGCTTGGACTCTCTCTCTCTCAAATAAATAAAATCCTAAAAAAAAAAAAAGAAAACAGTTCCTAGGGACAAAGACTGAGTAAACAAATCTCACTGCATAGGCCTGAGTTGTAGACAGAAACATCACAAATCAACTCCTAAAAAGGCAACCTGCAAATGGGTATCAACCATTTTAAAAATATACATCCCTCTTACCTAGTAAGTCAATTTCTACTTTGTTTTCTAGAAAACATATCTAGAAGTACTTAAATTCCCAGAAAAATCTATCTAAAAGTAGATAAGGGAATAATCCAGAATGGGGCAACAATTTATGTACAAGGCTCATTTTAAAATTATAAAAGCAAAACTTTAGAAATAACCTAAAATATGCAGTATTAGGGAAATGGTTAAGCACATTTATGTAACAGAACACCGATAAAGATCATATTGACAAAGAGATGTTTTTATGACACGGGGAAGATAACGTTAAGTGAAAAAACCAGGCAAGACTATACACACAACACGTACATACAACATAGAAAGGGCTTAACTACATAAAAAAAAAATGAATAGAAAAAAGCCTAAACAAACACTGGCCACAGCACTAACAGTGAATGGCTCTGAATGACAGAATTTTGTGTAATCTTTCTTCTACTTCTTTATACATCTCTATACACTGTGAAGTTTCTAAATCAGACATGTAGTATTTTCATATGGGGTGGGGACAAAAAACAAAGATATATAAAAATATCCTCCTTGCCACTGTAAATTTTAACTCTCCTCAGCCCAACCTCTCCCATTTCCCTACAGTTTTTAAAACTTCTCCAAAAAATACCATTCTCATTTCTAAAGACCACAAGTAAAAGGTCCAAAAGAAAGCACTTAGGGAGGAAGTCCTTCTCATGGGCAATCAAATGCTTACCTTTAGAATCATGCTTATGGGATTTTGCTTGCTTTTTTCGTGGAGGAGAGAGGTCGGAGTCATACTCATACTTGCTGTTCTTTGGGAGTGATGTATGAGATGGTCCTGGCCCCTTCCAATGTGGAGAAATTTTGCTAGAGGCTCTTTCTGGAGCTTTACCACTTTTGGTTCTGGGCAGCGAATGAGGGACATTAGCAGCCAAATCAGGGGAGTCATGACGGGCCCTCCTGAGCTGCGATGTGTCCAAGGAGTCAAGAGTCCTTCTAGGTTGAGATGTGTCAGGGGAGCTATTTCGGGCCCTTCTGGGAACAGAGGTATCTGAGGAATTGTGATGGGCCCTCCCAGGAAGAGATGGATCTCGTGTGTCATGATGGGCTCTCCTAGGAGACGCACCTGAAGAGTGATGATGAGGCTTCCTGGGGGGAGAAGGATCCAGAGAAGCATGACGGGCCCTCCTGGGAGGAGATGAATCTGGGGTGTCATGACGGACCCGCCTTGGGGGAGAGGAATCTGGGGTGTCGTGACGGACCCTCCTGGGAGGAGATGAATCTGGGGTGTCATGACGGACCCTCCTTGGGGGAGAGGAATCCGGGGTGTCATGACGGACCCTCCTTGGGGGAGAGGAATCCGGGGTGTCGTGTCGGACCCTCCTGGGAGGAGATGAATCCGGGGTGTCGTGACGGACCCTCCTGGGAGGAGATGAATCCGGGGTGTCGTGACGGACCCTCCTGGGAGGAGATGAATCCGGGGTGTCGTGACGGACCCTCCTGGGAGGAGATGAATCTGGGGTGTCGTGCCGGACCCTCCTGGGGGGAGATGAATCTGGGGAGTCATGATGGAAGTGTCTGTGTGAGGGTAGATCTTCACTGTGGCCTAAACAGAAAGGGCAAAGAGTTAGATCCCCACAGGTGCTCTATTCATCCCTGGTACCAAAACTTTCAAAAGATGCCCTGGCAGCATACATATCAAAACTACTCAGAAATCCCAAAAGGTCTGCACAGCTCTTTTCCTTAGGGGCAGTAAACCGGCGTCCATGAACACCTTAAAGACAACCTCTCGTATTTGCCTAACAAGCCATTTAAATGCATTTTTCATATTATACCTTGTAAGGTAAGCTAGGCAGGCATCCTTGTTTCACAGACATGAAAACAGAGGCTCCAAGAAGATGAGTGATTTCTTGACAAGTCACAGCCACTCAGATGAAGAGATAGGCTAACACCCTGATCCTCTAGCTGTCAATCCAATGCTGTTCCTAAAACCCTGTCTGTGCAGAGCTCCCAGAGACTCCTACTGATACTCAGACTAGATAACACACAGTTCATAGTCACTCTTCTTTCAAAAGGCAAAGTGACTAAGCCTGTGCCACATCAAAATGAAATGCTATTAACTATTTAATCTACAGCCCTGTGCTCCTTATGGGGGGAGGTCACCAGATAAAAAGAGGGATCAGCATTTCCTGATCACCTACTCCAAGCCAATGGTTTATATACATTCCCTCACTTAATTCTCGCAACAAGCCTGAAAGACAAATATTGTTATCCCCATTTTATAGATGAAGAAGTTGATAGAAAGATTAAGGCATACTGCCGAAGTCACACTGCTAACCTGTGGTGGAGTGCTGGGGGATCCAGTGCAGATCCACCCGACTCCAGGGTCCACGTGCGTACTTTTAACATAGGGAGTTGAGGAAAGAGTTTGAAACTTCCAGTTTCCAAAGGTATTCGAGAATGAAATGTTTACAGCAACTCAGGACATTTCCAAAATCCAGTTTCTCCTCTCCATTTGCTTGTCATTGAGCTCTATGGCCCCAATATAAATAAATGCTGGGTAGGGCCCAATGAACACTTGCTAAGTGGATGAATTATACCAAGTCAACTCCTTTACTTTGGGGAATAGTCCTCTCTGACTGGAATCACCACTCACAGAAGAGTACTGATATCTCTGGGAGACCTGACATCAAATCTAATCCATGGCGTTGCTAAATTACATGATATTTATAAAAAAGGAAGTAAGGATCAGAGACCAGTGAGGATATTTCCAGTGACAAATGGGGATGGAGCAGTGAGAATGAAGAAAAATAATTATTCGGCAGGGGAGGGGGCAGGGGGTGCAGGCGGTTTGGTATCACTTCCTAGACCTATAAATATGGAGACCAGAAGATTCTCTCTAAAAAACGAGTATGGGAAGGACTGGAAACAAAACCACAGGATAAGGCAGAAAATAGTAAGAGTGAACACGATTCTGATAAAAGAATACATACTGATAATAAACTTTTTATTCATAAAACAATAATGTACTGAAAAGTTAACTGAGGCAATAGTGATCACTAACCTATAGCCAACTGTCACTTTGGTTATGCATTTTTTTCTTATCGGAATTGTAGGACAATTAACATAAGCACAAAGTATAACAGAAAAAGAACAAATCCTATTTAGGAGTTAATTCTTCTACACTTCATGTATGAAAAAGGAACATGTGTTGAGAGTAAACTGGAGTTAAATGGCTATTCAAAAGCAAGATCCCTGTTTACGCCAGGGGAAAAACCAAGACAAGTAAGAATAAGGTTTGTCTCTGCTCAAACACAACAAACAAATGTCCCTTATCCAATCCTCAAAAACTCAAAAAAATTTTAAATATGGAGTTAAATTACTAGCCTAGGGAGAGGGTATAGCGTGGGTAAGTGGAGGATAATGCACTGCAAAATACCAATATTTAAAAGAAGAACAAAGAAAGATTTACTCCTCCAAAGTCCTGTCTATATACTAAGTGCCCCACTATTTGGGCCCAAGGGGAGTGGTTACTGCAAGAACCCCAAATAAGTCACTTCCTGACTTCGGTAACCCTAATGGCCAAATTACAAGAGAAAATGGAATACTTGGTCTCCCACTTCCGATGTCTTGCTACCTCTGAAGAAATTCTGAATTCTTTTCACACTATATTTTTCAGGATCAAGGACACACTAAAACAAACTATGCATTTTTCTAAAAGAAAAGTACAGAGAAGAAAAAAAAAGGCTTCCCCTAAATATGGGAAATTTGTTGAAACTAACCTCCCAGAAGCTTCCATTTGGCACTGGAACGAAAGGCTTCCATCTGCTTTACCTCTTCTGGCCGCTCATCCACAAACTCAGCCACCTGTCCGAGTTAGGACATTATGTTGAGAAAACCCACAGGATCCAGGCAAGGAGCACTGTTGTTTCAAGAACCTGAACCTATGACCATTCCATTCCTAATGCACATGGCACACACAAGTCCAAAACAGCCACGAAGAGACATGCAGAAACACGGAGTGGTCCTCAGCTATGTTTGCCCCATGAGATGTTTATCTGATTGTCCCTGGATAGTTTAATTATAGATCTTTCTCTGACTAATCAACTTTCCTCCAAAGGTGAATTTTTTCATTACAAACCTTCTTTATCAACCTGCCAGGTACACAACTGCCACAGATAAGCTAAAAGTTAAGTTCCTTTTACCTTTTTACTTTTACATTCAGAGTGAAAATACAGGCAGGCTTCCATGTCAAGGGCTTCAGGCTCCTTATGAAACCTCTGCTGTTACAGGTAATCACAATGACAGGTTTTCTTAAATCCAACCAAAATAAGTCATTAAGAAGTACATAGATCCACAGAATTTTTAAGGGATAAAAACACATTTCATATCATCCAAATTCCCATACAAATCTGGAATCTTCTTAGATCCTTGAAAAATGATCACTCACCCAGTCCCTCCCTGACAGGGAACCAATTTACTGGCAGTGAACTCATTGTGTCCATTGTATTGGGGGCAATGCTAGAAAGTCTTTAGTTTTATTGGACCTGTATCTACTTTCCTAGAACTTCTTTCCATTAACCCTAGTTCTGACTCCAATACAATCAACCTCCTTCCCACATAACAGATTTTCAAAGGCAGCTGGCATAATAAATTCTAGTACAGTACAGCGACTACATGCCAGGCACTGTGTTTGGGCTTTACTTACATTATCCCACTCAATCCTCAAAACAGCCCTCCAAAGAAAGGTCCCACACTAATAAAAAACAAACTATGATTCAGAGAATTTAAGCAGATTTCTCAATATCACAAGCTAGCAAGTGGCAGAACTAAAATACAAACCTAGGTCATAATTCACTTCTATTTTTCTGTTCCCAAGAGCCTACCATCAGTCCTCAGGTAACCCAGTTTTGAGACAGGAAAGCACAGGCCTGAATTCAAGCAAGATAAACTGAGATCTAATTCACCAGCTCTGCCACATAATATTGTGTAGCCTTTGGCAAATTATTTTCTCTAAACCTCAAATTACCTCATTTGTGAAAGGAGGACTCAAAGGATTTCTATAAGGATTCAATGAGATAATTCATGTAAGCTAAGCAGCTTGGTACATGGTAAATGCTCAATAAATTATACCCATTATTCTTGTGCTGCCACTGCTATTGTGCTTGTCCTAATTATTTTGCCATTATTACTGGTGGTTGTGTGGTCTTGCCATAACAAAAATGAATTCAATAATCAAGATCTGTTTTAATCAGTGCAGAGAGCAGTGGAGCTAAAGCCTCCCTTGTTCAGGTTTTGAGGCAATCGTAAAAGCAAAAGACAATATTATAAAGGAAAATTAACAGACTTGGCTATATAAAAATTAAAAATTTTAATTCTCAAAAACATAAATGAAAAGGCAACTAATAAAATATACCAATGACGGGTAAAACAGATAATATATTCTTTTATATAAATATCAAATAAATCAATGAAAAAATTAGAAAGTCCAATTTTCTAAACAATGGGAAAAAATGCCAAAAAATTATAAAATACAAATGCCCAATAAACATATGAAAAAATTATTCACTCCTTTTCAAAGAAACTGGATACCACTGTTAACCTGCCAAACCGACATAGGTTCACTATTGTTTTTGTTGAAAATAATTCTCTAGTATTGATGAAGAAATGCGGAAAAAGGCATTCTCAAACAACTTTAAGGAGAGTATAAATTGGTACCACCTTTTGGAAAGCAATATGGGAATACAGCTCAAAAGGATCACACTTTCTAACCTATAAATTCCATTTGATAGGAATAAAGAAATGAACAGATTTCTAAAATGATTTCTGTACAAGATGTTTTTCAAAGCACTATATTTTAAAACAGAAAACCACTCATACATCCAGTAAAAGGACAGGTTAAATTAATATATATAATTTATGCAACTACCATTGCAACCATTAAAAATCATGTCCTCAAAAAACATTTTAAAATCTTACTACAGTAGTCACAACATATTATTAAATGAGAGATCAGGCTCCAAAACCATATGTTCAGTATGATCTCAATTATATTTAAAAAATAAATAAAATACAAGTATATATAATCTATGAATTAAAGACATATGCATCCAAATGTTAGCAATTGTTACCCCTGGACAATCACAGGGTAAGTGATAATTATATTTTTTTCCAAAATTTTAAACCTTCTTGTAATTTCCAAATATTCTACAATAAATATGTATTGCTTTTATAACATAAAAAAAATGTTGTAAACATTAATTAGGTTAAGTGGTTCTAACTCAAATTAATTGGCCCCTATGATCACTATTTCCCTTCTTCCTTTTTTTTTTTTTTAAGATTTTATTTATTTATTTGAGAAAGAGTGAGCAAGAGAGACAGCACAAGGGAGGGGCAGAGGGAGAGAAAGAGAGAGAAGCAGACTCCCTGCTGAGCAGGGAGCCCTACGCAGGGCTCCATCCCAGGGCCCTGGGGTCATGACTTGAGCCAAAAGCAGACACTTAACTGACTGAGCCACCCAGGCATCCTGACCCCTTTTTAAAGTAATCTCTAAACCCAGTGTGGGGCTCAAACTCACAACCCCAAGATCAAGAGCTGCATGCTCTACCGACTTAGCCGCCAGGTGCCCCGCTATTTCCTTTCTAATTACTAATAAACCTTCTTTTAAACAATGTACTATAGAATATGCTGGGGATTAACACTGAATACACTCATCTGGAATTCAATTTACAACCTTTTAGTGTAATACAGCCTATCAACAGCTCTCCTTTTCTCCATGTTTCTCAGCAAGGTTTCCATGACGGTACCAATATGAGATTATTTGCCTATGCTTTTGCTCACTTGGTTCTTACTGGTCCTTCAAAACTCAGCTCAGGTATTTACATCCTTCATAGAATTTCCCAGTGGAGGGTGCCTGGGTGGCTCAGTGGGCTCAGGTCATGATGCCATGGTCCTGGGATTGAGCCCCATGTCATAGGGCTCTCTGCTCAGCAGATAGTCTGTTCTCCCTCTCGCTCTGCCCTCGCGACTTGTGTGTGTACATTCACTCTCTCTCTCTCTCTGAAATAAATAAATAAAATCTTAAAAAAAAATTTCCCAGTGGAGTAAAAAATGTGCTACTTCCCCAGTGCTCTAATAACACTAGGTACATATGTGAAATGTCTCTCCACCATTTATCACATTGTTAAAATTTGAAATTCAGTCTCCCATCTAGGTTAGGGTCTCTAAAGTACAGACACTAGGTTTTATTAATCTTTTTTTTTTTTTTTAAGATTTTATTTATTTATTTGACATGACAGAGACAGCCAGCGAGAGAGGGAACAGAAGCAGGGGGAGTGGGAGAGGAAGAAGCAGGCTCCCAGAGGAGGAGCCTGACGTGGGGCTCGATCCCAGAACGCTGGGATCACGCCCTGAGCCGAAGGCAGACGCTTAACGACTGCGCCACCCAGGCGCCCCTAGGTTTTATTAATCTATATATTTACAGTACTTAGACAAAAGTATACAATTTTAAACCTGGTTGAATCAATGAATAAAAGGAACAAATAAAAAGTTTCCTGTAACTGAACCTGAACATTGTTTTTAAGGTACATTTCAATAAACTGAACCATGGCTAATTGTAAACATTACAATTGGAAGTCCTGCCTCTTTGTGATTAGCTTCCATTTCTAGGCTAATGAGACCTTCCATAAACAAAGAAAACAGTCTATAGGCATCATCAAAGAAAACTACTTTAAAACAGCTCTTTGAAAAGTGTCACCTCTTTTCTGCCCTCAACATATATATATATAAATCTACCCTGTACCAGGAATCAAGATTGAGAAGTCCTCACAGCCTCAAAAGATACATACCACAGGCAAATCTCCATCATCTTCTTCCTCCTTTTCCGGTTTAGTGGTAGAGATAGTTGTCCAGCTCACATCATCATCCACAATCCGCATTCTAAATGTGAAAAATAAAAAGATCAAAAAGGAAGAATCATTCTTGGATAACAGCCTACAAACACTTATCTATGGATTTTAGGATAAAGCTCAAAATCCTACAAGATTCTATAAGGTTCAGTCTTTGCCTATATGGCCAACTTCACCTTGTACCCCTGCCTCCACAATTCACTACCTTGCTGGTCATCTTCTGGTGCCTGGAATGAGCCAAATTCCTTACCACATCAGTTCTCACATATTCAGTTCCTTCCCTCTGCCTGACCAACTCTTCTTTCTTTAATGGGAAACTCTTAAGATTCTTAAGAGTCCTAGCTTACATTTAATTTTCTTGAGCTTCTCCCCTTACCTCCCTCAACCCCTGTTATGCATCCATGGGATACTTTCATTGTATTATTCACAAAGAAAATAAATCAATTAGTTGTGTAATTAGAGGTTTAAAGCTTGTATGCCCATTAAATTACAAGGTCAACCAGAATAGGGACTACGCCTTCTCATACGCAGTGATATTCTCAACACCCTGAAGTAACTGGCCTAAGAAGTACGTATTCAATAAACGTTACATAGACAAACTATGGATGAGTCCAAATAATCAACAATGACTGCCATGATGTGAACAGTCCTACCTGAAAAGCCATTATCACTGTATACATCTCTAATCATAACCATAAAGTGATATCATTATTACTCTCATTTTAAAGATGTAGAAACAGTCTTAGAGAGATGAAATATCTTGCCCAAGGCCACACAGCCCACAAAGTGGCACAGCTAGGACTCAAACTCTGACCAGCCTTACTCCAAAGCTCAAGCTATTTTCACTACATGGCACTGTCTCTGGGATGCCTAACAAAGTACCACAAACTGGGGGGCTTAAAACAACAGAAATGTATTCTCTCTCAGTTCTGGAGGCTTGAAGTCTGAAATCAAGGTGTCTGCAAGGCAATGCCTGCTGGGAAGTTTCTAGGGAAGGATATTTCCTTGATTCTTCCAACTTCTGGTAGCCCAGGCATACTTTGGCTAGTGGGAGAGTAAATCCAGTCCAATCTCAGCCTCCATCTTCACATGGCGGTTCTCCCCCTATGTCCGTTTGTGTCCAAATTTCCCTCTTCTTAAAAGGACACCAGTCATATTGGATTTAGCGCCCATCCTAATCCACTATGACCGCATCTTAACTAATTATATCTGCAAAAGCATTATTTCCAAAGAAAGTCACATTCTGAGGTTCTGGGTGGACATGAATGGGGGGAGGGGTACTATTCAACCCAGTACATTGGGCTACAAAGTTTTCTCACTTGAAAAATGGGGATAATAACACCACCAACTTCGTGGTAGTATTACGAAGCTTAAAATCACATACCTCTAAAGTACTTAGGATGGCATCTGGTACGTGACAAGAACTACAAATGTCAGTTGTTATTGTTAACAGCATCACTATTAAGAGTAACAGGAAGTAAGCACAGGTCTCTGACTCAGGACCAGAGTCCCTGGGATTGCTGAACTCCCCAGTCAGGTTCTGGGCCCTAAATATCCAAACACGGAGGCTTTGGATGAGCTCCACCATTATTCTCAGGGCACGACATTCATTCTCTACGGAAGAGCACGGAACGCTACAAAGGCGGGAAGAGTAAGGAAAGTTAGAGCCGACTTGAGACCGCGAAGATACCGCCCACGGGCGCGAGGCGCCTGAGCTGGGCTCCCGACGGGGGACCGGCGGGCGGCGCGGAGAGGGGAAGCGCCGGCCGAGGGCGGAGCTGGGGAGGAGAGGGGCGGCGAGCCGCCGCAGACCCCGCCCCGCCAGAACCAACTCACCCCTTGCCGCCGGCCCCGCCAGGCTTCGGCCGCTTTCTGCGACGCTTGCGACCGGAGTCAGAGCCCCCGTCGACGCCGGCAGCTGCCCCAGACAAGTAACGCTTCAGGTACTCGGCCTTGGAGAGCGGCGGAGCTGCCGCCATGGCAGCGGCGACGGCGAGGAGACGGCTCGGCGCTGGGGCCAAAACTCTTGAACGCGAAACTCACGGCGGTGACACAAAGAGGCGGGGCTGGGACCGGAAGTGGCGAAGAGTGGTGGGAACTGTCCCCGGGCTAACAGGTGAGCGTTTTTGCAGCCTCACAAGGAGTGCGCTTACGTCCTTTGCCCTCTCCGTGTCCCTCTGCCGGCCCAACCACGTTTTCTGCTTGTCCATCTATCTGCCCCTTCAACATATAAGGCAGCTCCAGAAGCACCACAGTGTCGTCAAGAACGTGGGCTCTGGAGTGACAGTGTATCTAATCTTGAGTCTGGGCTCCGAAACTTCCTACCTGTAGGACCTTGGGCAAGTTATTTAATAACCTGGGGAGTATAATGGTATCTAACTCAATGCTTGCGAGGAATGAGATACTTTGCGTGAACTGCTTAAAACAGTGCCTGGCGCACAGTGTATGTTATTTGTATTAGTATGTGTTTAGGTTGCGGGGGTAGAGACTGCTCAAATAGGCTTCTAAGTACCACTCGAGAGGAAATCGAATTCCAAACCCAGTGTAATTACTGTGAAAAAATGTGATGGTTTCTAACTGTGAACTTCCCGTTTGACAGAATAGGTAGCCCGTAGCTACCTCTTGCCTAGGATCTTTCCAATGAGAAGGACCTACCTCTATTTTCAAAATACAGGGAAGCTAGAGAGGTTGAATTCCAATTCCCAAGTTTTGGAGAGGGGGGAGAGGTGGAGGGCAGAGACAGTACTTTTCTTCTTGTGAACATGAAGAGTTTTACATGAATTACCTCATTTAACTCACAGTTCTCAAGTGGTTTTATTATTGTGTTTTACAGATGAGAAAACCAAAGCTTGGGGAGGTTAAGGAACCTTAACCTTAACGAAGTTGGTTGCCCAAATTCACACAGCCAAAACGTCACCCTTGGTAGCAGAAGCTAGCAAAATGAGGTGCAAGAGGTAAATCCGAAGTTTGTGAAATAAAATATTAGATCGAATAGGTCCCTTATCTCAACATGTTAAATTTTTGTCAGTTTGAAAGCATATTCGTCAAGAAGATTTGTTATACTTTATAAATGCTCAGAATTTAGGATATGTGCTCAAAAAATGTTTATATATATTAAAACAGGTGTGGAGGTCATAGCCCTGACCCATGACCTTTCAACCACTGCATTATCCTGACTGGTCCAGCTCAAGCCCAGGAAGGAAAGCAGACTGGGTCTCTGAGGGCTTGTGGGGCCACTGACCAATACAAGGCTTCACTAGCTGGAGGGCGTCACAGGTCCCCCAGACACAACCCTGTGTTGGCTTCCAGTCCACTTTGGTGGATCTCAAACTGAAATCCAAAGCCCTGCCTCTACTACCCTGCTGTCAGCAAGCATCTGAAAACCTCATCTTTCTGCTCCAGTGAACGTTATCAGTACCCTCTCAGCCCCATCAACCCGTCCATTTGTCTTGAGTTCCACCACTCCCCTTCCAAATCAACACCCAACCTTGGCCTGACAAGACCCAAGCTCAGATCCTAAACCTGTCCACCTCATAGGGCAGCTGAGCAGGATCAAATGAATTTATGCCCAGTGGCACTGTCTGAGCTTTGCCCTCTGTTAGCTGCATCTAATAAAGCAAATGTGGGAACTATGGATTTGACCTCAGAAGTTCACTTTAAAGTCCATGAACACCGGGCTTTATTTTGTTCAGTTCTGTGGTGTGCCTGGCACACAGTGTTTACTCAAACATCTACTGAAGGAATAAATGAAATGCTAGCTCCAATCCCCAAACTGTCTACACTGGGGAAAATTTATTCAGGAGGTTGAATTCTACTAGCATGGATTCAAACAAGGACAGAGTTCAGAGGCCGGTCCTGTTGGAAAGTCATCACTTTAATGAGAACTTCTTCTCCTGTGCTGGACTCCCTCCCCTCAGAAGACTCTCTTCCTGTTGAAAGCCAGTATTTTATATTCCCCAACCAACTCCCAAACTCCAGATGTAGCTGTCTTCCATCTTCAGAGTTCCAACCCTAGAGAGAACATTATGTGGAGGGAGGGTAAAAAGCTGATGGGGAAAAAAGGGATAATGTCATGCCCCGTGGTTCATCTCTGGGTTTCTTCCCAGGCCAATTCAAAACCTCCAAAATACAGTCAAGTAAACCAAGAGGCTTGCATTTCCATCACAAACTGTTCACGAAACTGCCCACATCTCTCAGACCAGGTGTCCCCCCCAACACGGACAAGGCCTGGTGGGGAGGACACCACCAGCCTTTCCTGACAATAATAACCCTTCAGTCTGAGCAGCACTGGAGGCGGGCTTGGGAACTAACCATCGCTACCGCTGTGGGGCCAGGCCTGTCTCATAGCCCTCTGTCTTCATGTCATTGAGCCCTAGCTCCTCGTTCTGGTCAAATGTGCGCTTATAATGCTCCACCTTCATCTGAGGATCATCTTCAGGTGCATACACATTCTGCAAGGCCAAGGACAGACAATCAGTGCCTGTGCCACCCAGCTACCTGCACCCCCCCACCAGCTGGCTTCCAACTCCCACTTTCCCAAAAACGTAATGTTTTTTATTCTAAAGACTTCCAATTCCCCATAGCTAGGCTCAACTAGCAAGCAGCAACAGAGCCCAACAGAGTCCCAGGAATGGGACCGTCCAGGCCTAGGCAGAATTAGGGAACAGTCTACCTAAAAAACTTCCTATCTGCACTTTCTTATGATGGTCTTAATCATAGTTTTGCCTGACGAATAATAACTGCCCAATAAATGTTGAAGTTATTATAAATCACCCGAGTATCTCCCCATTCAGCTGAAAGCCTCTCTAGTTTCCTATTTCAGCCTCTGGACAAGGCACCATTTCTCCTCATTCCACAATTAGATTTTCAAAATGGCAACTCCATTGCTGGGGACAAGAGCTGGACTAGAGAGAGGAAGAGTCTAGGAGTATCTTTTTTCCTCTCGACACACACTGATAATCCCTCCCACCTCCCCCTACTTCCTTATGTTTCAAATTCTAAGATTCCTTGATAAAGAGCAGTTCATTCAGAATCAAGTCTCCAGTTTCTGGAGAAATAATACATATTCAAGGAAGGTCAGAAAATGTATCTCCATGCACTATCAGGGAAGGTCTTCTGTACCTGAAAGTAGCTGTTTCCTGCTGGATCGTTCATAATAAAGTGGGCCTTCATCTTACCCTGTAGGATCTAAAGGGGGGAGAATACAGGACATAAATTTCACATAGCTCCTGGTAGGAAGGCGCTATGTCTGCCAGACAAGGACCAACCCAATTTACATGGCAGAATCCCCGAAAGTTTCAGAAACTGCTGAAATGAGGTACCTCCCAAAGTGGAGTGGAGAAGACCTACAATAAGGACTGTACGGAACCTACTTAAGCACCAACCTGACATCCCCACCTCCTCTCCCATTCCGCACAGGCCAACAACTGCCCTCCCTCACCCCCAGCAGAAAGCTGCAGGAGGCCGTGGAGAAGTTGCCACTCCTGCAGGCTAAGGCCTACGGGGTGCCGGCCCAGTTGAGGGTGGAGGGAAAGGCAGCAAGGACAGCAGGTTAAGTGAATGTCTTGTTATTGTAAACAGACATACACACCCAGCTCTCTTCCCACACTCAGCTTTCAGAACACTGCCAGCCAAGTCATCCTCTTCAGGGCAGGAAACAGAACACCCGCTGATGGGAATCTGAGCAGCCCAAGAGGAAAAACCTAATGACTCTGGCACTGGGGTTACTTCCACAAAATGGCTAAGCGAAGTCCCCCACAATGAGCCCGACATGAATGAGATTCAGCTCCACTCCCGTGTTTCAGTCCTCTACAACTGACCATCCAAGACTATCAGACACGTGAGCAAAGCCCTAACCTTGAAAAACAGAAAGTTAAATGGAAAAACAAAAACAAACACACACACAAAAAAACCCAAGTGAACAAAAAACAACGTAAAAGGAAATGGAAACTATGCAAGGAAAATAAAACATCAAAAAAAGAAAAACCAACATTAATATTCTCAAGAGAAAAAAAAAATACCACATCCTTAAAACAGGCTGCTATTTAGAAAAGGAAGGACGGAGAGTACTCCAAGACCAAAAAAAAAGGCTCTTGGAAAAGAAGACAGTGGAAATGAAAAACCCAACTGAAGCTACTAGAGAAGAGGCTCTAACAACACAAGGGAGAAAACTGAGAAAGAAGAGGACATGGGATATCAGAAACCAGGGGAATCCCCAACATGTTGGTTAGATGTTCAGGTGGCAGGACAGGATAGGTGGCCTCTTGCCCGCTGGCGCCCCAGGACCACAAGTACTGAAGGGCCAGAATCATCTCACCTGGTCTAACTTCTGGCTAAACTCCTGCAGTTTCTCCATCTGGCCAGGATTGGAACTGTCACCCAGTGTGAAAGGGTTCTTGGTCACCTGCAACAAACAGCATCCGAATTGCTAGAATACTGACTATTTCTTAGGTATGACCATAAAGCTGGTGGGGAATGGCAGAAGGGTGCCCAGCCAGGGAAGCCCAGTCTCCACACCACCTTTCTGACCTAGGCAGCCACTGCTAAGAGCACAGAGATTACTCTGCCAAGATGACAACTGGCAATGTAAAACAAAAACTGTAATAATGTCCTTCCATTGGAAACTACAGTTCTCATTTGAACAAGAAATGCAAAATAAAGTGTAATTTACAAAGGCAAAATGCCTGACAACTGGGAATCAATTAAGTGAAATGATTCAAGAAAATAAATATACGGGCTAAGTCAACACACACATATATATGCTGGGGAGTTTCAGGTGCTGGAAGGACCCTGCTCCCCTCATTTTACAGTGAAATAGTGACTTACCCAAAACCACAAAGTATCTACATTGTCCCAGTGGTAGGACTGGGAGTTTCCATTCAGAATTTCCCATAAACTTATCTTCATGATCCAAAATACTATTTAAGTCTCTCAAATCAGCTTTAGGCAAAGAAATCCCCAGTTAACAGCTCCAAAAACTACGACGTGTGAGGCCTTCTAGCCCCTTCCCCGCAGCCACACTGCTGAAGCAGCCACGTGCTATACTCAGGTGACTTACCAGTTCCTGGATATCTTTCAGTAGCCCCTCCAGTGTGGTGAACTTGCCCCCGAGGACGGCCATTCCCAGTTCAAATTCCAGCTCTGGGATTTCCACACTACACGTCTCGGACTAGGAGATGAGAGATCAAATTAAACTTTAGATCGGAAGCCTCTTCAAGAAAGCTAATCAGAGTTCTCATGCCAAATTAATACCACTGCTGACAGTTCGGGGGGGGGGGGAAAGTCAGCTGCCCCAGTCTTCTTGGACTCTCCAGCTAAAGCCAGGCTCATTCCTATCCATGTGAACCACAGAAATGGAACCAACCTAATAAAAAGACATTCTGAGTCATGGCTCCAAGGTGCCAGATATCCTGTCATTAGAGGCCAGAGACAAGGGCCCTTACAGACACTGGAAGCAAAAAGCTGCCAAGTCATCAGAGAGTTTATGGGTCACCTTCTGAATGTGTACTTCTTACCGTGGATTAACTCTGCCGAGGGATCCTGAAACCTAGGGAAGTAAGGAGGTACCCCACAACCCCCGGATAGAATTTTAAAAAGACAATTTTCCCTAGAGACAGTCCATGTGAGGAAGACAGACACTTTCCCAAGCAGGGTGTTACCTTGAGCACATCTCTGGTCAGAGCTAAGGGATCTGTGATATGGAAGGTGATCTTGGTGCCCAAGGGCTCTACTGCTCCTCCAGATTTCACCTGCACAGATAACAGTAGTCAGAACACCAGCAGAGAAGATTCGGATCCTCACCTCGTGCCAGGGGGACCTCAGAGGATGGGCTTACACCTCCAATCAGGCCCCCTAACAGCTCCCAAGAACAGAGCCTTCTATACCAACAGTGGCAGCAGTCACCCAAACTAGAAACACGAAGACTTATCCCAAACTGCCAACACTCACTTTGTGAATGTACCTTTTTTAAAAAACTGACTTTGGGGTTGAAAGGGACCTTCAACTGCACCCAACACGTGGATGCACCTTATATTATTCTGGGTTCAGAATTTAAACAGCTTCTGCTTGAATACAAAGGTAATTTACAACCCTCTAAGGCAACCCATTCTATTTTCAGAGAAATCTAGAAAGTCTTTTATTAGATTCAAAATCTGCATCCCTACACTTCCAGACCTAAAAGGTGAGTCAAACAGTCTCTCAAAAAACAAAAACAAAAACGAAAACAAAAACACGAGGGGGGGCACCTCCCTCTTCCATATAACCAATCTTTAATGTCTTAAATGAGTTATGGTATCTCTAATTTTACTTCACTAATTGCCAGTTCCTTCAAGGGCTCCTCATCCTGCACTACATCTAAGAGAAAGACCCAGCTTCCTCCTACCTCATCCCAAAGCAGATTTAGAAAGGATCAAAGTTAAACAGGGGTCACCCTCGCCTTAGTCATCTTCCCAAACAATGGGGCCCACTCACCTCATTGGTCCGATGGCCACAGTTCTCGCAGTTGGTAGCCATGATGATAACCTCCTTAAAGTGGGGGATTTCTGGAAGATGGAGGTAAGGAAATTTGCTTCCACGGGAACAAGACCACCTTCTGGGGAAGAACAAACCCAAACTAAATGCACAACTGCTAGTCCTAGGACTATAGGAAAGGGATCCCAAGAAGCAGCCTAACAGTCCTCCAGAAGAGGGCAAGGTTGTGCAACCCATGGCAATCTTTGTTCACAAATATTTGAAGATATGACTCAGGCCAAACACAGGACCCTAGAAACCAGAGCCTAATTCTCTCTTTGAACCCAAAAGCCAAGGTACACAGTCTCATCAAAGGCAACACCTTCCTCCTCACTGCGCTTTCCTTGAAGGGAGGACTCCCCAGCCTGTATATAATCCTCATGCCCGAGTTAGACGAAGAGCAACCCAACTGCCTGACAAAAGATACGAACTAGCTTCATGTTGGTCTGAGCCGGAGCATTGCATTCTGGACAGTTTGTGTTGAACTGCAGCACCTGGAACACAACATGGGTCATAGGCTGAGCCCTGCTCAGGCTACAGACATTTAGTTGGTATGCTGGTGGTTGCCCATGTTGGGGGTGAGGAAGAGAGACTGAGTGGCGTCAGTCTCTGCCCACAACTCTGCTCCTTTCTCCACAGCAGCCAATGGACTCACTTCATTTCTGAGATCCTCCTCTTCTGGCTTCTCTTCTGGTGGTGCCTCAGCCTAGCATAGCAGAAATACAAATCACACGTTGGCACATATACCTCAACCTCCCCAACAGCCTGCCTTGGAGTGGGAGAGAAGACTCTGGTTTGCTTGTCAGCTGCCACCTCATGGGTTTAACAGAGAAACTAGGAAGCACAGCCCTAATACAGGGAAGAACAGAGCTTAAGATAGGGATCACAGCCACTGCCAACTTTTATTGTAAAGTTTATCCTAAGTCTTGACAGGAGCTAGATGAGATGCACAAACGTGTGGAGGTAGGGTACACAGGGTAGCAACAACAAAATAAGAGTCTATTGATTCCAAGCAATCCAAAAAGCAAGATAATGCCAGAGCATTCTTCTGGCTTCTTCAGTCTACTCACCTGGAGCCCCAGCATCTCTTCCTGCTGTACAGTCCGATTATAGTGTGTGATCACCAGGGCATGATCTTTCTGGGGAGCATGGGGGTTTTCCACAAAGCTGTTCCCTGAGGGATCATCAATGATCTGACGGATGGGTGAAGAGCAAGTAATTACAACAAGAAATCACGTATGATCCTCCGCCTGCCATCAGACCTCTTGGGCACCACAGTGGAAAAGTCCCAGGCAGTCTTAAGGGTCTCTCCTCCCCTAAATCTAGCACCTAGAGTTCCTCAATACTCACCAGAGTGAAAGGAGAGGCCACTTGCTTTAGCTCTTTCAATTTGACAATGAACTCATCAATTCTTTCAGCTACGGCTTCTTCGTTTGCCTGATAGGAAAAGATAGTAGACAGATAGTCATGAGGCTCCCCAGCCCTGGTAACAGACTTTACGCCCCTACTCCCTGTCATGCCCACATCACTTCCATTAGGAAGTCACCACCTGTCTCAGTCTAAGTAGGAACAGAGACTCAGACTTCCCAATAAGATATAGCAAGTAAGTCTGAAGTTTAGGAGTTGTGCCAAATGAGCTTCATTTTCTCACTCATTCAACCATTTAGGCAGGCTCTCATGCCAGGTTAGAGCTACAACAGTAAATAAACCAGAGTCCTCTCATGGGCTCCCCAGCCAGTCAGGAAAACAAATGACTAAATATGCAATTGTATTATTTCTGTCATAATAAATATAAGGTACAATGGAACACTCAGGAAGTATAGATAGATCCAAGGGGATTAGGAAAGGCTCTTCAGCGGTAATGTTATACTGCCTGTCTGAGAGGAGATCTGAATATACACTGGGGAAAGGGAAGTGAAAAGGATGGGAGACAGAACAAGGACAACATCCTGGCAGCGACAGCATCACCGTGTGTGTCCCCCAAAGTTCTCCAACATGCAGTCAGAGACAGTTCAGCTACACGGGAAGCCGAACACTCTATTCAGACATAAGACCGGTCGTTATGCCTTGAGCTGCTGCAATCAGAAAATCCCAGCTCACCCTTCGTGCGGGCTGATCCTGCTCGAGGCCAGAAATAGCACGGCTGATCAGTCCTTCAACAGTGGTCAGAGCTAGTGATTAAGAACAAAAGACACATGAGTCTTGACTATGCTATCAAGTGCCTGTATGACTCTGAGCAATTCACTTGGAACTCTGTGGGCTTTGATTTCGACTATAAAATGAGGAGGCCCGGAACAAGGTTCCATTCATCTCTAATAGCAATGATGCTAAGACTCTCTAATGAACACATTACAGCCTTACTACCACAATCTACTGTCTCAAGCTGTTTTATCTAAGCTTTCTGTTTATGTTGAACCAATGAAGGTCACCGTGATAACACGGCCAAACCCATACATCAGCCACCAGACCTGGCACCCGGGTTTTTGCAAAAAAGTAAGATTGCAGCCAGGCATCAACAGTCCAAATACCCTGAACCTTATACCTACCTCCCTTCTGACTAAAGGCAGGAATTTCAAAATCCAGCTCCGGGATCCTTGTGGTGGCAGAGTCTGTTTTCACCACTTCTCTGTTCATGTCCTGGGCAGAAAGAAAAACGTTCAGTCCAGAGAGGTCAGCAGTACAGCTTCTCAGGCAATACCAGACCCCAGCCCAGCAGTTTCTTCCTCTCTCCATTGCAGGGGGTCCAGAATACTCCTGCAGAACAGTACACCTGTGAAGCCAGCTGCCCAAATGGTGAGAGTACTATTGAAAACAACTACTGCTCATCTGATTCCCAATGACAAAATGTAATTACAAAGCATTTTCACAAGACTTATCTCATCTGAGCATCTGACAGCACCAACTGCACTTTAGGAAGGAGGAAACTGAGGCTTGGGCACATAGGAGTACTTATTCGAGGTCGGACGAGAGCTCTGACTCCGGTGCCCAAGCCTTCTCTAGAGCATTAGACTGCTCTGGGGTCCTCTCACCTCCTGGGCCCTGACGGTCAAAGTGTAGCGCACTCCCTGATCCTGGATCCTGCCGGCCGACTGGATCTCCGTGTTGTTCCAGCCACAGTGCTCACAGGAAAAGGAGCTCACGATTATTTCTCTGAAGAAGGGGATCTTGGTGAGCAGGAGGCGCGTCGTGCCCTGTGGAAGCAGAAAGCAGCTAGGAAGAACCCATGAAGCCCCAGTTCCCAACTGGGCCCACCTCGCCGGGTCGCCGACCCCACTTCGGCCCAACCTCCCGCCGCCTCGGGCCGGGCCCCCCGTCTTACATTGCGGTAACAGTTCATACACAGCGACTCGATCTCGGTGGGCTGCTGCTCCTCGTCCTCAGCGCTGATAGGCCGGAACAAGTGCTCGGGGGCTGGAGCCCCGGCTGGGGCGGGCGAGGGGGCAGCAGTAGGCGCCGGGGACCCCGGCTCCACAGCCCCGCTCACCGCCATGGCCCACACGCGCACAGCGAACCTCCACTTCCGGCTTCCGCTCCTCTCGTGGCCCCACCCCTTCCTCCGACACTTCCACCAGCTGCCGTCCCGCCCTTTCTTAAAGAGGCCGCAGACTCTGGGCCATCGGGAACGTCGGACAAGGTTTCTGCATTGCTGGGATTCTATGGTCTAGACTTCCAAAGCCAGACTGATTCAGGCTTCGCCTCCACCTCTATTCAGGCGTTACTTCCCCCAGGACGTCCTCTCAGCCCCAGGGCACTGTTTCGCTCATTCGCAACAGCTCCATCCTACAGGGTTCTAACCGTTGGTCCATAAATCTGACTACAAGAGACTTGATAGCAAGGGGCTTGGCTTGTCCCTCCGAACGCCTGAGGAGGTGCGTTTGGACCCCGGCTCAGGCTCCCATCCACTGTTGGGACGTTGCTTCAGTTCTTGATCCCCCTCCCTCAGTCCCTCAAGTATTCTCTCCCTTTCTGTTCTCACTGCTTATTTCTGCCCTCATAAACACGTGCCCAAATTCCAGCCTCAAATACACAGTCCTCATTTTTACTCCCACCCCTACAACCCCAGCACATTAAACCCCAGCTGATTCACCCCTCACAGTTTCCTAACAACAACAAAAACACCTCTTTTTGTGGTTAACTTTCCTTCCCAGTACCTCCTCTCCCTGAGCACCTCTCACCCAGTTCTGTTGCTAAATCTAGGGTGTCAGGGAAGAGGTCCAGCCTTCGGGCATGATTAGGCCAGATTCATATGGGGTGCTGAGAACCCTATGCAGGGCAGGCTGCAAGCGGAGGAAAGGGTGCTGGACAGGACCTTTCAAAGGTGCTGGACAGGGTGTATTTATCCTTTAGTCTCCCCCCCCCCCCACTTCAACCATCCCCAATTTCACAGTTCCCAGGGGGATCTATGAGGACCTTTGTTGCCCCCAAGTGAGTCTGTAAATGGGAATTGGAGAGTTTAAGATTAGTAGTTCTCAGGGGCGCCTGGGTGGCTCAGTCGTAAAGCATCTGCCTTCAGCTCAGGGCGTGATCCCCACGTTCTGGGATCGAGCCCCACATCAGGCTCCTCCACTGGGAGCCTGCTTCTTCCTCTCCCACTCCCCCTGCTTGTGTTCCCTCTCTTGCTGGCTGTCTCTCTCTCTGTCAAATAAATAAATAAAATCTTTAAAAAAAAAAGATTTGGAGTTCTCAAGAAGAGTTTCAGTTGTAAGGAGGCCATTCAAGATCTGGAACTGCAGGAACAAAGGAGACAGGCCGCCTCAGGAGCCTGCACTTAATACACAGGGTCCTGTGGTAAGGTTGGTGAGCAATACAGGTGCAGAGAAGGGTCTCTAAGCCAGGCCCACACCCAGGCATGACAGACAGCTGTCATCTAAGGCAGAGCCTAGCCAGAGCCAGGACACTCTGACAGACCTGCATTGGGAGAGGGTCCCTGAGACAGAGCGTTGAGGGATTGGAATGAGTGATGGGTGTGCTTTGGGGATAGTGGTGAGGCCACTGCTTTCAGACAAGACTCGGATAAGAGTCACACCAGGCAAATAAGCTTCCACCGTATGCCTGTATTTCATGAGTCAGAAGTCTAGGCTTCAGCCTGGGAGTCAGAAGTGAGGAGCCCCAGATGCAGAGGACACGCAGGATGTTTTCCCGAGGCTTTAAGAAGCCCCCACAGTTTGGAAGGCTTGGTCAGCTGTTTAGATATAGATCTATGTAAGGAAATGCAGGCTCTGCTCCCTCCCATCACAGCCCCCACCATTTGTATCCATTGGCATCAGAGCCAGCAGAGATATGTACACGCACCTTGACATGCTCTCATCATATTTTCCTTCCTTCTCCCTTCTCTTCCCCCAACAGAAGCTGTCATGGCAGCTCTGGGGAGAAAAGAGCTCCTCTCCCATAGACCAGCTGTAGCAGCGGCCACCAGGTGGCCAGAAGTGATCAGAGTCAAGCCCCAGGAAGAAGAGGCACAAGCTTCCAGCACCATGGCAACAGGCTTGCACATAATTACCTGCACATAGAGTGCCTCTCTCCCTCCCCACTCCCACCATCCCGGAATGGAGCAACTCATGAGGATTCCCAAATGAACACGGGAGCTGGGTTTGCAAAGCCTGGTGACTGTAATGCATCCGGATGGGGGAATCGCAGGAGACTGGATATGCCAGGGACAACAGTCCCTTTGGTGGCTTCGCCCATCCTTGTGCCGCGCCCTCCACCCTCTGCCCAATAGGCCACTGTCAAGGACTGAGCCAGGTGCTCAGATCCTGGGCTTGGACAAGGAGCTGGGAAGTGAGCCTGGATAAGTACACCCTCAGGGCTCTTCTAGATGGCTGAGACCACGGTCATGAAGGCTGTAGTTGATGTCTTCCCACAGGTCTTCTAGACGGGCCTGCAGCTTGCTCCGGGCCTCGCTGCTGTCAGCTTGGCGAAACTCTGGGGCGAAGGCACTGTGACCGGGCGGGGGTGGCGCCAGCTGCAGCTGGACCTCCTCGGTCTCCTGGTCAATGGCATGGGTGAAGTCAGCGATCTGCAGGAAGGTGTCCTGGCGGAAGGCCTGGAGTCGCTGGCGCACCTCCTGGGACAGTATCTGGGGGTCGGGATTGGCCCCTTCCCCCGCACTGTCACCGCCGGCGCTGGCAAAAGCACTGAGCTCTTCCCGCAGCTGGTCCAGGTTCTGCTGGATGCGCGCGTGCAGAGCCTTGGCCTTGAGTGTGAGCTTGTGCGAGAGCGTCTGCACGCAGCGGCTGAGGCGCGCGGGGCTGGCGGCGGCGTGCGGAGCCACACTGCGGTGCAGCTCCTGCACTTGGCGCCCGATGCCGGTCACCAGGCGCTGGGCGTAGGGGTGGAAGAGCTCCTTGACGCGGCTGGTGTGATGCACCACGCGGTTCTGCAGCTCCTGAAGCAGGCCCCGCGCCTCGTCCATGCCGCCCAGCAGCTGCGCCTTGGTGCCCTCTCCGACCACGCGCAACTGCTCCTGCAGCTCCTGAACGCGCAGCGCCACCTGCTCCATCAGCTCCACGGTGTAGGGCTTCAGCTGCCGCCGCAAGCCCTCCAGGTTCCAGCCCACTTGCTCGTGCGCCTCAGCCATGTAGGGCTCCAGGCGCGCCCTCACCTCCGCCAGCTCCTCCTGCAGCTGCTGCCGCATGCGCACCGGGTCTTGTGGGAGCCCAGGAGGCTCTCTCCCCTGCCCACTGAGGGGGCCCAGCTTTTCCAGGAACTTGTCCATATTGCTGAGGTCTTGCTCAAGGCTGTCTTTCAGGCTCCTGGGGAAGGGGACAGACATCCAGACCATCATACTGCTAGCCCCACCATCACCTTTGCCCCAGAGACATCTCTTACTGATGATCATCTGGGGAAACCAAGGATGCAGGGTGGTGGCCCAGAGCCAGGGCTCCAGTCCTAGCTGCGGGCCAACCACACAACTCCTCACACGGAAGTACAAACACGTGGCACGTGCAAATCCAGACCAACACTGCCCAAGGAGACACAGATGGGTCTGGACTCTCACACAATCCTTTCATTCTGGGAGCCACGGTGGGGGTCCCCCCCACGGCTCCCAGGTCCCCTGCCTCAGTGCGCAGTGGGCAGCAGCTATAGTCAGATCAAGGCAGAGTTGGGGACGCCACTGTGGGCAGAGGGGGCTGCACAGCCCAGGAAGGCCAGGGACGAGGCAACCCGAGCACCACTCCATTCCTCTGTCC
This sequence comes from Ursus arctos, assembly GCF_023065955.2. Lineage (NCBI taxonomy): Eukaryota > Metazoa > Chordata > Mammalia > Carnivora > Ursidae > Ursus > Ursus arctos. Next base: position 12,635,743 of record NW_026622897.1, read on the forward strand.
CAGTGCGGACTAAGGAGATCAAGGAGTCAGAGGCAGCACACCATCCCACTGCTCGGCTGTCTCCTCCCTGCACCTACACCCCTTGTCCTAGCCACTCACGTGGGTTCCCATGCCAGCTTTTGCTGCTGGACCCGTGCCACCTTTCTTTTGTCCCCGCTGCTTTGGCTGAAGTAGTCCCAGAAGGCTTTCTGTGTCTGGACAGTTGCAAACGCTGTGGAGAGGGATGCGGTGGTTAGAGGCTGGGTTTCCTCCCCCAGGGTGGACGGGCCCCCCTCAGTCCAGCCTCCACGTTGAAGTCAGGGTTGGAGACCCACCTGAGAGCAGAGCCAGAGCCCAGGTCAGAACTGCAACCATGCTTGCTGTTGTCTACTCAGAAAGAAGGTGAACTGAGGCCGGTTAAGGTGAAGAAGCAAAGGAAGGACATCTCCCAGATTTGCCACAACCTGCGCCAGATCTGTTAACCCTTCCCTGAGATATGGGAGCACAGAGCTGCCGGGGCTGATGAGGACCGATCTAGATGAGCATGGCAGGGAGGGAAGGGTGTCTGCGGGAGAGGGGGGCTTCTTTTTCACCTGGATCACACAGTATGGAGTGTGGAGCTCATACTGCTTTGTAGAGTTTCCCCCACCACCCTCCCAAGACCCCACGAGCAGCTCCTTCAGCCTCTTCTGCCATCACTCCCTTGCTCACCTGTCTTCCTGCCTCCACTCCACAGCTGGGAAAGCTGAGGGATCCCAAGGGGGAAGAGGCGACTCTGCCAAAGGGGTCCAAGAGGACATCCTTAGTGCTTGGTTCCCACCCCCAGCTCTCTGCTGAGACCCCAGCAGTCCCCTCCCTGAGGAATCTGCCCCGCATCCTTCCACCCAGCACCCGCTCACCTGCTCAGTTCTGGGCACAGAGAGCAGACATTCAGCTTTATACTCCAGGGGCCTGGGCCTCTGGCAACAATTGCCCTGAGTAAACACCACGTGGAGGTTCAAAGAAGGATGACCTCAGCTGCCTCCCGGGGCTCACCTCCTGCCCTTCCCTGGCACCCAGAGCGTTAATGAGGTATCAGGGGGCTGCTCCAGCAGAGAGGTGCTGCTTGGAAAGACTGTCAAGGAGTAAGGCTGAACTCCTCACCCAGTTCCCCCCAAGTCCCATGACCTTCACTCTTCCCTCTGACCAGCTGGCTGACCCCACCAGCAGAGGAAAGCCTATCTACTGAGGGCCCTGCTCTTACTCAACTGCCCAGGGGCACGGTGCCCTAGCCAGACAGGGACAGTGTCCAGGGACCAGCCTGAACCCGAGTGGCTCTTGACAGCTTCACTATAGGCCCCTCCGGCAGCCTGGGAAGAGCCAGCATTTATAGGGTTAAGGGTGCTCCCATCTTCCACTTTATGAAATAATCCAGGAACTCCAGGGAAGTCAGATGTGACAGGGTGAAGGCCATGAGAGGCATCAGGGCCAGGGACTCTGGGCCCAAAGAATTGGAACAAGAGGAGGATTCTTCCCACGGGAAAGGCTGAACTGCACCCCCAGGGCCTCTGAGGAGGGGACGCCCTAGAGCTGGGACCTTTGATGACATGCCCACTCCATATACTTAAACACACATTCAGGAACTCCTGATTGTTGCTCCTGAATGTATCTTGAATCGGTCCCCTGTCTTCCATTTCCCCTACCAGTCACATCACAGCCACACTGGCCTCGCCCCTTGATCACGTGCACAGCCTTGGACAGGTGTCTCTGCCCAAGTCCTGCCTACTCCGTGCGTCCTCGGCTATGGCTCTGCCGTGGCTCCTCCCAGCCCACTCCGGGGGTCTCATCTCCTCCCACACAGCACCCTGGGCATTTCCTGAGCATGCCATCTCTTTCAGGACCCTGAGCCTCCCTACATGCTCTTCCCTCAGTCTGAAAAGGCCTATCCCTTGGGGAACCTATATTCTTTGTCTTTTCAGACTTGGTTTGAATTAGTTAGGATTAGTTAGAATCACCATATTATCCAGCAGTTCCACTTTTGGGTAGATACCAAAAGGAATTGAAAGCAGAAATTGGAACAGGTATCTGTACCTCCACGTTCCTAGCAGCACTATTCACAAGAGTCAAAAAGGGGAAACAGGCGCCTGGGTGGCTCAGTCTTTAAGCGTCTGCCTTTGGCCCAGGGCGTGATCCCAGGGTCCTGGGATCGAGCCCCACATAGGGCTCCCTGCTCCACTGGGAAGCCTGCTTCTTCCTCTCCCACTCCCCCTGCTTGTGTTCCCTCTCTCGCTGGCTGTCTCTCTCTGCTAAATAAATAAATAAAATCTCAAAAAAGGGGGGGGAACAGCCCCCAGTGTCGATCGGCAGATGAGTAGACAAACAAAATGTGGGATATGTACACGATGGAATATTATTTGGCCTTAAAAGGGAGGGAAATTCTGATCCATGTCATAACATGGGTGGATCTTGATGACATTATGCTAAGTGAAATAAGCCAGACACAAAAGAACAAATCTTGTATGAGTCCGCTTAAATGAAGTGTTTAAAATAGTCAGAGGCAAAGGCAGAAAGTAGATTAGAGGTTACCAGGGATGGGAGAGGCAGGAAGAAGAGATACATTGTTTAATGGCACAGGGCAGGGGTGCCTGGGTGGTGCAGGCAGTTAAGCCTCTGATTCTTGGTTTCTGCATCTCAGGGTCATGAGATCGGGCCCTGCGTTGCGCTCAGCACAGAGCTGGCTTGAGATTCAGTCTCCCTCTGCCCCTCCCACTTGTTCTCTCTCTCTAAAATAAATAAATAAACCTTTTTTAAAAATGGCACAGAGCTTCTGTTTGGGAAGGTGCAAAAGTTCTGGGGGTGGTCAGTGGTGCTAGTTGCACAACAGTGTGAATGTACTTAATGCCACTGAAGAGTTGTGCACTTAAAAATAATTTTTATGTTATGCATATTTTATCATATATTTTTTAAAGGCATTTTTGGTATTCTAAATTTTGGCAGAGGTTATGGTATAAAATATAGTTGCACTATAGTGTCTGTAAATTGGTATCATCACCATCACTTTTTTTTTTTTAAGATTATTTATTTGAGAGAGAAAGAATGTGCAGGGGAGGGGCAGAGGGAGAGGGAGAGAGAGAATCTTAAGCAGACTCCCCACTGAGTGCAGAACCTGATGCTGTGGGGCTCCAGGCGGGGCTCGATCCCACAACCCTGAAATCCTGAGACCAAGACCTGAGCCAAAGTCAAGAGTCAGATGCTCAAACAACAGAGCCACCCAGCCGCCCCTCATCACTATACCTTCTCAGTTCTTGTCTGTAATGCAGAAGAGACACCTGGAACCGTATTTCCCAGAATCCCCTTCCCTCTCTGGTCCCAGGTTAGAGTCAGTCAGTGTGAGAGGCAAGAGGAGAGATGGTTATTCTTCCTTGGTAGTTGCAGGCAGATGCATAGGCAGACAGACTTGAGGTTGAAAGCAGCTTCTGGATGACCTTCTTAAGACTCACACTTATTGGTTTTGTAGCCTAGGACAATTAGGTGACCTTCTCATTTATAGCTACTGACAGGTGAACTTTTGAGCATCTCTCCTTCAAGTGCTAGCTGCGATGATCACTCCTCCAGCACTTCCAAGAGTTTATAAGCCTTCAATTCTCTATATTAAAGCCTCTCGCACTTAAAATACACACAGTGGCTTCTGTTTTTCTGACAGAACCTACATTAATACAAGAGATGGAAGCAAGACACATTTGTGCTTCTCTATTTGATACCATCTTATTGTTTTAGTTTCTAAAATGTCTGGGTTGGTTGGAGGTTTTTGTGCTTGTGTATGTGTTATGGGCTTTGTGTGGGGGATCATTTGAAATAATTGTAGACAGCATACATTTCCTAAGAATAAGGACAATTCTGCATAAACGTGATACCATTATCACACCACGAAAATTGGCATAATTCTTTAGTGTCACCTACCCGATACTAAATATTCAAATTTTCCCAATTCTCCCAAAATGCCGTTTGCCGCCATTTTTTCTTTCTTTTTTTCCCTTCTTCTTAAATTCAGGATCCAACACATCTTATCAGGTTGTTCTGCTTCTGTGGTCTTTTATTCATTTAGAACAGTACTCCCCAACCCTTGACATTCGCTTCTTCTGAAAAGTCAGGGGAGATGTCTTATAAAATGTTCTGGGTTTGACTGACAGTTTCCTCATCTTTAGATTCAGGTTAAACAGTTTTGGTTCCAATCTTTGGATGTGAATACAAGCTTCCTAAAAGCTCTTGCTTAAAGAAGAAATCAGTTACCACATGTAGATGGAATGATAGAATCTTTTTTAAAAATTACTATTTTGCAGCCCTCAGATAATATTTGATGCAAGCAAGGATTATCAATGAATGCTAAAACCACAAGGTGAACAATCATTGAGGAAAGGGAAGCTCACATGCCTTCCAAGTATCACCCCACAGAGACGACCTATTAATTATTGTGTTTTTCACAATGAAGAAACCTGGTGGGTCATTTTAACCAAGTGATCACAATTAGCTTCACCAAGTAGCAGGACAGCCTGACATCTTGTATCTCTCGATGTAGTGCAATAAGAAGGGCCAGATAGGAAGTATTTTGAACCAGATTATTTCCACATGAACCTGTGTGCACTTCCTTTTCCCTCATGTTTCTCTGTTGCTTAGTAGCTCATACTCTCAACTGAAGTTTTAGAAGAGAGCTATTCATTTGGATTTTTTTAAATCCAGGAATTTCCCAAATAATCTGGATGTAGAGTAAAAATAATTTTTTAAAAGGTACTAAAGATTAAAAGGTACCTTATTCTTGAATGTTCTGTGAGAGCAGTTTTGCTATAAACACATGAAATACACAAACATATGGATTTCACATAAAATCTCAACATGCACCAAATGAGATTTCTTAGGCAGCTTTTCCTCTTGTGACCTGTTCTTCAAGGGAACATTAGTGACTCCTCATTCTAAATACAGAACTCCCTCAACTTAGGATGGAGTTCCTCCCAATAAACCCATCCCAAATCAGAAATATCGTAAGTTGAAAATACTATTGTAAGTTAAAAATATTGAGCTTCGCTGGCTCAGTGAGTGGAGCGGGCGACTCTTGATCTTGGGATTGAGTTCAAGTCCCCACTTTGAGAGTAGAGATTACTTAAAAATAAAATATCAAAAAAAAAAAAAAGAGAAAGAAAATACATTTAATACACCTAACCTAACAATATTGAATGATTGAACAGTGTGCTGAAAACGGTCATCACTGTATTGGATGTTGACCCTCGTGATTGTGGGGCCGACTGGAAGCCGCTGCTCACTGCCACTGCCCAGCATCAAGAGAGGGGACCGTACTCTGAATCTCTACCCTAAGAGAAGATCCAATTTCAAAATTGAAGTTTGGTTTTTACTGACTGCAGATCTCTTTCGCACCATCCTAGAGTCAAAAGTTGGTAAGTTGAAATTTGTAAGTTGGGGACCATCTGTGGTTAGTCAAACTTGTTGCAGATTGTTCTCCTTCGGTCTTATCTGCCAATAACTCAGGTGTAAACTGGGGTGGAGTAGTCTTAACTCAGTGTGTCAGCATCCCAGGGTCCATCCCAGAACATACCAGAAACATAGGTAGAATAGAGTAACCACTCATTAGGGATCAATTCTGCGTTGTTTTTACTTCTCTCACCAGGCCTAAATGCAAGTCCGCTTCAACAACAACAACATATATACCTCAAATGCACTAAAAAGGGTGGGGGGAGGAAGGTATTTAACACAGCCCTGAAATAGCCAGGCATGTTTAGTAGTGACCTGTGTAATCATTATTTTGTCTTGAAAGATGATCTATTTGCATTGTTTGTCAAAAAGGAAAGCAATTAAATAGGCCATCTAGAAGTGGAAAATATAGTCATTAAAATGAAAAAAAAATCATTTGGCTACGGTTGAAGAAATAATTAGTAAACTAGAAGGACAATCTGAGAAAATCACCCAGAAGGAATCATAAAGAGAAGGAAGATATGAAATGGAAGGTAAGAGACATGGAGAGCAGAATGGGAAGATCCAACATACGCCTACTAGGATTTCTACAAAGAGAATAGAGAGACTTTGGAAGAGGCAACATTCCCAAGAAGACAGCTGACAAATTTTGAAGATTGAAGAAAGATGTAACCTGAATCCTCAGTTGCAGGAAGAATCCTTGAGTCGTGAGTAGAATAAACGAAAACAAAATCCAAATCAAGACACATTATCGTGAATGTGAAGAACATCAAAGACAGAGTGTCTTAATATCAACCCAAGAGAAGGACTGATTATCTACAAAATGAAAACGATTAAATGGACAGCTGATTAAGCAGCGACATATCTTCAAAAAAAAAACCTGAAGATAAATTAATGGCCAGCCAAGAATTATGCTCGGGTAAGCTATTATTCAAGTGTAAGAAGTTAATTTCAGAGGAGAACCTAGAGCATTGATCACTCATAGATCCTTCCTGAAAAGGAAACAAAACTCAGAGAGGCGTGGGGTACAAATAGACACAGGAGGAAGGAATGAAATTAGTAAATGTTTAGGTAAATTGAAAACGCATTTGTCATTTTACATGAATTTATATAAACATGTATATTTAAATATACATATGCTTCAACCATATAAAACTAGTTCTTTGCTACTAAAAATTGGTCAAATACCGGCAATTTCATATAGTCCAACTTAACATAAAATATCTTTAAATGTAGCTCAGTCTCATTCCCTGCTGTGCTTCCAGTACTTAGAAAACTGCTTGTCACATGGTAGGGGGTGTCAATAAATAGATATCGATGAGGGGACTACTTTGGAGGAAGTGTTATAAACAAGGAGAACCTAAAATATTAGACCAAAGTAACGTGGAAAATGGGAAAACAGAGATCAAAGTTAAAGCATTCTGCAGTCTTTGCATTATTCAGTAAGAAGACAGGGGTATTGATTATCTTTTAGACTTTGTGAGGTCAAGTAGGAATATTAAAATTTTAAGGATAACCCAGTAAAAGAATACAAAGAATGTATGACTTTCGAACCAGTGTATAGGAATGAGACTAAAGAACGCCAGGTTGACGTTTAGTAAAGGATGGTGGATTGATTGCATGCATTAGCCTGCGCTCTTTTCTGAAATCCCAATAAAGCAGCATTAAAGGGCACTTTTTAAAAAATGCATAAACACACAAAGAGAATACAGACAAGATATTTTGGAAGTTGGAAAGCTTCCAAATCGTCAAATGATAATAACTAAACATACCTGAGAAGATGAATTTTTCAGCAGCAATGGCGAGAGCCAAGAAACCCCCTAATCTGTACCCGTGAATGCCTTGGAAGCTCAGACATTAGCAGCGATGGATTCTTCTAGAAGTATGGGTGATAGTGGGGCTCTAGATGTGGCAACCGGTTGCAAGTCTGTTTGAGAAGCAGACATCCTCCCCAACGCCACTCAGCTGGGTTACAGCCTTCCCCCAAAGCAGCAGGAAACCAAAGGTTTATTGCCCGGAGAGGTTGGGGGGGAGGTGAGGGGGGTCCCTGGCCTGCAGAAAACACAGTATTATTGGGGCCAGGATTCTTCTATGCAAAAAAAGAGGATTTAAGTAAAATTTTATATATTAAATTATGAAATGCCTCCTTCCACACCATTTTTTCCTTTGGCTAAACGTTGGCTGATTAGACTTTACCCTCCAGGAAGGAGACTGGAACATTCTCCTGAGAAATTTGGCTACCCCAAGAAAATAGGACAAAAGAAACACTTTTGGGGGTTCTTTGTGGTCAAGATCGTCCATCCTAAAGTGAGTCATGGACTCAAAGCTTCATATCAGTTTCATTTTTTTTCTAGTTTACTATGAAAATTGTCATACAGAAAAGTACAGTAATCATCCTTACACTCACCACCCAGGTTCAGTAACTGTATATTAATAATATCTTAATTAATATTTTGTCATGTTTGCTTCCTCTCTCTGTATGTGTATTTCATATGTATGCTTGATTTCTGCTCCCTAACCTGCTCCCCACTATTTTTCGGATTTACACAACTGGGCAGAATCTGGGGGTAAATCATTGAAACGTATAGGAAACCAAATAGACAACAGCAGAAGACAATTATTAACTGCAAGTAAAAAAAAAAGTACTGGAAAAATTACCATAGTAAACCACATACGAATAGCATGTACATAATCATGATAATATAAATACTGGCTATGATATCATAGTTTAAATAAGACCTATGACATAATAAACTGGAAAGTGTGTGTGTGTGTGTGTGTGTGTGTGTGTGTGTGTGTGTAAGGTGTGTATATGTTAAAGAGAACCCCATTTTTATTTTTATTTTTTTTACTTAATTAATTTATTTTTATATTTAACCTCCAGACACAAGTTAGCCCCCTATGTCATGTCTGGGGAACTGGGTTTTATTTTAATTTTTTAATTTAAATTGAGAACCCCTATTTATTGACCATAGTGAGCAAGCATAAGCCTAAAGATAAGATAAGCCTAAAACTGGGAAATCAGAAAATAATAACAGAATTTTCTAAGAGCCAAAAGGTGTCTATGCAGAGGGGAAAATGGGGATGAGTTTAAGGGATTTTTACTTTTTTATCCTAACTTGTAGTATTGTTTGAGTCTCTAAACTTGAAGTTCGATAAAATAAAAACTAAATTTAAAAGTACATAAAATTATTTTTTAAAGAAACATAAGACCAAACACAATAAGACCATAATTATTTTTTAAAGAAACATCATAAGACCAATAGAAGGGCAAACAGGAAGACAAAAGTAGCAAAAAAATACCATGGTAAATAGAAGATACAAAATACTATGATAGGAATCAATCAGTAATCCCAATAGAGGGGAATGGATTAAACCAGCCCGTAGAGCACCAACTCTGGAGTGAGACAGTGTGGGTTACAGTGCTGACGTCGATTAGCTCTGTGGCCTCAGGCAAGTTACTTAACTTCTCTGAGCTTCAGTTTTCTTATTAGTAAACTGTGAATAATTATAGTACCACCCTCATAGGTTCTGTGGGAAATGAATGTTTTAATACATTGAAACATGAAATAAAAACAGAGCACTGCTTGGCACATTGTAAGTGCTGCATGAGGGTTTACTGTTGTCATTAGTGACAATTCACTTTACAAAAATTAGATTTTATAAAAATCCCAGTCATTCACGACGTAAAGGGGGATACTGAAAATATAACATCAGAGAAAAGCTAAAAAGTATAGCAGGGGAGAGGAACTTTAAAAGCTCATGCCAGACAAAATTTAACAAAAAGAAAGCAGATATAACAATATAATATTGGAGCACATAAGCTTTGAGGCAAAAAGGATTAACAGAAAGGAAAAAATTTACCAGGAAAAAAAAAATTTACCAGGTAAATGAAATCTAACGTCATAACCTCTAAAGAGAGAAACCGAAAAGCCGCCGAGTCTCAAAGAGAGCTTGACACGTTGCTGAGAGATTTTAGTACCCTTTTCTCAAAATGAATAGAATCACAGAAAAAGAAAAGATGTGAACAATAGACCACAAACCTGATCTATGTAAGAGCCCTGGACCTCAGGGAATACAGAATCCTTATGGTAATTGAGTACATACTAGGCCTCAAGGGAAATCCAAGTATTGCTCGTAATTGCAAAATAATATTAATAAAATAAATTGAAACAACAACAACAACAAAGGAAAACACCCTAAATGTCCATCAATAGATAGACGAATAAGTTCTGGTATATTCACAGAATGGAGTGCTACATTCGCTGGTAACAATGGACGCGTTCTAGAGAGACATGGATATATCCCCAAAACATAATGTAAAGTGAAAGAAAGCAAATTGCAAGAGGATACAAATAATTTTATATTGTTTCCATGAATTTTTATAGCATGTGAAACAGCACTGCTCATGAATTTGGCTCCATACATATATATAAAAGAGTAAAACCGTGGGTGGAAAGGAGACTCACCACCTTCCGGCTCATGATCGCCTTGGGGAGGAAAAGTAAATAGACCGGTGGGGTGGGGGGGGGGGTGGGGGGGGGAGGGTGGGAGGGGCGGCAGAACAGCAGGGACTTGCGCTGAGTCTACCACATTTTGTTTCTTCGAGAAAAGATTCTAAGACAGGGACGCCTGAGTGGCTCAGTCCGTTAAGCTTCTGCCTTTGCTCAGGTCGTGAACCTGGGGCCCTGCTCAGTGGGGAGCCTGCTTCCCCCTCTCCCTCTGCCTTTCCCCCTGCTTGTGCTCCCTCCCTCTCTCTCTCTGTCAAATAAATAAATAAAATCTTAAAAAAAAAAAAAAAGAGAAGAAGAAGAAGCAGCTGGACTGTGGAGGCCTGAGCAGAAGTGAAGAAAGGAAGGGACCTGAGCAGACCTGGGGTAGCTGCTTCGGGGAACGGGACAGGGAATTGAGCGGGAACTCCCAGGAGGCTGACCAGACCCTAGCCACAGGCCCACGGGAAGCTGGAAGCCTTGAATTCACAGCGGCAGAAATCGGAGCAGGATTTCTCTAACAGGGCTCCGCAAGGTGAAGCTGGAAAAAGCATAAGCCAGCTTTCGCTTTATTGTGAATGAGGTCTTGCCAGAGGAGCGAAAGAGAAAGACAGGGGGGACCAGGGACTCCAGAGAGACTTGAGGCACAGGCCAGGATTGAGGGAGACGCAGGAGCCCGGGAGGGTGGTGAGGGAGGGAGGGAGAGAACAGAGCCTTCCCCACACTGTGCACGGCCCCAGGATGTTCGAGAGAAACATGCCAGAGGCGGAGGCGCTCCGGGTCCCCCAGCGTGCAAGTGTTTGGTCACCTAAAATGAGTCGGAGGAAAGGATAGCAAAATTGAAGTCAATGCATTGAGAGGGAAGGTGTTCGGTCACATTTTCCACATGGATTTTGATGTCTCTAGGGTGAAGGCGAGCTCCCAGAAGAGATAGATGCACTAGGAGCCAGGCACCCAAGGCTCAGCAACGAGGGAGAGTAAGGAGGAGAGCCCCACAGAACCAGCCTCAAAGATTCAGTGGTCTGGAAACAGCAACCAGGCCCAAGGATCATCAGCTTCCACCAAGGAGGGCCGCAGGGGGACCAGGTGTCCTGAGCAAAGACCAGGTTCCAGAAAAGTCCAGGGAGTGGAGGGCGTGTCCTAGGCGAGGCTGAAGACACAGAGGGGTTTGCTCCAGAGGGTGAGGAAGGGAGGAAGCAGCAGGTGTGGCAGGAGTAAAGGCATGGAGGCAGGACGCTATGCAATCGTGTCCCGGGGGGTGGAAAACAGTGAAGGGTTCGGTCTGGCCAGCGCTCAGCACCAGAGCAGCCTGGGAAGGGAGCCTGGACACACCTGCGAGTCTTTCTGCCCTCAGAGTCGGGCCCAATACGATTTGAAAAACTTGATCACAATGACCCCTCTATTGAGCACCTGCCATGTGCCTGGTATTTACCTTTATCACCTGTAATGCTCCGAGGTAGGCACTGTTATCCTCATTTTACTTACAGAGAAACTGAGGCTCAGAAAGATTCGGTAACTTGCTCAGGGTCTTGCCCTGCGCGAATCCCGGGTCTGCCTGACTCTGGAGTCCATGCTCAACACACCATCTCATGCTCAGGATGAGAGAACCTTGCTCCGGGGACAGGAACCACAACAGAGCCTCTACCCTCCTTACTGGGAGAAGTCAGGAACCCACTGTGCTCAGAAGAAAGCCAGGTCCTGCTCCCTCACCCCAAGGGGTTTATGATTTGGGAGAAAGAGGGCTGTTGAAATGCAGGGAAGCCAGGGTCCATGTGTAAGCTGACAGGGACACAGGAACAGTAGCACAGGGCTAGCCAGGGGAAGGACAGCCAAGTCCAAGAATAGCTCTCAAGTTACCATCTCTCTCCCTCCTGGTCCCATCACACACGGCCCCCTCAGTCCCCCTCCTCTCCTGTCCCCTCAGAGATAGAACCAGCTCTAGCTACAGCCAGAACAGCAGGTCCTAAGGTCTTCGGCCTTGTCATGATGACCTGTTTACCCTCCGCAGTCCATGACCCATCACGACTAAGAGATGCCCCGTAGCTAGATGTTTGTGTCAGAAACACCTGCCGGTGATGCAACAGCTGGGTGGGGCCAGTGACGTGGACTCTAATACCACAGAATGTACTGGGCACGTTCTGAGTCAACACGGTGATGGCGTGCCAACAGAGATAAGAGGTTTGGTTGTTTATTCATTTGGGTTTTGTTTACATATATCCTTTTTCATCACCAAAGATTTGAAGCTACTGGCAGTGAAAATTTAGATGATGATGATGATGACGATGATGATGATGGAAGGGGGAGACCCTTAGGACCAGTGAAAATAAAAATAATAGCAGAAAATCTGCTAACCTGACAAGGCACAAGCCCTCTAAGACACAACCACAGAGGCCGTACGGGATGACAGCTGCCTTTCACATTGGTTTTGGGTTTCTGGAAGCCCACGAAGAGCGAAAATCAGTAAGTTACCTAATTGTCATCATCAGAAAAAGGAAGCACACCAGACTCGGAAAATAAAACTTTTCCAAATACTGAGTAGCTAACTGAATATCTCCATGGGACTTTATATACAGGGACCTTAGAACTGTATCCAAAGTCCCTGATCAATGGCAATTTTGCATCAGATCAAGGTGAGGTAGCCCAAATAGCTGAGCTTCTGGTGGCCTGAGCAGGTCTACGGCTGGGATCAGGAGTGCCTGACATGTTTGAGTAGGAAGTCCTGTCTATTAAAATATTAACTTATATCAATAGCTTTTTATTTTGTTAATATTTTAGAGCATAATGTAGAAAAAGTATAAAATATAGAGAAGTAAAAATATCATCACCCACGATTCCACCATCAGCTCTTGTATACCCTTCCATATTTTTTTTAAAAGAGAGTACTTTTTTTAAAAAGATTTTATTTATTTATTTGAGATAGAGGGAGAGTGAGAGAGAGAGAGCACAAGCCGGGGAAGAGAGGCAGCCAGCCCGTGTTGCACCTGTGTGTGAATTAGAACTGACCTCCCCATTCTCGAGACATGCTATTGCCTTCTGCCAGAAATTTGTCATAATCAATATACAGTTCCATAACGTCTACAGTATGAGAAAGCTGCCCTCGGAATTGGGCAGTGCACAGCTTGCGTAGCCATACATAACAGCCCTGAACTCAAGGCCCCAGTTACCACTACAAGTGAAGGTGAATGAGTAGGGTGGTATAAAATATGAAAGATTAGTTGAAATTATTTATTTATTTATTTATTTTTATTTATGTGACAGAGAGACAGCCAGCGAGAGAGGGAACACAGCAGGGGAGTGGGAGAGGAAGAAGCAGGCTCCCAGCGGAGGAGCCCGATGTGGGACTCGATCCCAGAACCCTGGGATCACACCCTGAGCTGAAGGCAGACGCTTAACGACTGCGCTACCCAGGCGCCCCAGTTGAAATTATTTTAAAATCAGGAGAAACTTTAGCTCCCTCATCTCACCTTGACGGAAGACTGGAAGTTTATTTTCTGAAAAGGGAAAGACTGAAAAAGCATGTCAGGCAGAGTTGAGAACAGGGTTGCCGTACTAGAAATAGAGGGATTAAACCAAAGGATTCCCTCTGAATGCTAAGCCTCATCCTGCTCCTTCCACTTAGCCCCGAGAACACTGGTACCCAGGCCTTTACCCTCCAGGCAGAAGAGTGCGAGAAACTTCCAAAAGACACAGGACCAACTCAAAAGGAAATGCCTAAATCCCATTACGTTAGGGACTCCCCAGCTAGACATTCCAGTGGCTCACCCAACAGTGACACTCACGTACTTGGAGCGTCATATCAGCTTTAAAATCCCCACTCTTGGGGAGTTAAGATGGCGGAGGAGTAGGGGACCCCTTTTTCAGCCGGTCCCCTGAGTCGAGCTGGATAGGTACCAGACCAGCCTAAATAACCACGGAATCAGCCTGAGACGCAGGATGATGCATCTGGATCTCTACAAATGAACATCTCCAGCGCTGAGTATTGAGGTACCAAGAGGGGAGCTGTAAACCGTGCACGGATATCGGAAGATAAACGGAAGGGGGAGGGAGCCGCCGTGTTTGGGCGCCGGGAAGCGGCAGCCACCTGCACGGGGGAGCGGGAAGACACACAGAGGGTACCCGCGAGAGAGCGGACTGAGACCGGTGAGCCGTGAACGCGCGCGCCACCAGGCATCTCCCGGAACACCGGAATCCCGGTGTGCTCACGGGATCCAGACTGAGACCGGGAACTCCCGGAGCGCGCGCGGGGCGGCTGGCGGCTGGCGGGCCACCTGCACGGGGGAGCGGGCGGACTCGCGGTCGGCACCCGCGAAACAGCAGACTGAGACCCTGAACCGGGTGCGCGCGCCACCAGGCTTCTCACGAAACTCCGGAATCGAGGTGTGCTCACCGGGCATAGACTGAGACCGGGAGACCCGGGAGTGCGCGGGGCGGCCGGTGGCTGGCGGCATTAGAAACACAAAGGACAGAGACGGGGCGGCCGGTGGCTGGCGGCATTAGAAACACAAAGGACAGAGACGCGCCGGCCCTGGAAGTGAGGGCAGGGTCGCCGAGTTGGTGCGCACATCCCGGGACGCCGCAGGGTTGAGCAGCACCAACAGTAACAGAGTTAAAGTGGCCAGAACATCAGTGGAGAACGGGCCGCAATCCCTCTGTTCTGCGACAATGCAGCCTCTGCTGCTCTGACCCTCAGAAGAGGCATAGCCGGCCGCCAGGGAAAGCCGCCAGAGAACAAAAGCCTGGAAATACCGGCTCAGAGAGTGCCCATCCCCATCCTCCCTCGCAGGGGACACGGAGACTCTACCCAAACAGGGTTGCCTGAGTATCGGCGCGGCAGGCCCCTCCCCCAGAACACAGAAGGCAGGCTGAAAAATCAAGAAGCCCACAACCCAGGCGCCTGGGTGGCGCAGTCATTGAGCGCCTGTCTCCGGCTTAGGGCGTGATCCCGGCGTTCCGGAAAGGAGTCCCTCATCGGGCTCCTCCGCTGGGAGCCTGCTTCTTCCTCTCTCACTCCCCTGCTTCTGTTTCGTTCTTGCTGTCTGTCTCCCTCTCTCAGATAAGTAAATAAATAAAATCTTTAAAGAAGAAGCCCACATCTCTAAGATCCCTATAAAACAAGGGGCACGGCCTGGGACCCAGTCAATAATTTTGGGCTCTGGAAACCCCGCAACCTCTCTTCATCAGAATGACAAGAAGGAGAAGCCCCCCCCAGCAAAGAAAGGACAGTGAGTCAGGGGCCTCTGCCACAGAAGTAACGGATATGGATGTAACCAAATTATCAGAAATGGAATTCAGAGTAACAATGGTCAAGATAATGAGTAGACTTGAAAAAAGTATTCAGGAAAATATTACTGAGAATATAGAATCCCTAAGGGCGGAAATGAGAGCGAATTTGACAGAAATTAAAAATTCTATGAGCCAAATGCAGGCAAAACTAGAGGCTCTGACGGCCAGGGTCACGGAAGCGGAGGAAAGGGTTAGTGAATTGGAGGATGGGTTAATAGAGGAAAAATTAAAAATAGAAGATGGTCTTAAAAAAATCCACGCCCACGAATGTTGGCTACGGGAGATTACTGACTCAACGAAACGATCCAATGTTAGAATCATCGGCATCCCCGAGGGGGTGGAGAAAAACAGAGGTCTAGAAGAGATATTTGAACAAATTGTAGCTGAAAACTTCCCTAATCTAGCAAGGGAAACAAAAATTCGTGTCCAAGAGGCAGAGAGGACCCCTCCCAAGCTCAACCATGACAGACCTACACCACGTCACGTCATAGTGCAACTCGCAAATATGAGATCCAAGGATACAGTATTGAAAGCGGCCAGGGCAAAGAAATTTCTCACGTACCAAGGCAAAGGCATCAGAATTACATCAGACCTGTCTACACAGACCTGGAATGAGAGAAAGGGTTGGGGGAGCATTTTTAAAGCTCTTTCAGAGAAAAACATGCAGCCAAGGATCCTTTATCCAGCAAGGCTGTCATTCAGAATTGATGGAGAAATAAAGACATTTCAGAATCGACAGTCACTAGCCAATTTCGTAACCACGAAACCAGCCCTACAGGAGGTATTACGGGGGGTTCTATAAAAGTAAAAAGGCCCCAAGAGTGATACAAAACAGAAAGTCACAGCCAATACAAACAAAGACTTTACTGACAACATGGCAGAATTAAAAGCATATCTCTCAGTACTCAGCCTGAACATTAATGGTTTAAATTCTGGTTTCAAACGCCACAGGGTTGCAGATTGGATAAAAAGAAATGACCCATCCATTTGCTGTCTACAAGAGACTCATTTCGAACCCAAAGATGCATTCAGACTGAGAGTAAGGGGATGGAGTACCATCTTTCACGCAAATGGACCTCAAAAGAAAGCTGGGGTAGCAATTCTCATATCAGATAAATTGGATTTTAAACTACAGACTATAGTTAGAGATGCAGAAGGGCACTATATTATTCTTAAAGGAAGTATTCAACAAGTGGATATGACAATTATAAATATATATGCCCCCAACAGGGGAGCAGCAAGATACACAAGGCAACTCTTAACCAGAATAAAGAGACATATAGATAAAAATACATTAATAGTAGGGGACCTCAACACTCCACTCTCAGAAATAGACAGAACACCCTGGCAAAAACTAAGCAAAGAATCAAAGGCTTTGAATGCCATACTCGACGAGTTGGACCTCTTAGATATATATAGAACACTACACCCCAGAACCAAAGAATACTCATTCTATTCTAATGCCCATGGAACATTTTCAAGAATAGACCATGTTCTGGGACACAAAACAGGTCTCAGCCGATACCAAAAGATTGAAATTATCCCCTGCATATTCTCAGACCACAACGCTCTGAAATTGGAACTCAACCACAAGGAAAAATTTGGAAGAAACTCAAACACTTGGAGACTAAGAACCATCCTGCTCAGGAATGACTCGATAAACCAGGAAATCAAAAATCAAATTAAACAATTTATGGAGACCAATGAGAATGAAAATACAACAGTCCAAAACCTATGGGATACTGCAAAGGCAGTCCTAAGGGGGAAATACATAGCCATCCAAGCCTCACTCAAAAGAATAGAAAAATCTAAAATGCAGTTTTTATATTCTCACCTCAAGAAGCTGGAACAGCAACAGAGGGACAGGCCTAATCCACGCACAAGGAAGCAGTTGACCAAAATTAAAGCTGAAATCAATCAAGCAGAAACCAGAAGTACAGTAGAGCAGATCAACAGGACTAGAAGCTGGTTCTTGGAGAGAATCAATAAAATTGACAGACCACTGGCAAGACTTATCCAAAAGAAAAGAGAAAGGACCCAGATTATTAAAATTATGAATGAAAAAGGAGAGGTCACGACGAACACCATTGAAATTGGAAGGATTATTAGAAATTTTTATCAACAGCTATATGCCAATAAACTAAGCAATCTGGAAGAGATGGAATCCTTCCTGGAAACCTATAAACTACCAAGATTGAAACCGGAAGAAATTGATTTCTTAAACAGGCCAATTAATTATGAAGAAATTGAGTCAGTGATAAACAACCTTCCAAATAACAAAACTCCAGGCCCGGACGGTTTTCCTGGGGAATTCTACCAAACATTCAAAGAAGAAATAATACCTATTCTCCTAAAGCTTTTTCAAAAAATAGAAACAGAAGGAAAGCTACCAAACTCATTCTATGAGGCCAATATTACATTGATCCCCAAACCAGGCAAAGACCCTCTCAAAAAGGAGAATTACAGACCGATTTCCCTAATGAATATGGACGCCAAAATCCTCAACAAGATACTTGCTAATAGAATCCAACAGTTCATTAAAAGGATTATCCACCACGATCAAGTGGGATTCATACCTGGGATGCAAGCGTGGTTCAATATTCGCAAATCAATCAGCGTGATACATCATATCAACAAGAAAAGACTCAAGAACCATATGATCCTCTCAATCGATGCCGAAAAAGCATTTGACAAAATACAGCATCCTTTCCTGATTAAAACCCTTCAGAGTGTAGGAATAGAAGGTACATTTCTCAATCTCATAAAAGCCATCTATGAAAAGCCTACTGCAAATATTATTCTCAATGGGGAAAAGCTGGAAGCCTTTCCCTTAAGATCAGGAACACGACAAGGATGCCCACTCTCGCCACTATTATTCAACATAGTACTAGAAGTCCTTGCAACAGCAATCAGACAACAAAAAGGGATCAAAGGTATTCAAATCGGCAAAGAAGAAGTCAAAATGTCTCTCTTCGCAGACGACATGATACTCTATATGGAAAACCCAAAAGAAGCCACTCCCAAACTATTAGAAGTTATAGAGCAATTCAGTAACGTGGCGGGATACAAAATCAATGCTCAGAAATCAGTTGCATTTCTGTACACGAATAACGAGAACGAAGAAAGAGAAATCAGGGAATCCATCCCATTTACAATAGCACCAAAAACCATACGTTACCTTGGAATTAACTTAACCAGAGACGTAAAGGACCTTTATTCTAGAAACTATAAATCACTCTTAAAAGACATTGAGGAAGACATAAAAAGATGGAAAGATATTCCATGCTCATGGATCGGAAGAATTAACATAGTTAAAATGTCCATGCTACCCAGAGCAATCTACACTTTCAATGCTATCCCGATCAAAATACCGAGAACGTTTTTCAAAGAACTGGAACAAATAGTCCTTAAATTTGTATGGAACCAGAAAAGACCCCGAATCTCCAAGGAACTGTTGAAAAGGAAAAACAAAGCTGGGGGCATCACAATGCCGGATTTCGAGCTGTACTACAAAGCTGTGATCACAAAGACAGCATGGTACTGGCACAAAAACAGACACATAGACCAATGGAACAGAATAGAGAGCCCAGAAATGGACCCTCAGCTCTTTGGGCAACTAATATTTGATAAAGCAGGAAAAAACATCCGGTGGGAAAAAGACAGTCTCTTCAATAAATGGTGCTGGGAAAATTGGACAGCTACGTGCAAAAGAATGAAACTTGACCACTATCTCACACCATACACAAAAATAAACTCCAAATGGATGAAAGACCTCGATGTGAGACAGGAATCCATCAAAATTCTAGAGGAGAACATAGGCAGCAACCTCTACGACATCAACCTAAGCAACCTTTTTCATGACACATCCCCAAAGGCAAAAGAAACAAAAGATAAAATGAATTTATGGGACTTCATCAAGATTAAAAGTTTCTGCACATCCAAGGAAACAGTCAGAAAAACTAAGAGGCAGCCCACGGAATGGGAGAATATATTTGCAAATGACACTACAGATAAAGGACTGGTATCCAAGATCTACAAAGAACTTCTCAAACTCAATACACGAGAAACAAATAAACAAATCAAAAAATGGGCAGAAGATATGAACAGATACTTTTCCAATGAAGACATACAAATGGCTAACAGACACATGAAAAAATGTTCAAAATCATTAGCCATCAAGGAAATTCAAATCAAAACCACACTGAGATACCACCTTACGCCAGTTAGAATGGCAAAAATAGACAAGGCAAGAAACAACAATTGTTGGAGAGGATGTGGAGAAAGGGGATCCCTCCTACATTGTTGGTGGGAATGCAAGTTGGTACAGCCACTCTGGAAAACCGTGTGGAGGTCCCTTAAAAAGTTAAAAATTGAGCTACCCTATGATCCAGCCATTGCACTACTGGGTGTTTACCCCAAAGATACAGACGTAGTGAAGAGAAGGGCCATATGCACCCCAATGTTCATAGCAGCAATGTCCACAATAGCTAAATCGTGGAAGGAGCCGAGATGCCCTTCAACAGATGACTGGATTAAGAAGTTGTGGTCCATATATACAATGGAATATTACTCAGCAATCAGAAAGAATGAGTTCTCAACATTTGCTACAACATGGACGGCACTGGAGGAGATAATGCTTAGTGAAATAAGTCAAGCAGAGAAAGACAACTATCATATGATTTCTCTCATCTATGGAACATAAGAACTAGAATGATCAGTAGGGGAAGAAAGGGATAAAGAAAGGGGGGGTAATCAGAAGGGGGAATGAAACATGAGAGACTATGGACTATGAGAAACAAACTGAGGGCTACAGAGGGGAGGGGGGTGGGGGAATGGGATAGACCGGTGATGGGTAGTAAGGAGGGCACATATTGCATGGTGCACTGGGTGTTATACACAACTAATGAATCATCGAGCCTTACATCGAAAACCGGGGATGTACTGTATGGTGACTAACATAATATAATAAAAAATCATTATTAATAAAAAAAAATAAAATAAAATAAAATCCCCACTCTTAAATTTAAGCAGACAAGCAAAGATTACCAGTTATTGCAGGACAGATCTTAACGTGAAAGAGAGAGACCCAAAGAAAACAAACGTTTAAAAAAGAACGTGAAGAAAACCACAGCCGTACAGAAAGAACACTTAAAAATACCATGAATATCATCAGAGAGTTAAATAAATTACATTGATCGAACAAGAACAGAGCATGTTAGTACAACATTCACAGAATGTTTTAAAAATTAAACGTGCGATTCCAGGGACGCCCATGTGGCTTGGTCGGTAAAGGTGAAGTGTCTGCCTTCGGCTCAGGTTATGATCTGGGGGTCCTGGGATCGAACCCCATATCAGGTTCCTTGCTCAGCGGGGAGCCTGTTTTTCCCTCTGCCTGACACTCCCCCTACTTGTGCTCACTCCCTCTCCCTCTCTCTCTCTCTGACAAATAAATAAAATCTTTAAAAAAATAAATGAAAAATGTGTGATTGCAGAAACAAAAAAACCTCAATAGAGGGGGAAAAAGTCTCCCGGAAAGGAGAGCCTACGGAGCGGGAAGACAGGAGAGAAAAGATAAGAAAATTAGAAGGCTTGTCCCAAAGTTTCCTATTATTGGAAGAGATAAAGAAAAAGCAGTGGGATCAGCTTATAAAACAACTCAGCGTTACCTGGGAAAGATGAGCATACCTGTCCTGGGCGTGGGACAAAGATTCAGCAAATGTGTTCGTTTATTCAACAAATATGTTTTGTGCACCTGCTAAGCTCTAGGCGTTGTGCTGAGCACTGATCGCGCAAGAGTAAGGAAGATCGACAAGACCTCTGCGCTCTCAGAAACCAACTGAGATCGTTCGCCTCGAGGCCGCGGTGAAGGATGGCCCATCTCTGGCTCAATTTTGTCCACAAGGTTTGGGGTTCCATGCAAGGAGTGTCTGGGTAGATTCCCTGGGGGCAGAACGTATATGTAAAGGGATTGTAATTATTCTGCGGTGCAAAAGAGGAATAAACATACCACCAAAGCCGTATTGAGAAAGAGCAAGTGTAATTTTAATAATCTGTCACAGAGTTGCTCCGAGATAAAATCGCTTGTTCGGGAAGACGGCAAGGGGGCTGTCAGTGCAGGCGTTCCATACCGAGCAGGAGTCATTCCCTCACCAGCTGACCGGGCGCCAGGCGCCCTGCGAGGCGTGTGCTTCTGTTGGCTATTCTGTGGAACAAATCACCCAAAACTTAACCTCATAGGATCCCTCACGGTTCCTGTGGGTGTGTGGCGAGGCTGTGTGGTTGGGTTCAGGATCTGTCACGAGGTCGCAGGCAGGATGTGGCCTGGGGCTCCAGGCATCCGAAGGCCTGGCCAAGCGTCTGTTTCCAACGTGGCCCACTCGTGTGGCTGGCAAGCTGGTGCTGGCTGTTGAGGGGGGGCTGCTGCTCCTCCCTGCGTGGCCCCCTCCATGGGGCTGCTTGAGTGTCCTCACAGCAGAGCAGCTATTATCATCCCTCAGGGTCAACGATCCAAGGGAGAGCAAGGTGAAAATCGCAGTGCCCTTGATGACCCAGCCTTGGGAGTCATACACCGTGACTTCCACAATAGCCTGTTGGTCCCCCGGTCAGCCCTCTTGCTGTGAGAAAGACCGCGCCGGCCATGAACCGGAGAGCAGAATCAGTAGTGGAGCCAGGCGGGAGGCTGGCCCCCACAATCTGAATACACAGTGATGGACAAAGGAAGGGGGTACCTGTTCGTGTAGAGTCGTGTTCGTGCGTTAGAGATGGTGTCCAGGGAATGGACTGAGAGACAAGGCGATTCCCTCCAAACCTCATGGCCTGTGATTTTGTGCAGAGGTCTCAGCTCACATCGCTCACCTCCTACCTCGGAAGCAGCTGCCCAAATCCTCAGCCCTCTGACGTGGGCAATGCTGGGGTCTCTGACTGTGCCCGTCCATCGTTAGCCACTTGTTGTCACACAGCAAGATAACCGTGGCTCTGTCCTCTGTGCTCTCAGACACAGAAGTCCCCAGATAACCCCACACTTGCTGTTTCTCTCCCCAAAGCATGCCCCTGTGTGTGCTCTCCGTTCTGGAAGCACAGGGTGTCCTACGATAATACCAAGGGAACACAGCATTCCCAGGCAGGAGCTGCTTTCAACCGAGCTGGGAGCATCCCTCCACAGCAGCAAGGCCCTGTGGGTATGGGAGGAGAGCAGGCCCCCAGACCCTTCCTTGGCCTTGCTGTGCTTTGCTCTCCCTAATCAGGGCCGTTCTGTACAGCCGACACCTGGGGGTGGTGACCCCTTTGATGTTTTCAGATGACTTCTGACCTTTGAGCTTTGCAAATGGGTGCGGGTGTGCGGCTGGCGTCTCAGCCTGGCCCACGTCAGTGCTGGCTGACACTCCGGTGGGGGCACTAACCATACAGAGGCCATATAGAGGCGTCCAGGTCATATAGAGGCGTCCAGGTCACCCGAGGAGCCAGAGGTGGCTGGGGGAGCTTCAGGCCTGAGATTGGGCTGGGCTCTCTGAGTCCTGCTTGGGGAGATATTGATGTGGGCTGCACCAAGGCCAGGAAACACCCCCTACCCCACACTCACAGGGGCCTCTAGGACTTGGTTCTTCTGGGTTTAGGTGCTTGGGGCTTGCTACGTGGTAAAGCCTTGATCCTGGAATAGTTCTGAATTACCACGCGATCCAGCAATTCGAATTCTGGGTATATACACAGGAGAACTGAAAGCAGGGACTTGAGGTATTTCTACGCATAACAGCATTATTCACAACAGCCAAAGGGTGGAAACGACCCGAGAGTCCATCATGGGATGAGTGGATATACAGAATGTGGTCAAAACGTAAGTGGAATATTATACAGCCTTTAAAAAGGAAGGCTATTCTAGTACAGGCTACAACATGGATGAACCTTAAATACATTGTACTACATGAAAGAATGCAGACACAGAAGGATAAATATTGTATGATTCCCTCACATGAACTCTCCAGAGTCGGCAAAGCCGTAGAGACAGAGAGTAGAGAGGAGGTTACCAGGGGCTGCAGTGGGGGGAGGTAATGGGGAATTGCTTACTGGATACAGAGTTTCTGCTTGGGGTGATAAAGAAATTTGGGAGATAGCAGCGATGGTTGTACAACATTGTGAATGTAATTGGCATCCCTTAATTGTATACTTAAAAATCGTTAAAATGGCAAATTTTATGTTTTATATAATAAATATATACACACACGTATATATACAACCACAATAAGAAAGTAATACTGAATAGTATCTTAAAATCCCAAATCCTATATAAAATATATAAAGTGGAAAGCGAAGCCTTCTCTTTCTGAGATGAGCCCTGATAAACTCACTACCTATGCTTTCAGGTTTTTTCTCCCATGTAGGCCGGATATCGGGATTCGAATGTGAGCCAGCACAACCCACCTGCCCCTCGTGTGGTGGGGATCCCCCCTGGTCTATGGGGGTTCGCAGGCGTCTCTCATTATGCTGGGCTCACCTTAGAGGAACCACAGCCTGGGAATTAAAGGTATAGCTCTGTAGCCAGATGGCCCGGGTTTGAATCTCAATTCCACCACTTGCTAGATAATGTACCTCACCGTTCTGAACTGCGTTTACCTCGTCCGCGTCTTCGATGTTGTTGTGAAGAGTATATGAGTCGGTGTGGTACACACTCTGTGTTTTCTAAAAGCACCTAGCTCTAGTGATCACAGAGTATCGCTTTATTGCCATGCCTGGGTTCTAACCTTCTGCCCCTGGACAGGCTTCATTGGCTATCATTTCTTTTTGGGGGGGAGGAGGGGAATTTAGCCTCCTCTTTTACTCCCTATTTTCCCTTCTGTGGCCTCCCCTCCTTTCCTACTGTTTATGACCACCCCAAACACCTGTACAGGGAATGCACAGAGCAGGTGAGACCATCTGTTTCCTTCTAGCCAATTCCTCAATGTTTCCTCCTGAGCAGGCAGCATGGACCACCAAATACAATTCTCTCTCTGACGAGAATTCCAGGTCTAGCTGTTGACCTAACAGACTTTTTACCTCCTTACACTTTCACATACAAATACACATATCTGTTTCTTAACGGGGCTGTATAGTGCATAATATTCAGAACCTTGCTTTTGTTTGCTCAAAAGAGCTTGGACATCGTCTCATAAATAAACAGATTCTCCAAACTAAATCAGAGCATTCTTGAATGCAGGAGCTCACGAGAGACCTGAGCCCCGTTGTCAGAGCACCTATGGAAAGGGTGGATAGGACTGGCTGCCCAGGCCGGGCACGGCTGTCCAACTGTCTAAGCTGCTAGAAACATCCTTCAGGTTGACGGAGGCATAGGAGACACAGCCCAGCACACTAGCTCAGAACCAAAGAGGAAGACCACTTTCCTTAAAAGACAGAACAGACCCTAATAAGGACTGATAAGTTATGTCTCCGACAAACTAACGGGACTGATGGGAGCAGGCCAGGGATGGGAGCAGGCCAGGGATGGGAACACAGCTTCCAAAATAAGACCCCTGGGGATGAGACTGCTGCCACCGCTGAGCTGGGCCGGCCCGGCACGCCTGGCAGCCGCTGCCCACAGCGGCCCTGGACTGAGGCTCCGGCCCAGCTGCAAAGCGGCGGCCACTGCTCTGTTGCCCGGCTTGCCCCAGAAAGGATTCTCCACCCTCCTTTTTTCTTTATTCCGGCCTTATTCAGAGTCTGGGGCTTGACATATGATTGCTGAGTGTAGCCTTCATGCCACCCCCAGAGGCAGGGGGGCTGGGTGGCAAGAGGCACACCGTCTCTCATGGAAGGCAGACTCCAGTGCCCACCAAGACTGGGAGGTGAGAAATCCCCCAAACAAAGCCAGGGGGATTCAGTCTGGGCAGCCAGAAGCCGTGGCCTTCCCAGCAGATGTCTGCCGGGTCGGGGACGCAGGAGACTGGAAACCAGGTGAGAAGTCTTGGTGTAGGAGAGAGAAGGCATTTGTCATTCCTCACTCCTCACCCAGTGGGACCAGGGCCACGGCGGGACCCTCAGAGACCTGCAGGAAGGCCCCGGGGTGGGGGTAACTATCTAGGACTCCTACTATGAACCATGCTGTAGGAGACACTAAGGCTTCCAGGGGTCCCAGAGGCAGTGCTCCACCAGTGGCCCTCCAGTGAAGTCTGGGAACATCTCTAAAGCTTCCAGATCCACTCAGAAATGCCCACTCTCTGCCCCACTTCCTTTTAGTGCCTTGTTCTAGCTGGCCCTTTCCCAAAGCCAGCCGGTGAACCTCCAAGTGCCTGTGGGTTGCCAAGCTGTCTTCACAGGTAGGTTCCTGGCCTGCGAGGGGGCCAGGTGTGCAGGGGGCCAGGTGTGCAGGGGGCGGCAGCGGCCTTACTGACCCACGGCGTGAGAGCGAGAGAAGCTGGGGCTGGGAGGGACGCTGGAGTCTGCCTTCGATGAGCCTCATGTTGTAGCGTGTATGGTCCGGCACAGAGGGGAGGAGGAGCGAGCAGGGAGAGGAAATCACTTCCTTTTCTTGGGCGTCTGTGGTGCCACGGCAACAGCCCCAGCCGTGTGTGAACAGTTGTTGCACGTGGACTCTGCTCGATTTTGTGCTGAGTGTTTAGCATGCGCTGTTCCACCAGACGCTGAAAACCTCCGTGAGTGTTTCTGTCATCCCTATTCTCCAAAAGAGGTCAAATGATCTGCCCCAAATCACCCAATGGTGAGTGGAAAAGCCAGGATCCCAATTCAGGTTTGCCTGATTTCCAGGCAGAATCCTTCCCCGTAGGCAGGTGCTCAGGCTGACACCAGGACCAGAGTGGGCTAGGCCTGCGGGCCCCCATCCTGGAGGCACCTTGTGATGGAGGCATGGAGGGATAGAGGGATGAAGGCCCCAGAAACTACTACCAGGGCCCTGCCTCCCAGGGCACGTTCTGGGTGTCTTTGAGGAAAACCCTAAAAAGCCTGCACCCCACTCGGGGAAGGAAAGGGATGCTGGGCTGGACTTGCAGACTTGGGGTCAGAGGTAACAGCCAGGATGTCAAGTCATTTGGGACCAAGCTCGAACTGGCCCTTCTCTGGGGCTCCCTCCTTGAGGGGGTCTCTGAGTCTCCGAGGGTTGGGGGAGAGCCCACTCCAGAGGCTGCAGCTGCCCGTAGCTGCCTGTGCTGGGACTATTTAGAGCCCAGTCCCTCTCTCCCTGCCCCCTCCGCCAGGGGCTGGGAGCCTCAGCCCCAGACAGGCCAGCCCCTTCACACGAGGCTCCTGGGCAGAACATAGCAGGGCCCTGAGGCCGCAGGCAACTGCTCCGCCCTACCTCCCAGGACTCATCCCTGTCTCCAGCTGCATTCCTGAGCTCTGGACACCATAGGTTTAGCAGTCAAGAAATTTCTGAAATAAGCATGAATCAGTCCTATAATGGGAATGAGATGGGGTGGAGTAAACCAAAATTCACATAAGTCAGTCCAGTTAAAGGCCCAGAAGAGCTTATGGAAGGAAGGACAGTCTCCCCCACTGTGCTGTGAGCTCTTCAAAGGCCGGGACCCGGTCAAGCCTACCTCTGTGGCCCCTCAGAGTGAAGCAGTGTCAGACCCATGCTCCGCAAAAGCTCTTTGGCTCACTGTCTGCTGCCTAGAACAGTGGCGGACACATTGAGGGCATTCGATAAACATCTGTTGGCTAAGTGAATAGAAGCAGGCTGCATATGTTGTCTTCGGGTAATGTGTGACATGTTTGTCCACCTCCCTTTAGAGCACCCCCTCCACCCCCTGCACCCCTCTCAGCACACCCTGCCCTTCCCCCTCCTACAACTTCATCTCCCCAGCCGTGGTGTCCCTCCAAGCCTTGCCCCTGCTAAGCTTTGCCATGGTTTTGCCCCACCTGGGGCGCACCAACAGTGAGAAGTCACACTGCAACCAGCCTGGACTAGTTTCTCAGCAGCTTTATTGTGTAGCGAGAGGTAGTGTCATTTTCCACTGGACATGTGTCCTCAAGCTTGTACCAGAACTGCCTTGGGGCAGACAGACAGACAGGTGGCCGGGCAGGGCAGGTGTCCATGGTGGGGCGTGAACACCAGGGACAGCTCAGCTCTCTAAAGGGACTAGTGTCTGCTGCTCCTCGGGGACGGCCACAAGCATGTCCTGGTTCTCTTTCTCCTTGAGGGTGCTGAAAAAAGAGTTGACCTCGTCCCTCAGGTCCTTCTCCAGGAAGCTCAGGTGGTCTTCCACATCCCCTGCGTGGGGGCCCAGCTTCTGCCTCAGCTCCTCCACCTGCTGCAGAAGGGCTTTGTTGAAGGTCTCCCCGTAGGGCCCCACGTTGCGGCGGAACTCCTCCACCTGCTGGTCCAGGTGGCTGCTCAGCTCGGCCAGCAATTTCTGCAGCTCCTGGGTATTGTCCCTCAGCTTGCCACGCACGTCCTCAGCCACGGGCCCCAGCCTCTGCCGCAGCTCATCCGCGTTGGCCGAGATCTTGGCCTTCAGCTCCTCGGCATTCTTCTTCATCTGGAAGGCCAGCCCCTCGAGCTGGTGGTTGAGCTTCTCCTGGACGTCCTGCGCGTAGGGAGCCAGGATGCGGCGCAGCTCCTCCACGTTCTGGTCGATCTTGACCTTGAGCTCATCCGCGTAGGGCGTGAGGCGCCCCTTGAGCTCTTCGACATTCTGGTCGATCTTGGCCTTCAACTCATCTGCGTAGGGTGTCAGGGAGGCCTGCAGGTCGTCCACGTTCTGGCGCAGCGCGGTCTGCATGCGCTGCGCGTGGGAAGCCAGCTGGTTTCGCAGTTGCTCGGCGTGAGTGTTGACCTGGGTGCGCAGCTCATCCGCGTATGGCCCGAAGCGCTGCTGCAGCTCGCGCATGTTGTCCCCGATCTTCTGGCTCACCTCGTTGGCGTGGGGCAGCAGCCGGGCCCGCAGGTCCTCCAGCTCCTTCCGAATCTCCTCCTTCAGCTTCTCGGAGTCCTTGCTCAGGCGTTCGTGCAGCTCCGTGGCAAAGGGCACCAGCTTCTTCTGCAGGTTATCGGTGTAGGTGTTCACCTGCCCAATCTTGTCCTGGAAGAGGGCACTGCAGGGGAGGGACACAAGGGGGCCACTGTTACACTTGGCATTACATGCCCGGACCTTGTCTCCTTATACACACCTGCCTGAGACAGGTGAGTGTTCAGGGATATTGAGTTCACAGGAAGATCATGGTTTGAGAGCGCGGATGTAATAGACTAAGTGATTACCTTGTATCTCTGACTCTCCCCCCGACCTTGAATCACAGGACCCACCTCTAGTAGTCTGCTTCCCACCCTCCCCCCAACCCACCACACGCCTGTAAAGTAAAAAGGGCAGACTTTGAAGTCCTTCCCAGTTCAGAATTGCTGTGATGGAGATCACGTTCATTAATAGAATGTTATGCTCTGGACCTTTTCCAGTCTTTTAGGGATTCAAAATACTAGTTTCCTTGCACGTGCCCACCCTCAGAGGCTTCCCAAATATCCCCACTTCCTTTCCCATGATTTCACAGACGCCCGTCCTTCTGGAATGTCTTAGGACTCAGTTCCCATGACATTTCCCTCCCTCCCTTTCTCCCATGACTCTCAATGCTAGGATGTGGCCATCTGTCACACTCTAGAAAGTTCAAACAGGAAGATTCCTTAGGGATTATTAGTCCAAACCCCTGTTTGCCTATGTGGATCCCAGATCTGGAGACCTCAGGGTCACTGGGTGAGTTAGTGCAGGGCAATGGGTATCCTAAGCTCAGGTCTCTGGCCTTTGAGCTCAGTCCTTGCCAACGCATTGCATGGCCTTTAAGAAGTCCCACCCAGCAAGTCGTGCCTCTTACTTGAGCTGCTGGGTGAGCTCCGACTGCTGGAGATGTTCCACGGCTTCCTTGGCATTGTTGCTCAGCTGACTAAAGTAGTCCCACAGCACAGTGGCCACCTGGTCAGCACTGACCTCAGCCCGGGCACCTAGGCAGGAAACAGAGTGATTCATGAGGACCTATCTCCTTCCTTACCCCTCTGCACCAGCCCTGAGCTGCAGACTGGCTGATGGTGGGGGAGCCCAACCACTGATCTCCCCCTCTGTGTTTCCCTCATTAAAAGCACAGGGGCCTGTAACACTGGGATAGCACCAATGCCAGTGGGCAGAACATTGGGAAGAGGCCAGCCCTTCTGTGAACCGCATGGCAGGTGGGCAGCCTTCTGCGTCCAGCTGGGGGATGACAGGCATTTGGAACTGTCCTCTTGCCTGGGCTCCAGACTCTCCACCCTGCCCATCTGACTCGGGAGATGGGTCCTGCCCAAGAGCCCCATCCAAAGGCTACTCACCAGTGACAGCCACCAGGGCCAGGGTCAGGACCACAGCTTTCAGGAACATCCTGGGCTTCTCGCTGGACTGGAAGAGCCTCGTACCGCACTGGATCCTTCCTGGAGTCAAGGGGGCCAGAGGAGGGGTTCTCACGCAGCTCACCTGTGCCGCTGTCCGGACTGCCTGAGCCTCGGAGCCAGCCAGACATTTAAACCCCCAGCAGGCTGCCCTCCCCACCTCCCTCCCAGTGTGACTCCACGCTGGAAGGTGACACATTCCCAGGAGGCCTCTTGGACTTTGGTGACCCAAGACAACGTGGCAGCTGACAGCAGACCAGGGCTCGGGCAGCACTCAGAAGAAACTGTTCTGTATTTGTGCCCCACCCAGTACAAAAGGGAGGGCAGGGGGCCATGAGCTGTGGGAGAAAGGAGGCCTAGGGAGCCCTTGAGCCAGGGACGCATGCCCCAGAGGTGCTGCACAATTCTGGGGTCAGAGCCAGGTTTGGGGGGCAAGGTTCACACGTCCTCTGTCTGCCTCAGGGAAGAGAGCCCTTCCCCAGAACATCCCCTACTCTGACTCCATCTCAGAGCACCGGACACTGGACTGGGACACCCAGGGCCACAGCTAGGGACAGCAAGCTAAGATCCAGAGCTCTGGTCCAGGTGTGCCCAGGAGGAGGGGGCTCCTGCCAGCCTTTGGGCAGGCTGGTGGAATGGGCAGGGCCCTGTACTGAAAGGGTTCATTGTAAGTGTGCTTCCTGTCCCACCACTGCCAAGCTGGGTCACCTGGGTTTTGTGATTCAGCTTGGCCTAACTCTGAGCCTCAGTTTCTCCTTTGAAACATGGGGTTGCTGAGCATATGTAAATGAGGTGTTGCTCGTGACGTGAGTAGTATAACGCAGAGTAAACACTACAAAGTAGTTGTTATTAGTAATAGTATTGTTTTCCTGGTTTGGACCATGGCAGAAGGCCCAGTAGAACGCTTACCCCTCCAGTGAGAATGGCAAAATCAGGCCCAGCCCTCTGGGGGCTCGGGGGGGGGGGGTGGGGAGCGTGCAGGGAGAATGGCTGGCCTGAGGCCTGATTCCTGCCCCCAGCCCAGCCACACTCCCTGGGCAGGAGTAGTCAGCCTACTCCCTACGCTGAATCGCAGGACCTGAGCCTCTTAGGGGACTTCGCACTGGGGGATGGGGGTGGGAGGCAGGAGGTCTTCTATATGACTTCTAACGTTCTCTACAAATGAGGTCGCACACACAATTACAGAAAGCCATCCACCGAGAAGACAATGCAGCCTGGTCAGCGTGAGTCGCTCTGCTGGACCAGGCCACCTGCACCGACCAGCAAATGAGCCCCATGCTACGGCACTGTCGGCTCCCACGTGAGAGTGCAGTGCCCAGCGTGAAGCTGGGCTCCTGGAGACCACGGGTATGTTAACCCTGACCTATCAGGCCCCCATGGTTCATCTTCTAGCAGTGGCTTGATGTCTCATGGGATTGAAGACAGCCGGAAGGCCTTCTGCTGCCTGCACCCCGCGGCGTCCCCATGCCACCACAGTGGCCTCCAGTACCAGGGAGCTCTGCCTCCCTGGAGCGGCTCTTCCCATCTCCCAGCAGCTGTGAAGGGCTCCGATTCTGGTGTCGGACTCCCTGGGTTTGTATCTGGGCTCCCTGCTTACTGTCCGTGTGGGGACAGGGCAGATCTCCTAATCTGTCTGAGCCTCAACCACCTCCAATGGGCAGAGTCGTACCTGCCTCCTGGGCTGCGAGGACTCAGTGAGACAACCGTGTCATGCTGGGAATGATGACTGGCACACAGTAGGTGCTCACCAAGCACGAGCCAGGTCTCAGCCCTGGAAGCCGTCCCTCCCCGCAACACTGGCCTATCACGCCTGCTCCTGTTCCCACGTCGGGCACAGTCCGGCCTGGGGTAGGCATGAAGGTCAGTGCTCGCCCCGGTCCCTTCCCCTGGGGCCCGAGATGCAAAGAGCAATGAGTCAGCAAGGACACCTCAGCTCAGTTTGACTTCTTGGACTTATCGTCGAACAGCAAGGGCCACCAGCATGTGACAGGCTCTGTCTCACTTGCTCAGGTGGACGCCCACCAGGAGTGTCTGCACCTGTCTGAGTGTGTCTGAGAGCATCTGCTAGGACGTGTACAGAGTCGCATAAGTGTGCCACTCCTTCTGCTGTCTGTGGGCACAAAGCCGGGCATGCCGCTAAGGGACCAGTGCGGACTGGTGTGGACTGGTGTGGACTGCTGCGGGCTGATGTGAGCAGCCACAGCCATGAGGAGGGGGTGCTGCGTCCTGACGGGTCGTGGGCGGGTGCCATCAATGAGTGCATTTCTCTCCCCACGTCAGTGGGCATGTTTTGTATCAGGCTGTGAAAGGATTTGAGCTGGGAGCCGGGGAGAATGAGTGCCTGGTCTGAGTGTTGAGCTGCTGATGGAAGTGGGACTCTGCCTCCAGCGGGGCCTCTGGTTCTCTCTGGGCACAGACGCTGGCCTCTCCAGGTCTTCCGGCTGGCAGGGCTGAGTCGGGGCTCCCAGTCCAGCCTACTGGCAGGGGCATGGGTCACAGAGGCTCGTGCGCCAAGCCTCAACGGACACAAGTAAGCTCAGTCGGCCCCACCCCAGAGGACCATTTTTGCCTCCAGCTTGTCAAGCCTCCTCCCCCCTCCCCACCCACTGCTGCTGGTTACTCCTTAGAGCCAGTCTTGCGCAAGGCCCAGAGCAGTCTCCTCATTCCAGGGGAGCCAGCATGGGAGGGAGGGAGGGAGGGAGAGAATACGGAGGGCCAGGTGGCTTAGGCTGGCCACTGAGAGGGCCCCTACTGAGACTGCCCAGAGGGGTCCAGGCACTCAAATGCACCGAGCCCTTTGAAAGAGAAAACGGCCCAGGAGTCCTGGCATGCCACACCCCTGCTGCATGGGCCGGCACACCTGGGTTCTCTACCCAGCTCAGCAACCCCCTGCTGGGTCTCTCTGCCCCCATCTTCTGACCTCGCTATCCTCAGGGGGCCCGTTGCTACACAGGAGAGAGAGGACAGGTTCCTCCAGACCCTCCACACACACAGGCAAAGGGAGTTGGACAGTCCAGGGCCAAGGGATCCAGCCAGGCCCATTCTAGTATGCCCAGGGGCCGAGGACTTTGTACTCCAACCCAGCCTGGAATCTGGATTCCCACTGTGGCCTTCACCTCTGGGGCTGAGGGTCAGGCCAGAACAGAAGAGCCACATGGGCACTGTTGCTCTCTGCCCTCCCCAGTGCTCATATCCTTCAGTGACCAGATCAGCTTCCTTTCCTCCCCATCCCCATCTCCAGATTCTGCTCAGGAAGAAGTATATGAGTGACTGATAAATCCCTGAGGGTCTCATCTCTCCAAGCTGCTTGGTACTCGTGTAGGTACTTGAAGACCTGGATTCTGGTTCCCAGCTCTACCGGCGATGGGCTCTGTGTACTTGGGTCCATCTCAGCCTCGTGAGCCCTAGGTTTCTTACTATAAAATGGGGTTATTAATATCTTCTTCACAGGGTGTATTTGTATTTTAACAGAATACAAGATTTAAGTCAAAGGAATGAATTTCTAATGGAGAAACTTCAAGTCTCAACCAATAATAAAGAATTCTGAGGGTGGAGTCAGGCCACTTTCTCAGGTCTTTGATTTCACATTGTCGGGTTATTTGCTTCTTCCTGAGAAGATGGCTACCTGCCCAAAGTCCTATTTCTACATTGGGGGCTCCTCCTGCTTTCAGACTATGCTGTCTGGGGACGGACAAGGTATTTGGGAGGAAGAAAGAGAGATTTATCAAGCTCCCTCCACGAACCAGTTGCTTTGTACATATCTCATTTACTTTGCAACACAATTCTTGGTATATTGATGTTCCATCCCTTTTTTCAAGGGAGGAAAAATGAGGCTCTGAGATGTTAGGTCTCTGGCCCTGGGTCATAGGAGTCAGTGTCAAAGGCATCATTTAAGCCTAGGATTTCTTGGTTCCAAAGTCTTAGCCTCCCCGATCCTGCTATCCAGGCTATGGCTCCCAGTGCAGGCCCAGGGACACCTCACCCCAAGAAAGGCCCGAGGCCTCTCCTGGACAGCCCCCGCAGAGCTCCTCTGCACCCTCTCCCTACCAGACTGGCCACACTGCAGCCTAGCTTCCTTCCAGCTCCCTGCCCAGCCAGCAGGCCACGAGGGAAACCAAGACCTGAGATGAGGGGTGCTCACTGCTGGAACTCGATCCCAGCCAGCACAGTCTGGGGGAGGCCTCAGCCTTGAGCCGCAGCTCCTGACCCAGGGAATGTTATCAGTAGGTCCAGAGGGCGGGGGGGGGGGGGGGGGGGGGGAAGGGCGGGACAAAGGCCTTGGGCTCAGAGCAGCTTTTGCTATTCTCCCACCAACCCCTGATCAGCTCAGAGAGACTCCTGGGTAAGCAGCACCTGGGACCGAAGTGCAGAGGGGCAGATGCTGGGGAGGGGCTGTGTAAACTCCACTGCGTCAACCTCCCCACACAAGCCTCCGCCCATAGGTCTTCTGTGACTTCACTCTAGACACCCCACCCCAACACTGAGTTGTTCCCGAGCCTGAAGAAGCCCCTCACCTTCTCAGTCCAGCCCCCACCCCTTCCAGGCTGTTTGCAGGGCGAGGGGGGTGGGGAGGGATCTGCAAACTATGTGTGAAAGGCTGAGATGGGCCCAGAGGCCCCTGGCTTGTGCCCTAATCCCTTTCCCTTATCACCAGCCTCTCCCTGGGGAGCCAGGCTGCTTGGAAGAAATGGGGCCTCCCCAGTGTCTGAACTCCTCTGGGCTGTGGAGTAGCAGGAGAGCAGGGTGGGCACTGAAGGACACAGAGATTTCCCAACACTCCCAGCAGGCCTGGCTGCATCTGGGCACCCTGCCTCAGGCCCTGGTCTAGACTGATCAGCAGGTGACCTTTGCCCGGCTCACTGAGCCCTCCGTGCCTCCGGTCCTGGAGACAATATAAAACAGGTCAGAACCCTCTTGTTTGCCTGCTCAGTTCATCCCAAGAGGCAGCTGCTCCAGGTAATGCCCCCTGGGGAGGAGGAGGGGGAGGGAGAACGGAGAGCAGGATGGAGAGGGGCAGAGGAGGCTCCCTGCTCAGACCAGCCAGCGCAGTCTGGAGAAGAGCTTGCTGGGGCCAAGGAAGCCGCAGGCTCGTGGAGCAGCCCCCACCTCCAACTGCATGCTGGGGGACACCAAGGCTCATGGAAGGCGGGGCACTTGTCCAAAGCCACATAGAGTGTAGTGTCACAGCTGGGGCTGGAATGGCTCCGAATGGGCACACTTTGCCCTCAGTCTGCATGTTTAGGCCTGCAAGGAGCCTCAGAGCCCAGTCCTACCCCAGACAGGAAAACTGAGGCCTGGACAGGGGCAGAGATCTACCCCAAGTCACCCGGCATGTTCGGCATGTTCGCAGCAGGAGCCAGGCCAGAACCCAGGTGTCCTGATTCCTGGTCTGGTGGGTTTTCTGCTCTCTGTCCTGTGCTGCCCCGTGCTCTCCCTCAGCCTGGCTCTGGAGGCCCCAGTGTCTGCAAGCCCTTCGTCTCCCACGTTAGCCGGCAGCAGGCCCTTTCTCCTCCCGGCTTGGCCCGGCTCAGGATCTACTACTGTTGGGGCCGCACCACTTCCCAGGGAGGGTCCAGGGTGGGGGGGCGGGGGTTAAGGTACCCCTCACAAGATGCTTCCCCTCAGGAACAGAGGCGCCATGCAGCCCCGGGTCCTCCTTGTCGCTGCCTTCCTGGTTCTCCTGGCCTCTGCCCGTAAGCAGCTCGTGGGGACTGGGCTGGGGACAGGGTGCGGGCGGCTGTCTGCCTGGAGGACCCTTGGGGATGGCTTGAGGATCCCAGGCCCAGGTGGGTGTCTGGGCAGAAGCCAAGGGCTCCGCAGAGGCTGATCCATCCCACTCTGCCCTGCTCTCCTGGCAGGAGCTCAGGAGGCAGAGGACCCCTCCCTACTGGGCCTTATGCAGGGATACGTGCAGCACGCCACCAAGACAGCCCAGGACACGCTGACCAGCGTGCAGGAGTCCCAGGTGGCCCAGCGGGCCAGGTATGCCCCCGTGTCTCGGTGCCGGCTCCTGGCCCTGACTCCTCCAGAGGGCCCTGGCCGTGGCTGCCTGCTGGGGGAGAGGTGGTGAAGGCGGGACTGCATCCTTCCCCCCCTCCCCCCCACCCCACTTCGCTTCCCTCCAAGGGCCCTCCTTGCTCCTTTAGGCACCCCGCAAGTCTCTGAGGAAGGCCACATTAGCTCTTGCTGCCATTCTCTTTGCTGGTGGATGTTGGCATGGGAGGCTCCATCCAACCCGGTTTCGGCTGGTGTGTGTGTGTGTGTGTGTGTGTGTGTGTGTGTGTGTGTGTGTTTCTGCCTTGTGCCAAGCCCTGGGGCTGGTGTGAGCGGGAAGTCCATCCTTCCTCTCCCACCCTGCCCTGCCTTCAAGTCCTCCCTTCTCCCAGCTCCCTTCCCCACCCCCACGTCCCCACCGCCTGGAGTCAGCCAGCATTTCCATAGCGGAGCCATTCAGACTCTCTTAGTCCTCAGAACTGGCTGCTGAGTGGGTATTATATTTGCCATTTTGCAGAAGAGAAAATTGAAGCTCAGAGAGGTTAAATGACTTGCCCCAGATCACACAGCTACTTTGTGCTCTGGTGATTTTCCAAATGAGAGACTGCGTCCCTCTGCCCCAACCCACTCAGAGCCTCCAGCTTGTGCAACCCTAGTAAGCATCATTTGCCTGGAATAGCCTGACAGCCGGGGCCTTACGCATCTCCCACGCAGTCACTCCTGTCCAACTCGCCTCAGACCCAGGGAGGCACCAAGGTCTGCCCCCACAGGGAGAAACAGGCTGGACTTGTGCTAGGGTCCCATCACCCCCTTCAGCATCTCTTCGGCCTGGGGTGGCAGCTGAAAGGGTCCCTGCCTGAGGTCTCGGGAGCGTGGCTGGGTGAGGTTGAGAGGGTCAGGGGAGAGGCAGTGGGGTTATGGTGGGGGCCCCACTGCCTTCAGATGAACTCTCACCCCCACCTCCACTGCATCCCCTTACTGATTTAATCCCCAGGGACTGGATGACCGATGGCATCAGTTCCCTGAAAGACTACTGGAGCACGTTTAAGGACAAGTTCTCTGGGCTCTGGGATTTAGCCTCTGAGGTCCAACCGACTCCAGCCTCTGATGCCGTCTAAGACCTCGACACCCCAAGTCTTCCTGCCCGTCCACCCTGCCAGCTCCTTGGGCTGTCCCGAAAATCCCTTGAAAGTGACAGCATTCTCACCTCCCACCCCACCCCAGACCTGGCCCACTCCCAAGCTTGTTGTCCTCCCAATAAAGCTGGATGAGAAGCTGCCGTGAGTGGGACGTCCCATGCATGCCATGTATGCTTGGGCACGGGGACGGGTGGGCACGGGGCTGACTCCAACTCATGCAGACTGCCTGAGCTGACTTGTGCGACCCATGCCCCTGGTGCTCTCAACCAGACTTGAGGGGAGGGGGCTAATGGGGAGTGGCTGGAGTAAGATACGACTAGACTCTGGTCTTGGCCCCATCATTTTATACCCGTCTCAGCTTCTTATCTGTAAAGTGGGTGCGGCAATACCACTTCCACTGCAGATTTGTTGAATGAATGAATGAATGAATGAAATAAGACTGTGCACAACACCCAGTCATTATTGTTGCTATAGGCTGAGCTGGACTCCCCCTGGGACCAGACTCGGAGTGGGGGGATTCCAGTGTTCCAGGAGCTAAGAAGGAATCCAAAGTTACCCAATAGAGGCTGTTTGCCTTGTGTCCCCACCACCCAACAGAGGTTCACGTCAGGGAGTCCACAACCACAGACTGCTTGAGCAGGCCCTCGCTCTTCCAATGATAAAACTGAGGCTCAGAAAGATGAAAGCGCTTGCCCAATGTCACCGAGTCCACAAACAACAGAGCAGCCCTCAAGCCCAGGTCCATCGCTCCTATTCTGCTCAGCTGACACAGAGACAGCTTAGTCACTCCGACGCTCGGTGTCTGAGGGCTCCTTGACCCATCTTGGTGGTATCAGTACATCCAGTCACACTTGGAGACATCTGCGCTCTCTTTGG
The DNA here is from genome assembly GCF_023065955.2 of Ursus arctos. NCBI lineage: Eukaryota > Metazoa > Chordata > Mammalia > Carnivora > Ursidae > Ursus > Ursus arctos. Next base: position 12,673,290 of record NW_026622897.1, read on the forward strand.
AAACCCACCTGGGCTTCTCTTTGGCCCAACTGGGCCAGGATCCCAGTACCCACACCTGGAAAGTGTTTTCGCCCAAATCTGGCCTTGACACCCATTGCGGCTCAGAACGCCCACTCCCTTATCTCAGAGTGGTTAAAACGCACTGGAGATGGGGCAGGGGCAGAGGGCCCAAGGCCCTGTGAGGGGATGGAAGGGAAGGCTCCGTTAGTGCTCTGCCTTGGTCTCGGATTTGTGAAGCTGTGTGTGTGCGTGTGCGTGTGTGCATGCACACGGGGGCGCGTGTACCTGAGTGTGGAGAGGGGCCGGCTGTGGACAGGGGTGTGTGCTTGAGAATGGGCATGCATGGGTGCACAGCTGTGTGAATTTGAGGGCCTGGCCACACACTTTTTTAAAAAAAGACCCAGGATGGGTCTGGAAAGGGCAACCCAGCCCATCCTGCTCTTCAGCCTTGCTTGACGAGTGACTTCAAGCTTCAGCTTTGACATCTGTGCTGTGGATGTGGTGGCCGCCTGGCCAGGATTTGGGGAACGACACAGTGGGATGATGGACATGAATGCATCTTGGAAATAAAAATGGGCCAATTACCTGTAAGAAGTGGGGATTATTGTTCTGACTCAGGCTTGGAGCCCCATGGGTGGGCTGGCTGGCTGGCACAGTTGGGGGGGGGGGGGACATCCGCCCTTTCTGGAAAGGCAGGACTATGAGGAGTGGCATGCTGCCCTTGTAAAAAAAAAAGGAAAGGGAAGCATCTGTTTCTTCATTTTTTGAATTGTTAAAGGAGGAAGGAGCAAAGGCCAAGCTCTTCATGTGAGCCTGCCCCCCTCCTTCCAGCTCCGGTGGCTCCTTGAGGCCCACCCCAGCTGGCTCCTGGCCTGGCCTGGGGGGAACACGAAGGGGGAGGGAGCCCTGTTTCCTGACCGTCCTCCGACAGGGCTGCAGTCCTTGTTTGAGGCTGTTGCAGGGCACCTAGCGTTGGACTGTCTGTCGCCCCTCCTGGTCCTCTCATTCCTTTCTGTATGGGCCTCCTTGGGAAGGGGGCTCCGCGCACTACCTTTCTCCTAGCAGCCGGGCCTCGCAGGTCTGCGACCCTGAATGAAGGTTCTGCGGGGACCCAAGGTTCCGACCGATGGGCTCCGCCTGCAAAATCGTTAGGAAGTTCCTGTCCCCTGGCCAAAGGCCAGACCCCCCCCCCCCCCCCCCCCCCCCCGCCCCGGGCTGTCCCGGGACGTCCCTCCGCCCTCACCCGCTCCCATCCTCCCAAAAAAGAATTTCTCGTTTTCGGAGCACATTTTATTGTTTAAAAATCGTAACTGAAGCTTCAAAACACACGCAGCCCAACACAGGCGTCCCGCTTTGGATATGTTTATTCTAAGAACCCGATGCACGGAAAGGGGAGTCCCGGGAGGGGTCCCTCGGGTCCGGGGCGCGTCACTGGGCGTTCAGCTTCTTGGTGGCCTCATCCACGGCAGCCAGTAGGCTGACCTTGAAGCTCTCCAGCACGGGCAGCAGGCCCTGGCGGAGGTCCTCCAGCGCGGGCTTGGCCTTCTCGCTGAGCGCGCTCAGGTGCTCGCTGGCCTTGGCGTGGTACTCGGCCAGGCTGGCGCCGCCGTCCTCCTTGAGCGCCTGCAGCCGGGCGGCCAGGCGCTCACGCAGCTGGTCGCTGTAGGGGGCCAGCTGCGCGCGCAGCGCGTCCACGTGGGTGCGCGCGCGGTCCCGCAGCTCCTCGCCCAGGGGGCTCAGCTTCTCCTGCAGCTCCTGCAGCTTCTGGCGCGCGCCCTCGCGCAGCTCCGCGCCCAGCGGCGCCACCTTCTGGCGGTACAGCTCCACCTCCTCGTGCCAATTTTTCTGGAACTCGTCCAGGTAGGGCTGCACCTTCTGCTTCACCTCCTCCAGATCCTTGCTCATCTCCTGCCGCAGCACCTCTGTCTCCTTTTCCAGGTTATCCCAGAACTCCTGGGTGACCGGGCCGATCTGTTCGCGCAGCTTGGTCACCGTGCTGGTCAAGCTGTCCCAGTTGTCCAGGAGTTTCAGGCTGAAGGGGTGGGGAGGGGAGAGCGGGGGCTCAGGGGTGGCCTCCCCGGCACCCCGGGGCACCCCGGACAGCCCGGGAGCTGCGCGGCACCTGCCCCTGACGGGCATCAGCCTGGGGCCCCGGAGCCCGGCCTCGATTTCCCCACACCCTGCCTCCCCCAGGACAGCCTCCCCCGAGCACACACCACCACCACTACCGCTGGGTTTCCCGGTCCGGATGGACTGAGGAGCTAGGAGCGACAGAGCTGGGTTGGGTGCCCTGTCTTGTCTGTCCCCAAAGCTGGGCCTTAAGGACCTCGTCTCTATACTTGGAGCCCCTCGTCCTCTCTGGAGACGGCCATCCCTGTTGCTGGCCAGGAGCGGAGGAGAGAGCTAAGAACGGGAAGGGGCTTGTTGCACTGGGCAAGCAGATGGTGGTACTGTGATTGCTGACCCCGGCAGCACAGACCTGCCCCTTGCTAGGGCCTACAGCTCTTACTCTCCCCAAAATGAGTTCTGAGATGGTGGTTATTTGGGGGATCTCATTCCTGCTTGGGGATTCCATTCTGGGTTTTTCCAGACCTTCTAGGGGACCCAGGAAATAGCAGGTGGGGATTCGGCCAGTCTGGCTACATCTTCCCATAGGCCTCTCTGCCCCTCAGGACTGGCCACCCCTGCCCCTGTTCCCCAGCCCCCCGGGGCCCCAGGTTGGGTCCGTACTTCAGCTGTTTTCCCAAGGCGGAGGCTTCAAACTGGGCCACATAGTCTCTGCCGCCTTCTTTGACTGCGTCCACATACACGGTGGCTAAATCCTTCACTCGATCCCAAGGTGACTGGGGCTCATCTTGCTGCCAGAAATGCCGAGCCTGGCTCCCTGGGGGTCAGAGGGGAGACCGAGATCAGGCCAGCTCCGGACCAGGATCAGAGCTGAAATGCCAGGCTTGGAGGCAGGGGCAAGGGGATGAGTGAGAAATCCTGTTCCCTGTGCCCAGGAGGGTGGCCCACAGCAGCTTAGGGAGAAGCCCCCCCCCCCCATGGTTGGCTTCCTAGGTTGGGGGGCACCTACCCGTGAGGAAGAGCACGGCCAAGCTCAGCACCACCGCTTTCATCCTGAAGGGACGTGGGTGACCTGGAGGAGAACAGGGTCTGGGCTGAAGGGGGCAGGCCTCTCGTGTGAGGAGCCCAGTGGTCCCCCACTCATTTTAGCCAGGGGCGGAGGAGGCAGGGCACAGAGTGGGAGAGGGTCTCAGTAACCAGAGCCCCCGCATGGGGCAGAGTCTGGAACCAAGACCCCAGAACCTGAGCCTCCGATGCCCAGAGCTGGGGGAGCAGGCCGCTGCACTTACCTCGAGGATTCCAGCAGTCTCTGAGTGGCCGGCTCTCCTGGCCTATTTATGTCTCCAGGCAGGGGCTGGGCTGGGAGGCTGATAAGCCCAGCCCAGGCCTTGCTGCTTCTCACTGGTCCTGGCGATGTGGAACTTAGAGTTCAAGGATCAGCTCTGTCCCCAGGGCCGGACAAATAGAGTGGGCAAACAGGAAGCTGCGGGGGCTGCAAGGCCAAGGATCAAGGGTTCAGGCGGGGGCCAGAGGGGGTGGTTGCAGGCTTGCAGGCCCTCAGGGTCGGGGTCATCTTCACCCATCCCTTCTCCTGGGGGGACGTGTGCCCGCCATTGCCCGCTGTGCCAGTGCAGCCCGGGGAGAGGAGGGATGGAAGCAAGAGACACCAGCTGGCCAGGGATGGCTGGGACTCCTCCCCTCCTCCCCTCCCCTTGCATTCCAGGGAGATTACTTTGTCCCTACTCTGTCCTTCCCCTCCAAAGGCAACAGACAGTCTCCCCCCACCAACACCCTGTGGCCTCTTTTATCCCAGCAGGTCAGCATGCCTCTCTCCAGGCTCTCCCAGACCTCCAAAGCCTCGCCTGAAGGGGCCCTGTGGTGCCAGGGCGTGGCCTGGGCAGAGTGGACAGGGCTCTGTGTATCCCAGACTGCGATTTCGGGACCTCTGACATTTCAAAACAGATTCTAGAGACCAACAGGGAGTTGCCTGCTTTTGATTTTGTCATGTAAAAAAGTTACCCACTGTCTCCCCAATGCCCCCAGCCCCGCTGTGACCAACACTTCAAACGAGAAAAGAACTTCTTTCAACCTCACAAAAGGGCATCATGTCAGAACAAAGGGAGTCACTTAAATTGAATCCATGTATCTTTGCAGTGTTGGTGTTTCCATGTGGGCGCGCACAGTGAGGTGGAGACCAGACTTTAGGGGTCCCCCGGGCAGGCGGAAGGACTTCTGCAGCAGGAGGCCACAGGAGACCTGGCTACTCACTTCATTTTGCCTCCCACGTGCAAAATCCTGGAGGAGGATCGCGGGCCAGTTAGGTCATCTCTCTGAGCCTCGGTTTCCTAGCAGTAAAAGGGAGACAAAAATGGCGCAGGGCTGCTGGGGGCCGGGGAGCCCATAAATCAATGCGAAGCGCCGTGCTCCCGATGGTGTTTGCCGCGCTCCGCAGGGTTCTGCCGGGAGGCCCAGCACCTCCAGCCCCAGCTCGCCGACGGGCCCCAAGTCACGGACGCTGCAGAGGCCCCAGCCGAGCGGAGCTGTGGGATCGGCTGCTCGGCCTCGCGCCTCCCTGTCATCTTCCAGATGAGGAAACGAGGGGTGGACCGAATTTGCCCTAGGTCTCTGGCCCCTCAGCAAAGGAGAGGCAGGGCTGAACTTTGCACCCAGGTCCCTGGATGTAGACCCAGGACAGAAACGTGCCCTTCGCCACCCAGCCAGGAAACTCCCTGCTGTCAGGCAGGTCGCAGAGCTGCTGGGCCGCGGCCTCCGCCACGGTGGCCGGCCTCCTGTCCCTCACCGCAGACGAGAAGGCCTGGAGGCACGCAGCCTTCGGTCTGAGTCCCGGCTCTGCCCCTCGCTAGCTGTGTGACCCTGGGCGAGCTATAGAGCCGCTGCCCCCCTCAGTCCCTTATCCATTGAGTGAAGACAAGCCTGGAACACCCCATCCCTAGAATCACGGCAGGGGTGGTGTGTATGGCAGGCAGACTAATACCCCCCCAAAAGATGTGCGGATCCTAATCCCTGGAACCCGTGACTGTCACGTGGCAAAAGGGACTTTGCCGATGTGATTATAAGGACCTCGAGATGGGTGGTTTTCCCGGACTATCCAGGTGGGCCCAATGTCAGCACAAGGGTCCTTAAACCTATGAGAGGGAGGCAGGAGACGCCATCAGAGGAGACGAGGGGACAGCAGCTCAGGTCGGAGCCATGTGTAGGGGGTCATAAGCTAAGGAGTGTGGGCGGCCCCCAGAAGCAGGAGGAGTAGACACAGATGTTTCCCTGAAGCCTCCAGAAGGAAGGCAGCTCTGCTGACACCAGGATTTTAGTTTTGTATGACCAAGTATGACCCCTTGGGACTTTTGACCTCTAGAACTGTCCTGAGGTAATAAATGCGTGTTGTTTCAAGCACTGCATTTGAACATCTGTGGCAAAACTGGAAGGTAGCTGGCACTTAGTAACTATTCTGTGTCCCCGAATCCCAATTTCTGGCATTCTCTCCCCTCACTCCCGGTGAACACACTTACACTGTCAGACTGGAGCGAAGACCTCGGCTTCTGGAAGCAGACGTGGCGAGGACTCACATTTTGTCTGTGTGGCCCTGACTTGCAGATGCTGGGATTCGGGACCTCTGTTCCTGGACTGACCCAGCCGCAGAGGTCCATGGGGCCCTGCAGAGTGGGAACTGCTCTCCCTGAACAGTCTGCCTGGGCTGCCACTTGGCTGGCCCAGCTTTCTGCCTGTGGTTTAAAGAGCTGGGGCTGGGGGGGAGGCTGGTCCCCTCCTGGGGCAGCTCACGGGTGTCTCAGGCCAAGAGAGGCTCCTTTCTTTCTGGGGGTAGAGCTCGTCCCAGTCAGCACATGGGGGAATCTCAGAAGCTTACTGTTGGACTCCAAGCTACCCGCCATTGTTAAAGTTTGGTTTATTATTGAAATGATTTTTTTTTAAAGATTTTATTTATTTATTTGACAGAGATAGAGAGAGCCTGCGAGAGAGGGAACACAAGCAGGGGGAGTGGGAGAGGAAGAAGCAGGCTCCCAGCGGAGGAGCCTGATGTGGGGCTCGATCCCAGAACGCCGGGATCACGCCCTGAGCCGAAGGCAGATGCTTAACAACTGAGCCACCTAGGCGCCCCATGAAATGATTATTATGGCTAAGCCTAATTCCAACATTTGTGTAGTTCCTTAGTGGCCAAAGCACTTCCATGGTCAGCCCTAGAAGACCCGGCAGCCAGATATTTTCTCTGTTGTCTTGCGTATGAGAAGACAGCCGCTCCGAGCTGTCAAGGGCCGCCCGAGGCCTCCAGCCGTTAGCACTTGGTGCCGTCAGGAGCCGGAGTCAGGAGGCCCAGCTGGCCACCAGCAGTGGGGCCCCCGACTCCCCTGGCCCGTGTGTTCTGATCAGGGCCTCCTTGGTTTCCCAGCTCAGGGATCTCAAGGCGTCAGGCTAGGGAGGGCTGTTGATAGCATCCCCACAAGCAGCAAGTGTTTCTTTTTCATCGTACTTGCTCACTGGTGTGTCTGTCTACTCCATTTCGCTGTAAGACGTTTGCCTCAGACTAGCCCAAGCCCCTCATTACTAGGATCTCGGAGGGAAGGCAGGCTTTGGGCATGTCAGAATCAGCCCGGGGGCCAGCCTGTGGGAGGCCTCGAGGGCCTGTGGATTGCACTAGCTGCTTAGGAAAGGCCCACCAGTGTGGGCCCTGAGTCCCAACACCCTCTTTCCTTGATCTTGGGACTCCCAGAGTGACCGTTTCTGAAGATGGTCACCAGGGGCCTGGCCCCGGCCCCCTTACTCCCGATGCATGCTGGCGAGCTGCTAGCTGACTGCAGGAGTGGATTTTGCTCAGAATGATTAGGGACTCATTTCACAATTCCCGTCCCCATGTCATACTGGTCAGTCTACACCTGGAAGGACTCTGTCCCCTGCTAGGCTTGGCACATAACAGACACTCAACAAGTATTTGCTTGATGAACGACACTGGCACGCGAAAGGAAGGGTCACCAGGACGGTAAAGGGGCATCTGAAGGAGCGGGCCTGAAGGAGACCCAGGGGTAACTCACTCTGGAGCCTCTGGCCGTCTGTCACAGACCCTGCTCAGGACGGTCGACGGACAGGAGGCGCTGCAGGTCAGGACGGGAAACCTGCTCTTGGGATGTTCAGACGGAGCAGGGGTGGAAGGAGCCCCCACCCCCATAATTCCTTTTTGGCAATTTTGTCGCAGGTCCTGGTGACAGAGCCCCGATTTAGGCCCTGGGGCAGGGGCCTGCACCTGCCAAACACGATTCTCTGCTGCCCCCCTGCTCGGGAGACGGAGGTGAAGGCGGCCCATCTGTGGCCAGCACAAGCTGGGGTTTGCCGCCTCGGCAGGCAGCCGGCCGTCTGAGAGCTTGCCTCAGTGGTCGGGGTGGGGTGGGGTGGGGGCCGGCAGAAGGTCAGAAGGAAGGGCTGGGAAGGATCTGTGGGCATGGCTTCTACCTTCCAGAGCTCAGGTCTCTAGCCTTTCTCCAGGAGGACAGCACCCTCCTTCCTCTCGAAGTTCATCCCACCTTTGGCCCGAAGGCGCCCTGGCTGATCACGGGGGTGGAGCCGCGGCGACGGGGTTACGAGGTGTGGAAGGCACCTGGGTGTGTCCCTGCGTGCTTCCAGCGATGCTCGCTCGGGACTTCTGTGGGCGTGTGCACACTCAGACAATTTCTAGGAGACCCTTCTTGGAAGGCTCTTTCTGTCCTCAACGGTCCCACCGTGACCGTCTAGACCACCATGGGTGCCGAAGCTTTTTTAAGTCCCGTCTTCCTACTCTTCTCTCTACACACCCAGGCAGTATTTCCAGCTCCAGTAGTCTTTCTTCACGGAAGCACCTCAGCCAGCTCTCTCTTAGCCGGGCCTGGGGCCATGCTGGAAATCCCGCCCTGCCTTCTGGAGTCCAGGTGTGAAGAAAGAGGACAGCTATAGGAAGAGTCCCCTTTCTGTCCCCACACTTATCTGGCAATCCCATCACTGGGCTGACTGCGGTCACCTCAAGGCCCCAGGTCTCTGAGGACCCCCTTCCACTCCTTGAAAAGCACCCTCTCGGGGAATCTGTTTTCCCTCTGACTCAGCACACTCAAAGGCTTGCTTCTGGGGGGGCAGAGTCCAGGCTGGGTGATTGGGGACACAGTGTGGGCCGAGTTCAGGCTTCTAGAGAATGCTCCTTGACAAGGCGGGGTGAGATAATGGATAGCTCAAAGCTCCACCCTAGGCTTGGTAGGCCTCTTCAGCCTCCCGCCTCCACCCACCTGGATGCTTCTCCCAGCTAGACTCTGAACCACAAGGCAAATAATAATATATCAACATAAGATCGTAATCAGGTTTTTATTTGCACAACCCCCTCCTGTCCAACCAAGGTATTAAGTTGTAAGTTTGTAAGTCGCCCACCAGGGGGGAAAAAAGACTAAAAGTCTTAATGCCACAATTTGGGTCTGGAGATCTTTTTTAATCCATTTTTCGTTCAACATAAATGAGAAAGAAAAAAATACTTCTGACATTTTCAAAGAGCAGAAATAGGAAATTATATTCATATACATTCAACATATACGGCGCATATCGGTTACTACGATACAAAGCAATGATCTTTACAAGTGTAGTTCGCAAGATGGCACGGTTAATCGGCTCACTGGCTCTCACCCGGCGGCCGCTGGCGGACGGCAGCCTGCTCTTCCATCAGCACAGTACCATGTAAACAGAACAGGCTGAGTGCGGGAGCGAGGGGGCGGCGGGGGCAGGGGGTGGGGGCCTCGGAGCTGGAACAGGCCCAGAGAAGTCACACGGTAGCTGCTCGGGCCTTCTGGGTCGCCTCCTTCTGGCGAGGAGCTGTTGGCCTCACCAAGTAGAGGGGAGATTGGGGACCGCGGAAACGCGGGACAGATCCCGAGGAAAGGCTCTTGCGTTGCAGAAATCCACTTGCGGGATATCGGGTCCAGGAGCTGAGCTGCCAGTATCCGTGAGAAGGACAAGCTGCATGGGAGTCCTGTCAGCAACATCAGGACGGCCATGCTGGACACCCGCTCTCTTCTGTGCAAATTCAGGATGAAAGACTAGGGGCGGACTGGGGACCCTTCGCTCTGCTTTCCCAGGAAAAAGGATCAAGAGTCAGAATATTGAACATCTCCTTCTTGCTTTGAAGATCAGAAGGAGACGGGCAGACGCTCTGCCAGCCCCCAGCCGGCAGAGAAGACTTTGGTTTCTAACAGTGAAGAAACACAAAGAGAGCGGCAAACAGTTGCTGCTGCGTGTGCGCTGCTTCCCCGGGGGGAGGAGACCGCTGCACCTGTCACTGGCACAGGTAAGAGCTGCTCACAAGTACAATGTCTACAAAAAATACTTGGAACAAAAGGTGCAAGTCACAATTCAAATAGAACAGAATCTGGTTAAACATTTCTCTTTTAAACAAAAATTCCTTTTGTTTTTATTTATTAATAATAACAACAATAATAATAACAATAATATCAACATTTACCCAAAACAATTCCTACATGATCAAGAATTAAAATAGGGGCTGGGGATGCCTGGGGAGGAGGAGAAGGTTAGGAGGGAGGCAGGGCCCAAGACAACCTCCCGTTCTTCTTGCCTGTGTCAAAGAGGCTGAAAGAGAAAAGTGTGTGTGTGTGTGTGTGTGTGTGCGCGCGCGCGTGTGCGCTGAAGAATCACCCCTGTATAGCACAATATACAATGAGAATGACAGGTGACAGGCATCGTGTACCACTGCTGGGTGTTCAGTCTGCGGGTAGGACCAGCAGGATGATAAAGGCAACCAACTTTCCAGGTTGTGAGAGGGGAGCTGAGTCATACACGGAGGAGAAGCTCACATTGAGACGTTCTGACTGGCAGCCTCTCAAGGCCAGGCCACCCTCGGCCTCCCTGCTAACGGTCTGGTGTGATTCTGGCTGGGCCAGACACGTTTTCCAGGGATCCCAGCAGGAAAGACCTTCCCAGGTTCCAGGCTCGGGGGCTCTTTGTTTTTTGCTCTCTTTCTGGTCTCCAAGTGCCAGGGGCCATCACCCCTTCCCCTCTCCCTTTCGCTAACCACTAAGATTCTGGCGCTGTTATCTGCCAGTATTTGCTCCTGTGGGTCAGCAACGTGAAGGACTGGAGGGCGCTCTGTGGGTGGAGGCTGGGGGAAGGGGCTCTGGGGCTCTTGGCCTCTGTAGTTTTAACTGCTTTGCTCTTCTGTCTCAACGAAGGAAAGAAAGGGAAAAGAAAAAAGAAAGAAAAAGAAAAAGAGAGGGAGAAACAAAGAAGAGAGAAAATCACCTCCAAAAGAACACATACCAAAAAAAAAAAAATCAAACCAAAACCAAACCAAACCACCAACTCAAATATACCAAATACACTTTCACAGAAGGTGGCAAACATGGATATCCTGTTTATTTCCTTGGTGACTTGGTCATACAAGCAAACATGGCAAAAACCCCTCAGAACCCAAAAGACCCGCACACTGATGGACCAATGTGAGGAAAGGAGCCACGACATTCTGGGTGGACAGAAACACAATGGCAATTTGGCGCAATGCTGCTAGATACTGTCGGTTTGAAGTCGGCCTTTTCATCCCCGGGCTGCAGACAAACCTGCAAGGGAGCAGACAGAGAGGAGCATCAGCGTGGCTCGAACGTTCACGTGAAAACTTCTACCACATGCGACCGGAGCGCTCGGCCTCAGGTATTTCAAGACGGTTGCCACACTGAGGCCCTGACACGGGTTCGCCAGACGGCCTCACTTGCATTCCCGGGTTTCTGTCAGGGTTGTCAAAGACAGAAGCCATGCTACCTACTGTGTGTGTAGGCCTGACTCCAGCCAAGCTGCTCAGTGTACCTGTTTTCTACCACGGGCCTCTGATCCCTGTCTGGAATATTCTTTTGCAGCACAGCCTGAAAACTATGGCCAGACACGTTTTCTTGCTGGGTTTCCTACTTCAGGACTGAGGTCAAGGACTGTCTTCTCCTTATTACTGCGGCCAGAGGTCCTCTGTCCTCCGAAGCCACAGCTCACTTCCTGTTTCTATGTTTCTACGCACCCCACAACACGTGTCTTCACCCCATAATTAAACCAAGGGACTCTGGCCCGCATGCGTTCTGTGTGCTCCCCACAACTGCACGGTGCTTCATCTGACAGAGCAGGAAAAGGCGAAGACCGAGAGGGGGAGGAGCGGTGCCATCAGGTTCACAGGCCACCAGGCTCAGGAGGAAGCCCCGGACCGATCAGGAGCTGGCACTGGGCCAAAGGGCTGGGTCGGCCGGCCAGGCTGACACTCACTGTTTCCTGTTACACGCCCGCCTGCTCCATGCTGAAGGGGACCTCGGGGTGCTTGTAGCTGAGCAGGATGTCGGTGATGCACGTGGATGGGTAGCAAGAGGAGTTTAAATGCTGGCTGCCATCAGTCAGGTCTGCGTGCTCGTGACCAACTAGGCTCTCCCTGCATTCTGCAAGACCAGAAAGAACATGGGAGATTTGCAGGGAGCCAGGGGGTGGGGGTGGGAGGTGGGCCAGGGGGAGAGAGGAGGATGAGAAATTGGAGCCCCGCGGAGCCGGCCAGCCAGGCCTGAATTCTAGCTCATAGCAGGCTCTCCATGTGTTTAGTGTCTGTGGGCTGGGCCAGGTTCTTCCCGAACTCTCCAAATGTTCCACTTTGCCCTGTTGCTTTACTATCTCCCAGGCGCTACCGACCACGGCAGAGTGGAAGCAGACAGAGCTGCTCCTGCAGGAAGATTGACCTCTTGAAGGGAGCTGGCAGCTCAGTACTGTTAGCAGGCTCCCAGCAGTGTTCTCAGCACTTAAACTCACTAAGCCGATTAACGCTCACTGCACCATCTAGGCTCTAGGCTCTAGGCTCTATGGTTTCTGCCACTTTACGGGGGAGAACTCTGGGGGCTCAGAAAGGTGAAGTGCTTTGTCCGTGGAGCCTGTAAGGGGCAAAGTCAGGATTTCTTGCAGACCTGTCCACTCGAAAAAGCCTAGGCTCTGTATCTGTTACGATACCCTCCCTTTACTGGCGCTAAGGAGAGGGAGACATAGCCCCTTACAACACAATGCCCTCTAATCAGAACTAGGAAAATAGTTCTTAAAGCAGTATCTTATCGAAGCGTTACAAAGACAATGTGATACCCCTGCACTCAACCAGAAGATTCGCTCCCTTGTGTGCTCATTCTCGATGGAGACAAGTGGGAAGGGCTTTGCGTCCAGACCCCTTGGGGAAGCTTTGGCTTCCCATCTTCCTATGAACCCTTTATACAGAAGAGGAGAAAAGTCACTAGTGAAAAGGGGGGAGGAGCGCCCCATGCATAAGGCCCCTTACCCTCATTTTCCCCATCTTGAAACTGCTGGCTCCCCATGAGTGAGGACTGACTGAGAACCGCGTCCGACATCCGGGCAGAACTGAGTGCTTTCCCAGCCACGAGACTCATTCCCGGCAAGTTATCCAGCTGCACCTGCAGAAAACAATTAGGAAAAGAAGTCAGGATACCAGAGTATGTGCGGCTCTCAGGTGACCCTGAGAGACAGTGGTTCCCTCGAACAGAGCGCGAGCAAAGGGCAGCCTCGGGCACCCCCCCCCAGGCTGGACCACCCACTCCCTCTGCGGTTGCCATCCAAACAGGGAGGCTGCAGGGGTAACAGCACGGGAAGCTGCCTCACCTTCCCCCGTGGGGTGGGTGGGGGAGGGCACAGTGAACCTCAGCTGGTGGTCACACACCCTTGGCAATGACACGGCCTTCCAAAACCCATCTGACCTATCCCCAGCGGCCCGAAGACTTGGTCTTAGGACAGCACTCCGCATCGGCCCCATCCAGTGCAGAGCCACCCGTCCCAAGTGGCCACTGAGCACTTGAAGTGTGACTAGTGTGACTGAGGAACCAAATTTTTAAATTTTATTTCATTTTAAATACATGTAAATCTGGCCACACGTGGCTACTTGGTCCTGTATTAGACAGTGCTGCCCTAGGAGTCTGTCCTAGGACAGCAAAGGTTTCCTGAGCCGGATTAGTTCTCTTTATCTGAATAAGTTCAATGGAGCTATCCAAAAACTAACCAAGAGCCTATGGGTTCATCTGCTTGGGCTGGAGCTTAGACCGTTTGGGGAGAAGTTCAAGAACTCAGCCCAGAAGGAACAGAGGGCAACTACTCTTGATTCCTCAGGCTAAAGTTGTGGGCGCAGATTCGACTAGTCTGTGAGGCTGATTCAAAGACATGCCTGCCTGGTCCCCAGAGGTGCTGGACTCTGGCTGAGAAAAAATGGACAGGCAGATGCGACCCCACATTACTAAGCTCTGTTGTCAAGGTTGGGACTGGTAGGATCCCACTTCTGAGAAGGAGGGGCCAACATACATAAGCATCATCACTGTTCTGGATCGTGTGGTGTCTCTGGAGGGTCCGGGGCCTGTGGTGCTCACTGACAGAGGGGCGTGTTGGGTACCCGAGTCCGTTGTGATCTGGCAGCTCCATTGCTTGTCCTGGAGAACTTCTATCCATGCAGTTCCCTATGACCGACTCTGAGGAGACAGCAAAATAGGGTCAGCAGATCTCGAGTTTCTCCCAACATTGTCAACTCCCATCAAAGAAATGTCTTGCCAGAGACAATGAGCCATGGTGAGGACCCCGTGGACCCACCTGCCAACCCCAAGTCCTACGGCAGTAATGGAGCGATCATAAACCTTCCTGAGAAAAATTCCATCCATGGCGGGTGGCTGGATCACATCGAACCTTTTCTTTTTCTTTCATTCCTCTCTTGACTTGACAGTCTGTGTTTCCCAAACCTACCTCCTTCCTGGAGCTTTCAGAAACCTCTATCCCGGGAGAACGGCCTCTGTCCCATAGATGCCTTCTCTCTCCTTCCCTGGCCTCCACCTCGGCGCACCAGCCCAGGCCCCTCTTCTGCGTTTGCAACTGCTGCCCCCAGCTGCGTCCATGGCTCCTCCACAGTTTGCATTTCTACCTCGCCCTCCTCTCCCTTCTCACACTTCCTTTGGTAATATCATCATTTTCATGGCTTCACCTGTACTGCCTCTAGGTAATTACTGAAATGCTCTTTTAATAAGCTCCGGATCCGTAATGCCAACTATTTACTAGATACTTCTCCCTGGAGAGCTGACATCTAACACTTTAAACACGTCCAGCTCCAAACTCATCAACACCCCTCCCCCAGGTCCTCTTTCAGACATCAGCCCTGTTTGGGTGCCTATTTTCCTAATCTTTCAGATGCGAGCTCATGGGGCCCCCTGTTAACTCCTTCCCCCTGGTTCCACATCACCTCAAGCCTACAGAATCTACCGGTGCAATGTCGGTCACCTGAGTCCCTCCCTTCCCATCTCACTGCTTCCTCCTCTTGCCTGGATTACTAACCACCCCTCCTCCCCATCCCAGGACCGCCACTCTACAAAGTTTCATCTTTTCACAGAGTCGCCCAAATGCTGTCCCAGCCTACTTTCCAGTGAGTACCTCACACTAGTCTCCCCCACATGCTAGTCTCTGGTCAAACGGGAGCACTTAATTCTTCCCCACCCACTCACAATTCCATGCAGGTAGCCTCCCTGGGCTCCCTCTCCCTGGAAATGCTTGCTTCTCCTTCCATTCCAGCCAATCCAAATCAACTCATCCTCCTAGGTCCATCTCAAATGTTAATAACTTGATGAAACTTTCCCTTTCAAAAAGAAAAAGATCTTTGCTTCTTTTAAATGTCAGAAAACTTTATAAAACTGTATTACTCTAACATTATTCCCAACACCGTGTTTAATTGTGTATTTGCTTTAGCTGTTCATATTAGCCCGTAAGTTCTCTGAGAACAAGAACTGTATCTGATGCATGTCTGTGAGCCTTCCGTGTTCCAGAACAGTGTCCTGCACCCAGTAGGTGTGTAATACCTAGCTCTTTAACAGATATTAATAAATGCTCTCTTAATATGGGTTAGTATCTTGTCAGAGTCATGCACCCTATGGACTGGATTCTGGAGAGAAGAGAGTTTGAGAGGATTGAATATTTCCTCTTGGCCAAGAGTGGTCAAGAACAATACCAGGGCCGCACCTGGGTAGCACTTTTGGCTCCAGTCCTTAAGAGCCTGGCCCTTGAACATATGTTTTGTTTGCTTGCTCGATTTTTTTCCGTCAAAGCTCCTTGGCATTGGGCTTATCTTCTGATGAACTCTACCTTGGCAAGACCAGGTTTTTAAAAAGTTGTTAATAGGAGACACAGCCCTAACGCTAACTGTGCCATTCCAATATTTATTTGAATAATGAAAGTAAAATGTACTGCGTGAGTGTTGGGTAAAGGGTTTCAGGTCTCCATATTCAAAAGGTCTCCTGCAACAGTCGAGGTTAGGCCTGGCTCAGGGGCTGAGATAGGATGGGAAGGGAGGGGCCCCAACTGACGTGCATGTGGCTGGTAATGCAACGTATTCAGGAGCAAAAGGAGAGGAGGGAAGCTTCCCAACTGCCAAAGGCGAGGGCAAGTGAGAGATCTTCTGGAAGTTCTCTGAGCAAAGAGACCAAAGAAACAGCTAGAAGCCAATTCTTTTGCTACTGAAAGCTAAAAGCCAGAAGAGAGAAGACAAAAGAAAGCCTTGGCCGGGCCTCGCGGTGTGGGCCAGTCCTCACTCATCTCAGCCAGGCCGCCCGATTGCTCTCCGCGGGCACGGCTCTCGCGCTCGCCCCACGAGCAGCGAAAGCCACGGGCAGGAAGTGGTGCGGCACTGGCTCTGTGGTCTGCTTGGCCAAGAAGCTCCACAAACAGCAGCGCTTGCTTTTTCGAGGTATTTCCTAACGCCTGTCTTCTCTTCTCTGGCCGCTCACACCATCCCCTCACTTCCCTGGGGTTCCTTCCTGCTGGACGCAGAGCCGGCTGCAAACCTCGCCCGCTGCACCCCTGCCCCGCCCAAGACGACACGAGGGCTCCCCGCTGAAAGATGTCCCCAGACGTGAGGCTGGAGCCAAGCTAACAGAATGTACGTGCCCCGCATCTTGATGGTGAGCTCCTTCCCACCTCTGAGAGTTTGTAGTCTCCTTTCCCTCTCTTTTTTTGGACTTATTTTTATTCCTGAGAATGGGGTTTCTCCAAACCCAAACACCCACCCTTGTCTTGGTCCTGCTGCTGGGAAGGTCACGCGGACCCTGTCCCCCTTGTCGCGCTCTTCCCAGCCCTCATGTTCGGGGCCAGCACGGCGGAGCCAGCTACTGCTTGGGAGATCGTGCAGTGAGCCTTCCTGACTCCCCAGCCTAGAGCTCAGCAGCACAAGCTTTGGGGTCAGGGAGGCATGGGCTTGAATCGCGGCTTCCCCAGGACTCCTGAGGAGTGGGACGTCGGGCAGGCCCCCTTTCCTGGGTCTCAGTGTGTCGGTAAAGCAGGACTCACTCCGCAGGTCCCAACGTGCTCGGTGCGCTGTGAGAGCTCAGCCAAGCCTGGGGTCACTTATACTCATTCCGGAGGTGTTGGTTCTGAGGGCACAGGGCATACTGAGCCAGCCGACAAACACAAGCAAGGAAACCCTGCTTCCAGAATTGTGGGGACAATTTATCCATGTGTATGGGAACGAGGGAGTTACTGACACTTTAATTTCCAGAGACTGGCTTAGGAGATTGGTTGAATTTCCTCCGGTTTAGGAGAGAAAAATGTAAGTTAAAAAGCAGATGAAACAAAGCAGATTAATAGGAGTTAGGCGACAAAATTTTGGTGTAATGCACAGGCCAAGGAGCCGGAAGGGCCGGCAACTGCAGCCTGGCAGCTAGGTGGGCACGGTGCGGAATGGGAGGTGAGGAAGCAGGCGTGACGGGAAGAAGGTAAGCCCGGGAATCAGAAAACTCGAAGTCAGGGTCCAGCTCCATCCCCGACAGAGCACAGCCTGGCTCCCACACATAATCTAAAGGATTTCCCTATCTGAGAAATGAGCAATGTTGGCGGCCTCCAAAGATACCGCAGGTAAAAAGCTCTTAATAAACTGTAAGGGATTACACGAGTCAAGCATCCTTTTGAGTAAGAATGCTGAGTCCTGAGTCTCCAGTCCTTTGGTACACTCCACAGAGACCTGCAGATCCATGGGAGGGGTGTGTGTGTGGGGGGGCAGGCAGGTCAGGCAACTAACCTACTGACCAAGGGACAGGAAATCCGGGCTCCAGTCTGTGGCTTGCAGCTTCTGCCACCTGAGCAGCTAGAGGAAAGGTCAAGCTCACCGAAGGCGACAGAAATAATGGGGGAGAGAGGACCTCTGGCAGCAGCGTTCTAGGTACTGACCGAAGTCAGGCGGGGAGAGTGCGGGGGTGGCCATGCGATCACGCGGGGACACAGACACAGAGGGCCCCGTGCGCACCGCCCCCCTGCCCCGGGGATTCCGGGGCGGCTTGCACAACTCTCTATTGAATCTGTCAATGTTGACTCGCCCTTACTCATTTACTGGGCTCTAAGAGAAAAGGAGAGCCAAATGCCATGTGTGCCTATTCCTCTCCAAGGTTCTGAGGGGTGAACCCGCCCAGCCTGTCACAGTTTCACCCCTCTGTGAGGCCTGAGTCCACAAATACTGCTGAAGCTGACAAAGCTGGGGGGCGGGGAGGATGTGGTTTTCTTTGTGAGTTCAGCTGGCAATCTCTCTGTGTAAACCCGTTACGCTGTTGTCCTTATTTATTTGCAAAGTAAAAAAATCCAATGTACTTAATGGCACAGAAGGGAGATAAACCTCCTTTCTCGTTCTGGAGCGGCCAAAAAGGGAGATCACAGGCAGCACGGGGCATGGACAGCGCTGGAAGCTCGCCACACTCGAGACACGCCTCTGGCATGTTCCATGCTTGGCGCCCCGGCAGGGCCTGGCCCCGTCCTGACCGGTAGCAAGGGCCACAAAGGAAATAGGTAACTGTGGACACGGATACGTGGCCTTCAGATTTATTTATTTATTTATTTACTTATTTATTTATTTGACAGAGATAGAGACAGCCAGTGAGAGAGGGAACACAAGCAGGGGGAGTGGGAGAGGAAGAAGCAGGCTCCTAGCGGAGGAGCCTGATGTGGGGCTCGATCCCAGAATGCTGGGATCACGCCCTGAGCTGAAGGCAGATGCTTAACGACTGCGCCACCCAGGAGCCCCACGTGGCCTTCAGTTCTATTGGGCTATCACCACTGATCCCTGTTCATGTAGCCCAACGAAATTTTAGGAAGATCCCCCTAGCTCTATTCCTTAATAATTACACCTTACAGCACTCCTTCTGTAGCGCTTCAAGCTAACGCTGTTGAGCATGTCTTCCTTCCCCCAGCAGAGTGTAAGCTCCCTGAGGGCAGGTTCTGTATCTTTCCATCCCTGCATTCCCCGCAGCTCCTACAAGACCACCTGTGCAAGCTAGTCATTCAGTAAACTGCCGAATTTGCTGTCACGGGAATAACAGATGAAGGGCCTTGGGACTAGTGTGGTCACTGCACGGAGATGGAAGGATCACTCAGGGACAGCAGGCATTCCTTTCTGCCCAAAGAGATAAACAAGCACGAGCCTCCCCCACTGGCCTGTGGCGGGGTGGGGAGGGGGAGGACCTAGCATTAGAACCTCTATTGGCAAAAGCGACAGCAAATTATCTGGTGGTTTCTTTGGTAAGGTAACAGTGTGAGCTCTCAAGTTTTTAAAAGAATAGAATCATGTCAGGTTAAAGCAGGAAAAGATGGTGGAGCCATGGTTTCTACCGTAAAAGGGATTGTGATATACGCACATACAACCAGGGTGGCTGTGAAAAAGAAAGGAGTAAGCGAGCTGAGAGCCTCGGGCGTGGAGCAGAAGTACTGCGGACATGAATTCCATCCTCCTTCTCTTAGGGGGCATTTAGCTTAACGTCCTTCGTTACACAGATGAGGAAAGGGAGGAGATGTGATGTGCCAGGCCCATGGTCACAGAGGACGCTTGTGTTGTCTAAGGTAAGGACAATGGGACACCTCAGGGTAAGACGTCATTTTAAACACACAGATGTCCATGCCTGCAGGTGACTAGAACTCTGGAGCGGCATGGGGCTCCCCGAGGCCAGTCGTTTCCCTGCTGCATTATCTCACTATACCAGGTCATAAAACCACAGTAATCAACTTGTGGCTTTATTCATTAAAGACAAGTGTAGATGTGGCTTCAAGAGTCACAAAATAGGAATAGATGTTAGAAAGAGATTAGATGAATAATATTCAAGCTAGAAAAGTTAAAGAGCAAGTTTAAAGCAGGGTTGTGGAGGGGAGGGGGCTGGGGAGTGAGGCGATGGACACTGAGGAGGGCCGTGCTCCCTTTATGCCTGCATCTAAAATAAGAACATACTGCACACCGTTAAAGAACATACAATTGTCTTAAACTTGAATAAATGAGCATTTTACAAGTGGAAAAAAAAAAAAAAGAAAACCTCTGTCCTTAGCTTCCCCTCCTTCCTTCGTGTGCACCACACTTCAAACCCACCAAGCCTGCCTGCTTTCCCCCAAACATCACGGAGGCACCCCACCCACTCGTCTTTCCCCTGGTTTCTCCCCTACATCCAAGTGGCAAATTCGTCTTATTCCGCCAAGACCCGACTCAAATGCCACTAATTGCTGGAAACCTACCCCACTCCTCTGGGAACTCTCTCTCTCTCTCTCTCTCCCTCCTGGCGCCCCGCCCCTCCCCGAAGCACCTGTACCAGCCAACTACATTCTGCCTCACCCTAGGCGTGAGGGAGACCAGCAAGCCCGCTGAACTGGGGTGGGGGTTGTTCCTCTGACAATTATGGGACACAGGCGAATTCCAGGCCCCCAGCCTTTCTGTATACAGGAGTCACACAGGAGGGAAAACTGAGGAGAAAGAGAATTTTTGAAGAAAAACATTTCAGAGGGTGTTTTCACACATGGCCTTCCAGGATGGGGTGGGGGTGGGGGAGCAGGGAGTGGACGCTACTTGCTCCGACTTTGCTCTGTCCTCGCTGCCTTGTGCACCCAGGACGTGCTTAGTCAGCATCTCCTGCAGTGAACGGAAACACTCCTGGGCTCAGATGCCACTCAGCAGCTGCTGACCTTGGGGGCCAATTACTTAAGCTCATTTGTCTCATGGGGGAAATGGGGACAGGAAGAGTTACTGCCTTACAGGGTTGCTGTGAGGATTAAATGAACTCGTGCTATGTGAATAGCAGTGGGTTTCTGGCACACGGAAAGCACTGTAGAGATGGTGGCCATTCTCCTCCTCGCACACCAACTATATTATGCTAATTTGGTGAAAGCCTTCATTCGTGCTGGAAGCTTTTCCACAGTACCCCTGATACTACCACCCTGCCTCTGCTGGAGCACTCCCAGTGACAGAAAGCTCCCAGGCTGCTGAGGGAGCTTATTCTAGAAAGTTCTGATGAAGATCTTCCACAGGAGTTGACATTTGCTGACACTTCCATCCTGATCTTGGTCCTGGCCCATAATACGGACCCCCAAAAAGTCTAATCCCTTCTTCCTCCTGGTTATGATGGCTCTCCTTAGTTTCTTTTTTCCTCCCAAGCCTAAACATGGCCAGGTCTGTCAGCCATTCCACGTATGAACTTGTTCTGAAATCTCCCACCATCCTATGTCCACCTACAAATACAGCAGCCACGGGTGAGCACAGTATGTCTGAGTGGTGCAGGCCCCTAAGCTGAATGGCATGCATTTGCTCAAAAGCCCAGGATTTTTAACCATTTTAAGCAAGCACACGTCCCTCTTCTCCGTGCATTACTAAGCACAACCGGAAAGCACCCAGCCTTCTTCATAAACGGATTCAGAGCAAGGCCTTCTGTCCTGCTGTGTTCCGTGGGACCTAATTCCCCAGGAGTTTTGTGTGTGACCTTAAAGGACAGGACAGGAGAGGCAGGCAGCTCCAAGAGGGAGAGGATGGAAGATATGCTTGGTTTCAAGGTTGTTTCGTTTCTGGATAAGCTCATTTTCCGTGATCTACGATGACGGGATGGATGTCAGTGCAGCTTTTATCTCGGATGAATGCTAGGATGACGACAGAAGAAGATTTTTGGAGTGTAACTGCCTGCTGGTAATCCTAATCTCCTTCAGGATGGAAACGAACGTACTCATGCATTATATAAGGTGATGCAGGAAAACCCCGGGGATCCCTTATGACGCTGGGATCGTCTGTGTTTAACTTACTAACGAGGGGAGCAGAGTAATGATACTACAGCACATTTCCAGCATCCTTGCGGAGCAGCAAGTGTGTCTCGCATCCTCACATGCGCGTGCGCACACGCACTATGTCTAGACACAGCACACATATGCACGTTTTTATCTTCCCGAATACTCTGCAAAGCGCCATTATTATTATTCCTCCTGCCCATTTGTCACAGAGGAGAAACATAAGAACCTGAGGGTTTAAGTGACAAAGTTACGGCATTCGTGACAGAGGCGAGTCTAGAACCGAG
Source organism: Ursus arctos (assembly GCF_023065955.2). NCBI lineage: Eukaryota > Metazoa > Chordata > Mammalia > Carnivora > Ursidae > Ursus > Ursus arctos. Next base: position 12,694,739 of record NW_026622897.1, read on the forward strand.
GAGCTTTTTTTGACTCTTGGTCCAACACCATTTACACAAAGCCGTATTTCCTCAGCACCGGCTGATTTCGTTCTCCTGCAGAAGTTAAAGTGAGCTATTTTGATGACAGGAAATTCTGGAGTCCAAGGAACCATGGTATGAATAGGAGAAATGAGAACTCTCCTTATTGACTGGATTATGTAAGCACTAATTTTCTATTGCTATCTTTTTATTTTGAAAGCAGACCCCTTACTGCCCAGCATCCGCTTCCCACATCCTTCTCCCCCATAAGGTCCAGCAGGTCTTCTCAGGAATTCCCTTTCTTTTAGGAACACAGAGCACTGGCTGGAAAAAGACACCATCCCTGAGTTAAGTGAATTCGGGCAGACAGGCCCGGGACTCTTACCCCGAAGGGGCCCTTACCTCGGCTGGACACCTTATTTCTACTGAATGCAGCAGTCGGCTGGTGTCGGTAGGGATGTATCCCCAACTCCTGCGCGTGGCTCACAGTTCCCAGTAAAGATTCGGGGTCCCCGGGGCCTCCAGTACTCAAGAGCAGGGGGCTGTCATGGCAACCTTTGGTCACTGTGTTTGAGCTCTTCCTGTCTGGAAAGCCGTCCTTGGCCGCCTCACAGGAGCACTCCTCTTCCATGCTTTCCGAGCGCAGGAGGGCCGGCTGCTGGGCGTACCCGTGCGCTGGGCTGGGGGACGCAGCCTGCGACAGGCATTCCTGGGCCCTGATCTGGAGGAGATGCTGGGGGCTGGTGTGGTGGTGGTGATACGAGTCAGCATTTTGATACGGTAAAGCCTGGCGCTCTGTCATGTTCTGTCCCCCGAGACCGGGAGCCAGGCTCCCTGCGTCCCCCTGGTTCATGTGCCGGAACAAGTCGTGGTAGTCCTGCTGCTGCTGCTGCTGCTGCCGCTGCCTCTTCACGAGCTGGGCGAACTCCGCCGGGGGCAGCCGGATGTCCGAGTGGCCGCTGAGCGAATGCCGGGGGGAGAGCAGTCCCTGGAGGATGTGCGGCACCTGCTGGTGTCTCGTATAGTCTGGCGGCGTGGGGGACAGCAGGGCCTGCTGCAGGGCGGATGCCGTATAGTGCGCTGGCTGCTGATGGGCGCTGGGAGGGAAGGTGGGGAATTGGTCAAGTGGAGGGACTTTCAGGGCTTGGGTTGGAGGGAACCCCACTCCTGTTGAAGGGCTGTAGCTGCTGGGGGAACCCCGGGACTGGTCCGAAAACAGATGGGGGTGTAAATGCGCCTGGTCGTAGTTAGCAGGGGAGAACCGATTCACGTTCGAGCTGCAGACACAAAAGGGAGTGAGTACCAGGCATCCGCGTGACAAGTGCGCTAGACTCCCCTGGGGAACAGCTACTCCTCTTCCTCAGTAGGGAGCCCCCCCAACCCTGGGACAGGGACGTGGGGTGTGACAGGGAAGATGGGGTTGCGCACGGCATCCTGACTCGTCCTCTCATTCGCTTCTCCAGTCACTTCCAGGGGACGCAGGGCACCGTGGGGGGGGGGGACAGCTCCAGCTTCAAGAGAGCGACTGGGCCTATTTTACAGCATATCTGAGCTACTAAGAAGCACCAAGCTCTTAGAATAAGAGGGGCAGAGAGGGAAAGAAACCTAAAAAAATAGACAAGGGGGAACTGGCATTTTTAGAAATTCCTCTAATAGGCCATTTTCTTCTTTGCAGACAAACAGGAAGACAGCTTTACCATTTTCCTTCTCTGTCTCATTATTAGCACTTTAATGCTGGGTCAATAAACAGGTTTCAAGTTCACCCCAAACCCACACCCCTGATTTTAGAAAGGGTGAGGCGAGCACAGCGCAGCCAGATTCACGCTCCTCCCCTTCTCCACTTGCCCTGCTAAGGGGCTTCCTCCCACTCAAATCACCTAGACAGAGAGCTGGTGACCGCCCGCAGCCCTACCTGTGGGCCTCCGCGCTGTCGGCACTCAGCTGCTTGGACAAGGGCCGGTGCCCGTAGCTGAGGGCGGCCATCAGGTTGGTGCGGTGCTGCATCTGAATCTGACTGGCGCTGGGGCTGATGGCCAGGCCTCGCCCCGCAGAGCCTGCAGCTGTCCCCGGCATGCTGCTGAGCATGTCCACAGGCTCCTGTACTTGGATGGTCACCTGCTGGGACGGCGGAGGCTGCTGGAGGCCCAGGCAGGTCAGGGCCACGTTGGGAGGCGGAGAGCAGCTCTCGGGCTGCGGCTGGTAGACTGCACCGCGGGACGGTAAGCCTGGAAACTGGGAGGGTGAGGCAGCGCCTGCAGAGAGAGGAACCCCAGCGTGACCGAATGCCTGGGTCAACTGCTGGCTGGAAGCAGGAGGAGCCGGCGACGACACTCACACTGGACGCCGTCTAGACCAGTGCTTCGCAAACCGCAGCGTGTGGAAGACTTATCTGGAGAACTTTGTTAAAACACAGATTTCTGGGTCCTACCCCCAAGAATTTGTATTTTCAGTAAGTGGCTCTGCAAGGCGGTCCTGGATTATTCTTTGAGTTGCTCTGATCTAGCGCAGAGCTTATCAAACTCAAATGTACATACAAATGGCCCAGGGATCTTGCTGAAATGCAGACTGTGATTTAGCACGTCTGGGGCGGGACCGAGACTCTACTTTTCCTGCTGATACCGTTGCTCGGGGGACTGCACATCGAGAAGGAAGGGCCTAGAGACCAATCCAGACTCTTCAGGGGCTCTCGATGGCCTGGCGCTACTTAAGAGATTACCAGTCTGGGGAATACTAAATCCTCAGGTCACTGTCCCTGAAGAAAGACCCACGCAATTCAGGTCCACTCATCTCACCCTCCTCCTGAACACCCACAGAGAGGAGCCACACGTACGATGGAGAACCAACCAGAGGCGTGACAGTACGGAGGGTTCGGCAGCGGCTTTTTTATTTGGTAGGATCGGAGGGGGTTTTATTGAAAATTCAGGATAGTTAACCTTTATGGAGAACTATCTTGTGCCACAGACTGCTCTAAGTGCTTTTCATGTATTTATTCGTTAAATACTATTTTATCCCTCTTTTACATTTGAAGAGGCCAAGGCATGCAGAAGTCAAGTAACTTACTGAGGTTCGCACAGCTAAGGCATCAGGGGGACCGGGACTCAAACCAAGGCTGCCTGGCCCGAGAGCCTGTACCCTTAAACACGACTGCACGCCTGTGGCGCCCAAGACTAGACTCACTTTCTCCACGAGGCTTAGCACGGTTCAGTCTAAGCCTCGACACTCACCGTGAGACTGGATCATGGCACTGCTCATGGGGGGAGGACTATTACTGGGTGGTCTGAAGAGATGGTTGTTGGGGTGGTTGGGGGGTGGGCTTGAAGGCTGAATCCTTAACCTTAAAAAACAACAAAACCAGATAAATAAGTAAATTTCCTGAGGTGACAGCATAACCTTGACGTTACTCTCAGTCATACGCTACACATAAGCTGAAACTATTTTTTTTTTTTTTACGTTTTGATAAGCCTCCAGGCTAGAAGAACATACATAAACCCCCTACCACAGTGTATGTAAGATCTATCCACGTCTTCCCAGCCAAAGAGAGGCAGAGGCCATGTGGGCCTGGGTCTTGGCCTATATGACTGTCAGATTACTTTGTCTGTGGGGCTAAGAAAAGGATGTGGCACGGGACTGAATACAGTCAGGATTTCAGGGAGGCAGCTACCATTTAAATGGATCTCTCTGCTTTTCACAGAGGTTCATCCAAGACGAATGCTAACATCAGGCAGTCTCTCCCATAAGAAGCAGGCCAAGGATGGCAAGCTACCGAGGCAACAGCTTAGGCGTGAGACAAGTGATTCATTACCTCTGGAGCTGGTGGGTAAGGAGGGCTGGCTGATTTTCACATGCAGCCTGAAGAGGTGGAGAAGGCTGAGGAGGACAGATAGAATCCTAAACATGTGGGGGAAAGGAGAAAAATAATTGTCAGCTTGAAGGTCAATCAGAGCTCTTCTCAGGAAGGGAAGAAACAGAAAGAACTATCTGCGACTGACGTTTATGCTCTTGTGCTTTGTCCGAAAGTTCGATTACCTTTCCTCAAACATGTCAACCATAAACATAACTCCACTCTGCCCTGCGTGATCTCCTCCAAAACTCACAGGCAAACGAGCCTGAGAGCAAACTCCAAACAAGCTGGAGAGAGCAAAGAGTGAAGGCCTACTTGAATCTGCTGCTGGAGAATTTGATGGTGCTGCTCCTGCTGGTACAACACGTGCTGCTGCTGGGTCTTCTCCAGGGCCCGCTCGTCAATCTGCCCCCCGTACATCTTCTGCAGCTGCTCACACTCCTGAAGGGAAAGCAGGTAATACAGATGGGGTGCAGCCAGGCCCACCCCAGGCAGTGATGTCAGCAGATGCAGATCTGCCCCAAGAGAAGAGCAGTGTCCTTCATGAGCAACCGACCCAGGTATATAGGTATTCGTGTCCTATACACGTTCACATTCCGTGCTGGGTGAAGGAATGGAAGACACCACGGGTGGCCCGTGGGCCAGTGGAAGTGTCCGGTGTGAAATCTGTGTGCAGAGCACCTGTCGCCTGAAGCCTGGTCATCGGGAAGGCAGAAAGGAAGCCGGCCCTTTACAGAAGCCTGGAGGTACCCTTCCTTCCTCTGGGAGCACCATTCCATACCCACTGGAGAGGATGCCAGGTGGTAACAATGCCGGCAAGCTCCAGCAAGACCCAGTGCCCATAAATCATGTGAGCAATGCCAAGGTTGCTTAGAAGTACCTTCGCTGGGGCTTCCCACCGAAACCCACACCCAGAAATTCCTCTCTAAAAATTACAGAGACAGGAGGAAAATCTAGGCCCTTCATGAGGGTGGGAGGACGTCTGAGCCTGGGGAAAGCCGTACATACCAAGGAGTAAGGAAAGAGCGTGAGGAAGCTACACAGATTTGAACCTCGACACGGACGGGGCAGAGATTTGCCACCCCAGTCCTCCACACGCTCTTGCTCTGTGTTCCCCACGCTTCTCCAGAGGTGCCTGCCGCCTCTCCCATTACCTGCTGCAGCTGTTTGATGCTGCTGCTGTTGGCCAGCTTTTCCAGGTGAGCTTTGAAGGCCTGAATGCTCGCAGCCCCATCTGAGAACCGGCGCACAGGGGAGAAACGCTCCGTGGGGAGGTGCAGGGTGTTGGAGTCCTTGTAGGTAGAGCTGAATACATGGGAAGAGAAGGTTAGGGGCGAGGACTCAGGGGCTTGGACCAAATCACCCAGGGACTGCTGTTCCAGAAGAACGCAAAGGCGGCTGGCTGCACGTGCAGCCCTGCACATTACGCCATTTCCAGGCCATCTCCAGAGGCCGGTCGTTGCCCTAGCCTGCTGCCCTTTCGAGAACTCCAGCTGCACACCTTCCATTTCCACTTACCTTTAGCTGGCTTACTTTCCAAGCCTGGTGAGGTCCTGGGATCAAATACATCCAGTTCTTACAGATATACTAGGTCAGAGAGAAGAGCTTCTCAGTGGCCCTCAGGCCAAGCTGCGCAGGAGATCTGGCTTTTATAATCACGTCTGTCTAGTGCCTTTCGAAACCTCGAATTCACTGTTTGACCCAGTTTTCCCTGAGCAGCACTCTCCAAATGACCAGAAGGAAACTACAGTCAGCTTTGCGGCAAAGGCCTGGCTCGGAAGTCCTAGGTTCTGGGCTAGAAAGTGGAGGGTGGAGGTTCAAGTGGGAGGATAGGGGGACTTCTGATCCCCAGATGGAGATGGCACACTCTTAAGGAATGCGGGCCTCAAGATCCTGCTTGCGTGCCTGGTCAACGCAAACACAGCTGGCCATTGTGAAAATTAACTTCACAGAGCAGCACGCCTCCCCCCGACCTCCTAGTGAAAGAGGAATCGTGCGGACAAAAATCCCACAGCTCAGTCAGAACAGAGCCAGTATCTTACAGGAAGAAAGAACAAGCTATTGATAAGGAACGCCTAAGACAGCATGGGAGTTCGAAGCTAACACCTCTACTCGTTACCTAATCAGAAAGAGATGCTTATGGGTTGAGGTAAGCAGATACAAGACTGCCAAGGCGGCATTCCAGCAGCTGATGGAAAGGATCAGGGTCTCATGTCCAGGGCAGAGATGATATCACACTGAGCCATGGGTGAAATGATGTACCCCTTGAAAGCTACTCGCTCTGGACTGAAGCAGAGCAAGGCTAAGGAAGCAGGTGGACAAGCAAGTTCAAATACAATGCAGATGGGGAGGGTCGGGGGGGTGGGGGGGCTGATGACTGTGCGGAGCGGTCCTCGGATGTGGCCGGGAGGGCAAGCCCTTTACCCTCTGTTAATGATGACTTGGGTTTCAGGCTCTACCGGAAGCTCGACACAGCAGTGCGCTGATGAAATGAGCACAGACACACGCGTGTAACACAAAAGACGTATGGTTGTGGTAGACACTCTCCAGAAACAGGGATCATGAGAGTCGCCTTTGGGAGCACTTCCTCAGTACTTCCTACATCTGTTTCTACTTCAGGGGTCTAGAGTCAAAGCCAGTAAATACTATTTTCTCCTAAAGTTTGATTCTTATGCTGTCAATATTTTCTAATAATGGGCCCATTCCTGATTCACTCAGAAAGCTGTGTTCTGCAAGGGGTTCATTCAGCCTGTCTGCACAAAACCCGCCCTCCCCCCTCAGAGCTGCTCTCCCAGGCCCAGGTAATTCGTGACTTTTCCAGAAGCTTGGGTTGTGCAGAGACTGACCCTGGTCAGTCGGGCACAGGAACTTCAGAGGAAGAGTTCTGATGGAGTTGCTCGTTTTGGAAGCACTCACAGAATCCATAGTGTTTTATTTTTATTAGCAATCGTGTTCAAACTCAGCACAGCCCCGTATCAGGCCGACATTCCCGCTACACTTTTCAAACAGGAACTTGGTTCCCCACCTAGATAAAATCCATCTTCTGTTCGTTTTTTTAAAATTACGCTTTACATTTTTTTAGCTTTTAAAATGACACACTTCCAGGATTGAAACGGTTGATCAGACCCCTCCTTCTGTCTCCATGCCGGACTTCATGAATTACCCTCCAGAAGAATAGATGTACATATGCCGTTCTTGAATCATTTCCTCTGGAAAATGAGAGGAATTCAATAATCTGTCTAGGCCACCCATTTCCAGGGTTTTCTGGCCCTGCAAGTGGCTCCTGTCCTCTGCGGACTACCTTCAGTGTCTGGTGTTGCCGTGTGTTTGCGGGAACCCCATCGAGACAGGCTGAGTTTGCATAAATTCCCCGCCTTGCACAATCCGCCACTCATCAAGCATTCATTCCAATTCAAACTGGCTTGACCACAGGAAACCCTTGAAACACTCCACCACGAGTGTTCACACGAACACAGACGGCAGACACGTTTCCAGCAGGCAAGGCCTTGACGGTGACTGTAGGCAGGGTGGCAACCACACACACACGGAGCTGTGGCCCACGTGGCCTTCCTCACTAGACACACGGACACAGAGCAGAGGAGTCGTGAGAGAGGCTGACTGTGGAGAGGTGCCGGTCCTCACGTTTCCCCGACAGGAGGCTCTCCTGAGGACCACGTACAGTGAAACAAGCATACCCGAGGGACTCTGGCTAAACAACAGACCCTGACAAAGGCTAAACAACTGTCAGGCTGTGGACGCAGGGAAGACAGAGACAGGGAGAAAAAAGAAAGGTTCTGTTGGGTAACAGTGGTGAGCTCAGAGTTGTTGAGAAATCATGGAAAATTTAAGGCGGCGGGGGTGGGGGCTGGGGGGAGGACGCTGCAGGGGCGGGGAGGGCGTGTGCGGGGAGGCACCTCTCCAACAATCACCCCAAGTCCCTTCTCTTGCAGTGCGCTCACCGTGTAGGTCCTGAGAGATTTTCCTTAGGAAAACACTGTCTCTCTGTGCTGGAGTTTTTGTTGGAGAGCCGTCATTCCTGCTACTCCGACCAGACCGATCTATTATTCTCAGTCATCTAGAACAGTTTATCTGCCTTCTCTCAGAGTGCCAACAGGGCACTAATTCAGTCTCTGTCTGCGCAGAGTCCACGGTCTCTGCTGATTATAAGGACGCCCGATGGGTTACTCGCCACAATAAAAACATTGTGTCAAGCTTGCCAGTGTGTGAGCTGGTTACAAGAGTTCATAACAACACATTTATAAACTTCATTTCCTTGGAACCTGACTGCTTTTCAACTGTCTCAAGTAAGACTGCTTTCATTGTCCTCCCAGCAAGATTGAAGTTGGTGGTGGCCTGGAAAGTGTGGCCCACAAGCTTGGGGACGGCTTTAGAGGGGACAAAGCTAAGGGCTTTAGTCATCGAGTATTCACAGAAGGTAATCACCTGCTAGCAAAGTGTCACACCCCTGTGCTTCCAGGCTTACTTGGACTCAGTTTTAGGAAGTTTTCTTGGCCAGGAAGGTTAAGCTTGTTACTTCTTCAAGAGGATGAATTACACAAATGTAAGAGAGACCTACTAAAAGATTTCAGCCATCACACTATTATTGCAAGAATGACTTCTCGGGTACAACACTCCAGAGAACGCAGTACCTCTGCTCTACCATTCAGAGGGATGCATCTTCCTCCATGTCCGAGCTCACTGTTCAGTGGTGACATGGTAAGATATGCTCATTCTTTTGAAGGCGATGGTGATGAATGGTCAAGTCTACCGATAAGGTTCCAAATCCTCCCATGTCCGGCTGTCCTCTGAGAATTCACTTCCTCGAAGGTTTCAAGTTCAATTTCATCTATGAGTCAACACCCAGAATCACGGGAATCAACTGCAGACCATAAACATGTCTACGAGGTAATGGGAAGGAAGAATCTCACACGGCCCTGTGCACTGCTCAGTGCAAGGAGCTGAGAAGATGGAAGCTCAAGGATGCTACTTAAAGCCTCGATGCTTGTCACCGTCACTGTAAGATTAGCAAGAAGGGTGCCTGCCCGTTGAGCCTCAAGGAGCTCACACAGCTCACGGGGCTACTCACCGATGCTGGTCAGGTACCAGGTGAGGGGGCCAGACCCGGGAACGGAAAGGCTGCTGTCCTAGCTGCCGTTGTAGGTCCGGTGGGATCTCAGCTGTAGGGTTGGTCATGGCCAGTGTATGTCTTTTGGACCTATTTGCCAAGTACCTGCAACAAGCAGGAGCACATTTCATAGTAAAAAAGACAGACAGGAATATTCCTCTGCAAGAAGCATTAGAAGTTAATCCAAAGCACTCAGAATGAAATAGTGCCAGAGCTTAAAAAGGGCTCCATGGCAAACAGACCCCTGGCTGGATGAAAGTGACGCGTGGTCAGCCGGCCAACAAAAGCTGGCTTACCACTCACGTGGCTGAATTTCGAACCTAAGAGCGGCCACTAAGAGAAGAGAGGAAACATGTGGCTCACAAAGAAGATCGATTTTCCTTCCTTCGTTCCATTCGATAGAAGCATTTATGTCCCACTTGTTAATTTTATTGTTCCTGTCCCTCCAAATTTCCAAAATACAAGTCAGAGGAAATGAGCCCTAAGGATTATTCCTAGAGATGAGCCAAGAGAGACAGATATTCAGAAGGACTTCACGTACATCTCTAGATCCCAATGGCCCGCCAGGTTTGAGACTGTCCTCACAAGTCACGGCAATGAGTGATTTCCAAAACTACCCCTTCTCTCATACCCCATGATTGTAAGTCAATCATCAGAGAAGAAAAACTGATGTTGTCCCAAGGGAACCAAATTCTCTAGAGGATGAAGAAATGAAACCACATGAAATGTTCAGAATTGGTTTTTGGGGGGTGGGGTGGGAAAAGGCAAGGCAAGAAAACAGAAGTTTCAAAGCTAAGGAGTTGACAAGCTGAAGACTTTCATTCTAAAGATCTATCGGATGCACTACTTAGTTAATACCAAAAATAAGCCACAGGCCCCCTTCATCTAGCTGACGGCTTCCTCGGCCACTGCCGCTCTTCTGGGGCACGCATAAAAGCGTCACCGTCCCTCTCCATGACGTCAGGATGGATGGGCTTTACCCTTGACATGTTGGTCTAAAGAAGAAAGAAGGTGGAGCTGGAGGAAGTAAAGTCCAAGACAAAGAAGATAAAGTGAAACGCTACCGTCTAATTAAGGGAGAAAGGCAGTAAGTTTCCTAACTTTTTTTTTTCATGACATCAGCAGGGGCCCATTTGCAACATCGTAAGCCCTGTTACCAGCAAACTACAGAGAATAGCATCGAGAGGAGGAAAAAAAAAAAAAGTTAACGACAATTTTTCTTCTATTGGCTAAACTGTAGGAGAAGCTGACCCATCTGCCACCACCCTGTCCTCCACTCTTCTTTCCAAACATGACCAGCTTCTTTTTTGAGTAGCAGCTCTCAAACAGAGCTACTGGGGGTAAAGAAGAGAGGACTGGCCAGCAACCGTCAGGTTCTTTTAGAAAAAATGGTCTTGCTTCATTCTTAACTACTTTGCCTATTTAAGCTAAAAACAGTTAACAGACTATAGAGCAATTAGTGGTACGTGAACTTGCCAAAGAGTGAGACATGAGTGGTTTTAATAACCATTTGATAAAGACACCCAAAGTTTCCCCAAGAGCCCGTGAAAACCATTTTATTTCAACTTCCCTCCAGGGAAAAACATATAATTTTGAAGAACACCTGTATTTCTGGGAAAATACATGCTGGATTCTGGTCAAACCCCCCCCCCCCCCGGGAAATAAGAAAGACGACTCCCACAAGGGGGCATGCATGGAGCGGGGACCACGGCTAACGAGACTGAAGTGAAACGAGCAGCACAGCACGCCCGATGGTCACTGCCGTTTTCTGTGAATTAGGCATCGCTCAACAAGGTTCTGGCAACCATGGATATTTGCATCTGTCCCTGGCCCGAATCCCATATTCTTTTTTTCATTATCTCTTTGTTGGTACAAGGGGATGGAGGAAGCGTACAGCAAACAGTACAAGAGGTATTCATTCTCCTGGAAAGGAAGCGTCCATGCCAGAGGTCCATGGCCAGACTAGCTAGGATCACTGTCATCCCAAATCTCCAATTCCTTTTCAGTAAACAGTTCTTGGCAGGTAGGAGCAGGCTTTGCGCCTTGTGAATACTATCAGAGTTGCAATATGAACGCAGGGGGGCAGATAAGGAAGGAGGGAGGAGAGAAAAAGTTCTTATGGTTATTGCTGTCACTTAGGGGACTTCCAATGGCGCTTACAGAAATGCCATTTTCTGGGTAGTCTTCTGTTACTTCCATGTGGGGAGGAACATGCCATCTGGCTTGAGCAAAGAGACCACACAAGTGTCGAAGCTGCACTGGGCCACCTCCTTGGGCAGGGGTGGCCTCTCGCTGGCTGCAGGGGAGCCTGCCCAAGGGCGCTCTGCAAGCACTGCCCGGTGCCACATTACCTCTGCACAGCTTCCTGATCTGGCTCCCCATCCGAGCTCTCCTCGTCCACAGGCGTAACTGCTGGCACCGCCTGCGGAGACACAGGGGGGAAAAGCTCAAGGCGGCGCTTCTTCCGGAATACCGCTCGGTTCTAGAAACCGGGCTGCAGACAGGCCTTTCTGGCCATTCTCTTATTTACGAAACTTTCCTAGGGCCCCCGGGTTATACGGAACCTCCACATGCCTTTCTAGCTTTCCATGTTTACCTCGCTCAGGTGATTTTAATTTGCATTTCTTCCTCTGACTCATCTTCGCTCACTCATCCAACAAGAGGCGAATGCCTACCATGTTCCAGGATGAAATGGGAATTAACAAACATAGCTCTTGCCCTCCTTTCACAGTCTAGTGGAGGACAGGGACAAGGAAGCAGACGATTACAGAACAGCATGACCAGGTCCTCTAGGAACCGAGGGGGCCCTTGGGAATTGAGGAAAGCATCTTGGAGGATGGGACACGTCACCTGCAACCTGAAGGGGAAACAGGAGCTGGCCACGCATAGAGGAGAAGGCTCACGAGCCTTTGGGGTTTCTAGGCTGAGAGAAAAGAGAAGGCCTGCAGGTGTCTGAGGACCTGAAAATACAGTAGAAGCTTGTTTACCTGGAATGTCTAGGAACTGGTCTGTTGTTTCATATTAATGTTATTACCAGCGTTTAGATGTCTTTCATGCCAAAAAAGCATCACGGTTTTTTAAAAGTACATTTTAGTATATAACATATAATTGTGTAGTTGCAATTCAAGGCTTTAGAATAGCTATTACCCACCAAAACACACCCGAGCAGTGAGAACCGCCGCCATGCCTGCATTATTGTGACTCCCCTCATCTACGTGAGGGCTGCCGAACGCAGCGCGTCCTCCACAGCGCCTCACGGCCTCGTGCTCACACAAGCTCCACGCCTCAGGCGCTACAGCAGGGAAAGTCAGACTTCGATTATTATGAAAGCACTTTTTAAAAAATGGAAGATCGTTTTAAAACAAAACTAAAACTTTGGGAATAATTCCATTGCTTGAATGCGAGGCTGTCCAGACCCCTTACTATAGTTCCACGAGACTGGAGGGAACAGGGTTAGGCGGGAAGTGGCGACAGATGAGGCAGGAGAGGGACACAGCGGCCAGTTACAGACGGCCTTGAATGCCACATTAAGAAGTATATTTTGAGGAAGGACAGCGGTGAAACACTAAATTTGCAGCAGGGATGTGATGTTACAAGATGTATACTCTAGAAAACTAGCTTGCTTGAGTTACAGTGTAGAAAGGGCTGGTGGTGGGGATGAGGAGAAAAGACTGGAGGCGAGGAGGCTCGTGAGGAGGCCACTGTGTTAGTCTCGGCAAGGGATGACAGTGATGAAAGGAAGGAGCCGTGGAGGAGGACAGAAGCAAGGTGCCGGATAACTGACTTGATATGGGGATGAGGGGGAGGGAAGAGTTAAATAGAAATCCCACATTTTTAGCTTGTGTGACCAGGAGAACGACAGTGCACGTCACTGTCACCCAGGAGGAGAAACAGGTTACCTGCAGTTATTTGAGGACATGTCAAATTCAAATTTGAGGACATGTCGAGTACTAGTGGGATAACGAGCTAAGTCTAAGCGCTAGGCGGTCATCTATACAAAATGGAGAACTCAGAAGAAAAGAGCGTTCTGGGCTGGAGAATCACTTGGTAACAGAAATTATGGGAGCGGATAAGATCAGTCAGAGAGCGTATGTAAAATGAAATGGAAACAGGGCCTAAGATAAAATTGGGGTTTCACCAACTTCAAAGCACAAGCAGAAAGGGAACCTGAAAAGGAAAGGCAGGAAGAAAATGAGAATGTGGTATCACAGAAGCCAAAAGAAGACAATATTTCAAAGAGAAAAAATGGCCAACAGTGACTGATACAGTTGGCAGGCCCAAAAGATAAAAAACGTCCACTGAATTTATCAACAAAAGCTTGTTAGTGACCTTGGCGAGAATAGTTAGAGTGGACAGAGGAAGTCTCTCCACCTCCCACAAAGCTGTTCTTGATCCTTCATAACCTGCACCGATTCGGCCCTTCCCAGAACGCCTCTGCCGCCTCCCGGTCCACGGGACTCACTCGGGCGTTTACTCACACATGGTCCTTTGCTATTAGTCCAACACCGCACACAGGTTGGTCCTGCCTTCCCCAAATGATAAGCTCAGTGAGGCTAAGAACTACGGACACACCCTTCCCTGTGCCCGACAGCCCTGTTAAGTGAAAGCACGGCCCACGGTGGGCCCGTGGCTGTTCTCACACTGTTGTGTTACCAATCCATGATACGGTTAGTACAGAAATAAAGAGTAAGCTTTTAGAAACTTTTATAGCAATTTAACAGGTAATTTTGTCTGTTGAAAATTTAGCCTTGTATTTTGTATGTTTTAAAATTTTTATTTCTCTAATAATTCACTTTTATTGTATTTTATAAAAGTATGAATCCCATGATGGACTGAAGGGGAAAAAATGTCCTCCCTTTTGAACACCTCCTTTTTGAAAACGGACAAGAGGTCCGTTGAGAAGCGCTGCCCTAAAAACACCCAGGAAGGGCTGTGGATATGATGGAGCACCCAATCGCATGGTCCTGTGAGATTAAATGAAGGAATGAACGAATGAATGAATGAATGAATGGGTGTACCTATGACAAGAAAATAACCAGAAATAAACAGAACCCAGTAGAGGAAAAGAATCTTTGAATGTGACCATTATATATATGTATATAAGAAAGATGGGATTGAGAGATACCAACTGACTAGGTTAGAGCTTACAAAAGCCAAATAATTGAGTGATCGAGGTTGTACCAAAAATGCGAAGTAATGTCCATCAAAGGAGAAAGGGTCGGTGAAGAGTGGTTCATTCTAGAGAAAACGGTTAGGCACCACTGCCCTTGGGCAGGGAGGAGTTACCGTGAGAGGGCTGAGTCAGTCAGGCCGTGGTGACCAGACTGCTGGGCTGTAGGGCTGTGGTGGCACTTAGCAGTGGTGCCCGGAAATGCCCCACTGAGGATGATGCTCGCCAGGAGCTGACTTCAGAGTGGCAATTATTTGGTTAAGTAAAGAAGGTAGCCAAAAATTAAGTCTGGAAAGTTCTACGAGCCTGAAGAAAATGGGAATACGTTGAGCATCCTGAGCTTAGAGGAAGAGGAAATTCAGACCTTTAGGTGGGTGACCTGGGTTCCCAGCCCTAAGCCCACAGCTTCTTTATCAAAAGCCTCTGACAAAGTAGGTCGGGCGCTGGGCTGCTACTCACTGGTGTCATGGTGACAAGTGGCGAGGGTCCCCGTGGGCGCTTCAGCAGCTGCTGGGCATGTAGCTGGATGTTGGCTCCTCCATCTGACGCCCTCCGGCCGAGGGGTCCCATTCCATTCAGCAGCTGTAGGGTGGGCGGCTGTAAGAGGGACTGCTCCTGTCACAAGTACAGTGGGCAGGGCGGGGTGGTAAGGTGGGGAGGGAGGAGGGAGAAAACAGCCGTCCTCCAATCTACGGAAACTAAGGGATCCTTTAAGTACGGACAGACTGATCTTCCCTCTCACCCAGGCTGCCGTGCAAGAGACATCGTCCTTCTCTATAAGGATATACCCTTACGTCCTGGGCAAGGTCCCTCAGAGTCTCTCAAAGGAAGCTCAAATGTGTTTCTCTGGGGGCAAGCCCTCTCCCACATCCAGGTACCTTGTACTCGAGCTGCCCAGTCGGTTGCAAATTTTGCATGGGCAGCAGGTTGTGCATGAAGTTCACGTTAGGGGCCACCTGCAGGAATGGAGCCTGCGGGTTGACTCCAGGAAAGCCGGGCAGGAGCTTCTGCAGATCTTCCAGAACTTCCGTGCTGATGGAAAACAGGATGACAGAGAAGTCTGGTTAACAGTCTCACTCCAAAGTGCTTATAACCCCAAACTGATAAAACTGCTAAGCTGGGCACAAATTGTTGTTTTTTTTGTTTTTTGTTTTTAACTTTTTAAATTTCCTCCTAAATTTGTACTTCTTAGACCCCAAAGCAAGTAGAAGCCTAGTGTATGGAAAGTGGCTCTCTGCCATTTTCCCATTTGGGACTGGGGATTGCTATTCTTCGTTGACCACTCATGTAAAACCAACAGCTCTGAGCCAAGAGGAAGTCCTGGCACCACTCCAGTTCAGGTTTTCAAAGCCTGGAGGTGAACAGCAAGCTTCTAGAGGACACAGACCATCCACTAAAACAATGGCTGCCCGAAGTAGCAACTGATTCACCAGGGAAAGAATGCGATTATTCCTGTCGGTGCTGATGGGACAGATAAGTGGTGGATGTGCGGGGCTGTCGTGCCCTAAGAGTAAGGTTTACAGCACACGTTAAAATAAGAGATCTTTCCACGAACAGAGTGACACAGGACTCCACCCCTTCGCAGCTGACATGGTCTTTGAAGCCAGAATGTTCCCCTATTGCCTGTTTGATCGTAGGCTGAGAATGAGAGACGTGAGCAAACAACCAGCAGGCCTCGGGAGGCGTTTCTGGAAATTGCTCAGAGAAAATAGGTATTTATAAGAACACTAGCTGCGCTCCTAATTGAACTCTCTAGAGAACTCTTGCCATAACCGTCTCTTCCCAACACAGTAAAGGAAATATCCAGAGAAGAGGTAAGGCTATTTTTAATGTTGAAAGTCTTCAAATGTAGAACAAAAACAGAGAGCCAGCCTTCGGTACATTTCCCTGTGTGAGGGCATCAGAGAGCACACTGAAGGACTGCTTTGGAGAAACGCTGTGGGAAACTGGTACTTACTTGGTATGTTTTTGGATTCTTGCTCACTTAATTTAATTTTTGACTCACATAAACTACACCGTATCATTTGTCCTCCTTTCTTAGATGAGTCTTGCATTAGAAGACATAGTAAACAGTATCTCTAAAAGCTGTCAAACTCAGATGAATTTGAAGGGGTACTTTTATGTGACTTAGATCAGAAGAACTCAATTTTTATGAGCCAAGATGCTATATGCTCTTCAGCAAAGTACTGTGATTAATGGACACGATGGTGGCTATCAGCTCCCAATCCACCAGGGACAGCTCTGTAATTCTTTGGTCACATCAAGTCTGATCTACCCGGGACCCTGAACTGGGTTAGAAAAAGACATGTCTTGGCCACTGGATTCCATCTCATCTAGGAGCTACAACAAAGTAGGAAAAACAAGCCATGGTAGGATCTCAAAGTCAGGTGGGAATTCTCCACCGTGGTATTAATCAGGGCTGTTCACCAGATACTCACCGTGGGTCAGCCACACCCACTGTGTGTCTCCTCATGGACAGATAGCGGACCAAGGCTTCAGGGGAGGGCTCTTCACCCTCGTCACTGTCCAAGTTCACTGTCCCATCCGGCTGAGGTGGAAGGAAATACAATCAAATTAGAAATAAGAAGGAATTCGAAATAAGCAGCCAAGCAAGGAAGCAAAGATATGGGGAAGAAAGTGGTTTCGGCTGACAGCTATCTGAGGGCACTACTTGCCTCCACAATCTGGTTCTCTGGGTTGATCAGCTGCACCTGGGGAACGCTGATGTTCATAGTGGTACCAGCCTGCTCCGCCTAGAAAGTAGCACATAGGTATACACCTTTACCTTACACGCTAGGTGGAAATACTGATGGTCTTTCAAAGGATTCCTGGTTGCTAAACTCTACGTTTCTACCTCTGAGTCTTTGGTTCCTCTGCCCTCAGAAGCTACAACAAGGAAGCATTCTTTAGGGAAAACAGTCTCTCTCAATGATTGGCTATTTATTAAAAAAATAAAATAAAATGCAACTCTTGCTGTCCTTCCTGAGTACTGGAATACCCTTCCATCCTCTGTCAGAGGAAGGTTCTGACCTCTGCTTGACCTCTGACAAAGGAAGAGATGACAGATAGGACGGGACGGAGGTAAGGAAGAACAGGAAACTCTCTTAGAGTGAGTTAGTGAGCAATGACGAACCATCCCCTCCTCCCCTGTGTTACTTGTCCTGCTTCAGGTCACTGGAGTTATCGCCCACCTGGACATTGACTGGTGCTTGAAAGGCCATGGCTCGGGGCATGCCAGGAGGTGCTCCGACACGCAGGGTTTTGTGTCTCTTATGTCGATCGCACAGCAGGCTGTAGATTGCACTATAGTGATCGTAGGCATCTGATCTTAATGACTACCAAGGGAGAAGGGAAAAGAGTAAAAAACCCTGGTGAAATGGCATGTCAATAACCCAAACCCTCTCAATAGTACATTAGAAGACCAAAGCACCTTCTTGTCAAGGCTCAGAGAGGGGCGGAGGAAGAAGAACAGGGAGAAAAGGGAAAGTTCCCAGGAAGGAGAAAAAGGTGGAAAAGGCAGGACAGAGGGAATGTGGCTACCTCTCACTTTGTCCTCCACGCCTTTAGAGATACCTGTAGCGTCCGCTCTTTGTCCAGGCCCATGTCCTCCATGGCCAAGAGGACATCCTCATTCAGGGGGTCTATCTGTCTTTCTTCTTTCAGCTGCTGGCATTCAGCTATTAACTGTGACATTAAAAAGAGGCAAGCTATCAAAGCCCCAGTTAAACACGTCGCGATGGCAGATTGTCTATAAGGAACCAGCTGTTTCATGCCCCTAGCTTGGGATACTTTTGGCCTCAGACAAAGCCTAAGCAAGAAAGTTATAGGTACTCAGCTGTAGGCAGACAAGATCCCTGTTTTGCTGAGGTCCTTTGGGATGGCCACGATGGTTTAAATAAAGCTATGCTGTCGAAGGCGCTGAACTGAACCCACAAAGACAAGAGGAAGGAGCTGTCCCCATGGCTGGTGATATTTGGGGCCAAGTGGTAGGCACCTGGTATCACAACTCTCCAACAACTCGGCTGCTTTAAAATTCCCTGCTGCTTGCTTCCCTTGCTGCTTTGGTAACACACCAGTTTGTTCCCAGCACCCGCCCTCTTCAAGTCCCGGCCTGATGACAATCTCATGCAAGAGAGAGAGCTGGAGCTCTGAGCGGAGTTCCCCGGGGCGAGCAGAACTCAGCTCACCCGGTCAAAGTTGGGGTCCGTGTCCCCTAGCTTCATCCACTTGTGCTTGCAGATCTGCTCCATCGACAGGCGCTTGTTCGGGTCTAACACCAGCATGTGGCGGATCAGGTGCTCGCACTCTGCAAGACATATGAAGGGCCCGCCTTCAGTCTCGGCGAGGGGCGCACCGCAGCAGCGGAGGGACTCGAGGCAAGCCAAGCACAGGGACTCTCCAGCTTCTGCTCTCACTTCTCTCTCTTGCTCCTTACCTATGTCACTGCTCACTGCGCAAGGGACCCAGCAAAGGTGGGAAGCGGTGAAGAAAAGTTGGGTTAATACCTCCATTAAAAGTCTGACCAGACAGTGTAGAGATAATCCCTGGGTCTCATTTATTTATATGATGTACGGCCCCATTTAGCACAATTAATAAAGAACTGAATGTCCTCTGGGGGCGCCTGGGGGTGCAGTTGGTTAAGCATCTGACTCTTGGTTTTGGCTCAGGTCATAATCTCAGGGTCCTAGGATCGAGCCCCACGTCAGGCTCCAGGCTCAGCACGAGTCTGCTTGAGATTCTCTCTCTCTCCCTGCCCCTCCCACTTGTGTGCTCACACATGTGCTCATTCTCTAAAATGAATAAATCTTAAAAAAAAAAAAGAGAGAGAGAGAATTGAATGTCCTCTAAAGAGATCCGGTATCTTACAAGGTCCTTGAAACATTCAGCTCTACCTTCTCTATGTATTACTACGTGCCTACTAATGCGTCTGGCTTGGTGTCCAGAGCTCTCTTCAAACCTCAGCATTGACATTTCCAGCGGTCCGAGGTGTGGGGGAGAGGCCCAGGGCGCCCCTTACCACACACTGCGACTCCACTGCCGGCCGCATTTATCATTTTCTCAATGTGTTTTTAAACATTCACAGGTGCACACAACTGGGCTCTGAGCCACAGAGACTCAGATCAGTATTTTTCTTCGACGGCTCATACTACGTATTATGCTACAGAACGTACAATGGATTCACGATCAAGAACCCTACATTTTGATTTCAAAACCCCCCTCTAAGTTTTCTTAGGTGTAAACTGGGGGTGCTGAGGGTGATGAGGGAGTCGTACTTGTGCTTGGAGGTGGCAGCGATGGTAAGAGTGAGCAGTACTAACAGACGCTCTTTGGTGCACTTACCAACTACTTGCTCTCATTTACACCTCACAGTAATCCTAGCAGGAAGGTCCCATCATCACCGCCATTTTAGAGATGGTAAAAAAGAGACACAGAGAAGTCAAGAAATGTGTCCAAGATCTCATGAAGTCAGATTTCAAACCAGACAGTCTGACGCTTCGGCTGCCGCCCTTTGCCACGCGCTACGCTGCCTGTGGACTGTGCAGGGCTGCGGGCGGGACCACCCCCCGGCCAGTCATTTAACCTCTCCATCCCAGCCGCCATCAGCTCTTGCTTCGACTATTGTAGAAGTCTCCCAGCTGGTCTTCCCGCGCCCACCTCTGCTTCTCTACAGTTTGCTCTCCACAGAGAAGCAAAGGGCATATTTCTAAAACGTAAATCTGAGTTAGCACCACCTTGCCTACAACTCTCCAGTCTCTTCCCGCAACCCAGAAAACGAAGCCCAAGGTCCCCAGCCGCCAGGCCCACATCTCTGCCTCTGGCCTAGCCTCCTGCCACCTCCCTCCGGCTCCCCGAGCCTCAGCGGCACCGGCATCCTCTACGGACCGTGCCCACGCTCAGCGCACTCCCACCGGCGGCCTGTCCGCCCGCTGCTTCCTCGGACCCTCACATGGCTGGCTCCTCGTCGCTCAGGAGACGACTTAAATGCCACTTCCTCAGAAAGCTCTTCTCTGGCCACCTCGTCAATCTCAAGTGGGCCTCTAGTCACCCTCTATTCCACCACACGAATCTTCTCCACACAAATGACTTCTTTTGAAGCCCTCTGATTTACTTCTTTATTGTCTAGCTCCCCCACCACAACGTAAGGCCCGTGTCTTTCTCACCGATGTTTCTGGTACCAAACCTCCAATACCAGAGATGGTGATTATACCTAACTGGAGTTCAACCAACAGCTACTGAGTATATGAACCAATATTTACTGAAACTCTAATCAAACGAGATTGTGTTCGTGAAAAATGCTTTTTTAAAACTATGAAGTTCTGGGAAGGGGGGGTGAGGAGGCGGGTGAGTTGGGGAAGGGGACTAAAAGGCACACATTTCCAGTTATAAAAGAAGTAAGAGGTGAAGGGGCAATGTGCAGCGCTGGGAATACAGCTAAGGACAGTGTAACCTCGCACGGCCACAGACAGATGGTGGTCGCTAGATTCTTGCGGTGGTCGCGCATCATGTACATAAACGCTGAACCACTATGTCGTACACCTGAGACGACTACAGTGTTGTAATGCCAGTTATGTTTCAATAAAAAAAAAAGATACTTTTTAAAATAACTACAGAATTCTCTGTAAGATATAGGTTTTAAAACAGTTTCCATTTCATGACATTGGTCCTGAAAATAAAACTGGCCAGTGATGACAGTAGTAACCAATCAGTGCTAATTTTAAAAGACTTATGTCCAAGGCACTGTGCTTAACAACTTTATTTCATTTACTCTTCTCAACAACCCTAAATTAGCTTCTATTATTAGCCCCCTGTATAAAAGAAGAAACAAGTGAACGTGCTCAACGTTGCAAAGTGATGGCAGGGCTGGGGCTGGAGAGCTAGGCTCCTAGCCACCCTTGATATAGCTTCATGTGGATATAAATCCTGTTTGATCTATTTTTCTGGAGTGAATTCAACTCTGCAACCCTACAGTTTCTGCACCATGTGGCAACACCATTCTAAATCACCATATTAAAAGGAATACAAAGAGTAATTAAGACAATGTACTCAATTCTAAATTTATTCTTGCTTTAAAAGAAAATACAAAAAGGAAAGTCCCTATATCAAAATGATTTTATAGCAGGCATCAATCGTTCTTACTTTATAATTAAAAGTATATTCAAATGCAGTGTAGATCCTAAAACCTAAACGCCTATGAAAGAGTAAATGCCATCTACAACATTATACTTTTATTAAAATTATGTTTCCAAAGTAGCCAGGCCACACCCCCCAACTGGAGCATTTGGATGGATTATAAATATCTTTGCCACACACCTTTGTGATCTGCAATTACTTGAGAGGAAAAAATGTTCCTAATTTAAAAAGTTACTACAATTGGGGTGCCTGGTTGGCCCAGTCGGTTAAGTGTCCAACTCTTGGTCTCAGCTCAGGTCTTGATCTCAGGGATGTGAGTTCAAGCTCCATGTTGGGTTCCACATTGGGCACATGGAGCCTACTTTAAAAAAAAAAAAAAAAAAAAAAAAGTTACTACAACTAAAGACCCCCAGCTAGAGAGGAAGTCTGAGCCTGATTGGAAAGTGGTGAGATTTTTGTTCAGGCCTCTAGATGGCACCCTTCTGTTTTCTTTCAGTTCCCACACAGCATATAGCGCATAAAAGGTAACCACCTCAGTCCTCAATCAGACAACCAAGACAGAATGACTTTCAGTTATTGGCTTGCTTTAAGACAGGATTTTCAAGGCAATTTTCTTAAAAACAAAAGAAATGAACACTAATATAGTAAGCCTTGCCTAGAAAATGTAGCTAGTTCAATTTCAGGATCTTGAAACCTTTATTCAGTCATCTTTAATCAGTATTTGGTTTCAGATGCCTTAAAAACTCTCCAGAAAAATGCGAACAAGAATTTATACACAAACATTTGCATGTAATTTCAGTCTGTTCAAGGAGCCCCCAAATCATGCCATCGATTCCTCCGATGTCTACAGGCCCCAGGTTAAGGCCTCCGGGTGGCAGTGACAATACCCAGGAGACAAGTTTTTATTTTGTATGCCCTCCATGATATCCCTCATGCAAAGGAACAGAAATCTCACACTTTCCATGTGTTGCACAGATGGCAAAACGCAGAAAGCCAGATATTATCACCAAGTCCTACTTCCTAAGTGTCCTACATAGCTCATGAAATTAAATTCAAGCTCGATTTGAACACACTGTTCTATATAAAATATGGACAGAGGGTGAAAACAAAGGTAATCGATGCTCCCAACCTAATAGCAAAACCAACCACGGGGCAGGCAATTAAAATGAGTGGAAGGAAGCTAGGGCCTCCGATGAAAGGGAACACACGTCAACTTTTCCAGCTGCCAAGTCCTCGATTTTCATGTCGGCAACGGCCCCATCCCTCGTGCCCTCCCTCGGCTGGGGCCTGAAACCGAAGGGCCCCGGGCTGTGCAGGATTAGTGTGCTGTGCGTGTGCGTGTGCCAGAGGAGCCAGCAGGGCCTTCAGACGCCCGCTTTCATCTGCTCCGCACAAGACGCCAGGCGGTCTCCGCAGTGCAGATCGCCAGGGGCCCTGAAACACGATCTGCCACCAGAATGCTAACTAGAGGATGCGCTGCTAGGCCCTGCCCTGCGGTGCTGACAAGCGTTTGGAAGCCTCCATGGGGAGAGAGCTGCTGGCGGGCCAGGCCCTAAAATGGGAATTACATGGAGATTGCCTGTGTCATTCCATCTAAGAGGGCCAGGTCTTTAACACCTTTTTTCTTCTAGAAACTTGATAATGAACAGTTTTTCTCTAACAGGTTCAAAGTAGTCCATCTGGATGGGGGGGGGGGAGCGGGGGAGGGAGGGTGGAATTGGGGGAAGTAGAGTGTGAGGAAGGGCAATTAAAAACCAACTTCAAATTCACCAAAGATAGGTGACTAAAGTTCTGTCTCCAGTTTCCAGGCCAGAAGAAGAAATGAGTAACTTCAGAAAGAATTTCCAGACTCAAGGTTTGAGAACGTGGCCCCTAAAGACAGGTGAAAGGCCAGGAGGCTGATTTATCCTGGAGACAAGAAGGTGTAGGTCAGCAGCAAGGGGCATACGGGGTGTTCTTCAAGTCTCAGAAAGGGTTTTATAAAGAAAACCAGGCGGATTTACACTATGCTCTTCCAGAGGCCTGAATCTGAGCAGTTCAATGTAGGACAAGTCTTTCTAATTGTTAGAGGTGATCCAAATTCCTGGGTCAGGGTCTTAGGGATCCAAGGAGGGGCCCCGTAGGGAAGTGAGAGGGGCGGTCCAGTGGGCAGGGCCACACCTTCCGCACAGCTAATGTTATCCATTTTATAGATTAGTGTTCTGAGTAAGAGTTCGCTTGCAAAGTTAAGTCCAGAAACAACTGTCCTGGAAAGGACGAACTCCTTGGTCCCGTCTAACTCTGAAAACCATGAATAACTGTGACACGGGAAAGATCTGTCCTGGGAAATAGCGTACTTATTATCACTAGACACGCTGAATCAGGCTGGCATCTGAGAGGTCACTAGATAGGGCTCCCAGCACCACGTGAAGAAGACTGGGAGTCCCATAAGGACGGAGCCTGTGCCTGCCTGAGCCGTGCACCCCAGTTCCCACCACAACACTGGACAGGCTAACACACCCTCCAGAAGGCCGGTGAGAGAAGTACTGGACTGCACGCTTGCTACAGCTCCTTCGAACACCTTTCCTCAGAGGATCCTGAGAATTCACAACAGAACAGCCTTCGCCACGCTTCCAAACAGAAAAAGCAGACAACTATCCTTTTACAGAAGACTGAAAGGTGGCAGTGTTTGGGGGCAAAAGCCTGGATCTGATGGTTTCCAGGGCTTTCCCTGGTAGCTTTAGAGTTCTCTGCCTCACACAGGGGCACCTACTCACTGATCTTGTCTGAGGCAGAATACAGAATAATCTGTAAATCAGATTACTACTTGGGGAGACACAGATATCTGCAATGTGGGCAAAGCCTTAGCGTCAAGATTATGTTGCAACAAACAAGAACTCTTAGCAGGTAAGTCTTCCCCATAAACCCTGTCAATTTGACTCCAAGTATTAATCATAAAACTTTAGCAGTTAACAGAGTGAGAGTGGGACGGAAAAGAGTAAAAAACATAAGGAAGGAGGGCCTGAAAGATTAATAGAGCAATTCCTCCAAAAATATTACTCAATAATAATTACTAACATTTATCGAGCATTTATACGCTAGGCAGAGCACTAACCCCTTTAAGTTAATTAAGTATTTAATTCACACAGCAACCCCTATTACCATCATACCTGTTTTATAGATAAGGAAATGAAAAATCAGAGCAGTTAAGAAATTTGACCTGAAAATAAGAGGCAGAGCCAGGACACAGATTCTGGTCAGTCTTACTCCAAAGCCAGCGTTTGCAACCCACACGGCACCTAAAATAAATTAGTTCTGGATGTTTTACTTGGTAACATATCTTTAAAAAAACAAATCAAGTCGATTTTCTTTTTTTGATAATCGAATGGCAGGTACTATCCACAGGTTCGGTCACGCTAGAGCCACCTACAAGCCAAGTTCAGAAAAAAGCAGGCTGTGAACTCGCTAAAATCCATGTTAAGGGGGATGGTAAATTGGATTGCGAGGAATTGAGAAGGCAAGGACATCGGGGTGCGGATTAAATGCACCAGCGAAGAGTGAACCCAGGACACACACCCGGGTTGTCGGTGCTGAGGGAGACCGCTGGAAGGCCAGAAACAACAGGGTTCCTCCATCAGGGTGCCAGAGACAAGGAGAAGGGGTGGGCAGAGATCTGGGGAACCGAATGACCCGCACGGTCAGGCTGATCCTCTGAAGGAGGGAACGCCAACGGTCCCTTAAGCCCTTCATGTGATGCCAAAGGATGGGACATGGCAAAGCAATCATTTTCGGCTCTGTGGGCAGAGGGGTGGTCTGAAGGACACTGAGTCATAGATTCTTTCTGACCACATAAAACTGCTTTGAGCTGGGGAAACAGAAGACATCTGTGTGCCAGGAGGCACGGGAAGAATGAAAGGAACGGGCAATTCCTCAGGAAATTCTTGAACTTCGCAGGTGCCTGGACAAGGGTATGGTCTGGTGTCTCGCGTGAGTACATTCCAGTCAATACCAGGTGCGTTCAAAGGGAATTCCAAAGAGTTCTTTATTTTCAATAATTTTAACAAACTTCTTAATAACGTTTAATTCCCCAGAGCAATTCAAATTTCAAAGAGGGCTCTATTTCTCTCAAATCTCAAAATCTAAAAAGGAAACAAAAATAAATTGGCTATTAAAATCTCTAAAATGTCTGCTTCCTGGAAAACAAATAACCTTATAATTTTTTTTTCAAGTTAAATGGCACTAAAGTCTTACAGTTTTCAGAACCAGGATACTATGGGATATACTGCCAGATTCTGTTATCCATTCACATTGCCTAGCTCAGGTCGCAGTCGTGGGGAGAACGGATACCGTGACAGCAGGTGACAGATAAATGGTCTGCGGTGACAACCTCTGGATGGAACAGTATGGCGCCCATAAGAGTTGGTGCCCTTGCCATGTATGTTCTGGACTTACGGATGTTTGTGTCTCATAGCTCCTCTTTAACGCCACCTGCCTTTTCCCAAAAGGAGAACCAGGCACCAAACATGCTGTTCTTCTTAATGAAAAGAAAATCTAATCTGCCATCATGTCCTCATCCTGTCACCATCACGGCTAAAATAGCGTGACTGTCTCGCAGCATCATGCTCCTATAGAAATAATGAACAAGTCAATCAAAAACACACCAGAGGGGTTACTGCCAAGACCTCTTCTTTTGGTAAGAAGCTGGCCAGATTAAGGGACCCTCACTCTGCCTGTAGACTACACCCCAGAAATGACATTTTGTAATATGCCCAAGGAAACCCTGTCATTGTCAGCTGTCAGCTGAGGTCAAACCTACTTTACACAATGACTATTTTAAAATCTAAACGAAGTAGACAAATGGTCTTGAAACAAGACATTTCTAGGTATAAATAACATATGCTGAATGTGCTAAGACCCACAGATGCGCTCAGAGATGGCGGAAATGTTAAATACAATCATGCAAAATACACAGGTTTTTTGTTGTTGTTGCAATGAAATTTTGTTATATTGGATATTCCTGGAACAATGTTGCTATAGGGATTGGAAGACTTGTACCCTATAAACTCAATTTTGATACATTACTGTCATAACAGAATTATATACACATTTCCAACTTGCAAGTTAGTTAAGGAGGTTTATTCAAAGTACTAGTCAAAACCACAGTTTTACACAACCAAAGAAAATACATAATCTTGAAATTAACTATAATGGAACTTAATCTACAATAGTGTTGGCAGTAACAAGATTTGACTCATAAAAAACAAGCATTGAGATCAGCTCCTCCTGGGTTAGCATGGCACTGAGGGGAAAAAAAATCTTGTTTTGAAATCATCTGCTTTCAGTTCTTCAGGGGAAAGAAAACTGGGAGTCCCAGTGCTGAAGTATTCAGTAAAATTCCTAGAAGGATAGTCTGACCGTAAGAGATCAGACAAGGAAATGGAGAGTTCTTGATTTAAATATAAATCCCAACAGTGCCGGTTTCTGCAAATTATTATCAGAATGTTCTGGAATAAATATAAAGTGCCTTATAACTAAACCCTGTGAGACACTTTCTGTGGCTGAACACAGAGGCCAAGGGAAGGTGGCTTGGCACAACTGAGCAAATAAAGATGGGGCTGGTGAGAAAAGTTTTTCGTGGGGAATGAATAAACTTAGGCTGAGAGACTTTTGTCTTTGGTTTTAGCAGTTAGTTTATCAGCCTTAGATAGACTGAGGAAAAAACAAGGGTTTGGCCATCTCTCTCCATTCATTAGAAAAATAACACCTATTTCTTGAATGTTCCTTATTTTCTAGTTTTCCTAGGTGGCTGCAATGCTTCAGAATTAAGATTCAGAGATCAGGCGATGTGGCTTAAAGGCTGGGAGGCTGACACTGACCTCCAGGCCCTACAGGGAAGAGTCCCCGGCAGGCTGTGGTGGTCTACTACAGGCTGTCCAACTTGAAGTTCACACTTTTTAAAAAGAATGTTGTTGCCTTACTGCCCTAGCAGTATTCAAGTATGGTTTTAAGTTCTAGTATCAGTCCTTAGAGTACAACAAAATTCTGGCTTAGTTTTATTCCAGAGTCCAATATAGAGTAGTTGATACTCTTTTTTCAATACGTAATTGATGCGGATGGACCAAGATATCTATTCCAGGACTCTCTTGATACTTGGAATACCTTGGCAGATACGTATTTCTTGAGAACGAAAACACGATCAAAGACAGAAGCCAGGCGGCTAGTGTTCAAATCTCGGCTCTGCCACCTCCTAGCTGTGGGATTTGGGTCTATCACTCCATCTTGCCATGCCTTGATTTTCTTGTCTACCCAATAATGAGAGTCGCCTACTTCCTAGGGTGGTTCTGAATATAAAACAAGTTAGTGCAACAGTGCCTGCTCCATAGAAAGTGTCCAATGAATGTTAAGTATTATCCAAATCTCTGGAGTCCTTCCACTTAGAACTTTCTTCCTCTCTCTGTTTTCCTCCATAGGGCTGCCAGAAGCTTGGGGACAGTCTGCTTGCAAGGGGCAGCAATAAATAAGGCAGTACCAGTACTTACCCATGGTTCCCC
Source organism: Ursus arctos (assembly GCF_023065955.2). Classification (NCBI taxonomy): domain Eukaryota; kingdom Metazoa; phylum Chordata; class Mammalia; order Carnivora; family Ursidae; genus Ursus; species Ursus arctos. The sequence continues at coordinate 12,722,536 of NW_026622897.1, forward strand.
ACTACGTTAGGTGGAATCAGAGGAGGCCTGCGTGACCCTGAGAGAGATCCTGTCTCTTTCCTGACATCACCTGTGATTTCTTCATTCACAACACGAAAGTGCTACGCGGGTGTCCCACTAGTGGCGGAGTATGCCCCAAAATGTATGCCAGAACTACTGTCAGGACGCTGAGCTGCTTAGTGTATGGACGCTGCTGGGTGAGCTCCTTTAATCTCCTGCCCCATCCCCTCTTCGAGAAGTGCTTTTAGCTGAGCAAGGTGCTGCGTGGTTCTTGATGAGTAAGCCAGTCAGGGCAGAGCTGCTGGCGTCCAAGTGCGAGCTTTCTGGCAGGAGCCGCACAGCAGTCTCCTCAGCAGCATTCTGGAAGCCTGGGTCTCGTGTTCTCAGCGATAAAACGCTTATGCAGTATTACAATTAATTAAGGCACAATGAAGTCAGATCAATAAGGACTCAAAAATATCGTCCACAAGAGATCGCTCTGCACTCACTGTCACGGCAGTTTTTCCACTTTAAATTAATTTTCCCTCAGTGAAATGAGTGACTAATCTTACAATAGTCACTAGCAGGTAGTGTAATTGGTGACTAAGACAAACTAGGCTTTAAGAAGGAGGCCTCTGAAGGTTTTAAAAAATATACTGGTAGTTAATGAGTTTGGTGCTCAAAAATTTAAGTCGTTGGCTTCCTTCAGTGAGGGTTGGGGGGTGTCAGAGAAAGCACCCGCCAACACATGTGGTCAGGCGAGGTCTCATCATCTGTAACAGCTTGAAAACCAGCAAGTTTCAACTTTCAATTCTTCTATAATTTAGGCTCAAGGTTTTTACACCTAACCACTCTCCGGGATGCTCTCAGAATTTTAATCTGAAAACACTGGTCTAGACCAAACTTATTTCACTTGAGACATAGAAAGCTAAATCCATAATTGATCAAAACCTTTTTAAAACTAGAAGTCACGTGGCCTGGTCATTCACATAATAACCTATATAAGAAAAGCACATAAAACCAGTGACTAATTTGGATCATCAGTGAATTACCTGTTTAATAATAAAACCCAACAGTCTGACGTAAGATTCTAGAGCTAGGTGGTGATAAGTGAGTTCTTCACTAGAAATAGTTCCTGAATGTTTATATTATAGCCAGTGCTGTCCGGTTTTATGGGAGATGAAGCGGTACGGAGCACAGTTCTGATGTAACTTCTATTCCAGGGCAGAGGGGAAGACACACACATAGTTATAACACTAGGTGGGACAAAGTTGTTCAGCCTCGAATAAATCCTCTTTTAAATTTAAACCACTACCTTCCAACTTGGAAGCAGGTCTTTCGTCGGTCTCGGGATGCCCATGGAAGGACGCCTGTATCAAACTCACAAGACGAGGCACAGAAATACCCACTAGCTGTGAGGACACCTCATTCCACACATTACTGACAATAAAGAGACGCTCAGAATTCTTGAACTAGCTGTGTCCATCTGTATAGCGTGGACCCACACAGCTGCAGATATTCTGGAATTCAACTCCGCTAGAAGCAGCTAGATGGTGCGGCCTTACCCACTTGGCCTCCCAAGTGCTAATTTAGAGAACAGCAGCTTCGCTGGAGCGTCTAAATCCTTTAGGCAGAAAAATGGATCAACTCAGCTCAAGTCTCTGACAACAGCCTGAGAAAAGAAGGGATCTTCCTCAGCCGCGGTATCTCCGGCAGCACAGGAAGCAGGGCTGACAGGCTGGAAAGCCGCTGGCTCCGGCCGTAGACACAGTTCTCTCTGGCTCTCGTGAGATGCCACTGTGTCCAGGAACAAGAGGGGTGAGCAGAAAAGGGACTCGGGGACAGACTGTAGGTTTCCTTCACGAGAACTTGAAACTTCATGGTACTATGATGTCTGAGCTAACAGGAGACTGAACAGCCTTATGAGTTCATCTGCTCCTATGCCTTGCCCTTTGACGGCATGGCGCGCTGGGCCTTGGGCTTCAGCCTCCGATGTTCGGCAAGGCCAAGCACGTGTGTGTCTCTGAGGGCAGGCGGGCTGAGACTGCTAACACAGAACTGTCTACTCATTTCCTGGACTGGGTTGTTGCTCATTTTCTGGCCTTAATTTTACAAAAATGTTTATTCCTATTTATGGAATTATTTGTCTAGGATTAAAAAGTGACCACATTTAGAACAATAATATTGACGTCTCTGAGTCTATAAACTTTCGTGTTAACTTACATTACAAATATTAGTTCTAAGTAGTTCAAATGCTACATAGCTTATTTCCAGGCACTAACAGACAAATGTGGTTGACAGATCATAACTTTTTTTACGAGCCTCCACCACCTGAAGCCGGCCCAGGCAAGGCTGGAGTACCTTTGCTGTGATGCAAGGGGATGGGGGTGGAGGGCAGAAGGGATCCAAGTTGCTCACAGGAAACACTGCACCCTGGAAAAGCAGAGGAAGTGGTTTGTTTACCTTGCCCTTTCTGTGCAACAGTGCGGTGTCGTCAAACACTGAATACGTGACTAAGTCAGCCATGTAGTACCTGGGTGGCTTTAGGCAAGTCAAGTAATTAAACCTCATTGGCAAAATGCTAAAACAGTACGTGTCAATACCAATTCCAGAGTACGGTTATCCAGCTCAAATTAGATCAAGTATTGGAAATACTGTATCAACTCGAAAGTCACAAAGAAATGTAGATCACTATTACTGATGTTATGATTTGAATACGAGTGCCCATTCTGGAGGAGTTTTGTAGGCAGCATTTTAACAAACCTACGCAGGCATTCATTCATTTATGTAACGAATGCTTCCTGAGTGCCTGCGAGGGCCAGGCACTGTCCCAAGCCCTGGGAATAAATACGGCAGTGAGCAGAAACAAAAGCTCATGCAGTCAAGAGGCAGTGGGACAGGGAGTAGGGACGCGATCGGCAGATGAGGTCCGGCAGTGGTCCAGCCATGTAAAAACTGAAGCAGAGTTCTGGAAAGAGAAAGGCTTCTCTGAGGAGACTCTGAAGCAGAAACCTCAAGCGACATGAGGAAGCAAGCCACGTGAATCCTTGAGGGAACAGGAATGTGTGCCTGGAGAGTCTGAGGAGCAGCGAGGATGCCTCTGTGACTGGTGCTCGGAACCTGCGGCGAGCAGTAGCAGGACATGACGTGAAAGAGGCGGCCAATTGCAGCTGTGCCTTGTTGGCCATCGTGATGATGGCTTTTTGAACTTTATTCTACAAGGAAACGCAAGCCATTGGAGGGTTTTCAATAGGATTCTATGTACTATTTACTCACTATTTACTAAGTCCTGCTACATGCCAGATACTATGCTAGACTCTAGACAACTGAAAAAACGTGCTTCATCTATATTTTCTCTAAGCTCAGTCTGGTGTGGAAGATGTACAATAAAAGAAGTAATTACAATAAAAAGTTTGGTGAGTCCCATGATTTAAAAAAAAAAAAAAACAACCCAGAGATCTGAAGACTGGTAGAAATTATCTTGATTGTTTTTCTAGTACACCAAATTTCTTATTCTAGAATACAGGAGTGGATGGAGTCAGGTTGGGGGAGGAAGAAGTATTCTGGGCAGAGGGATCTGCTCCACAGAACATCACCTGTTCAGGGGACTGGAAGAAGTCAGGCTGACCAGGTGTACAGTGGCAGCCGGGGCAGCAGAGACGGGCAGGCACCAGGTCATGAGGTATTTCTAGACCACTGTTTTTCAAACAGCAGTCGTGACATCAATCTAGTAAGTTATAATCAGCAGTTTTTAATGTAATAGAATAAAATATATTGGATTGTAGTGCACATAGTAAAGGCAAGCTTTGCTTTTTAAAAAAACTTCAGTTCAGGAGTATGGGTATATGTGCGTTTCAGGTCTGAGTATAAAAGATGTTTTTTACTATGGTCATGGTCAAAATGTTTGAAAGTCAGTGCCCCTGCCACATTAAGCCTAGAGGCAACTTTAGCCTAGAGGCAAACCATTTCGGAGGCAAACCGTTGAAAAGTTTAAGCCGGAAAAGGGTATGATCAGATCTGTGTGTATTGTTTTTATATGTGTGTATTAGAAAGATTCCTCATGCAGCATGTGGAGAATGGATCAGGGAGGGACAAGACTGGAGCCAGAAACCGTTAATTGGCTATTTTTTCATCTAGGCAAGAACCACTACAGAAGTGCTAGAGGAAAGGAGGCTCGAATGGACAGGATTTGGCAACTGATCAGCTGTGACAACGGTGAGAGGGGGGAGGAATCAGGATAGTTTCTGCCTTGCTCCCACGGTGATACCTGCCATTCACTAGGATAGGCAACCAAGGATGGGGAGGGGGAGTTAAAGTCAGTTGTGAGCTGTTTCTATTGATGTGAACTCAAGACTTTGTAAAAGTGAAGTTGATCAGTAGCAATGGGCTGGACAGGTCGCCCTTCATCCCTGAGGAGAGGTCTGGGCCAGAGAGCTAACTGAGCGTTCACAGGGGGCTGAACATCACGGTCCTCACTGAAGCCGTGGCAGTGAGACGGCTCAGAAGGACGGCATAAAGAAGAAAAGACTTAAAGGATGGACAGAGAAAGAGAAACCCGGCAGAGATGACTGAGAAGGTGCATCCAGAGAGACAGGAGGAAAACTAGAGAATGTGGTGTCTGAGAAGCAGTGAGAAAAAAGTGTTTCAGAAAGTAGGGAGTGACTCAAGGATAAGAAAACACACAACCTGATTTAAAAATGGGCCAAACACTTGGACAGACAAGTCACCAAAGAAGATAGACAGATGATAAATATGCATTATGAAAAGACGCTCATCATCATACATCGTCAGGGAACTGCATATTAAAATAACGAGCAACCACTACGCCAAACTCCAGAGCACGGACAGTACAACAGGCTGGCCAGGGTGCGGGGCCAAGGGGGCGCTCGCTCTCCGCTGGCCGGAATGTAAATTGTGGCAGCGGCCTTGGAAGGGAGCTGGGAGGTTTCTTACAAAACTAAACATATTCTTCCATTCTATCCAGCAATCACACTTCCTCCTAATTTGCCCGAAAGAGTCGAAAGCTCAGGTCCACAGCAACACGTGCACATGTTTACAGCAGTTGCATTCATCACTGCCCAAACGTGGAAGGGACCCCATGTCTGGCGAGTAAATGGATAAATGGGGTAAATCCACACAATGGAATGTTATTCAGCGTTAAAAAGAAATGAGCGATCAAGCCCCGAAAAGCCACGGAGGAACCTAATGTGCATCTAACTGAGTGAAAGAAGACCACATACTGTGGGATTCCAACTACTATATATGACATTCTAGAAAAGGCAACACTAGGGACACAGTAAAATGCTCAGTGGTTACCAGAGGTTGGCGGAGGGGTCAACAGGCAGAGGCTCTTTCGGGCAGTGAAACTGCTCTGTAGGATAGTATAATGGTGCATACACGTCAGCGTATGTTTGTGCAAATCCACAGAATGGACGCCACAGGTGAGCGCTAATGTAAACCACGGACTTCGGGTGATAATCTGATATGGTGTCGATGCAGGATGACTGACTGTAGCAAATAGGCTATGTTGGTGCAGGATACCGATCGTGGAGAAGGTTACGAGTGTGCGGGGACTGGGGATATGGGAACTGGCTTCACTTTGTTCACTTTTGCTGTGAACCTAAAACTACCCTAAAAAATAAAGTATATTTTTAGGAAAGAAAGAAAGGAAGGAAGGAAGGGAGGGAGGAGTGGGTCAGGGCTAAGCACTGCTGGACAGTCACGAATATAAGGACTGAGGACACCCAGTGGACGACGACAGGATCACTGATGACTGGCCAGAGCGATATGCTGGACCCGTCTGTTTCCTTTTACAGTCAAATTGGGGATAGCTGTGCCTATTTCTTTTTGCTATTTCCCTTCCATTCCTCTTCTGTCATAGCCACAGGCACTAGGTTGTGCTCCTGCCCCCACCAAAGCCGTCCTCCAGCGTCGTCGCCGATCTCCACCTTCCCGAATCCCAAGTTCAGCTCCCGCTCATCTTCTCTCACCTGTCGACAGCACCTGGCAGAGTTCCTCATTCTCTCCTCCTTGAAACATTTTCCTCCTTGTTTTCTAGGACGGCAGTCCCTCTGGCTTACCTCGCTGGTGATTCCCGTGCCGACCTCTCTTCATCTTTCTGATCTCTGACCATTACTGTGGTCCGGAGATGAGCCCCTGGACCCCTTCTCTATAATCACTGCCTACAGAGCGATCCCATCTCATAGCTGTAAATATTATCTATACACTGACGATTCACAGATGCACCTCCCTGGCCCATGACTCTCCACCAAGCTACAGCCCTACACCTGCCTACACCAGATCTCAGCTTAGAGGTGTAACGCACATCTCAAACTAAATGATCTAAAACATCTCTCCAGAATTAAGTGTTCTTCCCTTATCATCCCCATCGCAGTCAGCAGGAAGTCCATCCTTCCAGTGGCTCAAGCCAACACTCCTGGAGTTATCTTTAGTGACTCTTTCTCTCACATCAAATCCAATATAAATGCTGTTGGAACCAGACTGCCTAGGTTCAAATTCTCGTTTAGCCACTTCGTAGCTGTGTTATCTTGGGAAAATTGCTAAACGCGTCCTGGCTTCAGTTTTATCACTTGTGACATGGGGGTGATAAACTTACATATCTCATAGGGTTGTTGTAATAACGAAATGAGTCAATGTTTACAAACTGCTTTGAACGGTGCCTGCCACACGGTATGGAGTATCTCTCGAATCTGACCACTGCTTACCATCTCCACCTCCACACCCAGTCTGGGAACGAGCCACCAGTATCTCTCATTTGGGTTATTGCAAAAGTCTCCCTTCCTTTAGCCCCTTACCCTTTTAACAAGCACAGCAGCCAAAGTGACTTTTTAGAAAAACAAAAAAATCACAGTCACATGGTTTTGACTTTTTTTGGGTGTCTGAAAATTTTAATAATTGAAATTAGGAAAAAACACAAGGCAGATTATATCATTCTTCTGTTAAAACCTTTGCATTTGGCTCAAAGTAAAAACTCAGGTCTTTCCACTGACTGGGCCCTAAAAGTAAATTCTCTCTCTCCTCTCTGACCTCATCTCTCTTGTCCCTGTCACTCCTTTCAAGCACAGAGGCCCCCAGCGTGTTTCTTCTTTTTTAAATATATATATATTTTTTTTATTTAAATGTTTTTTTATTATATTATGTTAGTCACCATACAGTACATCCCTGGTTTCTGATGTAAAGTTCGATGATTCATTAGTTGCGTATAACACCCACTGCACCATGCAATACGTGCCCTCCTTACTACCCATCTCTTAAACACTCCAGCACACTCCCTCCCAGGGGCCTCTGCACTGGCTGCTCTCCCTAGCTGGCAAGCTCATCCTTAGGCTGCATGGCTCATTCCCTCACCTTCCTTACATTTGTGCTGAAATGTCACTTTCCCAGTGAAGGGATTCCCTGGTCGTACCTTTTCAAATAACTTCCCTCCCACCCACCAGCGCTGACCCCCTTCTCTATTTTAATTTTCTCACAGCACTTATCATTATCAGACACACTATTAAGCCATTAAAACAAGGAGACTTAAAGTGAAATCTAGAAGAAGTTTCCCCTATTAACTCTAAAAGGCAGTTCCCACGTGCTTATACTGTGTTGCCAACACAGGCCATACATTCTGTATGTCATTCCTTAAACTGAAAACATGTTTAGACAAAACGAACTAGAATGCTTACTGTACACTCTCTGAGCTGTTCTTTTCTCATGTGCATAGAAATGGTGATGAAAACCATAGGTTCTGGGTATCTGGTGTCTGTTTGGCATGTTACATTTTTCCAAGAGCTACTTACTGTCCTACTGCCCACTCATTTGAAAAACACTCGTTTAATAGAGTCTGGGGGATACATGTCATGGAAGCAGGGAACGTGGCAGCAGCAAGACTGCGACGCAAAGCCTGCTCCATCCTGGGCATTTACTGCTACGTTTCAGCGGGGCCCCAGTAGATGGAAATATTATCATGAAAAGGGTGGGAGAAGGAGCGGAGGACAGGGGAGAAACATGAATGTTTACTGCCTTGCAACTACGTGATGGGCCTATCGACTTTTTCCATCGACTATTTAATGTAGTCTTCGGAGTAACGCCTCACAAAACTGCCAGCCACTTACAGATGAGGAAACCAAAGCTCTCACAGTCTTGGCAATCAGCCACACAACACGAGGAGCTACCGGCGGAGCTCAGCGCCACACTCAGGCCACCTCAGGCGGGGCCACCGGACGCCTGTATGTACACCGTGTTCCTAGAGAACCTGCTTCTGGAGGCGCCAGTTCAGCAAAGTGGAGCTCAGAAAGGCTGTTAAGTGGGCGGTTTGTGCTCTGTCACTCAATTCCCGCGAGAACTCAGCATGTCAGCTTTCTGTGAACCCCGTCACTGCTATGCGCCGGTAACTCCCTTACCTGTGGACATAAAAAATGGGATGCGGAACTTTCCACTCAACACCCGGGCCCGCAGATTCTGCAGTGTGCTCCCATCAAATGGCAGGGCACCACACACAAGCACATAGAGGACGACTCCAAGGCTCTGCATCCCAAACAGAGAGTACATACAATTAATCGCATCAGAGGAAACAAAAGAAGCCATTATAGTATGTGTATGAAGACGGTGGTGAGTCATGCACAAGATAATGGAACAAACTTTTTCTTCTGTCTTTGTGAGAAATAATATGAGGCATTGTCAAGGCCAATCATCTTTAGGATAGTTAACATTCTTCTTTGCTTCCAGACATGAATTTTGGGTAACATATCTAGAATTTCTCTCAGCACTCATCCTTGAGGGAGAAGGCAAGTGGCAACGACAGAAAGAATCTCTGTTCTTGGCAAGGGCCCCCTTCCAAGCTTGCTCTTGGGCTTGTTTTTTTTTTGCAGATGCAAAAGGGGAAGTTTGAAATCCGTGGCTCGGTCCATAAGACAAGAGCTGGAGGAAAGACTCTGCACAAAGAACTGGGAATTCAAAGCACGGGGGTCAAGGTCTCGCTTCGTGTGCAGCATTCAATGTCCCCCAGGGAGACGGCAGCCGTTCCCCGTGAAGGAGAATCACCGGCCTGGGGGGGCTGAGAGGAGGCAGTACGTACCCAGATGTCCACTTTGGGGCCATCGTATTCCTTTCCCTCGAAGAGCTCAGGCGCAGCATAGGGGGGGCTGCCACACCACGTCTTCAGCAGCTGCCCGGGAGTGAACAGGTTACTGAAGCCAAAATCTAGAAAGACAAACGGACATAACTCAAGTTACTAGCTTCTAGTCACTGAACAAAGGCTCTGGAGCATTACAGTTGAGTATCCAATGTGAAGACAGACCATTTAGAAATTCTCCAACCAGCCACCGGAACTTAACATAATAGTGAAAGGGAGATACAGATGATCCGGAACACCCAAGACCCGTGGTGAACGAAAAGTCCACAGGACCGGTTTATGTCCGCAGAACCAACACTGTTCCCTTCAGAAAGCTACACTGAGGGAGCCGAGTGTGCCTGTTGCTTTCGGAACAAAAGTGACATTGGATGGTGACTGATGTTAAGGCCACATCAGAATCAGTAACTACCTATAAGACCACTCGCCAGGGCCCAGACTTTTCCTATTATTTTTACTTCTTACGAGAAACACATTTATGACCACGAGAGACATACGGACTTGAAAATTTAGATAAAGTGACATTATCATCATTAAGGTGGCTTACTCGAAAGAAAGAATGGGCAACTTATTTACACATTGAAGCAGAAACATTTACAACTTAACTGTAAGTCCCTTTGCGCTTCAACTTTCCCCCTACTTGTCGTCCCCTTCCACTGTTTTAGGAGAAAGCAGATGGGAGACAGGAGAGGTGAGGTGTGGAGAGGAACGCTCAGAAAATCAGCAAGGATGGCAGGCCATAGGACAGAAAGTCGCTGACTTTTGAACACTTTCATGTATGTAAGTATTTACATGAACAACTCGTCTGGAAGAAAGCCTTCTCCCTCCCGCCGCAGGCCTACCACATTCCCTGCGGCGACAGAGCCGGGAATGCCGAGCGCCTCGCTGCTCTCCCCCGCCTAGTTTTACTCCCCTTGACAACTCTGTCCCCCTTTGCTGTTTGCTTTTACTCCTTTCTTCCTTCTACAGCACATGTGTTCTTGCAAGGCCTGTGCTGACTTTGTCTCTCTCTCCTTGCTCTAAGGCCGACTCTTCTGGTTCCATAGCTTCCGTTGTCATTTGTTTGGTAATAATTCTCCAAATTTCTATCTCTGGTCCTGGTACCACTCTTAAATTCCTGATAGGAACTTCTAATACTTACCCGGGAAGAAAGAGCTCAAACTCGCCATCTTCCGAAAACAAATCTGTTCTTCTGCTCATGTTCCCATTAATGTTCGTTAATGGCATTACCATCCCAGCTACTAGAAGCCCTGGAGTCTCCCTTCTCCCTCTCATTTCCCATTCCAAACTGGTAATAAAACTTTTCCTGCTTCTACCCTGTGTGTCCTGAATCCATCTCCTTCCTTCTATTTCCATTCCTACCACCTCAGCTCATACTTGTGTTCTCTCCCACCGAGGCTCGCACACAGCTCATTACCTCCGATTCATTTCCCTCTAGGCCATCCATTCATAGCGTGGGGACAGTCACGCAAATGACACTGTGTCAACTCTTCGCTCAGAAACATGGTGGGGGGGGCCTCCCATCTGCTCACAGAACAGTCTAACCCTCTGAGCCTTGTCCTTCAAGCTCCTTCATGGCCCAGCCCCGCCCCCCTCTCCAACTTCTCCAGGCCATTCTATCATTGCTAGACTACTCACATCCTGTGTTCACGTGCCTTCCTTCAGCTACTTCCTCTCTGTGCCATGCCTTTTCCTTTCTTTCCCACATTTGAAAGATCACTCTTTTCCAAGGCCCAGTCAAATATTACTTCCTATATGAAGCCTTAACTGATTTCCACCACAAAAGACTGTCAATGGCTTCCTCCTCTGTGCTTCCACAGCCCTTCATTAGACCTCTATATCCCGATTACTCTGCCTTACCTTATACTTAGCTGTATTATGCGTTTCTGCCCTCCACTAGTGAGTAAACGGGGGCACTACAGCTGGACTCGCCCGTTTCCACACAGTGCATTCATACACAGCAGGGACGCAAGAAAGGGTCACTGAATGAAATGGCAATACAATCACTAGGCCAAGCCTCCTGTCACTTTCTGGCTCCTGGAGCCTTCTCATCCTTACAATGGCAGCCAGCCAACCACTAGAGCCTCTACTCCTAGCCCTCCCGCCTACAGTTCTAAAATGAACGTAATGATCACAAGGGGCTTAGAGGTCAGGGCCATCATTAGAAACATTAGCAGCCACTTCTATAAGAAATCGAATATTCTCTTTCATCCACGGGAAGTAAATGCTTCTTCTGCTAAGTCTTCCTGGATCTCCTACAAGAAATATCCTCTACCTACTCTGTACTCCCCTATTACTTTGTATTTCTCCCTTATTTTGGTTATTTCCACATACACATATTCTACTCTTCTAGCTCCTGAAAATACACTCCCTCCAGTTCCTTAAGAATACCTTATACATCTCCGACTCTCTCAAATTACCCAGTAAAACAGTGTTTAAACACAACAGGTACTTACTAAATGTCAACTATGATTGCAACTGCACTTAAAGCTCTACCAACTAACCTACAACTCTGAAACCCAATAGCTTTAATTTACTAAAGTCGCATGCGCTGAACCCCATTAAGATTCTTCTTGCAAGAGTGAGGACAGGTGTTAAAAATCCTAACAAATGAGATTCAGCAAAGCAGACGTCTTTGGGAATTTTCTAGAAAGAAGGCCCTTAATCACTTTGTTTTGTTTTAATTGGCTTGCACACCTCTTCCTGAGGTCCTTTTCCATGGCTGGCCTTCCTCGGCAGCATGTGGAAGAGACAGGCAGATGGCGTCTGTAATAATGGATGCACTCTGACGTTGGCGGGACTGCTTAGCAAAAGTCCAGAAGAGAGAATCATGGAGTATTTCATATTTTGAATGGAGAACACACAGGCCACACGATTAATTAAAAGCAGTAGGTTAAAAATGTTCCTAATAAGCAGCTTAAAATATGTAGATTCTCCTTTTGAACCATGGATGCTCTATCTACAATTAGCAAACTTTTAACCCGTTTACTCTGTTGGGGAGGGAAGGCACAAACTTAATGGCATGAGCGTGTTTATCCTACCTACCAAATAGGAAATCTTTACAAAGGAAACATCTCAAAGGAAACCATCTTCGGTGGTGGCTGTAAGCTTAGACTGCTCTGAGGCGCTGATCTGAGAAACGAGCATGCAAGAACGAACGATATGATCGGGGCCTGACAACCACAGGGATCCACATCGGGGAAAGCACCTGCTTTGACAGCATGTTACAACCAGAGGGCTGGCTTCAACAGCTAGACCTATGACCAAGAGCAAGATTTCAGTAAGATTCAACAACAACCCCCCCCCCCCAACCTGCTTGCTCTTATTCCTATTACACACCAAGCAAAACTCCTCTAGTCTTGCAAACCTGTCAGGGGGTCTCCTGTAACCACTCCACGTGTTGTTCCCACTCCTAACTGCACATTTAAGCAAAATCTGCCTTTCCTTGCCTGCTATGACACTTTATTTTTTTCCCCATTAAAGCCAGCTTCCTCCAATGAATGATTCTGGGATATCCTAATTCATTCTTTAATGTACCAGACCTAACGGAATATGACCCACCCTCCCTCTTTAAGACACACATCACTATAAATTCACCAAAAGCGGACTGCTGTCGTATCTCCCTAGTGGTGCCTCCTCACAAGTGCTTCATGTGCGTCTTCAGTACTGCTGTGCGGCTTGTAAATTACAGCTCCGGCTAGCTCACTGTCCATTCGCCAATCACATGACTTATTTTCTGAAAATTTAAGTTACTGATGTGGGAGAAACCTCAAGTTATTAACAAACTGAATCTGGAACTCATTTTGAAAGTTTCGTTCCTTCTAATCTACACTCCAGGGAATGAGTAACTGGAACAGGAAGAATACCTCCTCTTTATTCTCTTAGCTGCTTACCTTTGAGGGGCATTCTGCTACACATTTTAAGAAGACTGGAAGGAAAAAATGAAAGCAGTTGAAACTCAAACCGGTCTATTTTGGGTTCCGTTGGTAGTTTCGGGAAGTAACTCCTCGCTGTGGGGTTGTTGTGGAGGCAGCATGGGGCAGGTGGGGACACACTCTCACCCTTGCTCCACACATTGCCTGTTTTTACTCAGATTTTTGTCCTTTAGCCTTATTGAGATAAATGTCACATTCCATAAAATTCACCCATTTAAAGTGTACTGTTCGGTGGCTTTTAATATATTCATAGAGTTGTACAACTATCACCTCAATTTCAGAACATTTTTATCACCCCTACAAAGAAACCCTATACCCATCAGCAATCAGTCCCCATTTCTCCCCCAACTCTCCCAACAATGAGCCCCGCCCCAGGCCATCACTAATCAACTTTCTGTCTCTATGGATTTGCTTATGCTGGACATTTCCTATAAAAGGGATCATATAAAATATGGATTTTGTGTCTGGCTTCTGTTCCTTAGCATAATGCTTTCAAGGTTCATCCACGTTTTAGCATCTATCAATCAGTACTTTGTTCCTTTCTTTACTGCTGAATAAGATTCCATGGTATGGTTATACTACATTTTATTTATCCACTCACCAGTTGATGGACATTTAGGTTATTTCCACTTTTTAGTATTATGAATAATGCTGCTATAAGAATTCTTTTTTTTTTTTAAAGATTTTATTTATTTATTTGACAGAGAGAGAGAGACAGCCAGTGAGAGAGGAAACACAAGCAGGGGGAGTGGGAGAGAAAGAAGTAGGCTCCCAGCGGAGGAGCCTGACACGGGGCTCGATCCCAGGACCCCGGGATCACACCCTGAGCCGAAGGCAGATGCTTAATGACTGAGCCACCCAGGCGCCCCCCTATGAGCATTCTTATACACTTTTTGTGAGTATTTTCATTTCTTAGGGTATGTGTGTGTGTGTGTGTGTGTATAAAATGTACTATATATACTATATATGTGATATACTATATATACATACACACACCCCCAAGGATATATATATAAGATACATGGATATAGGAATCTATAGATATCTATATCTAGGTCATATGGTATGGTAACTTCGTGTTTCAATTTTTGAGGAACTGACCCAACTTTTATCCAAAGTGGCTGCCACATTTTACATTCCTACCAACAACATACGAGTGTTCCAACTTCTCCCCATCCTAGCCAATACTTCTTACTGCCATTTTTCTTTTTAATTACAGCCGTCCTATGGGGGTATGTGGTATCTCACTAAGATTTTGCTTTGCATTTCCTGTTGGCTAATTGTGTTGAGCATTGTTTCATGTGCTTATTGACCACTGATATATCTTCTTTGGACAAATGTCTACCCAAGTCTTTTGCCCATTGTAAATTGAGTTGTCTTTTTATTATTGAATTGTAAGAGTTCTTTATATTCTCTGGATACAAGTCCATTGATACGATTTGCATCTTTTCTCCCGTTCTATGGAATTTTCTCCCACTCTCTTGATGGTGCCCTTTGATGCACACAAGTTTTTAATTTGGATGAAGTCCAATCTATCTAGCTTTTTCTAAGGTCACTTATGCTTTTGGTGTCATATCTAAGAAACCACTGCCTAGCCCAAGGTTGCAACGATTCATCCCTGTGTTTTCTTCTAGAAGTAGTTATTTTTAGTAATGCAGTGAGCACTAGTGAATCTACCACCCAAATAAAAAACTATTATCTTGATAATTACATACATCGAATCATAAGCACCTCCCATCCCATCCCGTTGTCCTCTCCCAAGCACTGATTTTCATCCTGTCTGTACATCAGAATCACCAATGCAGTTTTAGAAATGGCGAGTGATCCGCAAACCTCGCCTCAGCCCTACCGGATCTCCTGGACATAATTTAGACATCTGAATGTAAACAAACAAACACAACATAACTCTTCCTGAAGAAGTTGGAGGACTCCTCTTACTGGCAATGAGGAGCCACTGGAACCTCCAGAGCAGGCAGGTGACGCAGTAAAATTAACCTGAAAGACTAGAGTAGATGTGAGGGGAAGAGGAAGGCTTGGGACAAAGTAGAAGTCATGAAAATGAGAAAGACAATTCAAAAAATACTTTGAAAAAAGACTAGACAGTACTTGAGGACAGACGGAACATATAGATAAAAAGGAGGAGAAAGTAGAGAGTATGACCATGCACGTCTGGGTAGTCTGGCCACATGCAAGTCTAGACAGTAGTAGTTGGTTTGGGAAGAAAAATATATATATTTTTGTTCCATCCTGAGATAGAGGAGGTGAGAAGAAATTCAAGTTGGATGTTCTGAGGAACTGAGTCACAGTATTGAATGGGTAAGAATTTTTTGAAAGAGCAAGTGCAGAAAAAGGGATGTCTGGGAATTAGGCTTAGAACGCACCCCTAAGTACTTTCTACTCTGTACCTACGGGAAGAAAAAGAGGATGCGGCCAAAAGCTGAGAGAATGATCATTACAATGAGGAAGCTGAGACGGGAGAAAATCATGTCAAAGAAGAAAAAGGCGGTCTGTAGCCACATATGACGTCACCCAAGTAGTCTGTGACCTGCGTCTGGGGGAAAACTATGGTGACATAATTACTTGAGATTAGAAATGGGATCATTTCCCCTCAGAATTTCTATTTGTCAGCTTGTCTTAATGAAATGCTAAGTTGCAGGACTGGGCTACAGACAATCCCGATTCATTCTGAATCACCTAGACGTCATACTGTGAGCACAATAAGGCATTTCTTACCAAGTTTGATGACAACTAATAAATAATAGTTCTCAACGATTAGGAAATTCATTCAGGGTACCTAGAAAGGAGCCCTGGCCATGGAGCCGAGTGGCACAACCCCGGAGAGAGGCTGGTATCTGGGAAGACCTAGAAGCAGACCAGCCTGGTCTTTCTCACAGCAGCACTTTTCCCATTTATGTGGTACCCTCAATTATACAGAATAAAGTAAAGAGACATTTTGTAAAGGACACTCTGTCAAGTGCTGTGTGACAGTGCCATGTATTTATTACCTCATTAAAATGAGCATTATTTTTGTTTTGTGTCTGGGAAAGTGAGTTTTGTTAAGTAACATGCTCAAATTTGAAGCTTAAAAAAAAATTCCTAAGAACAAGGCCGAGCCCATAATGCCAGCCTGGATGCCCTCAAAGCCCACACCCACACTGTTTTCAGCATCTTACGTATGTTTATATTGAGGTAAATGTACATCCCATAACTATTTTTGCACAACTTCCGAATTCCTTATTACATTCTGTTTTTCATTTTATTCTTCACTCTCAGCCCTTTGCTCTGCTTATGTAATTCCCACAGTCATACCGTGCTTGAGGCATACTGCATGTTTCTTTAAAAACAGTACTTTGGAAAGAATTGTAAGCACTATATATCACTGAGGAAAGGCCGGATTTTTCAACACATGGCATAGGAACAGCTGGTTTTCCATGTGGAAAAAAAAAACTAAATAGGACACCTTCCTCACACTGTATCCTCAAATCAACTCCAGGTGGACCACAGGCTTAATGCAAAAGGTAAAACTACTAAATTTTTATAAAATAAGAAAAGTGAATATCTTTAATGCCTTAGGGGATGGAAGGATTTCTTAAACAAGAAACAAAAAGCACTAATCATAAAGGAAAAAGTGGTAAATTTGGTTACATTAAAACTATACTATTCATTCATTGAAATATCTATTAATCGAAAGATGTTTTAAAAAGAGTAAAATGAAAGGGGCGCCTGGGTGGCTCAGTTAGTTGAGCCCCTGACTCTTGGTTTCAGCTCAGGTCATGATCTCAGGGTCCTGGGATCGAGCCCCACATCAGGCTCTGCGCTCAGTGCAGAGTCTGCTTGGGATTCTCTCTCCCTCTTCCTCTGCCCTTTTTACTGCTTGCGTGCTCACTCCCTCTAAAATAAATAAACAAATAAAATCTTAAAAAAAAAAGGAGCAAAGTGAGAAAGCACAAAATGAAAGAAGACATTTGTAACACATGAAAGAAAAGACTCACATCCTTACTAGTGAAACAAAAACTCCTCTAAATCAGTAAGAAAGACAACCCACCAGAAAAATGGGCAAAAGACTTATTTAAGCACACTTCACAAAAAAGGCCAAAAGACATGGGAAAGAGTTCAAACTTGTTAGAGAGAAAAATAAAAACACGAAAACCGTACTCACACACTCACTTACACACTCACCAGACTGTAAAACTGACAAAGTGTAGTGGCACCCAGCACTGGTGAGGGTGTGGCGGAATGGACACGCCCATGCATACATGACACGGGTTCGGCATTACAAGCAAAAGCTGGAGACAGATCTAATGTATGACCCAGCAACCTTACTCTTCGACTTACACTCTTAAATGTTTAACACTGCACAAGGATAACTGTTGAAGAATGTTCATGGACCTATTGATAAGAGCTCCAAACTGAAAGCAGCCCAAATATACATGACTAGATATGATGGAAAAGGGACTTGTGGTATATTCACATCATGAAATACAATAAATAAAAGTGAATAAATCACAGCTATATAGACATGGAGAAATCTCATAAACATAGTGTTGTGTGAAATAAGACACAAAATAATATATTTGGTATGATTCCTTCATACGTAGTTCAAGAACAAGCAAACTACGTGAAGGATGTGCCCACTGCAACTTATATCCAATAAATATGGCACCCAGTGGAACAAAACTCCTGAGGGAAGCATTACACAAGTGGTAAAACACAAAAGTCAAGACCGTGATTACCTCTTAGAGCAAGGATGAGGTTGGTATTGGGGGTGCAGTCTGGGCTGATGAAATTATCTAATTCTCGATCCAAGTGTAATTGCACAGGTGTTTCATTACAGTATACTTTCATTAAGGTGTATGTATAGGGCTAATGCACAATTTGTCTACTTATCTAGTATTTCATAATAAGCAAAGAAAAAAAGACGAAAAGAATAGGATCCTTTTTCTCCCCCACTTCTATTTCTTGCCATTCAGGGCAATTTCACTGGGATCTAAGCTCCATTACCATCAGGGCTCAGAGGAACAGAGATTAGGCTGTTTTTCTCACCCCTGATTTCTTAGCACCGAGAACAGTGCCTGGCAAAAGACAAGACACTCAATATTTTACAAATGAATCACTGATTAACCAAGAACAGAGAGGGAGGGAGAAAAAGAGGAAAAGAGAGAGAAGGATATAAAAAGAAATAAATGCTTGAAGAGCTCAGAGCAGCATTTTGTGAACAGTTAAGAGGCCAGGAACTGGGAACTACTTGTTAAAACAGAGAGTTCGCTTAAGTTTTTGTTGAAGACAACCACAATCCTAAATGAAGGACAGTAAACTATGAAGACTTTATACGCAATGATAAAGTTTACAGTTGTAGTCAAACACAATTTAAAAGGAGTAAATACTTTAGGGGTGTCTGGGTGGCACAGCGGTTAAGCGTCTGCCTTTGGCTCAGGGGGTGATCCCGACGTTGTGGGATCGAGCCCCACATCAGGCTCCTCCGCTATGAACCTGCTTCTTCCTCTCCCACTCCCCCTGCTTGTGTTCCCTCTCTCACTGGCTGTCTCTATCTCTGTCAAATAAATAAATAAAATCTTTAAAAAAAAATGCTAAGGTTTAAAAATAAAATAAAATAAAAGAAGTAAATATTTTAATGATCTATATAATCACTTCAGAACTGTGCGCAATAAATTTCTGTTATTCATATGCTACCAAGACTGTGGTATTTTGTTACTGCAGCCAGAATGGACTAAGACACATTACTTGTAAATAATTTACAAATACACTTTTTTCTATAATGTTACTATCTTCCCTAATTTAATAAGAGTTACTAACAAAGAACAATGACACTGAGGAGATTTAGATCTCCCTTCTTTTCCTTTAATACGTCCAACCTAAGGTAAATGGGCTAAATAAAACTAGCAAACAAACAAACAAACAAAACCCCAAAAACTTGGTTGGCCAGAAGAAAGAGAAGGAAGGAAAAAAAAAACAAAAAAAACCCACAAAAAAACCCAGATAGTAAAACAAACAGACAAAACTGGATAACTGAGAGTTGACATAATTTGGCAAACCTTTCAGTTAATTAATCTTAACTCTCCCCTAACTTTAGAATATATTTTATTTTCTGATTATAACCTTTTGGTTATTTGAATCCCATAAGTAACAAGCCAGAGAATAGACAGAGTCTAACAATTTCTTTAAAACCACAGTCACTTTGTATTCAGTAACTTTTTTTTAGCTTTCTAGAATTAACATCATCCTAAGGAATACTGGAGTGCTCTCTTCCTCAGCTCATGTCAAGCTGGGATCATTCTAATTCGGGGACACAAGTAAAATAAATGACACTATCATAAGCTCAAGTTTAGCTCACATGCCTCAGGAAGAACACTACCAGACTGGACACTGGTGCAACATACAGGAAAAAACAGAAGAGGGGGCAACTTCAATATAAGTAAAATACAAAAATTTAAAAAAAAGAACAGAAACTTAAGGCAAAAGAAGAGACTAGAGTCAATGTACATTCAAAAAGTTAGATATATATACTTTGTAGTTTCAAAGTGCAGTTATGATGTCCAAGAAAGGACTGAAGCCCTATGAAGAATTTCTGTGCCCCATTTGTTTCAAGTGCGCATGAAACAACATCCAGGACAGATCACATGTTAGGCCACAAAACAAGTTTCAATAAATTTAAGAAGACTGAAATCATATCAAACATCTTTTCCAATCACAAGAGTATGAAAGCACAAGTCAATTACAAGAAAAGAATAGGGAGAAACAAAAATACATAGTGCCTAAAGAACATGCTCCTGAACAACTGATGGGTCAACAAAGGAATCGAAGAGGATGGGGCACCCGGGTGGCTCAGTCGTTAAGCATCTGCCTTCGGCTCAGGTCATGCTCCCAGGGTCCTGGGACTCGAGCCCTGAATCAGGCTCCCTGCTCAGCAAGAGGCCTGCTTCTCCCTCTCCCGCTCCCCCTGCTTATGTTCCCTCTCTCGCTCCTCTCTCTCTCTCTAATAAATAAAATCTTAAAAAAAAAAAAGAAATCAAAGGAAATAAAATAATACCTGGAGACAAATGAAAATGGAAACACACGGGATCAAAATCTTTGGGATGCAGCAAAAGCACCTCTGAGAGGAAATTCTATAGCGATGTGGACCTAACTCAAGAATCAAGAAAAATCACAAGTGAACAATCTAACTTTACACCTAAAAGAAAAAGAAAAAGAACACACAAAGCCCAAATTTGGTAGAAGGAAGGACATAACAAAGATCACAGCAGAAATAAATGAAATAGAGACAAAAAATATAGAAAAGACCAATGAAAATAAGAGCTGGTTCTTTGAGAAGATAAACAAAATTGATGAAACTTTAGACAGACTAATCAAGAAAAAGAGGACTCAAATAAATAGTATCAGAAATGAAAGAGAAGTAACAACCAACACCGCAGAAATACAAGAGATTATAAGAGACTACTACAAAAAATTACTTGTGAACAAATTAGACAACCTATAGTAAATGGATAAATTAGTAGAAACATATTATCTTCCAAGAATGAGCCAGGAAGAAACAACAAAAAAATATATGAACAGATCAACTACTAGTAATTAAATTGAATCAGTGATCAAAAACTCCCAACAAACAAAAGTCCAGGACCAGATGGCTTCACACATGAATTCTAAAAAACACTTGAAGAAAAGTTAATACCTATTCTTCTCAAACTATTCCATAAAATAGCAAAGAAAGGAATGCTTTTGAATTCATTCTATGAGGCCAGCATTACCCTGATACCAAAACCAGACGATGATACTACAAAATAAGAAAACTACAGACCAATGTCCCTGATGAACATAGATGCAAAAATCCTCAACAAAATATTAGCAAAGTGTATCGAAAAATACATTAAAAGACTCATTCACCATGATCAAGTGGGATTTATCCCACGGATGCAAGGATGGTTTAATATATACAAATCAACGAACACTATACACCACATTAAGAAAATGCAGGTTAAAAATCATATGATCATCTCAGTAGATACAGAAAAATAATTTGACAAAAGTCAACTTCCATTCATTATAAAAACTCTCAACAAAGCCAATATAGAAGGAACATATTTCAACATAATAAAGGCTGTCTATGACTAATCCACAGCTAACTTCACATTTAATGGTGATAAGCTGAAAGCTTTTCCTCTAAGATCGGGAATGAGACAAGAATGTCTATTGTCACCACTTTCATTCAGCAAAGTACTGAAAATCCTAGCCATAGCAATCAGACAAGAAAAGAAATAAGAGGCATCGAAATTGGTAAGGAAGAAGCAGAACTGACACTATTTGCAGATGACATGATACTCTGTATAGAAAATCCTAAAGATTCCACCAAAAAACTACTAGAACTAATAAATGAATCAGTAAAGTCGCAGTATACAAAATCAACATAGAGAAATCTATTGTGTTTCTATACACTAATAATAGCAGAAAGAGAAATTAAGAAAACAATTCCATATACAATTGCATCAAAAAAATAAAAAACCTAGGAATAAACTTAACCAAGGAGATGAAATTTCTGTTATTCAAAAAACTGTAAGACATTAATGAAAGAAATGGAAGAGGACAAAAATAAATGGAAAGATATATCATGCTCACAGATTGAAAGAATTAATATTGTTAAAATGTCCATATTACTCAAGCAATCTACAGATTCAGTGTAATCTCTGTCAAAATACCAACAGTATTTTTTCACAGAACTAGAACAAAAAATCCTAAAATTTGTATGGAACCACAAAAGACCCTGAACAGCCAAAGCAATCTTGAGAGAGAAGAACAAAGCTGAGGTATCACAATCCCATATATCAACTACATTACAAAGCTATAGTAATCAAAACAGTATGGTATTGGCACCAAAAAACCCCATATAGATGGATGGAACAGAACAGAGCATCTGGAAATAAACCCATACTTATATGGTCAATTAATCTATGACAAAGAAAGCAAGAATATACAATGAGGAAAAGACCATTTCTTCAATAAATGGTGTTAGGCAAACCAAACAGCTACATTCAAAAGAATGAAACTGGACCACTTTCTTACACCATGCACACAAAAAAACCCTCAAAATGGACTAAAGACCTACTGTGAGACCTGAAACCATAAAAATCCTAAAAGAAAACAGAGGTAGTAAACTCAAGGACAAGAGCCCTAGTAATATTTTCCAGGATATGTCTCCCCAGTCAAAGAAACAAAAGCAAAAGTAAGCGACTACATCAAACAAAAAGGCTTTTGCAGAGTGAAGGAAACCATCAATAAAACAAAAAGGCAACCTACCGAATGGGAAAAGACACTGACAAATGAGAAGTCCAATAAGGGATTAATATCCATAATAAATAACAAAATCACACAGCTCAATACCCAAAACCCCAAATAATCCTATGAAAAATGGGCAGAGGACATGAATAGACACTTCCCCCCCCAAAAAAGACATACAGATGGCCAACAGACACATGAAAAGATGTTCAACATCACTAATTATCAGGAAAATGCAAATCAAAACCACAATGAGATATCATCTTACACCAGTCAGATACAACAAGCGTTGGCAAGGATGTGGAGAAAAGGGAACCCTCGTGCACTGTTCGTGGGAATGTAAACCAATAGTGCCAACTCTGGAAAACAGTATGGAGGTGCCTTAAAAAACTAAAAATAGAAAAACCATACAATCTAGCAATTCCACTTCTGGGTATTTACATGAAGAAAACAAAAACACTAATTCAAAAAGATACATGCACCCCTATGTTTATTGTAGCATTATTTACAATAGCCAAGATATGGAAACAGCCCAAGTTTCCATCAACGGATGAATGGATAAAGAAGATACACACACACACACACACACACACACACACACACACACACACTGTAGAATATTACTCAGCCATAAAAAGAGAATGAAATCTTGCCATTCATGACAACATAGATGGACCTAGAGGGTATTAAGCTAAGTGAAATAAGTCAGACAGAAAAAGACAAATACCATATGATTTCACTCATATGTGGCATCTAAAAAACAAAACAAATGAACAAACAAACAACAACAACAAAACTAGAAACACACCCGTAAATGTAGAGAACTGGCAGTTGTCAGCAGGGAGAGGGCTGGAGGGATGGGTGAAATAAGTGAAGGGGATTAAGAGGTACAAACTTCCAGTTATAAGGTAAATAAGTCACAGGGATGAAAAGTCCAGCACAGGGAATACAGTCAAAGAGATTATAGCTCTGTATGGTCACATGGCAACTACACATATCGTGGTGAACATTTTATAAAATTTCAGAAAATTCTCAGGTATGAAGATGCCCATAAAGGTACTTTATGTCCCTGACTGTTTATTGGCAACAGGAAAGACTTACAATTACAGATTCAACATTAAAATGATGAATATTCTTAAGAAGAAAACAGCAGCAGAAGCTGGTTAAGACGGATACTCCTACCCGCACAATAGAAGCCATATGGGTGGAGTTGGTCTCTTCATGTGGCCTATGGTCATTTAATTCTCCACTCACAAGTGGCTCCTAACGTAATTTGTTAAGTCTCTTTCCAACCCCCAACACCCTGGTTGGTTAGCATTTGTCTGCAGGCTGAAATGGTATCTTATATTCCTTTCTCATAATACAGAGCAGCAGACTTTAATTTGAACCACATGTCTGTCTTCTAGGGATGGTTTAAATACCAGAGCTTTACTATCAACTTTGAGACTTGAAATTCTTTGTTCTAGGCAAGATCAGGAGCCCGGGGCCATATAGGGCTATACAGGGTAGAGATACTGTATCCCTAAAAGTATGTATATTATCAACTGTGTATGTCTATGTGGTAAGGGGAAACAGGAAAGAACGAATGGCACTAATATAAAAATCAGGACAACTGCACCAGGAAATTTTCTTATTTGGTCCACCACTTCAGAGCAATACCCTTGACTCCTTTTCTAGCTGACAGAGGAGCACTGCAAAGCAGATGCAAACAGATTAGCCACAGCCTGCAACCAGCTCCAACGTTCACAATGTCTGTTAAGGTAACACAGCACAGCTAAAATTGACAGCCAGCCCCTCCAAGAGCAACTTGTGCTTCCCTTCCTTGCTGTTATAAGTAAACAGCTCAGAAGTAGGGGGCAGAGGAACAAAGTAAAGTGGGAAAATATGTATTTATACTAAATAAACAACCTCACCAGTAGACATGGTGACAAGATTCTTTATGTTTTGAAACCTGAAAGCTTCTGAGGACTCGTAACCCTAATTCCGTACTTGCAATTATAGACAAAGACTAAGAACAGAAATAATTTTGGCCCTCGATTAATTTCCCAGCGGACTCAGGGGAGGGGAGGGGTGGAGGAGACAAGCTGTCGGGTATTCTTGCTAGAAATGACTCAAAGAACCAAAGATCAACACCCCAGAAAGAACAACATATAAACAGGATTTAGACTGTTGTATGGACTGTGAAAATGGAACATGACACAGATAAGGAACTAATCTTGCTTTTCCTATACAATACCACTAGCCTAGAAATCATGTGACCCAAAAGTGTTATTTGGAATTGTGCAAAACAAGAGTCAACTGTGTGAATCTCAGAATTACGGTAGTGAGGAAGGATGAGTTTCGAAGTTCCCAGGAGTCACAATATTAGTTCACTATTAAAAATGGGTCCTGGGAAGTCCTCAATGTTTAGCAATCACTCCAACCCCTGGCTGAACTTCCTGACTAGGAGCTAATAGAGAAGTAATGCCAAAAACTACTGACTCACAGCCTGAGCATTTATACACGAGAGAAATTCCTTCACCAGGGGTGGGCGGGGGGAGGAGGTAGGTAAGAATCAAGTAATCAGCTTTCTTTTGGTGGTGGGAGGAGGATATTTGGTTTAGTTTAAGAAACTAGGGCAAGTCAGAATTAGAGGAGGAGAGGGTAATATGCATGAAATTGAAAGACTGTATCTACCTTCTGGAAAACATATTAGAGAAGTAGTACAGTACCATCTTGTCGCAGGTGCTGCTATTACATCATATATGGGACTGCTCCACATCTGTCACTTAATCTTACCGATCTTCTGACCCTCCCCAGCTTCTAGCACTATATATTTATATAGCATAATACTATCTCTGTGGAAGATGAAAGTTTAAAAACAAAAATGCTGGTCCAGCATTACACTGGCATTTTCAATGACTGACTTATGAATTTCCCCCTAAAGCTTTAAAATACCTTAGCAGTTAGGATCACTGAACTCAGCTATTTTTAAATTAGGTAATAAACCAATCCCTTCCACTTTATTATAGATAGCACCACCCCAACCCTTCTCACAAAAAACAAAAAACTCTCCCCACCATAGGATCTTCTCATCAAACTCAGTATTGAGTAGACATATAAAGGAAAGGGCTGTAATGAGATACTTTCTGCAAGACCTGCAAACAATATTCACTGGAATTCTTGAATACATTAAATACATACTATTATAGTCATAATTCTAAATCCTATCACTTAGAACAATGAAAGTCCAATCCTTCGATCAGGTAAGATTCCAATATTGACAGGTGAGCATTCTATACAAAATTTTAGACCATGATGAATCAAAGTCCCCTTAAATACTCAACAGAAACTAAAGATACCAATGGAAATATAGTATATGGTATATAGTATACAGGTATAGTAATAATATTTCCCAGATTAAAAACAAAGACATATGGTCTAATCAGTAGAAGCCTACTTTCGGAGAAAAGAAGATATGACTATCACAGAAGAAGTTCTAAGCAGTCACCAAGAAATTAAAAACAGGTAAGAATATACCCTCTTAAGTTAAAGCTAACAGAATAAATATAACTTACATGAGAGGAAACACCAGAAAAACAAATAAACTGCCTAAAAGTTAATGTGCAAATATGGTCACAAGAGCAGGGTACTCCCCAAGTTTTTGAGGGACCACTAAAGAGTTCTTGGCACAAGGTGAAAAAAACACACATAGTCCTTGGCCTCATGGAGCGGTCAGTCCTGTGGGGGAGGCACACATGACATAGTTACGTGTCTAACTCTATTATGAGAAGCAGGGAATGGGCTTTAGGGGAAAGTTCAGGGACAACTGGCATATAATAGAGAGCAGAGGCTTTCCTGAAGAAGAGTCTATCAAGAGTTCAGAGAATCTCTCCATTTGATACAAACAAACAAAAACAACAACAACAACACTGCACCCACAAAGTCATATTTGGACTAGAATATAAAGAAAACTAACCTATTTAACTGTACAAGTACCCAATATTTTCCAACTTTTTTTGATTCACAAACTCCTTTCAAAGGAATATATTACCTTAAAAGAACCCCAGGAAAGAAATTTAAAAAATAATTTTGTCATTTTTGTGTAACTAATGATAAAGAAGTAACTTTAAGAAAGGTATTTTATCCTAAATTAGCACATCACTAAAACTTGATTTTAAAAAGTTCATTATAAGTTATATTTACCAACAAATCATCAACAAAATGTAAAGTTAGCCTACTGAATGGGAAAAAATATTTTAAATCACATATCTGATAATATACATCTAAAATACATAAAGAACACATACAACTCAATAACAAAAACAAAAAACAGTAGACTAAAAAAACGAGTAGAAAATCTGAATAGACATTCTTCCAGAGAAGACATACAGTTGGCCAACAGGTACATGAAAACATGCTCAACATCACCAATCATCAGGGAAATGCAATCAAAACCACAATGAGATATCATTTCATACTTAGAATGGCTAGTATCAAAAAGACAAGAAATAACAGGTGTTGGTGAGGGTGTGGAGAAAAGGGAACCCTTGTGCACTATTGGTGAGAACATAAATTGGTGCAGCCACCATGGAAAACAGTATGAGGTTCCTCAAAAGATTAAAAATAGAACTACCTTATGATTCACAGCAAGTCCACTTCCCAGTATTTATCTGAAAAAATGAAGACACTAACTCAAAAAGACATATGTTCTCCCATGTTCACTGCAGCATTATTTTCAATAGCCAAGGAAACAACCTAAGTATTTGTCAATGGATGAACAGATAAGGAACAAACACGCACGCGCGCTCTCTCTCTCTCTCTCTCTCTCTCACACACACACACACACACACACACACACACACACGGGCGCAGGTACGCATGCATGCTTACAACGGAATATTACTCAGCCATAAAAAATAATGAAATCTTGACATTCAGAACAACATGGATAGACCTGGAGAGTACTATGCTAAGCGAAGTAAGTCAGACAGAGAAAGACAGATACCTTATGATTTCACGTACATGTGGAATCTTTAAAAAAACAACAAGCTCACAGATACAGAGAAGAGACTGGTGGTCGCCAGTGGCAGGGATGGTGGTGGGTGAAATGCGTGAAGGCGGTCCAAACATACCAACATCCATTTGTAAAATAAATCGTGAGGATGTACTATACAGAACGGTGACAATAGTCATTAGTACTGTACTGCATATTTGAAAGTTGCTAAGAAAGTAGATCTTAAAAGTCCTTACCACAAGAAAAAAAAATTTTTTTTGTAACTATGTAAATGATAGATGTTAGCTAGATTTATTGTGGTGATCATTTCACAGTACATACAAGTACTGAATCATTATGCTGTACACCTGAAACTAATACAATGTTACAGGTCAAGCATACCTGGGTTTTTAAAAAAAAATCATTATAAATATTATTTAAGAAAAAAATTTCCCATTTTATATGTGACTCACTAATTTATTTAAATAAAAAATGCTAATTTAAAATCGTTATGTCATATTTAGTTGAAAGCCACATACATATTGAGATCATAACATCTAAAATAGCCAAAAACTTTTCATGAGCTGGTATTTGAAATCCTTAAATTAAAAGAACAAACTTGTTTATCTGAATTAGTTTCATGTTTTGCTTTACCCAGTAAAATGGGTAAGCAAGTTTAGTACTTCTGTGCAAATAAAACATTATGAATATGGCTAGTCTTTATTCCCAATAAAGCAAATCAGATACTGTGTGTGTGCATGTGTGTGTATACTTTTGTGTGTGTATGTGTCTAAATTTGTGGTTTTTGGAGGCCTGAAAAGATCTTAATGTGCTAGATAAGAACAGTGATCAAATGAAGACAATTCATGAACTGGGTAAAGTTTGCCTTGAAGCACTGTTGAATTACCATTTTTATTTTCATTAACCAAATTTTGACATCAGTGCTCCTTATGCTTTACATTGTCCAATGATCCATTATAGATATGAATTTAACAAAATATGATGAGAAACTGCATACTGGTCAAAACTACCATGGTAACTGATGACTTCACCTAAGCAGTAAACTGAGTATTTGAGTTACAAGCACGCTCATTAGCTCCCGGCTAGCAGGCAGACTCCCTTGATTTACTCTCACAGGGTTTCAAACTATTCCACTTAAGGAGGTGGGGGTGGGGGGGAGGCCTAAATCATTACTTGATTTACTGACTTCTAATTATCCCCCAAACAAATGATTTGCAATTAACAGAAGTTCGTGTAAAAGGAACCTATAGTTGGGGAAGGAATTCTTTATTCTCAAGTTTCTCGAACTAGTGCATGTTTATATCTCCCCAGGCATAATGCTGCGGTGTGCCAAGAGTTACGTGAAAGTGAAGGCTAAAGAAAACACATATTCCTGGAACATTAATTTTTTTCTATGTTAAATAAAGTTGAATTTTAGTATTAAAACAAATGTAATAGGACATTGAGGAGAATACAAAATGTGCATGAATGTAAAAATAAAGCATGTGATTTAAAAAGTGCACCATTCCAGACTAGCTGACCAATCCCACACTTGCCCCCACCCTGTGTGAGTTCGTCCCCCTCCATGTTAGGGAAGCCACAGTGGGAGGGTCCGAGGAGCAGTGCTCTGCACTGGTAGCACAGCTATCATGAGTGAGGCCCTGGAAACAGAACATTTTCCTGATCTTAGCAGGAAGCAATCACTGGTGAAGATCATTAAGACCTTGCTTATCACCCAGAACCATGACTGACAAAAACCCGTTCATGTGAATTTTAACTCTAGGATTTTTTCATATGACGTAAGTCCACTGTGTACGCCAAAAAGGCCTTCTGAATGAAGGTGTGCTCAGTTTTCGTTTGTGAAGCTCCAGTCTGAGGAGCAGGATGCAGAAGAGATCATTTTCAAACTGTATTTTCCCAAGGGTCAACATACACGAAAGTTGTTAGCACCTTCTAGCTGTGGGTCACAGCATTTCAGGGGGAGAGCGGACACTGGGGTGTTGTGATTCCCCGGTACTGTGATGACATGGATTCAGGAAGTCACGTGGCCTCTCCCTGGGTCTCAGTTTACTACCTGTCAACCAGGGAGGTGCACTGAAAGATAACCTAAATAAAGGTGTTACGATCATGACATAAAATGTGTGCCGGACGTGATGAATATTCATAACCACCTCCGTGGGCTGTCAGGGACATTCTCAACTACCGCACTGGGGAAGGGTTCTCAGAAACCCAACGGTCACCACCTTTTTTCCCTCTACCATTGTATCTCAGCATCTTCCTCCTGAAGGTGAAAGGTCAATGGGCTTGCAAAATGTTTTAGCTTCTCGCTTTTAAAAAATGAAATAGTTTAGATCTCACCGCATTAAGGTCAAAAATTTCCACAGCACCTTAGATCCATGACTCTGGAAATTCTTTCCAAAACACTGGCTTTGCTGTAGTTGTACTTCAGATCTCTGCTGTCTCCTGACTGCCAACTAAAACAATAACACCGGAGTGGAAACTATCTCATGGAGACCATTCTGGGAGTCGACATTTGGAGAGAAAAGTTTCCAACTTCCTTAGGTTAAAAAAAAAAAAAAAAAAAACTTTCCACAATTTTCAAAACATTCTCATAATGTCTGAGTATTTCAGATAAGTTTGCTTCAGGGAGTAAGCCAGCTACATTTAGGCCTTTTCTGAGGCAATCTTTTATAAATACAGAAATTTCTCTACTTCATCTTTGGGGACAAGAATTAAAATTGCTTTCAAATAGCATTAAAAATAAGACAACACCATTTTCCTTTGATAGCTTAATATACTCCACCAACAAGAAAATCTGATTTCTCGATTTCTACACATATCTTGGACTGGCAGTTCCCTCTTCCCAGCCCAGATATGTGATGGGTGATCCACCCCCAGAAACACTCCATTTGCTCTCTCTCGTATTTGTTGCCCTCATCCTCCTTTTCAAGTTTATTACCAACACCTCTATGTAGGATTTGACCATTTCACAGCCTCTTCACTAACCTTCCTATTTGCTCTCCTATCCCTTCCACCTGATCCCGCTTTTTTTTTCCTTATTCATCCTGAATCTGATTTATCAAGCCTGGTATTCAAACAATTTCACAATCTGGTATAAATAAATACCTATCTCTCCCACCTTCTCAGGCATGACTCCCCTGCTTGAACCTTCCCTCCGGCCAAGCTGCTTTACCTTCTCTGCAAATATGCCACATGCTACCGCTGCCCATACTTCTCCAACTCGGCTTCTCACTGCTACCAAAATAAAATCCCAACTCCTCACCACGTGCATAAAGCTCCACCGGAACCGGCCCCAGCCAGTTCTCTTACCCCATCTCCTTCTAGACCCCCCTTAGTTATTGTCTCCAGCCATGCCAACTCTTCTCCTACTCTGTCAAATACATTAAATGTACCTCTCTCAGGCCTTTGCATTGCTCTTCCTTCTGCTTGGAAGGCTAGGACCATCCTGGGTAAAAGCGTTCTCTCTCCCACAAGTCATTCGAGCACATTTTCGATTTTCTCATTTTCATAGTCTTTACGAGGGCTTGTTTATGTGTTCACTGTCGCTCTCCCCAGCAGAACGTGAGTTCCAAGGGACTACTTTACCTGCCACCGTATCCCCAGTGCATGGATCAGGGCCTGCACATAGCAAGTGCTTTACTAACACTTGCTGACTAATCCTACTGGCATTCTCTCCTCTACACCTACACCTTAAAGAATCCTATTCATCCTTTAGGCTCACCTCAAATGTTATGTCCTTAATAGGGAATTTATGCCCTCATCACCACTGTCTAAAGTTCAGATCAACAAAGTTTTGAGCACCTACCATAGAACAGGCATGCACTCGGCCAGGGGCCGAAACAACAAACCATACAGTTACCACCCCTGTGGGATTCACGAGCTAACGCAACTTTACAAACTAAAGTGGTTTCTTCATCCTCTGAACTTTTGTGGCAATTAAACTATATAATTAATGTGATAATGAATCATGGCATGCCTTGTAACATCTCTTGTCTTGTATCAAAGTATAATTTGGTCGCCGTCGAACACGCTGTCACCCAGCGATGCAGGCTATATGCGGAGAGGGCCATGTTGTGCCTCCCCCATCCTTCACTTGCTCCTCTGTGGATCCTCACATGTCTGAGGCATGACAAATGAAAGGTTAGAGGCCAAGAATCCTATTCTTTCCGGGCTCCGGACTCTACATGAAAGACATTTATTTGTATGAGTCCTCTTTATAAGGAATTCAAAGTTTTGGAAAGTTAAAGGCGTGTATTTTGGAGACTCTAATGTTTTCTAAATAAGCTATATTTGCATGCCAAATATGATGAAATGAAATAATGTATGTGAAAATGTTTTGTAAAGTGCTATATATATACACACATACACCTACAACATACACACACACAGACCCCCCAAGTGTAATTTTGTGCTATTTAACTTTCCACAGGTCTAAGCATTTGCTGCCCAAATAGACTATAAATTCTTTAGGGCAGGAGTCATGTCTTATACTTCCGTTCTCTCTTCCATGACACCTGAGCAAAGAGCCTTTGTTAATAATAAATACATTTTCAGATGACCACTACACATTTTTAGTTCTAGACTTGGTAACTTTGCCTTTCAGAAATAAAATTCTTTGTTCTGAAAACCATCAATGTTTATTCTGGATTACTAATAACAGAAACATCTTTTAAATAATTCTACAGAAGACAGGTTTGCTATTGCCATTCTAAAATCAGAAGGAAAACAAAGTTATTCATCCGGGCTTCATTCTCCGTAGAAATAGCACTGGAACAAAAATTCAGAGGTAAGAATTTAAGCATGAAAACTCCTACTTAAACCATTGCATCTTTTAATATCTGTAACTGAAATGTACCTCTCATGTCCAGGGAACACATATTCCCTTGAGGAAGGCTAGCATGGGCTTTTCTAATAGCTAGATTTTTATAGTATCAAGCATTAAATGTAAACTGCTACATTAATTCATTAAAAAAGTAAAAATAAATCAACAGAAACAGAAACATCCCCAGAACAACTTATTCATCTTGCACATTTGAACAGGATGCAGCATCTTTTCATAAAACCATTTAGGTAAAAACAAAACTGAACAAAAAAACATAGATTAACATTGGCATAAGGAAAACATGAATTCCTTAAATTTCCTAAATGAATTTTTAATAATTCTATGTTAATTTGACACTGTAACATATGATGACTTTAGAAATGAGGTGCTTAAGACTAACAATATTTTAAAGAAAACAACAAAACCTTTTTCTCTTTCATGTGTTACTTTCATGTCTAGTAGTTTCTTTCTTACTGAGATTTAATAATAACCCATCAAAAGACCACTGAAAAGATCAGAAATCCTGAAGTTACTTTTAGCTTTTAGAATAAAAAGTTGATTTCATTAGTTATCTGACCTTATTCTGTCAGAGCTATTCATTCCACCTCTCCAAAATTAGTCACACCGTGGTCAGCTTCAACTAGAAGCGTTTCTCCCACCGGCCCACTAAGTTCAAAGAAGACTTGGCAGATGAGAACGGGAATTCTACCTAATTTATGCATAAGAAAGGAAGTTCGGGCAATGACTGAGAAACTGAGGACAGGAGTCCCCCTTACCTGAAGGGGATACATTCAAAGACCCCCAGCGTATGTCTGAATAGTACCGAACCCCAGATGTGCTATGTTTTTCCCTATATACACACACCTATGATAAAGTTTAATTTATGAATTAGGCACAGTAAGAGATTAACAACAATAACTAATAATAAACTAGAACAATTGTAACAATATACGGTGATGAAAGTTATGTACATGTGGTCTCTCTGTCTTATGTTATCTTATCATCACCCGTCCTCTTCTTGTGGTGACGGGAGGTGATAAAATGCCTACCTGATGAGCTGAAGTGAGGGAATGACACTGGCACTGTGACCTAGCATTAGGGTACTACTGACCTTCTGACCATACGTCAGAAGGAGGATCACCCACTCCTGGATCACAGATGACCATGGGTAACTGAAACTACAGAAAGCAAACCAGGGCGGGGGTGGGGAGGTGGGCAGCAGAGTAATGACAGCATGAAATAAAGAATGCACGAGCAAAGACAATGTTAGATAGTATAGCAGGGCACAACCTAGAGTAGCTCATTGATTCTTGGCCAAACAAATAATAAAAATGCAGTCTTTGGGTTAACGAACTTAAAAATCTTGCCATATGTGTTAATGCAGAGAGCCCACGGCGGGCTGCCAGCATTCCCACGAGTCTGTAATTACATACCAGCAGGTAGAGACTCATATTGTGACTACATGGATTTGTTTTAACGATTAACAAAGAAAAGCATTTCAAAATCTCCCTACCCAAGTATTTGTCAGTGGCGTTTCTAATTTCAATTATCACTGACTCCGTTTTTACACTTGGTTTCTCAATACAAAAACAAAGAGCCATACTAATCTCCCTGAACTAAATAAAATGGTTCTAAAGTCAAAATCAAGAACCAAGGAAGCATAAAAAAATTTTTAACCTTTGGTCAGTGAAGGTAGAACACAACTATAGAAGAAAAAGAGGGCCTTCTTTTAACTTACTACCCTAATCAGTAATCCCAAGAACCCTACATCACATCCGTGGCAGGCTGCATAAAAGCCCCTCAAAAGACATCCACGTTCTAATCCATGGAACCTGCGAATGTGGTACCTAACGTGATAAAAGGGGCTTCTGTAGATATGACCGGGCAATGGGGAGATCATCCCAGATTATCCGGGAGGGCTCAATGTAATCACAAGGGCCCTTCTAAGAGGGAAGCGGGAGGGTCAGGTTAGGAGTGGGAGATGCAACAATGGGAGCACAAGGCAGAGTGCTGTGAAGAAAGGACCGGAACCAAGGAGTGCAGGGACCTCTAAAGCCGAAACCAGCGAGGAGATGGACTCTCTAGAGACTCCAGGTGGAACCAATCCTACCAACACCTTGATTTTAGCCCCATAAGGCTCATTTCAGGTGCTCGCTTTGGCAGCACACATACTAACACGGGAACGGTAGAGAGGATTAGCACACCCCCTGCCCAAGGATGACACACAAATTCGTGAAGTGTTCCGTGTTTTTTCATGATGAGCACTGAGTGATGTACAGAAGGGTTGAATCACGACCTTGGGTACCTGCAACTAATACAACCTTGTATGTTAACTATACTGGGATTAAAATAAAAAATTAAATGACATTTAAAGAAAGAAAAAGAAAAAGACTCATTTCAGATTTTCGACTTCTAAAACTGTAAGATAATAAATTTGTATTGTTTCAAGCCACTACGTTTGGGGTAATTTGTTACAGTGACAACAGGAAATTAACGCAACATTTTATTATACTTTTAAGGACCGTGAAGCTTAACAGATGTTATTACCATTAATTTAATTGAAGCTATGGTGAAAAATTACAAAAGAGGGTTTGAAATTGCTGCTCTTTCCACACTACCCACTTGTGTGGGAACTGCTTCGCATCTAGAGAGCTTTGGGGAATATAAAGCAGACATAAGGACAAAGGAAAAATGTGATTTTATGTAAGATAAAGAAAGCATCTAATTCCTGTCTACTATGCACTGGGCAAATGCAGGACTCAAGGAGCTTAAAACTACGTGAAAGTACTAAACAACAGTGCATCCATCAGCCAACCTTAGATAAATAAAAAGTTCAGTGACATTCCAAGGATGTGAAAGTAGAGTCTGGAAAGACTTACCTAGACTTATCTACACAAAACAGTCAGTAGAATCACCAGCCTGAAAGGGTACACGTATGTACTCTGACCTGTAATATAAAATAAGTCTGAACCCTCAACTCCCACCCTTTTAAGGAGGGAAGTCCTTAGAACTGCTTTTTACCTTGGCTTTCAAGGCAATTCTACTCTAGCTGTACTTCAATTTTCTATAGGAGACCCCCCTTCCCTTCTGACCTGTGAGACGGGGGACACACAATGCAATACTGAAAACTGCTGGAAAACAAAACTGGTTTCTTTTCATGTTTATACTTTCTGTCTAGACTGCAGTCACTTTCTTCTATCAATAGGTGGTGAGCTTGTATTGGCTAGGCAAATGCTGATAGTTTATTGAAACTGAAGGAGGAATAGAGTGAGGTAGTGAAAAGTGCTTTTTAGACACCGTCAGGTGAACAGACGAGTGAAATCTGAGGACACAAAGAGATCGACTGCCTTTAAACTGATGCCTTTAATTGATGCAAGATCGGCTCTTCCTAAATTATCATAAAACTAGTCTTTGCAGTGACATAAATCAGCCTCCTCAAGTAAAGCTGACAGGGTACACAAGCTTAGCCGTTGTTCTCTCCACATTATTCTAGACTTTATTCCTTATTATTTAAAAGAGACTGTCAACCAAACGAAGAGAATTTTAAATATCACCCTTTTCCTTCTTTCTCCCCAGCCTAGTTCCATCCAATACTACATGAAATAGAACATAAATGTGTTTTGAAAGTTTCTCGATTTTCAAGTCACACACACACACACACACACAAATCTTTCATTTTCACAGTACTTCTTTCTGAATAGATGGAAATAGACAATCCCTTCACTTAAGAATCTTGAAGGAAAAGCTCTTTTGTTCCTATTTCACATCCTCAACACACTTCTCACCTGCTATTTTAATATTCAGATTGGCATCCAGAAGCAAATTTTCAGCTTTTAGATCACGATGAACAATGTTCCGACAGTGACAAAAATAGACGGCTGCCACAATCTGTTTGAACTTCCGACGGGCCTCCTTCTCTGCCATTCTGCCATGGGCTACCAGGTGGTCTGCGGTGAAAAAGAGCACAGTCAGTTCTCATTTTGCACATGGGCATCACTTCAAAAGGTGGACTCCAGGAGGGATGCCAGGGGGCCACCAGATGAACAGCTGAAGAAGTGAAACTAACAAATGGCAACACTTGGGGCCCTGATCTGTATCTATAGAAACCCATTAGCAAGCAGTCCCCAGACCGTTTTCAGCGTACGTTGAGTATGCACAGGACTACCTATGCTCTACCATAAGAAAAAAGAGTGCTGAGGGTTATGATGGTATTTCTTGAGAATCATCACATTCAACACCTCCTCTCTCTTATCTCCACTGCGAGAGATTACATACACACAGCAAACATACGCATGAAGATAAGAATCAGCAATATTTCCTGTGCTGAAGGGTGAGTCAAAAAGCAGAGTCACAATAATCAATCATTTTGGAGAAGAGCAGACAGAAGTTAGTCACTGCTAAGGGGGAAAATGGCTTTATATAGGAGCCCACGTATGCCAATCTCTCGTCTGCTTTCTCAAAGTTTTACAGTTTAACATAAATATGTACTTATTTGGTAACTATACTCTGGAATGCATAATGATATGCCTGTATCTTTCCATTTGCATTTATGTGCTTTTCAAATATTTCTTAAACTGTTATTAGTTTTTACAGACAACAACAATAGAAAACAAAGGGCAGTTTCTACCACTTTCAATGAAATGATTTCATTGGCGATGTGGCTGACTAAGCTATAGCAAAAGATTTTAAATGTGATGAACTCTGTAATACTGTAAATCAAGGTACGTTCCATATTTAAAAATGAGCTGATTGACCCAGAGCCAATCCCATTAATTACCAACTACCAATACCAATACAATTAAGTATTTTTTCTAATAGTAGCAGTAGGTTTATACCGAACCCATGAATCCTAAACCCCAGTTCTTCATCTAACTAATAACATATCGAGATAATAACGGCTGATGGGATCAGAAACATTGGCAATACAGCTTGCTCTACTTAAAACTTCCTATCCTTAAACTAACTCATCTAGGTTGGAAAAGGACACATTTGCCGTGATAAGCATCCGGAGATAGTGGGAGAGTGAAAAAACCAGACAATGTAAATAAGCGTATTACTGTTTATCAAGAGTAGTCTCAATAAGCCTACCCAACTGTTCTGCACCACAAAGATCAGCCACAGGACCGGTCGGAGAGATCTTCTCTTCATCACAAAGAGGAAGTGTGAGATAAGACACATGCGCTAGTAATGACTACCAAGATTGAGGGCTTAGGACAAGAAACGGGGGCAGGGCGTGACAAACGGCAGCCAAATGACAATCCATCTACAGAGCAGATTTTCAAAGAATTCAAAGTACATTCTGACCACAAAAAGCATACAATTTTGGAGATCAAATACGACAGCATTTTTAAGAACGTCTTATAGGATCACTTAAATTATTAAGAAAGACCCTTCGACGGAATTATTGTCATTGTTCGTGTCATCAGTGGCTCCTACACCAGTTCCTTGAAGCATCTTCCTCAAAAACCATCCCTTACGATAGCCAAGGTGACCAATGTAGTAGAAAAGAAGAGAAAATAGGAAGTCTTCAGCTTAGAAGTTAAAAGGACTAGAACACCACTTTCTACAGGAGTTCAGAGGTAGTGATAAACGAGCACACACTCTGCTGTATTTACGCTTCTGGTGAGATCTGTCAAATGAACTTTAAACAACACAAAATCCCTAACTAGTGAGAGTTGCTTAATATAAGCTGTCAGAGAACTGCACATCCACCAAACGTGCGACGCTAGGCTTTATTTTAAGACACCATTCTCTCTAACAGTACCTGCTCCTTTGACCCCTATTCCTCTTAACCCAAGGCCTAATTATTCTAATAACATGTTTTAGCTGCTAAACTTTGTCTAATTAAAGGGCTTTGAAGAGACAGCTATTCTTGAGAAACATAAAAATAAACCCTTATGAGGGTTTACCATCAGAAGCTCATTTGGCCAAGCCACCCATTAATTAAAATGCCCAAGAGACATTCGTCTGGCAGTAAATACTAATTACCAGAACACATCAAAGAGCTTCTTAAATACAACAGAATGATTAATTTTGTGATTTCTAAAATAAGTTATTTTCTTTTATTAAAAAAAAACTCTTTATATTTTCTAAGTACTTTGTTTTCCTAAAATGATTGGAAAGTTCTCGAAATGGCTACAGAGGCCAGGAGCTGGTGGAATGCAGCCTAGTTCTGTTTTATCTCCACAATGACACACTGGTTGTCCTTGGACAAATCATTTATACTGCCAATATCCCCACCTCTTGATCTGCTCAACAGAAACAAACCCTGTTACACACTGTGGCCAAAGAAAGGATCGCATATTTGGGAATAAACCTGTACTGTGATTAAGAGTTGTCCTATATGATATGCCTTTAACTTTCAAGGACATTTTAAAAGCTATTTTTAAAAAGGTCCACTCCGTATTATACAAAAAATATTCAAGCATTTGGCTAATAGATCCTGAGGTGCTTCAGGATTATAGCGCTTGAAGGTAATTATTATACACATCAAATGTCACCGTTACATGGTTCTAGTTAAAAGATATTTGTGACAGCAGTACCCTGGGTAAAAAAGCTTTTAAGCTATATAGTATTTTCCCTACAGTTATGAATACAAAGATATACAAATCACTTTTTTAAAGTGCTGGCTGCAAGCATCAGATCTTTTTTTCCTAGTGACTGTGTGTGATGCTCACGTTTTCTCCGCTTTGGGAGCACTGTGCTCTTCTCCAGTATGGGCCCATCTTAGCGGCTCAATGTCGTTCAGACTTTTCAGCCTCTGCTGTTACTTCTGCCCATCTTACTGCCGCCGCCGCCGCCCCACCTCCCATCCCTGGTAGCTTGCTTGCAGAGCAGACCTATGGGGGCTAGTGGGTGTGCCAGGAAGCCGACAGCCTGCAGTGGTTTCTAGTCCCCCGCGGAGAATGCCTTTCAGCCGCCCGCGGACAAATGGCTGCTTTATGTTCATGTGCGCCCTGTAGGCAGCAAAGGTTCTGCAGGCTCAAACGTGACGTTTAACTTCCAGCAAAGAAACCCAGAGCAGAAGCCCAGCCTGGACTTCACACAAAGTCACAGCATTTGAATAAATACTGGGGTAATTTCAGAAGGCACATGGAACAAACTGGCTCTTGAACCACTCAATGTTCAAAGTCAAATACATTCTGAATCTTGTTGGGACAAACCTCAGTTGCAAGGAACTCTAAAGAATTGTTCTGCTTCTTCCAGGCAGCTCGGTGAGCTAGTTCTCCTAATACTGGGTGACATACTAGTACCCCTATCCTCAGTCCCAAACTCCTACAGGGCAGCCTGGCCCCGCCCCCGAGCCCAGCCACTCTGCAGTCACACGCGTGCTGCACCAACCCCACCACTGCAAGGCCCCCTTCAACAATTCCCTACTTACCTACTGAGCTGTCACTCTACCTCTGGGGCAAATTTCAAGTTTTTCTCTATCACAGCTTCACTCCAATCATTTCAGCCAAGGCAAGGCTGAGGGGGCTCTCTGCTCAATGGAGAAAACAGGTCTCCTGTTTCAAGTTCTTATCAAAAGGAAGGAGTCAAAGTTGTCTTTCTCAGTTTGCAACAGCCATAAATCACTCGGCACTGGACTTGTACAATCTTTTTTATCAGCTCTTCCTCATAAAATAGGAAGAAGCTAGTGATACTGGGGGATGGATATACCTTGAGACTAGAATTCTTAGAAGTGGAGGGCATGAATTCCAAAGGTTGAAAGTATTAGAGCGAGCACATGTATAAAGTTTGCTTCAGAATTCCCGGCTTGTGATTTTGTCCTAATCTGACTCAGGAAGAAATATCTTGTGGTACGTTTAGATTCTAACCTTTCAAAGGGCAAAAATACACATAAGGCGGTCTTAACTTCCCTTGACCGGCTTCACTGGAGTGTCAGAGGCATGCCACTAATGGGACGGTGGTGGGGAGCCAACACTTCTTAAAATAAGTCCCTTTTCCACTATAAACAGACAGTGTCTCCATTTGTCTGCTAAGTCTACGACTCTGATTCAAAACACTAGCTGAAAATGAACATACCCTGACAGCAGGTCACGCGAGAGGGCAGAAACTTTTCATTTTTCGTGATAAAGAAATAGCCTGGTCCAGAATGGGGGAAGCGGCCTGTATGGTAAGCTTAGGTGGCTACCTGAGAACACTTCTGCCCATTCCAAGCTAACCACAGCTGGCAGCTCTGTGCTTTGCCACTCGCTTCTATCATTTCTTCTTTCTACACCCATGGAAACGACTTCCTGTTTATCAAACAAATGCTTCTTTCCAAAAGAGCCGGGGCGAGGCCCAGAACACTCAGCTGCCTGGAAGCAGGTTAACAAGAGTGCACCCACTTGACTCTCATACCGTCCCTAACCTGCGCGGCCCCGCTGACTGGAGGAAGGAGGTTTGTTCCTTTGTTTTCCTTGCCAAGAATCCAACTACCTCACACCAGCCTTCTTTACTTGTTGCTGCTTCTTGTTGATATCTTTTTTCTTCAGGCTTCCAGGCCAAAACCCTGGTTGTCACCCCATTCTCTTTCCCCCACACCCACACCCAATCTGTCAGCAGATTTTATTTGCTCTACCTTCAAAATACACCCAGAATTCAACTAGCCCTCACTCCATCTCCAACCCACCCTCCTGTCAGCAACCCAGTCCAACAGCCATTATCTCCCTCCTGGATCACTCACTGTAATAGCTCGTCCTATTGCTCCTAACTAGTACGCCCGATTCTGTCCTTGGCCCCATGATCCACTCTCAAAACAACTGCCAGAACAATCAACTTTTTAAAAACTTTTGATTTTGAAATAATTACAGATTCACAGGAAGTTGCAAAGAGAGTATGGACAGAGCCCATGTAACACCCCCCCCACTGGCCCCTCAATGGGCAAATCTTACCATAATGCTAAAGCAATATCAAAGCCCAGAAGGTGACACGGCTATAATGTGAGTACAGTCCCATGTCATTTTATCACGTGTATGCTTGTGGAATGACCACTGCACTAGAGATACAGAATGACTTGGGAGTTTCTCAATACAGAGTATTCCTGCAGGTGTAACAACAAAAAGCACACTCTATTGTCTTCCATCTATCCCAAGTAAATTAAACATTTTCCTTAAAAGTCCCAAGAAAACACAATTTCTTTGTGAAACACAATCACAAGATACGCCTTAGTTCTTTAAGTTTTAAACTACAACTATTTCCATTGTTCGCCAAGCCGCCTTCCTCCGTACAAGAGAACGCTCTGCATTCGAGGCTCCACAATTACAGGTTAACTCAAGGAATATCAACCAGAGAAAAAGACTATAAACTTCCATAAAAATGTATTTCTTTACTCTTCATTTTGCCACTAAAAAAGTTTGTAAACTAATAAGCACTGTTTATGATCAGTCTTTATAACAAAAACGGGCTATTCTTCTGATATGAAGTTCTTTCACATTAATGTATAAAAGAGGATTTGTTTTCTTATAGCTTCTTAAAAAATACTTCTAGACTAAGCATCAAGCCCAGGCAGCCTATGAAACAATCCCATATATTCCAAAAGGCCTTTCAAGAATGCTATTCAGACATGTCTTACGCAGTGCAAATGTTTCACGCGCTACAGCCATATGCTAGCAAATGTGGGCTGGCTAATTTTGCAATACAGAGGTTATTCCCTGGTTCCTAGTATAATCCACAGGCTCCAAATAAAGCCCATTCTTTGAAAGCCGGCTCAAAGGTCATTTATCTGAAGCTCTTCCTAACCTACTCACCTACCCTAGAAGAAAATACTCCATAATTTGTTCCTAATGGCATATATTCTATATATTTCTGTATCAGCGAAAATAAACAATTAATATTATTTAACATGTACGTCTTCCCTTCTAGACTAGGCTTTCTTGGCCCATGGATGGGTTTCTATCTGTGAATCCCTGCAAGGTGTAGGAAAATATGTACTGCGTGCTTCCATTTATGGGAAGGGAGAGAGAATACAAATGTGTACATGTGTGTACATGTGTGTACATTGGTTTATATTTTCTAAAAGAAGTAATGTTAAGTGAAAATTTTCTAAAAATGATTACTTACAGGGGGATGAAAAAGCAGTAGAGGCTAGATTTTCCTGAACATACCCTGTTTTATAGCTTTAAGCTTGGAAACACGTAATGTCTTAAATAA
The DNA here is from genome assembly GCF_023065955.2 of Ursus arctos. Lineage (NCBI taxonomy): Eukaryota > Metazoa > Chordata > Mammalia > Carnivora > Ursidae > Ursus > Ursus arctos. Next base: position 12,764,820 of record NW_026622897.1, read on the forward strand.
CTCAAAAAATTCACAACTGAATCAAACAGAAGAAAAAGTAATTTCTAAAAACTGAAACCAAACTGGAAAAAAGTGACCCTAGCCGTGAGTTAAGCTGTGACATAACCAATCAGAGAATATATTTTTTTTAAGTGACACACACAGTATTTTGTCTTAATGGGATATAACCTCAGGACAAAAAGAACCAGTCTCCTTAATACTGGGATTGCTTTGAATCAATTTCACCCCCATTGTCTCATATCAAATATGTAACTAAGTTAAAGTCATTTGGAACCACAATTTTCAGCATTAAGAGAGACAAGATCTAAATATGTAATATTCAAGAAGTTAAAAATGCTGAAATCTTAAATTCAATTGGATTGTTAAGTACAAACTCCTGTTTACCTCTGTGCCCTGAAAAGGCCTCCAAGCAATGACAGCCCAGTGGCAGTAATAAGTATCCCAAGGGCACAGATTCTGGTCTCTACGTGCTATTTTCCACTTGAAAGAACCACAGCTCCTAGGAGACATGTTTGATTCCAGGTCGGAGACAAGAAATGTTCAGGGAAAGCCTGGGATATCTTACCTAAAAGCAAGGAAGCTATCAAAGACTCTTGGGCTCACGTCAAAAGGACACAGGAGTCAACTTAAAGAGGCTCCTGGTAGCGAAGTGGAATAATTTCAACATCAAAAGAATAACAACTCAAGGGACTGAAACACATGAAATGTATTTAAATTCATAAATTCATAATGATATTACAAATAAAATCAACTTTTTTGGTTACCACTGGAGACTGATAGGGTACCAATGCATTATTCTGAAATTTAACATAAAGGAAAAGAATGAAGCATTTATTTTGCCTTTACTATAGTTTCTAAATAGTTTATAGGCAACGTTCTTTACAAAAGAATTAGAGCTAACAAATACAGAAAGAATGAGAGAATAGAAAGTCACCATTTTGTAACTTCTAATGAAATATGTGTCAAGCAACTAAAGAAGAGTGGCTAAAACATAGGTCAAACGTTGATGGGAAACATTATATGAACTTTATAAAACTTTACACATCACTAGAAGTGGGGAAACCAGACCTTACGCAACTCCTGAGATGATGCAATAAGAAGACACGGTATTCCAGCCCCCGTTTGCCCCCACTAAACACACTGGCCTGTGTTTAACCAAACCACTTTACAAAACACAGTGAGCTAGAGGGACACGCTGAATGACACAAGGAGGATCCGAATCCATAATGTGGGAAATTTTACAGGATAATCTAGGTTCTTCAACAAATAAATGGCATAGAAATCAAGTGTGTGTCTACAGGAGAGGGTTAGGGTTGTTACAAATTATTAAAAATTTGAGACACTTATCAACTTGATGTATGGACTTTGTGGCATCATGGTTTGAGCAAACTATAAAAAGAAGCTACAGTGGGGCACCTGGGTGGCTCAGTCGGTTAAGCGTCTGCCTTCGGCTCAGGTCATGATCCCAGTGTCCTGGGACTGAGCCCCACATTGCCCCTCATCACATCGCCCCTCATCAGGCTCCCTGCTCAACAGGGAGCCTACTTCTCCCTCTGCCTCTGCTCCTCCCCCTTGCTCATGCTCACTGGCTCTCGTGCATTTGCGCTCTCTCTCAAAATAAATAAATAAAATCTTGAAAAAAAATAAAAATAAAAAAATAAAAAGATGTTACGAGACAAATGGAGAAAACTAAACATGCCCTTCTTATTAGTAAGAAAATACTGTTAATTTTGTTGGGTAGAAGAGTGGTATTGTAGACTTCAGTTTTGATTATGAAAGAGTAGCTGACACTTGATTTGCTCTCCCATTAACCACCTATAAAAGTCAGACTGCAGACACTGGACAATAACCTGCAAAAGACTATGATTCTGCAGAGAAAGAAAGTATAAGAGGTGAACCCCATATTCACCCCAAACCACAACTTAGGGAGACAGCGCCCAAGCAAGAGAAGGAAGATAGGGTAGAGGAAAGAGATCAGAGTTAGGGGCTAGTAAGGTAGCTAGAATTGGGTGGCAGGACAGCAGAGGAGGAATACCAACAAGTAGCATAGAAAATCCACTCAGGTCCTTGGCCAACTCCCAAAACTGCACACATAAGAAGCAAGACTATGGGAGGTCTAAGAGAAAAAACTGATGGGAGAATGAAAGCTAAAGAGAAATTTTTAGATGTTACACAGCTTTCAGGAGATGCTGGAGTTCAAATTCAGCTTATAAGGAGAGACCTTTTTGAGTATTCTAGGCACTCTGTTGAAACCCCAGAAGACCACACACTAGAAGTAAGGGCTGTGCCATAGGAATGAGGGCTAAACTCATAAAACCACCCTAACAAAGCCTAAAGCCAACCCTCAACATGATCAAGTTGATTCATCTGTAATTTAACTTCCTGCCAGAACAAACTCAACACTGCAGAAGATAACATAATCCACAGTCTCTACAACATGTCACCCTTAATATCTAGCAAACAATAAAAATTACTAAACACGGAAGAAGCAGGAAAATTGACTAATAATCAAGAGATTAAAGTCAATAGGAGCAGAACCAAAGATGACTCTAATACTGGAGTTAGCAGGCAAGGACTTCAAAATGACTACAATTAATATGTTAAAAAAAAACACAGGAAAAAATGTATGAAAAGGATGAAAAGATAGAATATGTCAAGGGAGAACCAGAATCTAAAATATATATAAGGTAGGGGCACCTGGGTGGCACAGTTGGTTAAGTGTCTCTTGGTTTTGGTTCAGGTCATAATCTCAGGGTCCTGGGACTGAACCCTGTGTTGGGCTCCACACTCTCCGTGGAGTCTGCTTAAGACTCTTTCCCACTCCCCCTGCCTGCTCCCATGCTGTCTCTCTCTAATAAATAAATAAATCTTTAAAAAGATTACATATATATATATATATATATATATCTAATAGATAAATCTTTTAAAAGATTACATATATATATACATATATGTATATACGTATATATGTGTGTATATATATATGTAATCTTATATTCTAAAATGGTAAAACACCTGAAATTGAGAATTTATTGGCTAGGTTTAACAGCTGACACAGAAAAGGACAGGATTAGTGACCTTGAGCTAGGTATTATGGTTAAGTTTCTTAAAGTTCTTTATATAAAAGAAACTATTAAATATTTATGAATGAAATTATGTGATTTCTTGAATTTGCTTTAAAATACTTCTAACAAAAAAAAGTTGGGGGAAAGGATGAAAAAAAAACCACACCAAAATGTTGATAACTGTCGAAACTGGGTGATGAGCACAACAGAGTTCATTATACCATTCTCCTTCCTCCTACATATATTTGAAAATGCTTATATTAAAAAGATTTTAGAAATGCAATCTATCACTTATACACCTACGTTCATAAAAGCATTATGTCCAATAGCCAAAAGGTGGAAACAACCCATGTATCCATCCCTGGATAAACGGATAAACAAAAAGTGGTGTAGACACACAATGGAATATTACTCAGCCTTAAAGAGGAAGGAAATTTTGACACCTACAACAACATGGATGAACCTTAAGGACATTATCCAAAGTGCAACAAGCCAGTCACAGAAGGACGAATACTATATGATTCTACTTGGTTGAGGTACCTAGAATAGTCAAATTCATAGAGACAGAACATAGAATGGGGCTGCCAAGGGCCGGGAAATGGGTAAATGTGAAGTTACTGTTTAACGGACACCAACTCTCAGTTTTGCAAGACGAAAAGAGTTCTGTGAATGGACGGTGATGATGGGAGCACAATAACGTGAACATAATTAATGCCACTGACTGCACACTTAGAATGGTTACAAGGGTAAGCTGTATGTTATGTGCATTTTACCATAATGGCTTTAAAAATGGGATCGATCAGCGGTGCCTGGGTGACTCAGCTAACCGTCCAACTCTTGATTTCGGCCCAGATGTGGAGCCTGCTTGAGATTCTCTCTCTCCCTCTCTCTCTGCCCCTTCTCCCCCACTGTGCTCTCTCTCTCTCTAAAAAAAATAAATAAATAAAATAAAATTGGGATCAATCAATCTCCATCTCTCTCTCTTTCACACACACACAAACACACGAACACACGCCAGCCCAGAAAATATCTTCAGGACATCAAAGTTTGAAAGCACACCAAAATATAATGCACTAATTCCAAATATGCGATTAAAAAAAAAATCTCCTTACATAAAGTCAATTTCTAAATATTATGATTAAAATATTCTTATTTTCCTAGTAGTTTCACTTTGTCAGAGAAACTGCATTTTCCAAAGAAGGTCAGGAAAAAAACAGCTCAGAAAACCCTCAGGAAAAAATATAAATGCAGGAGCCAGGCAAACATATTCCTTTGGGACTTGTATATATTAAGTGCAGCGAAAATGTTTTGCTAATTCTCAGGAGCATTTATTTTTATGTAATGGTAGAACTGGCAGGGTGATTGCACCACTATGAATGGACGCTTAGCAGTAAAGCCAAGTCATCAAACTAAGTTTTTAAGCACTAAGCACAGGGAGCTTCCTCATCCATCTGGGGCGGGCTGCAAACAAATGCCAAAGTCACGGCTGATATTACGAAAATAAAAACAAAAAATGAAGAATGAATGAGTGGAAAATTAATTGGGTAGGAGACAGAAGTTAAATGTCTTAATTCAGAGCAATTAAACAAAGTTTGGTGAGATAGTTATTTGCTTCTGTCAGTAAAGCCTTAGAAAACTGCTCGTTTTTATAGCCAAAGGGAGTAAACAATTTAGTGGGCAAATAGTATTTCAGTTATAAAGATATACAGAAGGTCATAATAAGGATTAAATAGGAAAAGCAAGTTATAAACAAAACACAAACCCAGCATATAGCAGTGCGCTCAAATAAACAAATGTGACAGTGTCCTCAAACAAATAGAAATTCCAAGATAACATACATGAAACACGTAACATCTGGTACGCATGGTCATACAAGCCGGTCTTTCCCATGCTCTGACCGATTGGTCAGTCTCTGAGTGTCCTGCAGCATAAATAAATGGCTTTGTGAGAAGTTCTAGGTTCCATACGTGTTGGCACCATTAGGAAATGTTATTTTTAAGGCGCCGAGAATGTCCATAATAAATCATACACACTTCAGCAAACTGCTGTTAATAATTTATTATGAATGCCCATGAGTTCTGCCTGGCATTCAGGAAACTTTTCTTGATAAAATACTGGATTTATGACTTCATGGTCTCAAATAGGAAGTTTGGGGATATATATCTAAAGAAATCATACTGTGGAAGTTTTAAATTATGAGTTTAGTGGTTTGCCAAACTAACCAGTTTCTCCATTCAGTTTGTAAATTAAACAGACCCACATTGTCACGGTTGCCCCTTTGTAATACAATTCTGAATAGTTTGCAATAATCATTTCAACAAATCATACGAATGAGTAATAAACGTTCATTCAATAACCATTTACTGGAGCCTATTAAATTGCTTAGCATTCATAATCTTCAATATCTTTCTCTGCAGTCATCCAGAAAACAAAAAGGTATTTTCCCCCACATCAAAAACTCATTAACTAAAATGTGTTATGGAATAACATGAAAATCCCATTTTGACTTGCTTAGACTTCTTTGTAACACAATGAAATCATTTTTACTGAGTGCTTATTATGTGTCAGACACTGCGTGAAGCACTGAAGACACAGATGCGTACAATTCAAATACTACAATCTGCAATCTAGTGACATTCTGTCATTCACTGGTCTTTCATCCCGCTGATCAATAAATACTGATTGAGCAGGTATCCTCTGCGGGCACTATTCTAAGTACTAGGGACTTAGCAAGGCTCAAAAGGTACAAAGTCTTTACTCTCATATATGTTAGCTGTTGATAAGAATCAAGAAGGAAAATAAAGCAAGGAAGGAGATGCAGGTAGTGGGCCAGCAGAAAAGGTGAGATTTTACATAGCATGGCTAGCATAGACCTCTCTAATAAGGTAACATTCGATAAGAGATCTGAAAGAAATGGGAGAGCTATGTAGGTATCCGGGAAAAGAGTATTTCAGGAAGAAGGAATGGAATATATGAAGGACTTAAAGTGAGAACATACTGGAGAGTTTAAAGAAAAAAAAATAAATGCCAGTGTGAAAAGGGGAAGAGTCCTGGCAGCTGAGGTCAGAGAGGCAGCTGGAGACCAGATTATAGAGAGTTACACTGACCACAGAAAAGACCATACATTTATTCCAAATATATGGGAAAGACAATAGAAATGGCGGAGTGGTAAGATTTCACTTTCATTTTTAAAGAATCATTCTCCCTGCAATAGTGGAATCGGGTCAGATTCAGGGACACTGGTTAAAGGCTACTATGGTAACCCTAGCAGATGACTGACCTAGACCAGGTTGGTATTGGTAGAAATGGTGACTGAATTCAGCCTACATTCTGAAGGTAGAGTCACCAAGATTTACTGATAGTTTTGGCATGAGATGTGAGCAAGGAAAAATGATGTGTGACCCTAGAGAAGTTTTTGATGTGAGCAACTGGATGAATGGGGTTGCTATTATTGAGATGGGGAAGACCGGTGAGAAAAGAAAAGTTGGTAAATGGACATCAGTTTGCATATGTTAAGACTGAGAGGTCTATTAGACATCCAAGTGGAGATGTCAAGTAAACCCGTGGATATATAAATGTAGAGTTCAGAGAATAGGTCAGGCTGGAGATTAAAAATTCAGGAGCCAAGGGGCGCCTGGGTAGTGCGGTCGTTAAGCGTTTGCCTTCGGCTCAGGGCGTGATCCTGGCGTTCCGGAATCGAGTCCCGCATCGGGCTCCTCCGCTGAGAGCCTGCTTCTTCCTCTCCCACTCCCCCTGCTGTGTTCCCTCTCTCGCTGGCTGTCTCTCTGCCATATAAATAAATAAAATCTTTAAAAAAAAAAATTCAGGAGCCAAAAGTTTAATGGGTCATACAAAATCAACTAGGGAGTAGATGGGCATGGAAAAGAGAAGAGGTCCAAGGAATGAGCCAACAAGTACTCCAAAATGAAGACATCAGGAAGACGAGGAGGATCTGGCAAAAGAACCACCACAAGAATAGTGGCAAGCCAACAGACTATTGTCTAAATTATTTAGTCTAGTATCAGTAAATGACAGACTCAGAAATATACACACACCAAAAAGGGGGGGTGTGAAAGAAAGAAAAAAGTTACCACAAATAGTTTTATAGTAGAAGTATGTTCAAAGGAAGAAGAAAAAAGGCAATTAACTGTAGCAAAATCAGGCCAGAGTTCACAGAAAGCATAACATTTGAGAAGAGTCATGACGGCAGAGTAGCAGCTCAGATGACAGAAAACCAGAGCAGGGCTTTTGTATCTTGTGTTCTCACACCTCTTCCAACCAATTCCTTTGAGGCCAACAATTCCTTTACAGGCTTCATGAAGGTAAAAAACGGGCAATATTCCCTGAGGAATTAGGAAATAATGTAAGGTTTCCTAAGTCGCCATTAGCTTCATACCACCAAGGTATACGCTAGGGTATCTAGTAAACCCCTTTCTGCTTCTTTTGCCTTCCCATGTATCAAAGTCACCGAAGCCTATATCACAGTCTACCGCTCCATCCAGATTCTGCTAGTCACTGAGGAGATGTCAACAACCATGAGGATAACCTATTTGATAATTTAGCCTCATGATTCCTTGAACTTTCTTCATCTCCAGTGACCTATAACTCCATTAAAGTTCAGCAACTATTCCTGTGGCCACATCTTGAACTTACCTTTGCTTGATATTTTTCTACCTTTGAAATTTTATACTTCAATAGTATACCAACCTCTTTCTTAACACACCCTTCTAGATCAGCAATGTTGAATAGAAATAAAATGTGAGTCGCTTACATAATTTGAGATTTTCTAGTAGCCACATTAAAAAGGCTAAAAGTATTACTCATTTTGAAATTAATTAAAAAAGCAAAAAGTATCACTCATCTTGAAATTAATTTTTATAATTTAGTTTATTTAACCCAATACATCAATCCTAATCCAATCATTACAACACATAATCAACACAAATATTAGCAATGAGATGTTACTTCAAATTTCAATGTGTACTTTACAGCCTATTGTATTTTGGACACAAAATTATAGTCTAGATGAAATGTAATTTTGGCAAAATAAGAGTTGTGTTTAATGAATAGGTATTTTACACTGTGTGTGATAAAGAATTTGGCCTTGTCCAAAGAGAAGATCTGGCTTTTTCCTTCTGAGAGGTCATCACTGAGCCCTTGGAATGTTATTCGAGTGATGGGAGTGTCTTTGTTTACCTGGGGGTCTTGGTTCATGCCAGGCAGTCTAACAGTATGATTTAGCAGGGAACTGGTCATACTCATCTAATCTTAGAGTAGAGGCTTAGGCTGAGAGTTTGGGGTCACACAAGACCAGATGACCTGGAGACAGAGATGAAGCATACGGGAAATCAACCGGTGGTGCCCTTGACGCTCTGAGCACAGAGGCTCAGCTGAGCCTCCCGATGGGCAGTACTCAGCGCATACCGGCACCTATCAGTACCGGGGCAGTACACGTCCTGATTCCACAGGGGGAGGGAAATAAAAGCTCTGTGTGTGGTACTTCTCATGGACTCTATGTTTCTTCCCTCAGCTGGTTTTAATTTGTATCCTTTCCCTGTAATAAACTGTAAGTGTGAGTGTAATAGCTCTCCGGGACTTCTGTGAGTCTTCATGGCAAATTATTAAAGGGGAGGCTCATCTGGGGAAATTTCCAAACTTGTAGTCGATGTCAGACATGACCAGGGGTCTTGGAGACTGTGCTCTACCTTTGTAATTAGCTAACTCCCTCAGCTGGCCTAAAACTCTCGCACACTGCCTTGTTTTAAAACGTACATGTAAATTAAACCAAATTCAGAATTCAGTTCCTCAGTGGTACCACCTACATTTCAAACGGACAACAGCAACACGTGGCCAGTGGTTATGCACCGAACAGTGCCATTTCAGACTCTGATCCTTCTGATCCTCTTATGCCCAACACACTTCCTTCCCGATTTCATCTAAACCTCACGCTTTTTCAGTTCCTACAATTTAAGATCATTCATCGTGATCTCACTTGCGCTCATCCCCCTTTCGGCCCACGCCCAATGGCCCAGACAACTACTTTATTGTCAATGGCTTCAATTCGTTTGCCAACGGTCTTTCTTTTTCTGCACATGTCCTCTAAACCCCCAACACTGACCGATCCAACTGTCTTTCTTACCCCATTGACCCACAGGTTGTTGAGTATTGCTGGAGAAAGATAGCATTCGATCCCGTATAATGGAATAACGAGTTCATGGTTTCCTATTGCTAGGCCTTTCGTCAACGCTCTTAGCTGTCCTCGATCACTCCCTCTTTCACTCCCCCAAGTAGCTAATTTCACCTCTTCCATGTGCATCCAGGTTCCTATCCTTTCACCCCTAGCCCTCAGGTGCTTGAACTGACCTCCTACTTCGAGTAGAAAATTAGACAAAAGGCGACGTACGTTTACTTCACATTCTTCTACCTAAAAAACCACCCATAGCCACATACATCCTCCACCTTCTTCTATCCTCTCTGAGCAACCAGTTCCTGGTAACTACTTTCACAGCTCGAGCGCCTCCTGTTCTTCATGGACCTACTCATACAGGTTGTCTTTCCCGTATCAATTCTAGTCCAACTCATCTTGTCACTACTGTATCCTTAACCTCACCCTACGATCAAGTCTCACATTTAAACAAAACAAAGCAAAACAAAACTCCCCCTTGCTCTTTGTCAGGTGCTGAGAGGATCTGAGACTTTACCAGAATTTAACAATTTAATGTGCCACAGATGCATGAATGCTGGCAGAAGACATGACACCCCCAGGTCAGAGACAAAGCACTTTGGTATTTAGGGTACAGCAAGCAGCGTGAGCATCAACATATTTGCTTCGGTTTCCCAAATCCTAATTCTCACAGAGTGATGTGAGGGAGACCAGGTGACATCTGCACATTCAGTTGGATGCATTCAAGGAGCAGAACCTAGAACATTCTAATTGCTAACTAATGATTGCTACCACTGAGAGCTTACTATATACCAGGTCATATAATAAACATTTTAATTTTTTAAAAAACTTTTTAGAAATTGAAATATAGGGGTGCCTGGGTGGCACAGCGGTTAAGCGTCTGCCTTCGGCTCAGGGCGTGATCCCGGCATTATGGGATCGAGCCCCACATCAGGCTCCTCCGCTATGAGCCTGCTTCTTCCTCTCCCACTCCCCCTGCTTGTGTTCCCTCTCTCGCTGGCTGTCTCTATCTCTGTCAAATAAATAAAATCTTCAAAAAAAAAAAAAAAGAAAGAAATTGAAATATAATTAACATGAAATAAAATTAACTATTTTAAAGTGTATACTTCGGTGGTCTCAATATATTCACTATATTGGGCAATCATCACTACTATCTAATCCTAGAATATTTCTTTTTTTTTTTTTTTTAAGATTTTTTATTTATTTATTTGACAGAGATAGAGACAGCCAGCGAGAGAGGGAACACAAGCAGGGGGAGTGGGAGAGGAAGAAGCAGGCTCATAGCGGAGGAGCCTGATGTGGGGCTCGATCCCATAATGCCAGGATCACACCCTGAGCCGAAGGCAGACGCTTAACGACTGTGCCACCCAGGCGCCCCTAGAATATTTCTATCACCCCAAATAGAAACGCTCTACCGGTAAGCAATTAGTCCTAGTTCTCCCCACCCCCATCTCCTGGTAACCATGAATCTATTTTCTGTCTCTACAGACTTGCCTTTTCTGGACATTCCATATAAATGGAATCACACAATATGTGGTCTTTGGTATCTGGCTTCTTTCACATAACAATGTCTTCAAGGTTTATCCACGCTGTAGCTTATATCAGTACTTCATCCTCTTTACCACAGAATATTCCACTGTACAGATATACCACATTTTATTTATCCATTCATCAGTTGGTGGAAATCTGACTTACTTCAACTTTTTAGCTATTATAATTAATGCTGCTATGAACATGCTGTACAAGTCTTTGCACAGAGCAAGCACTTTATTTTTTTATTTTTAAAAAGATTTTATTTATTTATTTATTTATTTATTTATTTATTTGACAGAGAGACAGAGTACAAGCAAGGGGAGCGGCAGGCAGAGGGACAGGGAGAAGCAGACTCCCTGCTGAGCAGGCAGCCCGATGCAGGGCTCGATCCCAGGACCCTGAGATTATGACCAGAGCCGAAGACAGACACTTAACCGACTGAGCCCCCCAGGCACCCCCACACTAAGCACTTTAAAAACACTCACACAACCCTTGTAACAACCTTTGAGATAAGTGGTATCATCATCATCATCGTCATCATCATTACTATTATTCATTTTAAAGATGAAGACCCTAAGACAGTGAGGTTAAAAAACTTGCCCAAGGTCACCAAGGCTGTAAGCAGAAGAATGAGGATTTGAATCACCGCAGTCTGACTCTATCCATGCACTTAACGACTAACCATGCAGCTCTGTTTAAGCACACTTTTAATCCATTTTCTCCGTCCCCACTGCTGCTGTTTATCAGATCCTCCCCAGCTGTCATCTGTTTTGTTGCCAGCAGCCTCCTCTGTGCTCTCCTAGGCTCTAGTCTCGTCACCCTTAAATGCACCAATGTACCCTTTCTAAAATATAACTTGGGCTGTCCCGACCCTTGCTTAAAGTCCTTCTATGGCTCACTATCATCTAACAGTGGATGAAACTGCAGTGAAATCTTGTGTGGAAACCCAATAAGCATATCATGTTTGAAAGCAGAGATGCCGTGCTCTTGTTGAACAGGAGGAAAAAATGGGGAGTGGTCGAATGTGTCTGTGAAGAAAACATGACCGCTAAGCGGGGCCTCACATATCAACGTTCTCAGAGAAGGCATCGTAGCCATGTCCCAAGAACCCTTAGAACTTTTGGAATAATTAAAAAACCACGAGCACATCACTTAATAGTCTTTAAAAAACCAGTTCTAGTTCCCTGAATACACCAAGCTATTTCAGACCTTAACGTCTTTACTATGTTACCCTCTGGAAAACTGATTTCCACTCACCAAACTTCTCATACTTGAAAACTCTGCTCAACCATGACTTCCTCCATAGACTTCTCTAACCCACTCTTTGCTCCAACAACTGCAAATACTGCTTGCCATCTTTATCATATTTCTACTGATGTCCCTCGTACAATACAGTACTCAAAACCGAAGATAATATTCTAGATATGCTGTGACTGCCACAAAGAGTAAGAGCACTACAACTCTTTCAGCAAATCTGAAATGGAGTTTGGAATCAAGCAGCCAACTACTGCCCCAAACACTTTTGTGTCATAATCTGCCAACATTAGGATAAAGTTCCCAGCTTTACACCTAGAGCAGAAACTTCAAGCACCATGATTCGACACCTCAAGCAACCTTGAAAATTCTGGATCAAACCAACCATGTTCTTCAGTCCTATACCAAACCTGCCAAGTACTGCTAACTAAACAACCCATAAAAAAAGCCACAAGTGGAGTCCCAATGAAGTTAAGATCTCCAACAATTGCTAACCTACCAATATGCCTACCCGTCCTTCAACTTGTCCTTTATCATCTACTTCTTTCATTTCCTCTAGCTGCTATTCCACGATCTCACCTCAGCATACAAACTGTTTTCCTACTTTTCAAACACTAGTGTTAGGTTGTCAGATTCTAAACTTTAATTCCCCAAACATCAATCTCACACAAATACTTCTACAAACTTACCAGCCTTCAACTCCTCCTCGAGGAATGCCCCATTAAATCTTAGTGTTAGGTTGTCAGACTCTAAACTTTAATCCCCCAAACATCAATCTCACACAAATATTTCTACAAACTTACCAGCCTTCAACTCCTCCTCGAGGAATGCCCCATTAAATCTCCCTCCCTCCCTTATAGCTACATTTCCTCTGGCTCTACTGGTTCTTTCCCCTCAAAATAAACTATAGACATAAAATCAAATATATAATAAAAGACAACAGGGGCGCCTGGGTGGCTCAGTCCATTAAGCGTCCAACTCTTGATTTCAGCTCAGGTCATGATCTTGGGGTCATGAGATCGAGCCCCCTGTCGGGCTCCATGCTCAGAGGGGAGTCTGCCTGAGATCCTCTCTTTCTCCCTCTGCCCTTCCCTTCCCCACCCCACTTGCTGTTTCCCTTTCTCTCTCAAATAAATAAATCTTAAAAAAAAAAAAAAAAGACAACACATATTCAACCAATGCCCCTTTTAGTTACTGACCCTCTCTCTTTCCTTCTCATCATAGCCAAGTTTCTCAAGAATCATTCATACCACTGGCCTCCAAAGGGTGCTGGTTTTATCTTAGTGGTTGCTCTGGGGATTATAATGTGCATCTTAATTTATCACAATCTACTTCCAACTAACACTGACTTGATTCTGGTAAAATATAGCATTTATTCCAATATGACTCCATTTCCTCAACCTTCCTTGAAGTACTTACATTGCGTCAATATATGTGAGAAATGCAGAAATAAAGTGTTATAAATACTTCATGAAGCTCTTTTTTGTCTTTTAAAGAAACTAAGAGAAGAAAAGAGGAAAAAGTATATTTATATGGCCTTTTATTTCCTACATATTCATCTCTTCTGATTTTCTTTATTTTCTCCTGTGGATATAAGTTACCATTTCGCGTCATTCCCTTTCAGCTCGAGCACTTCCTTACAGTGTCTTGTAGAGCAGGCATGCTTATAAGAAATTCTCTCAGTCTTTGGTTATTTGGGAATGTGTTCATTTAGCCTTCACTTTGAAGGACAGTTTTGCTAGATGCAGAATTTATGGTTCATGGGGTTTTGTTTTGCTTTTTACTTCGGCATTTTAAACATGTCAGTCCACTGCCTTTGGCACCCATTTTTTTCTGATGAGAACTCAGCTGCAAATCATACTGCTGTTACCATGTACCTGATGAGTCATTTTTCTCTTGCTGCTTTCAAGATTCTGTCTTTGTCTTTGAGCAAATTGACAATACGTGTCTATGTGGATCTCTTTTGGGTTTATCCTACTTAAGATTCATTAAGCTTCTTGAAACTGTAAATTATTGTTTTTTATACATTTCAGAAGTTCTTAGTCATCATTTCTTCAAGTTTTTTTTTTTTTTCTGTCCCATTCTCTCTTTCCTCTCCTTCTGAGACTCCCATTACAAATATATTGGTGCACCTGATCTTGTCCCACAGGTCTCCAAGGCTCTGCTTATTTTTTTTCAATGACTTTCTCTCTGTTCTTCAGATTGGACTTTTCACTATTGATATTTCAAGTTTGCTGGTTCTTTTTTCTGCCACTTCAAATCTGCTATTGAACACATCTAGTGAATTTTTCATTTCAGTTACTGTACCTCTCAACTCTAGAATTTCCATTTTTTATCATTTCAATTTCCTTACTGAGCTTCCCTATTTGTTGAGTCATTGTCATCATATTTTCCACTTAGACATGGTTTCTCTTAATTGTCTGAACAAATGTATAATAATTGCCATGAAGTTTTTGCTAAAAATAACATCTAGACCTACTCAGAGGAAGTTTCTATTGGCTACTTTTCTTCCTGAGTAGGGATCACATGTTCCTGGTTTTTTTTTCTTCAACATCTACAATGTTCGTTTGTTTTTTTTTAATAAACTGCATATTATAGATAATATGTTTAACCAATTCTGGATTATGATTTTTCCCCCTGAGGACTGTTGTTGTTGCTGCTTTTGGGGTTTTTTTGTTTGTTTGTTTGTTTGTTTTTTAGCAACCCTCTTGGAAATAATTTGAGAATCCATCCCCCTGTGGTATGTAGCCATTGATTTTTCTGCTAAATTAAAAAAAATCCTTATTTTTATTCTTTAGCATGACCTCCTTAAAGTCATCCCTATGTCTACACTGATTAGTGATCAGGCCAGTAGGCTTTTCACCCTCTGCTGACAAATCTATTGGTGAGTTCAGGAGTGCATTCAAAGTTCAGAAAACTTCAAAGTCGGCCTCAGCTTTTACTCTTTGCTAGACTTTCTCAGGACTTCCGAGCAGATGCCAGTCCCCCAGTAAGCCAGATATGAATGAAGAACATATCTTATCCTGTTGTTGTTCTCTCATTAACAAGATCTCCCTACTAAATTTCTGGCTGGTTAACCATTCTGTTGCTTGCCCCTAGCAAGATCACAACCTCTAGCTAGCAAGGCTCTGAGCCTTCCACATTTGCTTCCTACCAAACTTGCTATTTTTACTGACAACACAACTGGGCATGAGGGTTTTTTGGGTTTTTTGTTTTTGTTTGTTTTGCTTTTGTCTTCTTTTCCAACTCACGTCAGCTGCCTCTGGCAACAAAGCTGCTGGTTTTAAGGCCAGCCCAGCCTTGATTACATTTTGCTTTCCCTTGGGGAGGGAAAGGAAAAGATATAGGGGCTCAGGCAGAAGGCCAAAGACTCCCATTATTCTTAACACAAATTCAAAAGATTTTCGTGAATTAAAGCTTCTCAATTTAATGTTTGCCACTGATTCATTTTCAGAGCCCTAATGGTTATTTTTGACAATCCTGCCACTTTTGTATTTGTTCTTTAGACAGAATATTTGCCAACTTCTCCACTGTGTCATTGCAAGAAGTCCTATTCCTTCCATCTCTCGCATCATTTTCAAGTTCTAATCTGTGTATATTTTAGAATGTAGTTATTGTATTATATAACATTTGTTTATGTAAATATATTTGAATAGGGTGCACAATTTAAATGGTGTTATTAATATGTTCTGTGATAACTTTAGAAAACATTCTTTTTTTTTTTTTAAAGATTTTATTCATTTATTTGATGGAGAGAGAGAGACAGCCAACAAGAGAGGGAACACAGGCAGGGGGAGTGGGAGAGGAAGAAGCAGGCTCCCAGGGGAGGAGCCTGATGTGGGGCTCGATCCCAGGACTCTGGGACCATGCCTTGAGCCGAAGGCAGATGCTTCACGACTGAGCCACCCAGGCGCCCCTAGAAAACATTCTTAAAAACTCTCCATTTCCCCTTCCTCACTATGCACTCACATCTCACCCCATTACATTCTGATTTCTATACTCATTACACTAGTGAAACAGCTCTAGAAGCACTGAGAACATCTCTGTCACAAAGCCAGAGTCTACCTCTCAGTCCTTACCATATTTTACCTTTCTACATCATTCAATAATGCTCCTTTTTGAAATTCCTATTTTCCTTGGCTTTTATAATACCACACTCTTATTTCATCAACAGCAATTTTTTTTCATATACTTCATAACCTTACTTTCAACATAAACACTAATGGTACTAAGGGTCTCATCCTTAAACTGATTCTTTTCTGTATGATCCCATGTCAATGACCAACTACCATCTACCTGCTGATGAAACAAGATCCTAGGCTCCATCTTATCCCTGACCTCCAGACCACCGTATCCAATGACTTGATGTGTAACTCTTACCTAACTGATGCCTCAAACTCACCATGTCTAAAGCAACACAGTTTATCCAATTTATGTTTCGCTGTTATATTCTCTTAGTAAATGACACTACCATTCACACCAATAAAAGGGTCAGAAATCGAAAAATCATCTTAAAACCCTCTTACTCATTTCCTCCTTTAACACTGTGATTTTCGAAAGGTTTATTAGTATTCCCCTGATATGCCTAATTAATCTAAAATTTAAGAAAACTGGCCACTTCTTTTACATAGACGATGATAAAACAAAAGCCTTAAAAAGAGAAGATGGGATTGTTAGTATGTAAGTAGAGGAGAGGCCCTGCCTGTGCTTAAATCTCAGTAATACTCATCTAAAAAAAAAAAAAAATCTGTCTCACTCTCTCTTTAAATGGGTATTTAATAACAGGAGGCTAAAAAAATACTTCACACTGATTGCTGCTATGTCCATGACCTAAAATTTCAAAACAGAAATTTGGTTTCTATTTGTAATAAAAGATCCTCCCTGAAATACTTAAGCGAAGTCTTTTTATACAGAAGAATGGATTCTTCAAACTGGTGAATGGGGAAAAGCATGCACTCTGGCGTGAGATAATCCTTGGGTTGAATCTCGGCTGTATTACTGATTAAGTTATATGGCAGGCCAATTATTTAGCCTCCTTGAACTTCAGTTTCTTTGTAAAATGATGATAAAGATATCTATACTTCAAGATCAAAATGAAAGAGATGAAGTCACTGCCTTACTTCAATACCTCATCATCCTCAGATATTGGCTTCCTAACTGGCATTGGTTTGTTCCATTCCAGTTCTTCCTCACATGGCAATAATTCAAGATAATGTTCGATTATTTTATACTCTTGGTTCATCATGCACTCACTCTTCTATTTAGTGAACAGTTACTGATCATTTCCCTCAGTAAATAATTGAGTGCAACAGTATGAACTGGAGAGCAAGAGGAGACATGTAGATAGATACAATGGTGAGCAGACATGGCCCCTGAACTTGCGGCCTTTGGTGTCTGGTGGAGAGAGAAACCATTATATAATTACAAAAATAAATGTAAAACCACAACAGATATAATAAGTACCACTAAGAAAGGATATAGTGCAATGAGAGGGTGTGATAGGGGAATTGGCCAAGTCAGAAACGTCATTCAAAGCCCTTCGTTATTTATTGAGCCTTTCCTATCTTACCAGCCTCATTTCCGGGCATTTTCTCACATACAGCCTATATTTAAACCATATTGAACAACTTAAGGAGTATGAAACATGCCATGCTTTCTCTCATCTTGAAATCTTTCGAACAGGCCACATTTCTGCAACACTTGTTCCCCCTAGTTAATTCCAGCAAGAATCCAAAAAGGCAGTTCTTGCCTGACTTCTTTAATGCCTTTTCATCACACATGGTGCTAATATTAATCACCACCTCCACCTGGTAATTGATATTCTCCTTTGTACATGACTAGCATTTTATGGGGAGATATTCTGAAATTATGCCAAAATCCTGTCTTCTTCAGTACTAGTTTCCCAGGGTGCTGAAACAACTTACCACAGGTAGGTGGCTTAAAATAACCGTAATTTATTCACTCACAGTTCTGGAAGCAATAAGTCCAAAACTGAGGTCCTACCAGGGCTTCACTGTGCCCGGAGGCTTTAGGGGAGAATCTTTGCTTCTGGCAGCGCCCGCCAGTTTCCCTGGACTTGTGGCTGCATCGCTTTGATCTACTTCGGTCTTTTTCAAGACTGTTGTGGCTATTCTGGGTCCCTTATAATTCCACACCAATTTTACAATCCACTTGTCAGTTTCTACAAAAACGCCAGCTTAGATTCTGATGGGGATAGTACTGAATCTATATATCAGTGTGAGTAGTGAGTAGTAGTGCCATCGTAACGACGTTAACTCTACAACCCGTGAACGTGGGATGTTTTTCCAATCATCTAGATCTTCTTAAATTTCTTTCAACACTGTTTTGTACTTTTTCTTACTTTTCAGACCATAAAATTTGCATTTCTTCTGTTACATTTATTCCCAAATATTTTATTCTTATTGGTGCTATTATAAACTGAATTGTTTTATTTCTTTCATTTTCAGATTGCTCATTGTAAAGATATAGAAATACAACTGACTTGCATATATTGCTCCTGTATCCTGCAACCTTGCTTAACTCTTATATAGTTCTTAGAGTTTTTTAGTGGATTCTTTAGGATCTTCTATATATAAGATTATGTCATCTGTGAGTAGAGTTTTAGCTTTACTTCTTCCTTTCCAATCTAGATTCCTTTTATATAAGTCTTTCTTTGCCTAACCACGATGACTAGAACCTCCAGTACGATGTTTAAATAGAAATGGAAAGAGATGAAATCTTTGTCTTATTCCTAATTGGAGGAGAAATACATCTAGTTGTTCACCATTAAATATGATGTTAGCTATGGCTTTTTCAGAGATCCTTTATCAGATTAAGAAAGTTCTTTTCTATTTCTATTTGTTGCATGTTTTTATCATGAAAAGATGTTGGATTCTGTCAAGTGCTTTTCTGCATCTGATATGATTGTGTCATTTTTATTTTTTCTTTTATTGCTATGATGTATTACATTAATGGATATCTGTATGGACAACCAACCTTGCATTCCTGGGATAAGTTCCACTTGGTCATAGTGTGTAATTTTTTTTTTTTTTTAAGAGAGGGTCAGTGGGGAGAGGGAGAGAGAAAATCCCAAGCAGGCTCCCTGTCCAGTGCAGAGTCCAAAGTGGAGCTTGATCTCACGACCCTGAGATCATGACCTGAGCCAAAATCAAGAGTCAGATGCTTAACTAACCCAGGCACCTCGTGTATAATTCTTTTTCTATGTTAACTATTTTGTTGAGGATTTTTGCATCCACAGTCATAAGGGATATTGCCCTGTAGTCTTCTTTTCTTGTGATGTCTTTGTCTTGTATTGGCATCAGGGTAATACTGACTGACCTCACAGAATGGGTCAGGAAGTGTCCATTCCTATTCTTTTTTTAAGAAGAGTTTGCAAAGAATTGCTATTAATTCTTCTTTAAATGTCTGGTAGAATTCACCAGTGATGCCATCTGGGCCTGGACTTTATAGGTAGTTTTTTGATTACTGCTTCAATCTCTTTACTTAATATAAGTCTATTCAGATTGCTTATTTCTTCTTGAACCAGTTTCAATCGTTTGTGTCTTTCTAGGAATTTGCCCATTTTATCTAAGTTAAATGATCTGTTGGTTTATAATTGTTCAGGTATTCCTTTATAATAATTTGTATTTCTTTAAGGTGGGTGGTAATGTCTGCTCTTTCATTTCTTTTTTTTTTTTTAAAGATTTTATTTATTTATTTGACAGAGATAGAGACAGCCAGCGAGAGAGGGAACACAAGCAGTGGCAGAGGAAGAAGCAGGCTCCTAGCAGAGGAGCCCGATGCGGGGCTCAATCCCAGGACTCTGGGATCACGCCCTGAGCCAAAGGCAGACACTTAACGACTGAGCCACCCAGGCGCCCCTCTATTCCCTATTTAATGAATTTCTGCTATAATCTTTATTGTCTCCTTCCTTCAGCTTGGTTTAGGTTTGGTTTGTTCTTCCTTTTCCAATGTCTTTTTGGGGTTTTTTTTGGAGAAAGAGAAAATGCATGAGCAGGGATGGGGGCAGAGGGAAAGGGAGGGAGGGAGGGAGAATATCTTAAGCAGACCCTCCAACACAGGGCTCAATCCATGACCCTGAGATCATGACCTGAACCAAAATCAAGAGTTGGACACTTAACCGAGTCACCCAGGCACCCCTACATTATAATTAAAAAAATAATTCTTTTTTTTTTTTTTTTTTTAGTGAGTGTTCTAAGGGTTTACTGTATTTATTTTACCTCATCCAAATGGGTTTCTAACTTATATTAGCTTAATTTTCCGGGGATTATATGGAACTATTACTCTTTTATATAGCTCTATTCCTTTTACTTCATTTTTGTAGTAATTTTTTAATAAACACCACATCAATTAATTTTACAAATCCAACAATACAGTGTTATAATTATTTCTTTACCTTCTGTAGTGATTTCCTTAGCCCAATGTAGCTTTTATCACACACCTTCTTTGTGCTGTTATTGGCAAATATATTACACATATATTACATTATAGGGAATGCATTTTATATATATATACACATATATATGTGTGTATATATATATATATATATATATAATTTCATACGACTGCTTCTTAAATATGTTAGAGAAGAAAGGAGAAAAGTATGCATCTCCTCTGTCTTTTACAATTACATAATTACCTTTATTGATGTTCTTTCTTTTCCTATGTGGACCCAAATTACCACCTGCGGTTACCTGCTCTCCCCCTAAAGAACTTCCTTGAGTATTTCTTGTAAGTGGGCCTCTCAGTTTTCGATGACTGGGGAATTCTCTCATATTTTGCTTATCAGAGAAAGGCTTTATTTTGCCTTCATTTTTTAAAAATAGCTTTACTGGATGTAAGATTTTGGTTAATAGGTTTTTCTCTCTGAACACTTTGAAAACGTTATCCTATTGCCTGCTGACCTCCACTGTTTGTGCTGAAAAGTCCGATGTGAACCTAATGGGGGGCTCCCTTTAAGTGACACGTCATCTTTCTCTTGCTGCTTTCAATATTTTCTCCTTGTCTTTGACTTTCACTGTTCTTTCACTACGCATCTGTTTGAGGATCTCTTTGTGTGTAATCCTACCTGGATTTTGTTTAGCTTTCTGCCCATATAAGTTATTGTTTTTCAATAATTTGTGAAGTTTACAGCCATTATTTCCTTGCATATTTTTTCTTTTCCTTTGTCTCTTGTCTTCTGGTACTCCCATTAGGCATATGTTGTTGCATTTGATAGTGTCCCACGTTTCTCTGAGGCTCTGTCTATTGTTCCTAGTTTGTTTTTCTCTTTCTTCTTCAAGTTACATAATCTCCATCAATCTATCCACACATCTGCTTCTTTTTCTTCCAGGTCAAATCTATAGTTAAGCCTCTCTAATGAATTTTTTATTTCAGTTATTTTACTTTCCAATTCCATAGTTTCCATTTGTTCATTTTCTTAATGATTTCTGTTTCTTTAGTAATACTCTAATTTGATGTGACATTGTCATCATCTCTTCCTTTGCTACTTTAATTGTGTTACTTTATTTCTGTGAACATGTCTACAATGGCTACTTTAAAGTCTTTTTCTGATAAATCTGACATGTGGTGTCTCTGACAGTTTCTTGGCTTGCTTTTTTTCCAGTGCATGGCTCATACTTTCCTGTTTCTTTGCATGTCTCATATTTCCTTATTGTTGGAAACTACGTATTTTAGATAATATGTCATAGCACCTCTGGGTACTGGTACACCTCTCTCCTTCTAGGACATGTTATTATTTGCTTATTTGTTTAGTGACTAGTGGACTGTTTCAGTGAAATTTATTCCCCAATCCACAGTGTTCAGCTTCTAATGTTCAGCACAGATTTGGTATATTCACAGTTACCCTCAGATCACTGGATCACCATAGTTGGGGAGGGCTCTCTTCCCATCGTTCCTTAACCCCACCCAGCTGTTAGACTCCAATAATTGCTGGCTGGTTGCTCCACTGTTTTCAACAATGCCCTGGGGAATAAACTGGTCTATAAACAATCCAATCAAATTCTGTTCCTTTGAAGGAATAGTTTCTGAGATCAGTGTTTGACTTTTGTTCTGACCTCTGGAAGGCTGTTGTGATTTTTATTCCCTGGATCTCTCCAGCAAACCAGCTAGACTACGGTATAGCTTGTGTCTTGAATCTCCTCTCAAATGCCTTTTACCACAACCTCCACTGTACTTTAGAATACTTTTAGGCTTCAACTTCTTCATTCTCTGTTGCAAATGAAGTCAGTTCGTTTGTGAACAAATTAGGAGCTATCTGTTTTTATTTGCCAGAGGGAGCTCCGGGCAAATCTCTGAGCTAGGGCTCTAAAGCTACATGTGGGGGACAATGGCAAAGTTCTCTCTGAGTGATACTCCCACTGTGGAAGCTGAGAGCTCAGTGGAAGGAGAAGGGACACAGTCTGGGGTCTTCTCAGTTTTCCTCTCCTGGGATAGGACAACCAGTTTACAATCTGGGGTAAGAATGATCTGGGCCCCAGTATTCCCAACATGCTGCAACCAAATTCCACAGGTGGGGGCTAGGCTGAAGGGAGTCCCTGCTCCTGCACTACACTTAACCCGGACTTAGCTGCAGCAACAGGCAGCTGGGGACGGGAAGAGAATGCTGACGTCGTGTTCCTCCAAGAGTCTAGGCTGGGGTTGAGGGGTCCTGTGTTCTGGGCTACAGTAGTCCTAACTGGAATCTCCACCTTACTGAGCTGGCAAGGAGGAAGGAGGGAGCAGTACTGGTTTAAAAACCACTCTCAGGGATGCCTGGGTGGCTCAGGGTTAAGCGTCTGCTTTCGGCTCGGGTCGTGATCCTGGAGTCCCAGGATCGAATCCCACATCGGGCTCCCTGCTCATTGGGGAGTCTGCTTTTCCCTCTGCCTCTGCTCCTTCCCCTGTTCATTCTCTCTCTCACAAATAAATAAATAAAATCTTAAAAAAAAAAAAAACCCACTCTCATTTCTTACCAAAGTTTCGTAGATGTTCTTGAATAAATGTCTCTTCATTTGCTGTTCAAACTTAGGACCATGGTTTGGGGGGTTTTTCATCATGTTCCTGTCTCACTGGGAAGCGGATCAGCAGAGCTCCTCACACTGTCATGACAGAAGTCAATCTCCCAGTTGTTCTTTAACAGGATGTGAAGGATCACTATGTGTGTGAGCCAGAGCTCTATATATGTGATCTCATTTCATCCTCACAACTGTGGAGCAGATACTAGAGACCTTGCTTTAATGGATCATGAAACTAAATCTCAGAATCATCTAATAACATGTTCCAATTAAAACAGCAAATAGGGGCTGATTCCAAACCAGGCCTAACTGTCTCCAAAGCTCCTGTTCCTGATCATGCCTATCTTATCATCTTTTATACAGATCCTTTTCAAAATCAGAGCTCATGAAACAGTTACATCCCTATGCAGTCACAATGATTTCTTTAGGGAATACATCACTTTCTTCCTCATCCGCATCTTTTATAATAATACTAGGAGAAGTCCTATTCTGTTTCCTCATGTCTTACGCTACATTTCCATAAAGAATATCCAGCCAGGGGACTTTACCTTTTCTGTACTTTTGGTGTTTTTTTTTTTTTTTTTAAGATTTTATGTATTTATTTAACAGAGAGAGAGAGAGACAGCCAGCAAGAGAGGGAACACAAGCAGGGGGAGTGGGAGAGGAAGAAGCAGGCTCCCAGCAGAGCAGGGAGCCCGATGCGGGGCTTGATCCCAGGACACTGGGATCACACCCTGAGCCGAAGGCAGATGCTTAACGACTGAGCCACCCAGGCGCCCCGTCTTTTCTGTACTTTTTAAAATTTGTTTTCCTGGGGCACCCGGGTGGCTCAGTCGTTAAGCGTCTGTCTTTGGCTCAGGGCGTGATTCCGGCAGTCTGGGATCGAGCCCCACATTGGGCTCCTCGGCTGGGAGCCTTGCTTCTCCCTCCCCCACTCCCCCTGTTTGTGTTCCCTCTCTCGCTGGCTGTCTCTCTCTCTCTGTCAAATAAATAAATAAAATCTTTAAAAATAAATAAAATAAAATAAAATTTGTTTTCTTGAAGATCTACCTGCTAGATCTGATGTGCAATGGGTTTGGGTCTTTGATTATTATAGACATTAAAACGACAAGGTCTCTTTTCTCCCAAGATTACCTTTGTGCATAAGCACATACACAAAGCCAATTAAAAATACTATTAAGAAACGATGATCCCGCCTTTAAAAAAGACTGAAGCTTCTTAGGCCCAAATTATAAGATTTCAGGGAAAAGTTTAACACACACATACACACACACACACACACACACACACACCAAATCTGTACAGTCGCAACTGACCAGTCACTAGTAAGAACATCCCACTTTAAAAGTGATCTCATGCTTTTAAATGTACTTAAATTAGTAAGTACCAATATTTAAAACATAAAAAAAAAAATTTGACAATTGAAACCAAAACATAACCCCAAAAAATAAACTAGACAAACCTAAAGTAGAAGAAACCTTTCTCTTTATACTCACCAAAACAAAAAAATAAATAAATAAAAAATAATAAGACATATCCATGCATATTTGAAAATTTAGCCTTTAAGTCTACTTGGCTCCATTTATCACTATTACAAAAAAAAATTTGGGGGGCCAGTTTTTACCATCTCAAAAAGTCTGATTTCCTGGTAGCAGATTCCACTGCTTAATTCCGATGCTGTGCGAAGCGTTAGAGAAAAAAATAGTTACTGTAGACAAAACCTCCCAAACTATAAGAATCATCAAGGGAACTGTGAACACATGGTAAGAAATATAGTTACATGTTATATTTAAACAAAGTTTAAAGAAAGCATTAGAAGGAGACTGTTTGCTCCAAGTGGCTCTTTTCTCACACAACAGAGGCCCACACACCACGGGAGCTCCACCACATGTGGTAACCCCCAGTTGAATCCAGCAATAGCAAAGACCCTTGGTTTTATGTTCAGTAGGAATGCTTGTTTTGGAGATCTTTAATCTCAGCTGTCAACACCTGATTGAAATAAACAAAACAGTTTTGCTGAGGAAACAAAGACAGTGAAGGGACTTAAAAGGTAAACCAAAATAAATTAAAATTCTTGATCGAAA
The DNA here is from genome assembly GCF_023065955.2 of Ursus arctos. Taxonomy (NCBI): domain Eukaryota; kingdom Metazoa; phylum Chordata; class Mammalia; order Carnivora; family Ursidae; genus Ursus; species Ursus arctos. Next base: position 12,789,955 of record NW_026622897.1, read on the forward strand.
ATGACAGCACTGAGGGCCAGCAAGCATCAAGTGGCAAAGGCACTGACCAGCTATTTTGGGTTTGCTAGAGTGTGCTCAATAGCTTTTGAAAGAATGCAATAGAGGTACTTACCAAATATTTCCCCTCCACTAGCATATTCTGTCACCAGATAAATCATCCGTTCTGTCTCCATAACCTGGTACAAAGGCAGGAAAGCGACAGACAGTGACACAAATGACAGGCTGATATCATAGGAAGAGAAACTAATGACTCCTCTTTTGTCATTTGAAATATTAATAACCATGACTGCTTAAAGGAAGCTTAAAACCCCGGAGCGGGGAACAGGCATAAGTGCTCTAAAGAAGAAACGGGGAAAAACAGGTATTCCTCCACGTTCTTTAAAGTAGGAAGTATTCACTACTTGAGAGAGACAGTCGTTTTGCTGTTCCATGAGGCCTCTGTAATCAGTTAAGCTCCACAAAACTGAGAAGCAAAGAAGCTGCCAAGAACCAGAAAGTTCACATTCAACATTGATCACCTGAAGTTCAAAAATGCCCCCCACCCCACAAAACCCAATCAAGACAAAAACAAGCCTAGGGAAAACAAGGGGAATCAATTAAGAACTGCACAGAAATCACATGTGAATGTGTTTTTTTTAAATGGAAATTACAACTTTCCTTACGGCTATCCATTTATTCAAAATATTGGGAATAATAATGTAAATATTCAACACTTCAAGTAATATACTCATTTGTATTTTGTTTTGGTCCCTATTTTGCTTTTTTTATTTAGTTGTAGTATGTTGGCAGTCCTTTCTTCCTTTTTTACCTTTCTCATTAAATATTTTTTAAAGTAATATATGAGTATCTTTGCTCATGATAAACTTTTTAAATACCTGGTATATAAAAAAAGGCCAAAGATTTTCTCTTCCTAGACCCCCCATTTTATTCCCCCAAAGGAAACACTGTTAGTAAGCTAATTTACTCTATATCATTCTAGAGCAATGCTGACCAATGGAAAAAAAAAAAAAGTAGGCCTCGTAAATAATTATAAGTTTTCTAATAGCCACATTACTATGTAAAAAAAAATAAAATGAAATAATCTCTAATATGTTATTTACCCAGTATACCCAAAATATCATTTCAAAAAAATTTTAATTGTAAACTACTTCAGTTTTCACATTAATGAAAATTAATAAAATTAAAAATTCAGTTCCTCATTTGCTCTAGCCACATTTTATTTATTTATTTTTTATAATAATTTTTTATTATGCTATGTTAGTCACCATACAGTACATCCTTAGTTTTTGATGCAATGTTCCATGATTCACTATTTTCTAGCTGCATTTTAATACTCAATAGCCATGTGTGGCCAGTGTTATCATACTGGGCAATACAGTTTTAGACTTTCACCATAATTCGAAGTTAACTATTTTGCTAAATTATTTCCCAGTTACTTGATCTTTGACATCTTTACACATTAACACCATATAACAGCATTATGCGTTATAATCATAGATCTTTTGAATGGTTTCAGAGTATTCCATCATATAAGTGCACATTACTTTTCCAATCTAATAACTGTATCATCCTTTTTTTCTCTTTAATTTTTAAGAACTCTCTGTAGTGGTGATATTAGCTCATTGTCTGTTACATGCATCCCTGCCAAGCTCTTCCTGTATGTTGATTTATACCACAACAACAAAGTAAGTGTTCTAAATACATGTTGGTGTAGAGGGAAAAGAAAAAAGAAAAGAAAAAAGTAAATGTCATATTGTATATCTCCTTTGTACTCCTGGGCCTTTTATTGACTGCAAATGTTCTTTTACTGCTAAAGCTTTCAATAGTTCAAAAACTTTCCTATACAGTTACCCATATTTGGCTCCCTCTATAAACTGACAAGACTGAAGTTTTGGCAAACGACCTGAAAACTACGTGGATACTATTCATAAAGACAAATTTGACAGCCATTCACCTTGGCAGCTCGGAATCCCCCATTAACAATACTAGCTGCCAGAGAGCAAAATTAAAGCTTAAAAGAGGGCATTGTTCAAAGTCAGGGCTGAAAGTATGAGAATTCTTTCCGGCTAATGAAATCTTGGGTAAGAAAGATCAACTTGGATAATTCAGCTAATAAGGTTAATACCTACAAGCTAACCCCTTGAGAAAAGTCAGCTTCATAAGCGCTACAACTATTTAAAGATGATTTATTTTAAAAAGTGAGGTTAAGAAGTTTACTCAGTCGATCGGGATAGGAAGGAAACAGAGGTTAGACACCTCCGAGTTTGCAGACACAAGTCTTCAGGCAACACCAGGAAGCCTTCACGGGTTTGCTTCTGGGGCACAACGTAGGTGTGGCTCAACAGAATTTAGTCTGATAAATTTCAACAAGTCTGCTCCTGCTGATCTAATTCATTTCATGATGTGAGCAGCTGATGCCAGAAAAGAGCCCTAGAGCTGTAGCCTTTCACCACACACGCTAACATCACAACATGCTTTCTTTTCCATAAACTTAATAGACTAGGAAAGCCTGCCCATTGTGCCTCCACCCTTACACATGGTGCCATGTCTGGGCCAGTAACCATTTACTGCAGACTAACAGCAGCAAATGAACCGAGTGGGTGGCCACTTCCTGAACGAGTCAGTGATGGCTGTTCTGGTAGAGAGCAGTGAGCAGGGCTGGCCCTGGGCAGAGACAGAGCTTGTGGCTGCCAACACACTGCAATCTGAGAAGCACCCCAAAGCCCCACCTCTCCCAAAATATCTCTCCCACCAGCCTGGGAAGGCAAGGTCCTCTCTTCCTATCTGGCTTGAAATTCCAGTCATTAGATTTACTGCTTTTGCTGAGGGTGCCATGAAATATACGTGGTTCTTGGGAAGGTAAGAAAACTAGAATGGAAATCTCTTTCGTGACACCAAATCAATCTCATGCCTATCAAATTATCAAATGCTACCTTAGGAAACGAAGTCTAGGACCCTATTAGAAAACAGGTGGGTTGTGACTGATACAAGGAGCCGTACTTAAAATATCCTTTGCCATTATAAGTAGTACCAGGATCACAGAAAAGAGTGTTTAAGGAACACTATAAAAAGATAATGTTATATTCACCTCTAGCTTTTCATCCCTAAAGATTCTCTGTTCCTCTGGCTTTCCCATTCTGTTTTAGGATTCAGATCTACATAAATAAGTTCTTGTCATCTTCTGAATAATCCTTTTGTGTAATCCTCACAAAGAATGGTACCCAAGTTTTAAAGAACAAATTTAAAAGGCCTACGTGGGTAAGGCAGACCTTACTAGTAAATAGCCAGGTAAAACATGAGCGCTGAGTGGGAAACAAAAGGGCAGGAAAATAGTAGGATAAACGTGTGAACATAGAAACCAAGACAAGTTGCAGATGTTCACCCAGACACCTTTTCTTCTATACACACAAGTGACTATTCTGGGTTCTTCGTTACCATACACTACACCACTAAGGAACCTACCTGGTAGAGCCTGATGATGTGGGGGTGGCAAAGCATTTTCATAATTTGAACTTCCCGGAAAATCTTTTTCAAGTTTTCTTCATCCAGCTGGGTCTTGTCTATGATCTTGATAGCAACCTGAGAACAGAGGAAGAAAATTTACTCTGATGCATGATTAAAAGCAGTTCACTAAGGAAAATTAAATCCACTTTATAACATTATATTCCACAAAATACAAGTTGCCAAAATTTTGTTTACAGAATGTCAATGACGAAAACTATTTTACTCTTCTTAAAAAGTCAGGAAATGGATTCCTAACAAGATGATCTCATAGGAACAGATTCCAAAAGCTAGTGGGTCTTTCCGCCATTTCTTAAACTGCTCCAACAGTAAAACCCTACGACAAACAAAATACTTCATTACTCCATAGATGTGATCACAGTCTGGGCAAATCATGCTTTGATGCAGACAATCGTATGTCGGGTCTCTTATTAAGAGAAAATGCTTATATCACAAGTACATGATAAGTTAGTAAGGTTCGACCAGAAATTCCACAGTCTTCCCATATCTCCCCAGGTGCTTGCCTAACTCAGTAGTAGTAGTGGTGTGGTATCGTGATGGTAGTAGCAGCAGCCACTATAGATGGAACGTGTGGTGTGCACCACGCAGAATTCTTAGTGCTTCCACGTCCTACATCATTTAAACCTCACAATACCCTACATTATTGTTAACCTTATTTCACAAATAGGGAAACTGAGACACACAGAGATTAAGTAATTTACCCAAGATTAAGTCATTTACAGCCACTATGCGACAGATCCAGGACTGAAGCCCAAGTAAATTGGCTTTACAGTCAAATTCTTAATGGTAATGCTATAAAAATCTGAAGATCTTTCTGTATTGTATATACACTGCCTCGGCATCAAACATCTATTTTGCTCATCATTGTTAAGATATCCAGCAGCACACACATTTTAAAACAGAATGAAAGATGAAGAACTTTTTTTACTCTACCAAATGTAAATTTCTTCACTATTCTTAGTGAAATACTCAAAATACTGTATTGTCCCCAAATATCTCTGTATCTCTGTCTCAGTTGATCAGCAAATAAAGAATATTAGTCTGATGAAGGACCAAGACCAGGTACATTCTAGCCCCTTTCAATTCCTAAAATTCTATGATTCTTTACACTGAGAGGGGGAAAGGAAGCTTACTGAAAAAAAGAAAAAAGCCAGGGAAGCAAAATTTCAATAATAAAAATGTTCAACCCAGAGCGATAAAGACTATATAGAATGACACAGGGCAGATGATTCAAACGTAAGAAGGACTAACGTAAAAGTAACTTTGGGGCTGTTGCAGATATTAGAATGAGGACTGATGGAAGGCCCAGGGAGACAAATTTCAGCTCAATTCAAAGAGCGTTCAAGCCCTGCCTAACGACGGAATGTGGTAAGGTGAGCGGGATGTGGCTCAAGCTACAAAGACGAAACAGATACAGCCTTGGCTTCAAGGAGCTCACAATCTAGCAGGGGAAAGACATACATGAACCAGACAACAATACAGTGTTGGAAACACAATCAACAAAGTTATAAGCAAGGTATGATGGTAGAACAGACAGCATGGAGTCTGAGCTTCACTGGGGGGAGAAGCAGATATGGAGAAAGACTTCACATACAAAGCAGAACTTGAAAAAAGAAAGAATTGGGATAGGCAGAGAAGAGGGCAGGAAATTTTATGAAGAGAAAGAGCAGAATCATTAACAAATCTCACCAGCTGTTCGATCTCCTATAAGAAGTCTTGTACCATATCACCCTGGGGTATAGCTCAGGGGTAAGGCATCTGAGTGCATCTCACCCCGGACCATTAATGTTTCTACTTCTCCTCACTACTGTGCTATATCACACACAGGACCTTAACTCCAGCAATTGCTCCGGCATCTGTACCTGGTTCTGTAAGAACAGCTCCCAAGGGGCGCCTGTCGTTAAGTGTCTGCCTTTGGCTCAGGTCATGACCCCAGGGTCCTGGGATAGAGTCCTACATCAGGCTCCCTGCTCAGTGGGAAACCTACTTCTCCCTCTCCCACTCCCCTTGTGTTCCCCCCCCACCACCGTCAAATAAATAAATAAAATCTTAAAAAGAAAAGAAAGAACAGCTACCAAAACACAAAAATTGCAGTACACAATGTCCTTTTATAGACCAAATATCTGGGTCTTAATAGTAATTAATTATTAATAAAAGCTTACACATGACTAGCACATTATACTTTACAGATTGCTTTCATATACATAACAAGCTTAGAAACTTGCAGCCATATGCCCATCGCAGAGCTTCCCAACTAGTGTGCTAGAAATGGGTCACAGGTGTACCCCAGGCCCCGGGCAGGTGGCAGTGGATTCCCGCCTACTCTCCAATAAGATTCCAGATTCTACAAGACACAGGCAAAGCCTGGCCTCACAGCTGAACACGGCATCAACAGGAAGGACTCTGGTGACACGCTGCCCGGGTTCCAAATCTTAGAACTGCCCTTTTAAGGTATAACCTTGACCAAGCTATATAATTTTTGTATGGCTCCTTATCTAATAAATGTGGGCGACAACAGAACCTGCTCTAAAGGCTGCTGGGGACTGACTAAGCTAATGGCTGCAACCTGCTCAGTCCACAATGCCTGGCATGTGCCATGCGCACTAATTACAGGTACTGCTGGTATTTATTCGTTTTCTGGAATCAAGCCTTAAACGTTTGGCATTCCTTGGCAAAGATGAGATCTGCTTCACTAAATAAGATAATCCTGGATCTCAAGCACATCAGTTCCTTACTCAAGGGGCAAGTTGAGGGGGCCAACAAGCGAAATTGCTAACGATTTGTGGGCAGCATTCGGAACTGTCTGGTTGCTTCCAGCTGATGTGGGAAGAACATGGAAGGAATGAAGCTGGGGGAAACACGCATTCCATTCGGGAGCGTCACACCAAGCCACAGGATGGAACCCACAGCAAGACCTGATCGTCAGGGCGTCTTCACAGCAGGCCGGGCCCCCTGCCCTCCAGACTAAGTGCCAACACCAGAGAGGAGGACACACGTGTTACTTGGTGCACGTGCTTGCGAGGGCCACTGAAGGGAAGAGACAACCTCCAAAAGCTTTGGCTCCTATTTTAGCTGCAAACTAGAAGGTGGAGGTTTTCTAGAAAATGGAAAAACACCAGTGAAACAGGAACGGACCGCGTCAGAGAGCAGGGAGTTGGCAAGCAAGTGCGATTATTTTGAGACTACCTGAAGAGATGGACGATCGTGAATTTTCACTGCGACAGATGAGTGGTGGCTATATAATCAGGGTTTTAGCTGAAAGTACACACCCGCTGCTCGAAAAAATGAAATGCGTCCACAGCAAACGGTAAATTGGTAGGTAAACAGAAGATAAACTCTCAAGGAATGTTTTTAGATTTTGGTGCTGAGAATCTATGAATCACGTCCTTGTACTTCCATATGAAAAGCGTAACAAGTAAAAAAGGAAACTTCCAATGTATTACCGAGGGACCATATATTTCTTAAAAGTTTCTTGTTCTACATAGAATTCTACATAGAATTCTTTTCTCTTGCAAGGAGCAGGATTTTATGAACTGACACTAATATTAATTAAACATGGCACTGTATCCAAGATGTTGCCTAACAGATACAGCTTGCCCGGAGCCCTTAGGAATTTCTCTACCCAAGATATTTCCATTCAACAAACCCTTATTTCATGGACATGCAGCATGACAAAAAATTAAATTCAGATCATGCCAAATTTAAAGTCACAGTTCTTTATTATTCATTCTCGGGGGGGGGGGCGGGAAATAGCTATTTCCCCCTTTTAGTTCTCACTTCTAAACCACAGTTCCTTTAACTCTTACCTAATTTTTGCAAGCAAGTAATGTTCACAGGGAATGAAGTTGAAAAAATAGTGCTTTCTCCACAACAGGCAATAATTCACTTGCATATCCTGACACCACATTCACAGGCAAGATAAGGTGACAAAATAAAAACCAACGAGCCAAGGAGAGGTTCAGTACTAAGATCAAAACAAACCACCCTTCCCCCTCACCCATCAGAAGTAAGTGGGTTCTTTCACTCGGGGATATGCGATGACAAATGGACAGTTAAAGAAGGGAACCACTTAGGAAGAAAATGCAAAGACCACAAGTGCTAGAATTCCTCCAAAAAGAGAAAGAGCACTCCCCTAAACTAGTATGCAGATGCGGGCACAATAACTTCACAAAATACAGTAAGCAGACTGAATGCTTTTAAGAAGGGAAGAGAAAACATTATGACAGTGTGGAGAAAAGCTTATTTTTTTCAATGTTCTCTGAAGCAGCTCTACTCACTGAAATGTCTTAAAATGTAGGCAGATATCAAACTTTTGCCATTGCGAATTATTTTCAATAGGGTTGTTTTTATCTTAGGTTCTGTAGCTAAATTTTTTTAAAAAGATTTTATTTATTTATTTGAGAGAGAGAGAGAGCACAAGCAGGGGGAGCTGCAGGCACAGGGAGAGGGAGAAGCAGGCTCCACACCGAGCAAGGAGCCCAATGCGGGGCTCCATACCACGACCCCGGGATCATGACCTGAGCCAAAGACAGACGCTCAACCGACTGAGCCACCCAGGTGCCCCGGTGTAGCTAAATTTTTATTATCTATTTCTCTATTTCTAGATCATTCTCAGCTCAGATCTACTATCATTTTACAGTTGAGATCTGTGCTGTTCAATACAGAACACACCAGCCACATGTGACTACTGAGCACTCGAACTGTGGCTAGTGCAAACTGATGTGCTATGAATGCTAAATATAGACCAGCTCTCAAAGCCTTAATATTAAAATGAGAATATAAATGATCTCATTGATAAATTTCATATTGATTACATAAAGAAATATCATTTTAGAGATAATAGGCTAAATAAAATACATTATTAAAAACTAATTTCAATGAAAAGGCAACTTATGGAATGGGAGAAAACATTTGCAGACCATGTGTCTGATAAGGGATTAGTATCCAAAATAAACAAGGAATTCATACACCTCAACAGAAAAAAACACACACAAATAACCCAATTTAAACATGGACAAAGGAAAAAAAATGGACAAACGACCTAAGTAGGCATTTTTCCAAAGAAGACATATAAACAGCCAACACATGCATGGAAAGGTGCTCTCCATCACCAATTATCAGGATACTACCAATCAAAACCACAATGAGATACCACCTCATGCCTGTTAGGGTGTCTATTATCAAAGACAAGAGATAACAGATGCTGGCACAGATATGGAGAAAAGGGAACCCTCGTGCCCTGTTGATGGGAACGCAACTAGTACAGTCATCGTGGAAAACAGTATGGAGGTTCCTTAAGAAATTGAAAATAGAGATACTATATGATCCAGCAATCCCACTTCTGGGTATACATCCAGAGGAAATGAAATCACTATCTCAAAGATATATCTATACTTCCATGTTCATTGCAGCATTATTCACAAACAGATGCATGGATATAAAGACAATGTAGCATATCTATCTTTCTATCTAGCTATACTCGTACACACATATATATACATATATACACACAATGGAATATTATCCAGCCCTAAAAAAAAGAAGAAAGTCCTGTCATTTGTGATGACATGCATGAACCTGGAGGGCACTGTGCCAAGTGAAATAAGTCCAAAAGAGAAAGACAACCACACTACCACATGGTATTACTTACATGTGGAATCTTAAAAAAAAAAAAAAAAAGTCAAAGTCATAGAAACAAAGTAGAAAAGTGAGTGCCAGAGGCTAGAGGGGTGGGAGAAATAGGGACAGGTTGGTAAAAGGACATAAACTTTCAGTTAAAAGATGAATAAGGCCTGAGGATCTAATGTAAAACATGGTGACTATAGTTGATAACACTACTGTATAATTGAAATCCACTAAGGGCATAGAATTTAAATGTTCTCATCAAAAACAAACAAAACAACCAACCAAACAGAAAAGGCAAATATGTGAGGAGGAAAGTGTTAATCAACTCCATCGGGAGAGTCCTACACAATGTATACGTATATCAAAACAACACGTTGTACACTTCGAGTATCTTACAATTTTGTCAATTATACCTCAATAAAGCTGAAAAAAAACCCAACCACTTTCACCTGTTTCTTTGTACTTTTGTAAATATGACTACTTGAAAATTTAAAATGACATATGGGGTGTACATGTCATGAGGTACATGTCATGAGGTACATGAAGATGAGGCCTTTTGTAAATATGACTACTTGAAAATTTAAAATGACATATGGGGTGTACATGTCATGAGGTACATGTCATGAGGTACATGAAGATGAAGCCAGTAAGCTGCTGGTACAGCACATACCACATGAACATGACTCTGAAATACTGGACCCAACGCTGAGAACTGCCAGTTACTGATCTCGAAGAAACTTGGCAGTTGCAATGCACTCAATGCTCAAACACTGCCTTGGGAGAGAATCTTAAATTAGGTCTCCAAAGTTGCATTCCAAGAACTCAATTTAATCCATTAAAAAATGTTTATTGAACAACCAATTGGCTTAAGGCAGTGCCCTTGCGCAGCTCACTAGAGGCTACTCTTGACAGGGTTCTGTGAAAGAATTAAGTTTTAAACTCTTAAGATAGCAATTCCCAAAAATTTGGTCTCAGGACTCCTCTCAAAAATTACTGAGACCTTCAAAGAAATTTTGTTTACATGAGTAATATCTATCAATATTTGTTTAGAAAATGGATTAAAATTAAAATCAGAAGTTAAAACAGAAAATTTTTAAAAACAAGAACGCGCAAGCACACATTTCATCAACCATCAGAGTAATTACATCACACATCATGTAGTCTCTCGAAATCACCCCTGGATAACTGTGAGAGGATGAGAGTAAAAAATGAAAATAATGTTTATTTATTTATGAAAACAGTGTTGACCTCAGAGACTCACTGAAAGAGTTCTGGAGACTCTTTTTGGGTTCCCTGGATCAAACTTTGAGTACCGCCCTGAGGCGTTGTCATATGTGATGAATTAACTTCTCTGCTATAATCTAGAATGGTACATCTTTGAGAAAACTGAAAACATAGTCACTCAAATTGTTTTTTATAGGACTTAATTCATTCCCAGTTGAGAATGGCTTCCAGAAAAGGAATTTGAATGCCTTTGCAAAACAAACAAAACAAAGCAAAACCTGTTTTTCTTTTAAATTAACTGCAAAATAGAACTGTCATCAGAATACAGGTTTAAAGAAACCCCAAAACCACCACAAGATACACAAGCTAGGCTAATGCTAAACCTGCAAGGCACTAAATGGCCATGATTAATGATGTGCCACGTGGCCATGGTCAGGATACAGGTGGCCATATTGGGAAATCCTGACTCCTGCACCGGAACCAATCAAGAAGGACTCCATATTTGAGTCAGTAACAAATAGTCCAATCAAGTTCTGAGGGACAAAGCTAAGACATATATTTGGGAAGAACTGACTATACTATCCATTTTGCATACCAATCACAACTGTTTCTGGAAAAATTCACAGCTGTGAAGCCTAAGGATTGACTGAGATGTTAGGATTCCAGCCAACTCCAGACAATAGGACTCAACGGGACCACCAAAAGTAAGGGCAAATCAGCTTTCAATGAACCCCAAATGAAACAGTTCACAATGTCTAGCAGGACTTGAAGTGACTTATTTTTCTCTACTTCTCTGCTTTGGCTGTACTAAACAGTGAAAGTGAAATTGTTCTTGTATTTACAAGGTCTGTAGGATAGAGAATTGTGAGCTTCCTGAAGTGAGAAAATAGACCATGAACCATACATTATTCTTGGAAGAATTCCTAAGGTGGAACATGGTCATATTGTGCATAATTAATCAATGGAAATTTTCCGGTGCTTACTTGGAATTCAAGGCAGAGAAGGGAAATTTTTCAGACAAAAAGAAAACGATTTCTCAGTTCCAATAATTTCCATCTGGTTAACATTTACCCTCTCAGAAAGCAGAAGTCCTAGGAGTATCTCTAACGTAACGGGCAACTCTCTCAGCCACACTGACATTACTATTGCTGCTGTTATTTCCACACTGACACAGGGCCAACAACATTTTGTATGCTTTCTACAACGTTAAATCAACTCCTGGCCTTTACGTTTCCCACTGAAATGAAAAGGAACAAGAAGATATTTCAAAAGGGAAAAAAAAGGGGGGGAGAAGAGAAGAGGATGGAGTTGACCATAAAAATGAAAAATTACTTACAAATATCAGTGACCGTTCCATTTTCAAGTATCTATTTCCAGTTGACCACGACTTCGAAGTTTAAGAGGGAGACTTAGAATTGGACTGATGGCTTGATTCCAAGGTTAGGGACCTATTTAAAAGAACACCCTGACGCCCTTAAAGACAGGGCAGAAGGGAAAGAGCAGGAAAGAGGGAGTGGGACTGAAGAATGTAGGGCAAACAGAGACATTCTGAATACTGACGGACTGAGCAGGAAGGCATTTGAGAGATGGAGAAGAAAAGGATTAACAATGGTTTAACAAGGAAGCTCCAATGGTTGAAAGTGGCCACCAAAGAACAGTATCTAAGAAAAGGGTGTTATGAAAAAATGGTAATTGTCATAGCAATGTTCTGAAATAAAAGAAAAACAAGGAGCAGCGGTGAGCCCAAGGCAAAATTGAAAGTTATGGTGGAAAATGAAGCTATGAAGGATAGCATCTGAGTCCCAGAGAAGAAAGATTAGACATGTGGGTGAAACTTGGCAATGACCTCAACTGTGAGGTTAGAAGGAGGCAGAAAGCTGAATGAATTTCAAGATGAATTTTCTTAATGAAGTACTCTTTCCTGGAGTGCCAGCTCATAGGTAAAAATAACACACACTCACAGAAAGATTGTGCTCTTCCCAAGAACGGCATTTATCAAGGAGCCTGTGTACTGTTAAGCACATTTCGATGTAGCACCTAGAACACTCAAAGCTTTTTAAAGCACGGGCTGGAAAGAAAGCTGAACTCAACTGGCGCGCATAACTTTCTCATACTTCCCCAATGGAGATTTACTACACTGAGCATCTTGCTAACCTTACAATGGTAGTGTTGTGCCTGGTGAACAAAACCAGCAACAGTTCATATTTTAAGTTGTTTTAAATTATATTAATATGCCCCCAAGGCCTAATAAGATAGTCTGCAGTAGCAAAAGGTTGAGTGAACCAAGGGAACACAATAACAGCTGAAAAACTACCCTAAATTCCTCATGTCTTACATTTCCCAACTCTTTGGTAAAGAAAACAAAGGGAAAACTGGAAGCAATCTCCATTATCAGAGAGCATCTTATTCTCCCTATTTCTGAAACTTAAGTTGTCACGCATGCTCACATCCCGGTACTGCGAGCAAACTGCCACGATGTACGTCTGTGTCAAACGAGGCTTTCTAGGCTGAACGCTGAGGATGCCGGGCTGTCTTCCCTGCGGCAGCCCAGAATTAAAGAGCCAGTTTCCCTGCGCCCGTTGGGAGCACTGCACCAAGTACCTTCTGATGGGCTTTTGTAGTCGCAGCTGCACACCCTTAGTGCTGGTAAAACAAGGCCCCTCTGCGATTCCACCCAAATGGGAATATTTTGTGTGATTGCTTTTTGCATTTATTCTGGCTTCAACGAGTTCCTTATGGTCACCACATTTTCAAATCAAACAGATTTTGTATATTCATAATTAATGTTTGTGTTTCATGGGCTGAATAGTGAAGTTTAAGGAAATTAAATCACTCCTCTGGAAAGTCTAAGGGTAAACATCAGTTAATTCTCAAATTTCTGATATTTATTCTAAACGCAGGAAGAAGACTATTGATAACCCTCCCATAAAAAAATATGAAAAACTGTTCTATTAAAATGCAGTTCATTATCATATGTTAATGTTGTATATATCTTATATATGTTAACAGTTTTATTCCACATTAAATATAAAAACACAACTACATGAAGTATGTACTTAATATAACAGACTTAACATTTCGGAAGCTTGTTTGTCCTTTCCCTTAGCAGGATTACATGCATCCTAAATTCCGACCTTCTGTGACAGTCCTAAACTGATGTACAAGTCTAGAATTCTGAAAAGCTTCTAAAGTATCATCAAGGATTTTAAGTTATCATGATTGTGCACTAACTAAAATGTTGAGAATAGTTAGTAACAGTGAGGGTTTTTTTTTTAACCATTAAAAGTACCCACAATTTAAGCAAAAACCAACCAATTACACTGTCTTCTGGGCCCTCTTCTGACCTTGACAAGATTGTTTTTAAGCAAATTGATATGACCCATAACTCACTGCCAAAGAGACCCCAACAAATCTCCAGACATCAGAAATAGTTTCACTTAAAACAGACATATTTGCATAAATATCTTCTTAAAAAACAACAGATCATGAGAAACACCATCCAGAAAATCACAAGGAATAGGATTGATGAGATGAGAGAATGAAGAGAGAATGTAGAGAACTTCAAGGAAATAAAACGTTCATTGATAATAACTTCATACTAAAAATAATTATCCCTCCATGTTTAAAAGTCCTTTTGAATTTCCCTGAGGTCTTCGGGTCACAGATTTCTATAGAGAACACAATGACGTCCTTTGAAACAAAGTCAAACAAAACCCCGACAAGAAGTCAAATGTACTCTTCCAAGCAGAAGACGGCACAGAACCAAGAGCTCAGGGTAGGAAAGACATCGAAACTAACACAAACAGCAGCAGGATCCTTTCCCTTATGAACAAAATCTTGCTAATAGAACAGAAACTGTCAAATGAGAGACAAAGAAAGAGAGAGAGAGGAGGAGAGGGAAAGGAAAAGGAAAGAAAAAAAGAAAGAAGGAAGGAAGGAAGGGAGGAAGGAAGGGAGGAAGGAAGGAAGGAAGGAGCGAGCTACTCTGGCTAACTTTGGGTAAAAGGTTCAGAAACAGACAAAACTTTTTAGAACCCTCAGGCTCTGGAGAACAATTTGGAAATCACTGGGATGGCCAAAGAGCACTGGACCGAGAGTTGGGATCCAGAGCTCCATTCGCAACTCCATCACTAAAAAATGTTTGCGGCAAACCTTGGGCAAGTCACCAACTCTGCAGTCGACGTTCTGATCCATTACATAAACGTGTGCCTGTACATACTTGAAAGCAGGGCTATCAAGACAAAGCTTCTCACTGTGCCAATTCCTAATGAGAACTCTGAACGACTCTGGTTTTGCTTCTTTTAATTTTTTTTTAAGTTCTATGTTTCGTTCACATAAAATAAAACAGAACCACTAGTTAGATAACTCATAATCTTGAACAATTAAAATATTCAAGCCATCTACTTTTATAGTGCTGTATAATGTAGGACCATATGCTAAGCAAAAAAAGCTGCATTTACCACAGCCGAGATAACCTTAGGGAATTCGTTCCTAAGTATTACCCTTCTCACTTAAATTAAGCAGCAATTACATTAAACTAAAGCATAACACTACTGTTTACCTAGGAAAACCTTGGTATTTGCTGCTAATATTTTCACTATTGTAAAGTCAATGTCTCCTACCACTGATATTAATAACACTAAATAATCAATTATATTGATATTAATTTCCATCCCACTTACAGAAATCATGGTAGACTAAATTAAATGGAATGTGATACCGGCCACAAATAAGCCAAACTAATTAACTCATAAAATACAACTTAACTAGGAAGATGCTAACACTGAAACCAAAAACCCAAGTCTAAGATCTTGGATATGTTATCCAAATCTGATAAAGTTTCCATCTATAGCAAGAGTCTTAGAAATAAAAAAACTGAAGTGTCTAAGTTTACATTTTTCTTTGTATTTTAGACAAGTTAATTCCAATATATTAAACATAAAAGTAATAAGATAGCTAAAATAGACCGAGCACTTAGTATGTGCCATGGTATTGTTAACTTTCTTTTTACTTATTATGAAACACTTCAAATATAGACAAAAGTAGACAGAGTAACATAATTAACTATCAAGCAGCTTCAACAATTATTAACTCATCACCAATTCTGTTTCATCTATACCTCACCAATTTCATCCAAAATCCCAATCACCGTATTTCATCTGGAAATATTTCAATATGTATCTCTAAAAGGATTCACATTCTTTTTTAAAAACATAACCACAGAAGAAGGATTATCACACTGGAAAAAATGAACAATAATTACAGGCATTAGCTCTTTATCCTCAACCACCCCATGGAGTTAAGAACTGTGATTATGCCCATGAAACACTGATACAGACACCAATGAAGTCATCTGCCCAGGTAAGGCGGGTACTAGCCAGTGGAGGCAGGATTTGAACCTAGGCAGTGGAGCTCTAGACCCTGAGCCCTTAACTACACTATGTTTTGCTGCCTCTGGAAAACTAGATTTTATGGTATGGTAATGAGTTCTTAAAAATAAATACAGAAAACTGGCTCATAAAGGAATTAATGACAGACAACATCAGAAGTCAGAAAAAGTTTGAAACGCGAGAATATATTACAGCACCTCAACTCTCCTCCAACTGCTTTCTTCACCTTCTGCGGTTATGCTTCGTGAACACCTCGACCTTCCTCCATTTACCATAACACTCATTATAAGGTTTATGCTTTTCACTGCAACCAGCTCTACCAGGTCAAACTGATATTTAAGAGGTACTCTGATCAACCGTCATCAAAAAAGACTCACTATATAGAGTCTTACTCAAAACTAAATATTCTCTACAAAGTCATACAATATGTAACCAAAAGACGTTACGGTGGCCAACCTCCAATGACTCCACACACATGATGGTATATATAGTCACACCTTCATGTAATCTCTTCCCTCACCTCCTGCTGGAGGTGGAGGTCTTGAGGAAGTAAGAGGCCATGTTTAAGAAGCCCACAGGAAAAGCAACTGCGGTGGTCTCAAAGAACTATGGGCAACCTCTTTTTTTCTTTTTCAAGATTTTATTTATTTATTTGAGAGAATCTGAAAAAGAGAGAATGCGAGAGAGAGAGAAAGACAGAGAGAGAGCAGGGGGGAGGAGCAGAGAGAAAGGGAGAAGCAGACTCCCCATTAAGCAGGGAGCTCACATGGGACTCTATCCCAGGACCCTGGGATCAGGACCTGAGCCAAAGACAGACGCTTAACCGACTGAGCCACCCAGGCGCCCTATAGGCAACATTTTTACAACCTAAGGGTGTCCTCCAGCCAACAGCCAGCAAAAAGTTGGTCATAAAGTCACAAGGAATCAATTCTGCCAATAGCCTGAACAATCCTGGAAGTGAGTTCTTTCCACCTGAGCCTCCAGATGAGAACATAATCTACCCAATACCTTGACTGCAACTTTATGAGACCCTGAGTGGAGGACTAGGCTGAGTGTGCCAGGCCTTCTGATCCACAACTGTGAGATAATAAACGTGTGCTCTTTTAAGCTGTTAAGTGTTAGTTATACAACAATGGAAAACTAATACCCCATGGTTCTCTATGATGTAGGTAACTCTCATCTCTAAGAAATTCCAGGCCAGGGAAATCATTCACAATTTATGGTTTAGAAATCTAGCCGTTTCAGGGGCGCCTGGGTGGCACAGCGGTTAAGCATCTGCCTTCGGCTCAGGGCATGATCCCGGCGTTCTGGGATCAAGCCCCACATCAGGCTCCTCCGCTATGAGCCCGCTTCTGCCTCTCCCACTCCCCCTGCTTGTGTTCCGTCTCTCGCTGGCTGTGTCTATCTCTGTTGAATAAATAAATAAAATCTTAAAAAAAAAAAAAGAAATCTAGCCGTTTCAAAAAGAATTCAAGCACATGAACAGAACTAAAGCTCTTTCTTGAGAAAAGCTCTGGCCCTACTTAGAGGTATTCCGGCAAACCCTTTCTGTGAAAACATATGTAAAATCTTCACTGGAAAAGGTAAGCATGCCAGACTCATTAGTTTTCAAAACAGCTACTTTTGTCACCTGCAAAGATGGTACAAAAAGTATGTGTACATAACGACTTCCTTCCAAAGAGGACAATATGAAAAGGGGGAGAAAGAGTTAACTTTACAGTGGAGAAACCTAACAACACACCTGGGCCAGGTGATCAAGGTCATTGTCAGCAGTGATAAGCCATGTTGATAGCATCTACCCTGGATATGATGGGATGAGAAGGGCACTTTCTCTCTGTGGTCTTCCTCCCTAAAACCCAAAACCCGTGTCTAATCACAACAAAGACATCAATTTCCAATCAAGGGGCATTCTACAAAATACCTGACCAGTACTCCTCAAAACTGTCAAGGTCATCAAAAACGAGGGAAGTATGAGAAAACTATCCCAGCCAAGAGGAGCCTAGAGGTATAATAACTAAATCTAATGTTGTATCCTAGTCTGGATCCTGACAGACAGACAGAAAAAAAGACATTACGTAAAAACTAAGGAAATCTGAATAAACTCCAGACTTTAGCTAATAATAATGTAGGAATATAGGTTCATTAAGTATGACAAACATACTCTACTAATATAAGATATGAATGAATAATGGGGGAATTTGGGGTGTGGGGTATTTGGGAACCCTACTATATTAGCAACTTTCCTGTAAATCTAAAACTATTCTTAAAAAGTTTATTACATTTTTAAAACAACCATATGCATCTCATTTCAAACATCACAACAAAATCCTCGGCTCCTCGGGCACTACATTCAAGTTCAGTCTCTACTACCTTAGATAACTTCAATTTAATGCCAGGGACACCAGACCAAAATCAGTTTTCTATTCTTTCCTCAATTCCGATAACCAGAAAGTACAATAAACTAAATTTTACACTAGACATATATCCAGAAATATATCCCAAAATAAATTTCCATATGAAGGATATTTTGGAATATTTTTAAAAATTTACTACTGAAGAATCCTTTTTTGTTTGTTTTTCTTTCTTCTTTCTTTCTTTTTCTTTTCTTTTTTTAATACAGTTTTTGTGAACCTGATAACAAGTCATGGACAAATTCTGCTTTACAGTGGACCGCTGTGCAGGGTTGGGAAATACATTTTCTCACTTGGATTGCTTCCTTTTGCTTAATAATGTAAGTTAAAGAACTCATCATCAGTTTTGGTTGCTTTTACTGCCAGAAAGCAAACACTAAGTGAACTGTGGTAGCTAGAGTTAGCCTAAGTTTTCTGGTAAAATTGTATGCATCTCCCTTCTCCCCTACAATATTTGGTTCTTATTCTTTCAAATATGTTTAAAGTTTTAGTCTATAAGTCTTTTACTAAAAGATACTTAAAATTCTTTCCAAAAGTAGACTTTTTAAAAAAATCTACAAATAGCCACAGTAAGGACAAGCAATTCATTAACAAGACATTAACAAGACAAATAATCACATTAGTATTCTTCCCCTTAGCATTTTCCCTGCTTTCCTGTATTTTAGTTCTTTTTTAGAAAACAGCTGTCTTGAGATGTTATTCACACTATATACAATTCACCCGTTTAAAGAGTACGATTCAATGTTTTTTAGTATATTCACAGGGTAGTGCAACCATCACAACAATCTAATTTTGAACATTTGTCCCCCTAAAAGAAATCCCATATCCAAAGGCTGCCACTAATCCCCTCACTCTGCACCAGCCCACGCAACCACTAACCTACTTTCTGTCTCTATAAATTTGCCCATACTCAGCATTTCATATAAATGGAGTCCTACAATATGTGGTCTTTCCCTTACCATATAATGTTTTTAAGGGGCAGCCATGTTATAGCACAGACCAGTATTTCACTACTTTCTATTGCCAAATAACACTCCATTGTGTGGACAGACCACATTTTAATGATCCAGTTGATGGCCTTCTGGGTGTTTCCACATTTTCGCTATTAGGAATAATGCTGCTATGAACATTCATATAAAATTTCTGTGTGGAGGTGTTTTCATTTGGATTTAAACATAGGAGTGCAATCCTGGGTCATATGGTAACTCCGTGTATAATATTTATGGTAATTTTAAGGAAATGGGAAAGTGGCTACATCATTTTACATCCCCACAACAATGCAAGAGAAGGTTCTAACATCTCTACATCTTCACCAATACCAGTGTTATTGGCCATAATGTTTATTACAGCCATCCTAATGGGAATCTCCTTGTGGTTTTGATTTTCATTTTCCTAATGACTAATTATGTTGAACATCTTCTCATGTTTGTTGGCCTGCTGTATGCCTTCTTTGTTCATTTTTTAAATTAGGCTTTTTATTATTGAATTGTAAGAGTTCTTTATATTTTCTGAATACAAACCTCACAGATATATGATTTGCAAATATTTTCTCCCATTCTGTGGGTTGCCTTTCACTTCTTTGATGGTATTGTTTGCAACACAAAAGGTCGTTTTGATATAATCCAATTTATCTATTTTTCATTGTCCCTTGTGCTTTTGGTGTCATACCTAAAAAATGACTGCCAAATCCAGATCACAAAGATTTGCTCCTATATTTTCTTCTAAGAATTTTATAGTTTTAGCCCTTACATTTATCTCTATGATCCATTTTGAGTTAACTTTTGTGTACAGTTTTGCAAAGCAGGGGTCCAACTTCACTTTGCATGCGGATATCCAGCTGTCCCAGAACCATTTCTTGAAAAAAAAATTCTTTCTCCTTTTAATTGCCTTGGCACTCTGGTCAAAAGTCAAATGACCACAAATGTAAGGGTTATTTCTAGACTATTCAATCTACTCCACTGATCTATTTGTCTATCCTTATGCACACTGTCTTGCCTCCTAGTTCTTGATATTCCAGATATTCACATTCACCTTACTCTGTTAAGGCTGATAATTACTAAACAAAACAATGGGTTTAATAAGTCTCAAGCACCTGATATAGGACCTAGGAGGACCCAGAACCCAGTTGTGATTTAGCAACTGTTAATGAACCAGATCCAAAAGATTTTTGCTTGTGGTTTAAGAGGAACTTAGTTTTTATTATTTTAAAAAAAAATCAATCAATAAAGCAAATAATAAAAATTGGGATTAAAAACAATCTACCAATTTAGCATAAGAACAACAAATAAAGCAACTAAGAAGTGGTATTACAGTTACCAGGCAACCACAATGATAACTAAATGGGAATGCCTAGTCCAAACTATTATTTCAATTCATTCATGCATTCATGTAAGTGTACATGTTTAGGTCCCAACTACTTCCTTAAAAAAAAAAAAAAAAAAGGCCTGAGGTGTGTACAAAATCAAATCTATAAAACAAGACAACAAAAAATAAAAACAAATCAATAGATCCTTTCAGCCACTGTGTCCTTGGGAAATGGCCAAACATTTCCAGATCAGCAGGCATGCAAAGAATTCAACAGCATCAAGTCCGTGAGTCTACAAGCAATGTACACGCGGGGAAACTTCTGATACATGGGACAGGGACAAACTGTGCTAGACCCTTCAAAGAAGTATAGATGTGAGAAGTTCTGGCCCTCATCTCCCAAAATCTCTGCTTTTTAACCAAAAAAGGATGAAGAAAACTAAGATTTCTTTGTCCTCTGGTTCCTCCAAAGTAGGTCAGGTCTGTGTGTAATTATTGGGTTTCACATTCCTTCAGAAAAGGAAGAGATGTCAATGCACGGAGATTTTCAACAAACGGCAGACTCCAGCTAGGGGCAGAGGCAAAAGAGTGCCTCTGCTGCTGGCCCAAAAAATAAACTGGGAAACAGTCTTCTGTTTTTAACAACAGTTAAGCCAATTTTCAGACAGGTTAGGATAAGAGGCCTACTTTCTCATGCTAACGCTACAAAACTGAACTTGAACTTGTGGATAAATCCTCCTCGTTTCATCTGCTTCCTAGGCACGCTCCCTAGTCAGCAAGGTTGACGTAAACTGTGAAAAATAAATGCAAAATGTATTTACTGGAGGATTTTATATGCAAGAACACCTATGAGGAGATTAATTAAGAACCAGTATCTGCATCACCAACATTCCTTCCTTAGAAAAAGAATCACTCCAGGTTCCTTTCAACAACACACTCACAGAAATTTTTATGGCAAAATAAGTCATATACAAACCTTGGTGTCTTATGCGCTTTTCCATTCTGCCCCTACCCCAGAATAACCACTATCCTAAAACTTACGTTATCTTTCTTTTGCCTCTTTACAATTTCCCCATATATGCATCACCAAACAATGTATTATTTAGGTATGCCCGTTTTTAAACTTCATGTAAATAGAATCACACTTCCTATTTTTAACTAACTTTTTTGATCCTGATTATATTTAGAAAATTGTTCCAAGAAATGCATGGAGGGGTATCTCATTCACTTTATGCTAGTCATCCTTTTCGGAACACACCAGCTTTATGTAGCGCTTTACAGCTGCTAAACAGTTGAGTTGTCTGCATTTGTAGCCATTACGAACAGTACTTTAAATATTCTTATACGTGTCTCCTGGGCCATGAGTGTAAGAGTTTCATGAGGGTGTATACTTAGGAATCACTAAGTAAAGCCAAGTTGTTTCCCAAAATGGTTGTATCCAACAGTGCAAGCGTTTCACTGCTCTCTATCACCTCCAACAACTGCTGTTTTTTAATTTTTCCCAGTCTGATGGAGCAGGGCGAGACAAATAAGTCCTTGCTGTTTTAGTCTCCATTTCCTTGATTACTAAAAAAAACTGAGGATCTTTTCATATATTCATAGACCATTTGTTCCTGCTCCAGTGAAATAAAATATATTCGTGACTTTTCCTATTTCCTTTTTTTTTTTTTGGTTCCTATCTTTTTTTTTTCTTTTTAATTTGAGGAGTTCTTTTATATTCTGAATAACAAACTTTATCAGTCCATCTTCTCTCAAGTTGTGGCTAATTTTTTACTCCTTATGATGTCTTTTTTTAAAGTACATTTTTTATTGAACTATAATATGTACAGAAACGTGACCAGATTGTGAGTATAACGTACATACGCAACAGCAAGTCAGGGTTCTTAATAATTTTTACGAGTGCACAGGGTCCTAGGATCACAAAGTTTGAGAACCACTAAATCAGACCTATGTGGTATCCTCTTGTCCCCCTGTTGCTCAACTGCATGTGTCCCATCCCCTCTCTATGTGCAACTCTACGAATCTCCAGATCTATCTCCCAGTTCACTCTTCAACTCTATCCAGTCTGCATCATCTTTCCATTGTTTTTCATGTATGTTTTTTTATTTTTAGAAGTTCTATTGAGACCAAGCTCTTCTTGCACATCTTTCTCATCAATTTTGAGTCTCTTCATCACATATTTTTAATTCCCTCTTTTATTTCTTCAAACATCTATAATCTATGAGACTGATGGTTACTGCTGATGTTCTAGTTTTACCTGTCCCTGCTCAACAAACCATCCCAGAACTCAGTGGATTAAAACGATCATCATTTACTCTGCTCACAGATTCGCGATTTGTCTGGGCCTCAGAAAGGACAGCTTGTCTCTGCTCCATGTGGCATCACCTAAAGCAGCCCGACAAGAGGCTGGAGGATCCACTTTCAAGACGGCTGAAGTACGAGGCTGGCAAGTCAATGCTGGCCACCCGCGGGGAGCTAAGCTGGGGCCATGGGCCTAAGGCCTCCGTTCCTCATCACGTGGGTCTCTCCACGGACTGCATGGGCTTCTTCACAGCATGGGAATGGGTTCCAGGAATGATCATCCCAAGAGAATAAGGAACAAACGTGTGGCATGTTTATGGCTTAGCCTCAGAAATCACGTACTATCGGTCCTATCAGATTCTTTGGGTCAAAGCAGTCAACAAAGGCCTGCCCATGTTTAATGCAATGGGACAGACTATTTCTTGATGGTACAATAGCAAGGTTCTAGAAGAGCACATGACATCAGTCGGGAAATATTGTTGCTGTCCCCTTTGGAAAATAGAATCTACCTCATAGTTGCTTGTTTCCTTGCGCAAGCTCACATTGCTTACCGCTTTATCTATAAAGGTTCTTTGAGACAAGTCTATAAAATACGTTTCTACAAAGATCTGTTCTATTGTTTTTTAAGTTTCTAGATCATTTATTTCTGCTCTAATGTTTATGATTTCCTTCATTCTGCTGGCTTTAGGCATCCGTGCTTGTTCTTTTTCTAGCTCCTGTAGGTGTAAGGTTAGGTTGTGTATTTGAGATTTTTCTTGCTTCATGAGGTAGGCCTGTCTAGCTATATACCTCCCTCTTAGGACCATTTTTGCTGCATCCCAAAGGTTTTAGACGGTTGTGTTTTCATTTTCATTTGTTTCCATGTATTTTTTTTTATATCTTGATTTGCTGGTTGACCCACTCATTGTTTAGCAGCATGTTGTTTAACCTCCATGTGTTTTGGTCTTTCCAGATTTTTTCTTGTGGTTGACTTCTAGTTGCATAGTGCTGCGGTCAGAAAAGGTGCATGGTATGATTTCAATCTTTTTGTATTTGTGGAGGCCTGTTTTGTGACCTAATACGTGATCTACTCTGGAGAATGTTCCATGTGCGCTCGAAAAGAATGTGTATTCTGCTGTTTTAGGATGGAATGTTCTGAATATATCTGTTAAGTTCATCTGGTCCAGTGTGTCACTCAAAGCCATTGTTCTGTTGTTGATTTTGTTTCAATGATCTGTGCCATTGATGTAAGTGGGGTGTTAAGGTCCCCTACCATTAGCGTATTATAAGTGAGTTCCTTTATGTTTGTTATTAATTATTTTAAATATTTGGGTGCTCCTGTGTTAGATCTGAATTTTATCCTCCCAGACACTTGGGAATCACAATCAACTGGGAGTACTTTCAACTAAGCTATCACATTATGAGTTTTCCAGAACTCATGGGTGGTATGAAATCTGGTTGCAAATCCATGTGAGAGAGTGTGGGCTTCTGTTCAGGCAGTTTCATGGCAGACTCTTTCCCCTCCCTGTCCAGATGCAAGACATTAAAACGCAAGTCACTGCATGCAAGGCACTTTTATCCACTGAGGAAGTCACCTTTCGGGGTCTCAAGTTTCCTTTGCGGTAGTTTCCAATACGCTCTCCCACTACTCTGCTTGGATGCAATTTTTTTTCTCTTCTCCCCCCTGCCACTCGAATCCCATAAGAAACCCTCTTCAGTGCTGACTCTACCTTATGAAATCATGCTTTCTAGGCCTTTCGAGGCCTTTGACTGTTTTTCTTACAGAAGCTCCAGCATTTTACATATATTTTATATGTGTTCACATATTTTTTCCTCTCCCCAGCTTCATTTAAAAATGTTTTGACCAGAAGGGGCTTCTCTGTACATCTAATCTATCATGAAACTGCAAAAGAAATTACTCATCATTCACTTTAAGCTATTTTACTTATTAAAAATTGATAAATAATTTCAGGAATACATCTATATTTTTTAAAGGCAGCTATGTAAAATATATCACTTGGATAGAAATGCTCTGGGAAATATTAATACACTTCCTATAAAGCAAATCTGAGGGAACTTAAATTTATTAGACAAACTAACTTCTGCCCCAGATTGTTCATATCTTTTAAATCCTACTGGGGTCTGTGCCCCTGTACATATTTTAGACAAGGTTTAGACCTGCACCCACAACCCAAGATAAAGGAAGTTTTACTGATTTAAGGAAAAGCAAAAAATCCAACAAATTATTTCTAGTGCCAATGTCTTAAGGTTTAAAAAAGAAAAAGACAAGGCCAATGTCTTGTAAGAAGAAATAAATTTGGGGCTCCTGGGTGCTCAGTCAGTAAGCATCCGACTCTTGATTTCGGCTCAGGTCATGATCTCAGGGTCATGAGATCGAGCTCCGTGTCCGGGTCCGTGCTAGGCATGGGGCCTGCTTAAGATTCTCTCTCCCTCTGCCTCTCCCCAAGCTCCTCCCGCTCAACAAATATAATTTTTTAAAAGAAGAGACAAATTCAAGTTCTCTTTGGCAAAATGAAAATGAATCGAGTAGATTTAATATTCACATGCATTTTGTGAACAGATACTGTCACTGTATTTTTTAAATTACAGTCAAGGTTCAAAAGAAGCAGCAGCAGTTTATGAAAAACCAACCAAAAAAAGAGCTGTAAGCCACTGGATAAGAGCCTTTACATGTTAGATCTCTCCACCATGCTGAAAGCAATGGCAACGAATTATCATATTCCCCAAAAGATGACAGCCAAACTCTCATATCCCAGAGGAGACACGGCTATCACAACTATTAGTCGGCACTGGCAGCAGACTTAACAGCAAGCCACCGAACAGACCATTTATTGTTCTTCAGCTTGTGCAATATGACCTTTCCAGCTTGGCCTGCTAAACATCACAGTGGTCCATGAGGAGAAAATCCACATGGAAGCTAATTCCCAAATGCAATTTACCCTATGGGCAGTATGCATTTCCAGATTCTTCATCCCACTTTGCTCTACTCCCCTCTGGGTCATAACAGAACTTGGCAGATGTTAAAATTTGCTCTGTATAAACTCTGGAGCCCAGATCACAAAACTCAGCAAAGTATGCATTTGGCACTGGCAAAAATGGTTGCTTTGTGCACGGATTTGGATTTGCTAACTTAGGATATCCACAGTTTCAAAAATGTGTTGAAGACTGTTGAAATTTAAAAATCAGGAAAAAAGGCACGTGTCACACACATCCCAACACAGGCTTACAAGTCTTCTGAGATCATCTGCTCCATACCGACAAAATACCAAGGCCATTACGCAATTTGTGGTTTCTTCTCATAATTGAGAAATTAATAGCTTTGGATTCAAAACTTAGATAGCTTTTCCCTGAGATATTCTCCCAGCCTTGGATCTCTGTGTACAGAATCCAAAAGTACCAGTTACCAGACTCCCAAATAGGAGTCTACAAAAGGTTCTTTTCATTCACTAGCAATCTTTCCTCATAGCAAAACTTCAAAAATGTCTTTTGGAAGAGTTTTCTACTTACGAAAAGAGCCTGCAACAAACTGCCACTGTACAGAGTGTGTTCACCAAGGTGACAGAATTCAGCTACACTGTATTTCATCTCAGGCCTTATTGCTAGTTTTTCTCCTAACATTAAAATCAAAGAGTTAGCCTTCATAACAAGGTAGATTGTACACAGGATACATCAAGCCTTAAGAATATCTCCTTAAGGAGATATTTCTAAATTGAAAAGGGTTAAACCTAGAAGGAGTAAATATCAGTCTGAATTGTAAGTAATCTGACATATGCAGATTTGGGGGCAAAAGTTACCTCCTGCAGTTTTAGGCAATGCAAATCTAATCCATAACATGGTAAAAAATATAATTAACTAATTACAGCCTAGAAATTAATTGACCTTCCTAGATGAGTCTACCCTTGTAAATGGATAAGAGCTTGCTTATCCATCTGGACATTAAAACAGGTACAGAGGCTCAGTTATAACGTCGTCTGTTTTGGTCTACTTTACATCAAACTCTTCTGGCCTCTGTTTGTTCTCCTAGATGTTTGGAATTACCTTCATATATGTCAAATAAAAACAAACAAGAAATGTAAGCTTGCATTTATGATTCTAAGAAAAATGGCGTTTATTTTTTATAAATTTCACATTTATTTAGAGGAATAACGAACATGCATGAAGAGATGCTGTAGTTTAAAAAAAAGCACTTTGATACTTTGGAACACAGTCCCTGAGTACAAAATAGGAGTACAACTAATATCTGTTGAATAAACACAATAACTAAGAGTGAAAAGGGCTTCATTTCTCCCTACAAAGAAATTAAAGCACTTACTAGCATTAACTTCAACCCAGTATATTTCGGACATACAAGCTTTAAAGAGAAAACGAGTTTATCATTTCAGAGCCTAACCGTCAAGTCACATAACCGGATCTGGGTTTCGACAGAAATTCAAGTTCTCCTCCACAAAACGAAAAGGGCTATGGTAGCGCACTCCGGTTAGTGGAGCAGCCCTTCAAGGGTATCAATCATTGTGGTGGGAAAAAAGCATCAATATGTTTGTTGTATTTTGGATAGACACTTTTTTTTTCAGTCTGCCCTTCCCCCTTTCTCTGAAGAACAATTTTTGAAGTCCCGCCCTAAACTTCTGCGTCTCAATGCCACGCAGACACTCCCAATGTCATTAACAGTTCAGGGAGAGAAAAGAGCCTGGGCTGGGGCAAGCGGATACCACTGGGGTCCTCATTCTCACCACTTCCTTTCATATCTCCAGAACAAGGGCGCGAATAAAGCTGCTCCAAAGGTTAAAACACAGGTCACCTAGAACAAGAGCTGGCGCAGCACAGGAACCTAGCAGGCACTGGCTGTTGTTCTTGTCATTGTTAGTACTATTACGATCATTCTACTTAGCCCTGCCCAGGTCTCCACCCCACTGCCTAGGAATCCCACCTCCTGTCACTTCCTGAAAGCCTTCTCACCAACCGCAGACCCCTAACTTTCAAGAGATGACAGAATCTTCTTACTTGACAGGGAAAACAGACATGAAAAATTCCTTCAATTTCTGTCTTTTCTTTTTCATCCCAGAAGAAGCAGGTCTCTCCTCCAACCTCAGGCAAGTAACAAGTGCCCAACAGAGTCACCAACTATCCTCCTCTTCCTCCTCCTCCGCTTCCTCCTCCTCAAGAAAAAGTAACAGCAATTTCCAAACTCCAAATTACAGAAGACTTGCAGATGCTCCAATTTCAGGGCTGGCAACTGCCAACACTCACGTGATTATGGAGCGTGGCTACTGGTTTTACTGGATCACTCCACTCTTCACCCTCGAAATCCACCCAGCTAGCATAGAGGAGGGCAAGGTCTCAAAAATAACTACTGGTTCACACTCACAGAAGCAGAAAGTAGTACGGTGGTTGCCAGGGGCAGGGGGAAGGGGGAAGTAGGGAGTTCTTGCACCTGACTGGCTTAGTTGATAGAGCATGAGACTCTTGATCTCAGGGTCGTGAGTTCAAGCCCCATCATGGGCGAAGAGCTTACTTAAAAAAAAAAAGGTGCACAAAAAGAAAATTTATTTTTAAATTACTTGATTAAATTTAGTCTAATTTAATGGGCACAGAGTTTCAGTTCTGCAAGATGAAAAGAGTTCTGGAGATTGGACGCACAACAATGTGGATGTGCTTAACACTATACTGTACGTTTAAAAATGGTGAAGATGGTAAGTTTTATGCTACATGCTAATTGTACCACAATTTAAATACATATACATACATACATACACACATACAGATGCACATGCACACATACTGGTATAGCTCAGTACCACCCCAACATGACTTCCACCAACCTTTGCCCTGAATCCATTTTTGGGAACCCTATTCAAATCAGGGTTAAAATTTATTTAGCCATTTCAGTTTGTTCAAGCAAATTCCTGGCAAGCATCTAGACAGAAACTTATATAGCCAGCCCATGTCTTTCTAGAAGATACAAAAGATGGCCTGTTATTGAGTTACATTTGGGGTTAGGATTGAATATTCTCAGAGATGACAAACACAGCATCTGTTTCTCTCCACCCAGCAGAAATAAGTATTAAAATAATTCAAGAATACCACTC
Organism: Ursus arctos; assembly: GCF_023065955.2. Taxonomy (NCBI): domain Eukaryota; kingdom Metazoa; phylum Chordata; class Mammalia; order Carnivora; family Ursidae; genus Ursus; species Ursus arctos. The sequence continues at coordinate 12,818,818 of NW_026622897.1, forward strand.
ACGCTCCCAAGGGAATCTTCTGACGTCTGCACTTGGGATCCTTGGGACAGAGGTACAGAAGAGCACAAACGTGGAGGAGAAAGCTCTCATAACAAAACCTGTTCTAATGAAACTCACCAAACGAAATCCATGTTATAGGAACAATCTGACTTGAGATGCAAATACTTATAAAAACTATGGTTTAAAGACCATCTATTTTTAGGAGAAAAAAATATGCAGTACAACTAACACAGCAACAAACTAAAATGCAGGGTGAGAAGATAATAGTAAACCATTTCAACCAGAATAAGAAACTGTACTTTTGAGGGTTATTTTTAAAATGTTAAGTACTCACTCTTAACCTCAATATGTTAAAGAATCATTATACAAAGAGTGTTAAACACATGCAAACATATACGAACCAAGCTAAGTTTGGCTGTATGCACAGAACTTATCTGTATTTGGCTGGTACAACTCCCACTCACCTCATAAAGTATGTAAAGGCTGTTACCTCATCACAGATGCATGTAATGTTAACACCAGAAAGACCCTTGGAAATCTCTTTCTAACCCAACCCCTTTGATGGATAGATGATCAAACTGAAGTATTGCGGGGATAAAGAAAACCTAAGTACAAAATAAATTATGAGATCCAGCATATGAAAATTTATTTACTTTCTAATATACCAACATTAATTTATATGAAGATGTGATAATGATAATTTTTCAAAGAACACATTCACAATAGCCACAAACTAGCAGAAGCCTTGGAAAAAATATTCCAAAAAAAATGTGTGAGCATTTCATGGAGAAAACGAGAAAACGTTAGTGAAGGACCTAAGACCTATGCCACGTCCATAGCCAGAAATACCTAATATTAAAAAGACACCGATTCTCCTTCCTTGCCCCTAAATAAACCACGCTTTAGTCTCTCTTCCAAACAAGACTACAATAAATAACATTCTTCCATGCTAGCAGCAATAGTGGGAAGGGGACACGGAGGAAAAACTCTGATGTATAAACCAGGAAAACATGTAATCTTACCCAAACAGTTTAAACTTTAAATGCCGGTTTCTAGTCTATAATGCCCAGCCAAGAGCACCTTGCCTTCTACAGTCACTTTTTTTCCAAGTTCAAATGTCCCTCGGATGAGGATCTGTATTTCCATGCAATTCTCTATATTTGCTTTTAAAACCAGTAAGGGCTTTTAAAATGCAAAGTGAACTTCTGGAAACAAAGTAGGCAGGTCAGAAGTTAATTTAACATTGTAACTTTATAGCTCACCATACACTTATTTGAAGTCTGCACAAACTTGCTACTCAGTATTCTTCCACTAGGCTTCTTGAAAACAAGCAGGATATTGCTGGTTTTACACCAATACAAACTATCCTAAGTCCGTAAAGATCAAGAAAAACAAGGTTAGCCCCCTGAGACTTCCAGGACCAAAAAGATACACTATCATAAAATCCTAATAAAAGTAATAAATTAAAACTAAAGGCAATCCAAGTTATTTTCAATTAGTATCCCACAGGTAAAGAACGGATTGAGTAAATTAAAATGAAAAATTAGACTTGGCCCTGTGGAAGTCTTAACTTCCTATAACTGTGGGCTTCCAATTACAATTCCATCTCCAGATTTTGGTACATGAAGTAGGGTAAGACCCAACAATTAACAACTGTAAATCTCTAACCCCAGCAAGATCGTCTCGGACAATTTAACCCTTAAAGGTAACTAAAAACACAGGGCTTAAGGTTTAAATCCTACTATATAAACTGGGAAGCAGCATTTCAAACTTCTAATAGGATAATTTCTTTTTTTTTTTTTAAGATTATTTATTTATTTATTTGACAGAGATAGCCAGTGAGAGAGGGAACACAAGCAGGGGGAGTGGGAGAGGAAGAAGCAGTCCTCCAGCGGAGGAGCCTGATGTGGGGCTCGATCCCAGAACGCTGGGATCACGCCCTGAGCTGAAGGCAGACGCTTAACGACTGAGCCACCCAGACGCCCCCTAATAGAGTAATTTCTGAGTCTCAATATTTTATTGCATCAGATCAAATGCTGCTGAAATTGAAATTTCAGTTTGAAGACAATGGCAAAAGACTCTTTTTTCCTTCTCACTCAGAAAAAAAATTAATTAGAAACAGCAGACAGTCTGTGAGAAGGCAGTAAGACAATCTGTATTTTAATGGTGCAGCCACGTAAAGAAAAGGCTATGACTGAACACAATAACTATGCAAGCTTCTTGGCAGCAAGACAACAATGGTTCTTACCAATACCAATCACTGCAGTGATCCTGACTAGCCCATTACCAGCAAATCTACATCACATCGACGATGCAGAGGTGAGAACTTTCCCGAATAAAAAACTACTATAGAGGCCAAGCGTCTAGACTTGAGAGGGAGGAAACCTGCCAACATCGGAGAGCTTCTTCCCCAGTTCAAAGGATGAACTTTTCTCCCACTTTGCTAGAGAAGTGGAGAAAATGCTGTGAATGAGGCCCAACAGTCAGAAGACTAACCACAGTTGGGTATATCCTATACATGTTAATGAGTAAAGCAACAAATTTAAATTCCTAGGCCTTCAGAATACATAGTCCAGTGCCTTAGCCTAACAGTCTACATTATTTTATTGGCAATACATTAAAAAGTACATTAAGAAAAAGAAATCATTGATTTCTCTTAATCCCTAGATTTTTCAAGAATGTAAGACAAAAGAGTGACTATATCCCTAGAATCAAGTAGGGACAATCTCTTTGACAGGCTCCCAAGTCTTACACATGCGTTTTCCTTAAGGCTCTCTCTCTGCTTAGGCTGCTGCTGCCTGGAGCACTCCTTCCTGACCCAGATACCTCCTAGCAGACAGTGATAACCTGCACGTCTATACGTCCAGGCTTCGTATTTCCAACCATCACCTTCTGGACATCTCCCTCTTGTACTCCATTACCTTCAAGTCAGCCCATCCATAACGAAAGTGATTGCATTTTCTCTGGCCAAACCTCCTCTTCTACCCTGACTTTCCCTGTCACCCAAAAGCATTGTTTGGCTAAAGTGATTATGAATCTACAACCTAATTATCTACTTACCAAAGGTCTCCCCGACCCCCCACTACCGGCAAGAAAAAACCATTAATCCCTCACATTCCAAAATTTTTCTTCTATAATGAAAGCAGTATCACAAAATAATAATTGCTACTATTTATTAGAAAAGTTTTCTGTGTGAAATGCTGGGCTTTATATATATGATCTCATTCAATCTAATCTTAAAGCAATTCTTGGGGGTAGGCATTATTATGCCTGTTTTACATATGAAGTAAACCAAGCTTAAGGCTCTCCAAAGTTAAAAAGATAGCTAATAAGTGGGAGACTAGGAGTTCAGTATCAGATGCCACCTCTTAGCCACCATATAGAACTGCCTCATTATACAGAATGCTTTTTTAAAGATTGAGGGAAGGGGGAAACCAGGTATTATTCAATGACTAAGTTACAAATTCATTATCATATAGGTCTAGCTTCATGCTACATATAATTTTATATTTAGAGATTCTCTCAAAACACAAATCTGATCTACAAAACCAAACTGAAAGAATCTTCTGGTGGTTGTCTCTTGCTTAAATGATCAAGACAAACAGTATTTCACCATCTGCCTTCAACCCTACTTTCGACTAGATCTTCCAATACTTCCAGCCACAATCCCCTTCCCCCCACACATACCTTTTGGTGCTAACGCTCTATGCAACTAGTAAGTCTCACTCGCTCTCCTAAAGCCAGGTCTATGGTCAGTTTTTTCAAGGTAACCTTCCCTGACTTCTCCAGGCAAAATTAATTCCTCCTCCTTCTTGCTTCTACAGCAGGCTTTTCATTCATTCCTAACTTGCAGCACACACACTTGTGGACACATACATAATACGCATACACGTATATCATCAAGTTTACTACAGAGCCCAAAAAAGAGAGTCATCTTCTCTTTTCAAATATCTGGACACACATACAGAAACCTCATATATTTATATATTTCTGTACCAGTAGGGAAAGGCATTTGTGCAGTAATCCTTCCTCTTTCTGTTCCTTCCTCTCCCCCTTTCTTATCCACTCCTTACCTATACCCTATATACTTTATAGCATATTTTTAAAAAAAGAAAATACATTGAGGCCAAAGTGAATATTTGCAAATGTAAAAGCAAATGACATGGTTTACCAGGACTACAGTTAGGATCAACCATGTGGCATCCAATGTACGTTAACTGTACAAATTGTTTCATTTGTATTTTAAGAAGCAGGGCTTTTCACTGTGCTTTGGGTAGTAGAAACAGCCACCTCTGCCCAGGACAGTGAAGTTACTATGAATGGGGTCAAGGAATTGGGATTCAAAATGTATCACTTAAGGACCAAATGTGAACGAACAATGGACAGATTTTTAGATTTTTACTTCCTCTGCCACCCCCAAAGTAAGAGAAGTGCTTTTCATAGCCATAATTGATTTTTAAATAGACAAATCACAGTGTAACCTTATATAACCAAACTATGTATGTCATTTTCAGATGGTTTTTCCTTCTACGCCTCACATCCTAAAATATTTTGATTGTAAAATATTTGGTTTAACTGGAAAACATGTTCTTTATTACTGTTTAACAAAAGGAGGGAGGGAGGGAGGGATGGAGGGAGGGAGGGAGGGAGGGAGGGAGGGAGGGAAGGAAGGAAGGAAGGAAGGAAGGAAGGAAGGAAGGAAGGAAGGAAGGAAGTTGGGAAGTAAGGGAGGAAGGGAATTGCAGACAACAGAATAAACTTAGCCTTTTATGGCTGGAACCCTGAAACCCAAAAATACAGGTTACTTAGCTTCTAAAAGTGATTTCCTTTCTCTACCCTTCTAATTATTCTCAGAAGCATACAGGAACAGAGATTTAAGAAAACATGAATATTCTTCTAGTGCAGTCCTAAAGTGGCAAGGGAAAAACCCTCAAGTAACAGGAGGGGTAGTGGGAGAGGAAGAGGGGCTGCAGGGTGCTAGGAGAGGCCAGCTTGCCAAAGAAACCAAACAGTAAAGAATAAGAGGAAAAATCATTAGTTGCAAAACCTCTGAAATGCTTTCAGTAGGAGCTCCATCCCTTGTCCTAAAAGACACGCAGCGAAGAGACCAATTGTCACAAATGACAAAGGGAACCCAGAGCACACCAGCTGTCAAGCAACTGCCTTTTCTAAATTATGCAGCACACATGCATCAGGGTGACCATGAACGAATGAGAAAGCTAGGATGAATCTCGTGATTGCTGAAACCCAAATTTTGTGTTATTTTTTTTGAGAGTTTCTGTCAGCTTAGCATTTAAATAGGTGTAAATGGTATATTTAAACACATATAAATACAAAAACCATTACTGCTTATAATATGACCTAGGTAAAGAAACTCAGCAACCCAGAAACACTTATGAAATTAGCTAACCTCCCTTCCTCCAGTCTTAAAATCCAGTCTAAAGCTGTTTTGATTTGTCTCAGTTTTGAAGGAAAAAGTGAAATTACAAAGTATCGTTTACAAGTAACCAGTAGTCACTGATTTTGAAGAGTTCAAAATGAGCAAAACTACTTGAAATCCCCAAGCCTAACCTTTCTTCTAAGGCCACTAAACCAATGTTGTAGGTAAGGAGATGGGGAATTAATACAGAAAAAAAAATCACAAAGAAGAAAAGAATGTTAGTTTTATTTTCTCTGGAAAACATAATATAGGGGCTAAGACCCTGGTTTCCAAAGCCAGATGGATCGTTCTACGCCTTATTGGCTGTGGGACTTTAAGAAGGCTGCTTGCCCTTGCTGTGCACTACAGTTTCCTCATCTGTTAAGGGAAAGATAGTAATAATATCTAACTCAGCCGGTAGTTGTGAGGTTTAAATGAAATCGTGACGAAAGTACTAAGGACAAACAGCGCTTAGTCAGGATTCAATAAATGGTCATCAGATCCCTTTGCGATGGCCTAATGAACCTCTTCTTGACCACACAGACTGCAACCATCCCCTCGGATATCACTGTCAGCCCCAACTTCCCAAAACCCTCCTTTCACAGCACCTCAGGAACCTGTGTTTGCTCAACGCCAAACGCAAACTTATGGGTCTGGCTTTCAAGGTCCTCTAAAACCCGTCCCCACCCAGCCTCCCCAGTGACTGCCCCCAAACAATCACTCTTAGCCCTGTTACCGCTCATCGCTCACCTTCACACAAAATTTACCGCTTTTGCTTCTGCCTTGGTAGCAACTACTGTCTTTTTAAAAGGCCTGCTTTCCAGGCACTTCCTACTCCTACTTTCCACCTAAGCAAATGCTATCTACCCTTCCAGAACACAGTTCAGATTCTTTGAATGGGTGCCAATATTTTGATCCCCTAGTGATCGCTCCTAATCCTCTCAAGAACCTCGCTGCAAAGGATAACCCTACCCTGTTCTCTAATTGTGTCTGTCAGCTCAAACTCTATACAAAGACGACTCTCCTCCAGGGCACGGGCTCTGTCTTCCTTAAACATCACCCACGGTATCCAGCGAAATGCCAGCACCTTCACAAGCCTTTCCTTCACTTGCTTTCGCAACTAAACACAAGGAACCACATTTTATTCAATAAACATAATAAATAAATAAATAAATAAATAAATAAATAAATAAATAAATAATATATAATAAATAAATAAATAAATAAATAAATAAATAAATAATAAATCTTTCGATTCCATGTTATAGCTCGACTATGTCAGGAGGGTGGAAACAAGAAAATACTCTCTTAAATGTAGCTGTAATTTTATGACCAGAAAGAAAAGCAACATATAATCTTGCCCAAATCCAGTGACATGAGAAGGGGCAGATCCAACAGGATGAAAAATAGGAAAACAGGGTATTTCTCCACTTTTGATACAAAAACAACAGACAACAGGGGGCCATCTCACTACTGTTAAGTTGTTAACGGAAGCACGCAGACTCGAAATTGGCAGGCTCATGTTTCCTGACCAGTATCACATTCTCCACGACAGTATCATAGAGGACCTTTTCACTTGATTGCATTATCAAAGAAAGAACTCCCAAATCTATCCTAATGCAAGCAATTTTACATCTCTCTGAAGTTAACAACTTGAGGAAACAAGATTCAGAGGAACCACTGGCCGTTATTATTAGATTACCTCTCGTGAGATACTTTCACTGCCAGTCTTCCCTTGCTTTGCCCTGCACTCGACTCCTTAGCAACTAGGTTGCGAGTAGGCATAAAGCCATGCACATGAGCAGAGAGGTGATGAGCAAGACACTGCTCGCACAGTCAGCCAGCTCATGTGGATCTAACGGGGCAGGCAGTCTGCAGAAAGGCAAATAAGATGCAGGCAAACAGAAGACTCTAAGCAGCAGGGTATCTCGTGTGTGTATCGTTCATTCAATAAACATTCGAGGCGCTAAACGCAAATCTACACCTACGCATGCCATACTATATGCAAGGCATTTTGTTCAGTATTGTACTTAAACACAGACTCATTCTATAGTGACTTAAATTTTTAATAAAAGGTGTCAGACATAGACTACTAAAAAAGGCAAATACAGCATTTATTCAGTAACGTATTTATATTTCACTTTGATTCAGGAAATGCTTAAATACATATACTTACATAAATACAGACTGGGTAAAATACAAAATGATGACAAGAAAGATGAAGAGAAAATGAGATGCAGAAGACAAAATTTAAAAAAGGAAGAGGTTAGTATACTAAAATGAGAACACTAGGACCTTTAACGTTTTTGCAGAGAGGGACAAATGTACAACGTATAGAAAACAGACAGAATTCTATGAATTTGGAGGAACAACAGATCTCAGCCAATTAGGGAAGTCTGGGACCCAAAAGGGCACAACAGTGCCAGTGTTGACACAGAATGCTGATTCCTTATTTATTTATTTATTTATTTATTTATTTTAATTTTTTGATTCCTTTTTTAAATAACAAAGTTGAATACTCTTTAAAAAAAAAAGTGTATGAGAAGTTCTAGAAAACTCTTGAGCAGGTCTGATCATTTCTTCATCTACATCCTTCAGTACTTCATGTATCTGTATTATTTCCTCCCAGGTCGTTCATGACCTTGGTAACACCGATGCATAGGAGCAAAGTGTCAGGCACACAGTAGGTACTTAATGTCGGCTGGATCCATTTAACAACTCAATGATTTTCATGGTTCTACTAACCTCTGAGATCAATTAAAAGTTTTCCCCTTTTACCATTTTTAGAAATGCCTGCAAGACACAGAGTAAGTTGAGACGGTGGCACATCGTGAATGTTCCAACGCAGTCCCCTATGAGGGTATTCTAGGTACTGATCCAAAGCCAAGCTATTCAGGGGCTCAGAGGAAAGAAAATAAGGTAAAGACTGACAACTGCTGTTTAAAAAATACTTGTAATTCTTCTTCCTCTTATCTAGGGTGGATTTTGGATGTAAATAGAAACAAATGTCTAAAATCTCAATTTCACCATAATGAGAGCCAGGAACTTTGACCATGATCTCACAGATAAAGACATGCAATGGCAGGACAAAGCTGTGGCTTTCATCATTTCCTTGACAAACTTGAGCCCATTCACCTCAGAAAGCCCCCTCCTGGCACAGAGAGGTCTTACTTGCACTCTTTCCATATCTCCAAGATTACTGCAATTTTTCATAGAATCACAATTTCTATGTGTGCAGTTACGTGAGCTTTTTACTTGATAAATACAGTAAAGGAATAAATAATTAGCCATACAAAAATAGAAATTTAGCCATAATCCCGAACGAGTCCAGAACGCTTGCTTTTAACTACACTGAAAGTATATAGTTAGAGAACTAATTTTACTAAGTGATCCATTTTAAACAGATCGAAGACAATACTGACCACTACAGGTACACAACCCTCAGGAACGTAGGTGTAGGAAGGCACATTTCAAATCAGATTCCAGATCTGCACAAGTTATGATAATTCTTAGCTTTTAATTCAAAAGATTTATGAAAGAAAATACATTTCTACAAACACAGGAGAACCAAATATGTCCAGAGTTTGACCATATAGTTAAAAATAGTAGAACAGTTCCAGAATTATTGGTTCAAATCCCAAGCGTAAAGCATTTTTACGTTTTTATCGGTAGATAAGGATTTACTTTTAGGCCCTTCACTTCTTTACACCAAGCTGTAATAACAGGGCAAGTGTTCGATAATTAAGCCAAACACAGATGTTTGCACTCCAATTACAGTTCTAAAACTTCAATGTCTGTGACTTTTCTGAAGCTGTAACTTCAAGTCCTCCAACAAAATTCTTTAAAATCTGTGATTCCTCTAAGCTCAGGGTAGATCAGCAATGGCAAACAAATGACAACCCTAACTGCTGTCCAGTCGATCTAGACCAACACTTGTTTTATATCAGCTTGAAGTTCGGTGTATTTGTGTGCTTACGAGATCAGGACGAGTATAATCCTGTGGGACACAGGAGGGGGCTGGATCTCTAAGAAAGCCTTTAATTGAAAAATATTCTTGATCTGAAGAAGCCATTCAGTAAAATGCTTCAATGTTCTGCACTCTAGCAATCTGACTTTAAATACAAATCATCTTTCCACATTTGCTTTAATTTAAAGTCTTTCGAAAAGAATCCCATCAACTGGCTATGCTAGGGGTACAAAATGAGGAAAATCAATCATCGTTTTCATCATCCTGCTTCACATCATATGCAGTTAACCAGTTGCTAAGTTCACAACATAAACTTCTGGCAATTCACTGAAAGCTGAGCACCCAACCACCTTTCTGTGTTTGTTTTGTAAAATAAAGTATTTTTGCTATAAAGTGGTATGTGTTTATTGTAGACAATTTAGAAAACACAGATCAAAGAAGGCCAAAAAAAAATTCACTAATGTTACCGCTCATAGAATGCAACCACTGACACCAAAGTGACCAGTAGTACCACTTTGTCACCTGGCTCAATGTTTTCCACCTCAACCTCAGCTCCACCACCATCACGACCCCTTCCAGGTCCACCTGGGTGACCAACTCAACCAGTCAGCCTCAATTCCTTGAAGATGTCTGTAATTTTTTCCTGTGTAATATATCGATCAACACCAAAATGAAACTCTACTGTACAAGCATACCATATGGGATATGTTTTTTCCACTTAGAAACACATATTGTTTATCTTTCAATGTCTCTAAATAGTTTTCCACAACATTATCAAAGTCTTTCAGAATTTAAAATTGATGTCTCAGGATTGGACTTTTAGGGTTTGGGGGGAGGTTTCGTTTGTTTGTATTTGTTATTCTCAACAATGCTGTGGTAAATATTCTCATGGCTACATTCTTGTTCTGACCCATAGTCATTTCTATCAGACAAACACCTAAAACCGAAAGTGCTAAGTCAAAGAATATATACTTTTAAAGCCGTTGTTATATTCTTCATGTACACCCTTAAAGCTGGACCTCCCTAGTCCCCCACGCCACAGCGGCACTGAGTATGGCCTTGTTTTAAATAAAACTTCACCGTTTGGGCAAGTAAAACAGAATGACATCGTAACTGACATTTCTTTGATTGTGGGTGATCTACATATAAGGTATATCTAAAATTAGACATGCATATTGGATAACCGTAGGTTTTTTTCCTTGTTGCTAAAAATTTCTATCAGCTCATTTTCGGCTCAAAAGCCTCTTGCTCAACCTCTGAATTTTAGCAGGCTTATATAAAAGGGGAAAGTATAGCATAAAACTCTTCTGATACTCCTGTCTTGGAAACTCCTTCCTTTTTTTTTTTTTTTAAAGATTTTATTTATTTATTTGACAGAGACAGCCAGCGAGAGAGGGAACACAAGCAGGGGGAGTGGGAGAGGAAGAAGCAGGCTCCTAGCGGAGGAGCCTGATGTGGGGCTCGATCCCAGAACGCCGGGATCACGCCCTGAGCCGAAGGCAGACGCTTAACGACTGCACCACCCAGGCGCCCCCGGAAACTCCTTCCTCAAACCTAATGTTGGCAAGAGAGCATCTCCATTACTTACGTTCCAATATAAAAGGTCTACGCAGGAGAGCTGACACAATACCTGGAATAATAAAATCTATCCACAACTAGCCCCACATTGTAGGAATTTATAAGTCAGATCAACCCACTTGGGATTTGTTTGTTAACTACTTTCTTAGACATCTCTTTAAAATTTTAAGTGCATTTTAATGCATAGTTCTGTCATGGAGCCAAGAAATAATGAAACAGGGACTATCAACTCTCTTTAATGCTGTCAGATTACTAAAACATCAATGACAAAGCATCATGTTAAAGTGATCTATCTTATAAAAGTAATATCAGAACCCATTAAATTACAGCTGATTCATCTCTTGTTACCTTGCCCAAACAAACCTAAAGACCGAGTAGCTTTCGGGCTCATGATTTTCTCTAACTTGTCCGACTCATTCAGACATTGCCAAGGCCAGCTGCAGAGTGATTACCTGGTTTGTAATGAATACTTTTTAAAGACTGTTAATGTACATACTGATGCCAGCATCGCTGGAGGGGAGAGAACTAGCCCAATAAGATCATTAGTCATTGACACCAGATTATAGTAACATTCAAAAATGACAACAGGTTGCTTAGCAACAGTTTTCCAAATGCATTCATATGAACAAAAACTGACAGTAATCTTCTCCACAGAAAAATCATAGACAGAACCTATTCATAAACCAGTACTCACTGATCCCTCGGCAAAGGAGCTCAGCTAAAAAAGTCTACCCTCTTGGCACATTTTCTTCATACACAGGAACTAGAATAGGGGATTGTTGTTCTCTCTCCCCAGAGTTCTCCCACCTTCCGATGGGCATGGGAAACCTTCCTCTCCTTGGAGGTTCACGTCACGCAAGCATCCTACTCTCTATGTCAATGCTGCAACTCATCTCCAGGCCATCTCTCCATGTCTGCGGAATAATCTGGCACCTGGCTCAGTCATCCGCATCCTAGGTACGACCATCCTGCTAGCCAACTTCCTGGAACTGAGACTTACTGCCAAGGCCCTTTACCTTCTCATCACAATCCATAGCTATTCCAGTCTTGAAATCCTGAAGTACAGTATTGCTCATTACTCTCACTGCCTTACAGCAACCACATCAGCCAAAGCTCTTCAACCTCATTAGAACCTCCGATCACTTGACCCTTTCTCCTTCCCTTTTCTCACAAGTGCTCTTTATCTCATCATGACCAAGTTTCTATGACAAGTAGTCTTTAATCACTAGTGCTACCTACTGACCTAACACTCCTCAATCCCCTAGAACTGGCCTCACATTCGACAATTCTACTGAAACTCCTCTCACTAAGGTCACCAATGGACCCACTAATAGATCCTTCTCAGTCTCAATCTTAATGACTTCCCAGCAATATTTCCCAGAACCGACCACTCCCTTCTTTAAACTCTTTCTTCTGCTTCCAGAACAACCTCCCCTACCTCTCTGGTATCTCTTTTCTCATCTGCCCTATTCCTTCTCCCTTCCCAATCCTCCCCAGAGCAGCCAGAAGGATTTCTGTTAAAGGCCTAATTTGATCATGACACTCTCCAGCTTAAAACAGTTCGTGAGCTTTCAGACGAAGTCTTTCATGTGGTTTATAAGGTAACTGTTTAATTCCCCTGGCCTCATTTCTCTCAACCCACTTCCTTGCTCTCCACAATCCCGCCACACTAAATGATTTGCAGTTCCCTAAAAAAGCCAGGGTTTTTTTCTCACATACTCTAGCCATTTTCAGATACTACTTCCTCAACTGAAACACTTGTCTTTCCAACACCCTAAACCCCACCCTTCCATCTTGCACAACTTCAATTAGCTGACTCCAACTTATACTTTCCTGAAAAGGCTTTCCTGCTCCCCCCCCCCCCCCACTGGGTTAAGGTCTATGTGCTATCATAAATGCCCTGGTATAGGACTTGACCATTGTAATTGCCTGTTGTTTGTCAAATCTCCCACTAGAATGTAAGTTCACTGAAGGCAATAAATGTATCTTGTTCATCCTGTTAACCCAACGTATAACTAATTCTATGTCTGACCTATAACAGGAACTTAATAAACATTTCTCAAATAATGAACGAATAAAGGGCACCCTTTTCTGCACCCCTAGAAGAGTTCCCTAACTCATTATTTGTTGCTTGAATAATACAAGGGTCTCCTTATGATGTTTCTCCTGAAAGCAAATAAAATAGTCTCTTGACCTTCAAACTACACTCCGTATTGCCACATGAATTCCTAAAAGTAAACTTGATTTCACGTGTTCCCTTCTTAAAAGGTATGGGAAGTTTCCCCCATTACCTACAGGAACAATTCCAAACTTCTTAGCATAAAAGACAAAGCTCCTTTGTTTTCAGGTCTCCAGAACTACCCTTTTGCACCTCCTGCCACTTCCCTGCAATGCCGTTGTGCTTTGGCCTTATGAAACCATTTACACTTTCCTGAACTTACCTTGCTTTTTCACACCTGTCTTTTACATCTACCCTCAATTCCCTTCCCCAATTTTTAAAGGCTACAGTCTGAACATTATGGCAACATATAGAACACTTCCCAATTCTGCAGCAGGCTGACCTTAAGTGGCCAAAGATTGGGATAAAGTATTAGTTTCCAGAGAAAAAAAATATAGCAACCATCTTAGATCATTCTCCCAAACGGAAGCAGAGTCTATTTACATAAGTTACTTTCACTGGGGCTCATTGGGGCAGTAACTTCTTCTTCACAACACCCTTGCATTTTAGTCCATTACTGAGGGGGAACAACACCACATTGAGGAAGAAGAAGGAGAAAAAAGCACATTTCACGATACTGGCTTCCTAATAAATACGCTTTAAGCTAAAACAGTATCAAGCAGAATTCTAATATAATAAAATGCTTGTCACTAGCAGTTCTTTCATGGAGAACACGTAGGAGGAAGGCTCGTCATCTGACAATATCTAGCAGGTTAGCATTATGCAAGTATCAGAAATAACAAGCCGAAAGTAACAGTTACTGCCACCAAGAAGTCTGTATCCCTAAGTGAACTCTACTGTGAAATGAGGTGGAAGTTGTGTTTTTCCTGTTCTAAACTCCAGCTTGCTCACATTCCTCACAGGTAGCCAGTACCGGTAAAGTACGGATTTGCCGGCATGAAAAGCAGTCAGTGTTCTGCCTTAAGTAGACACGGCTTGTCAAGTAAATGCTGCCTTTGTAGTAGCTGCTAGAGCAATAACCAACCACGACCCTTCCCCCAAAAAGTCAGCCTGCACAACACATCAGCATCCCCTTTCCTATGGTATTGATTCTTGCTACGTTAAGTCTCTTGTTATGATGAGAGATTCACGTTGACTCCACCAGGTCTACGCTATTCAGAATCTGACCAGATTTATATAGAAGTCACCAAGTGGCATGTGCCCAGCACTCGCTCATTTCTGTTCAATGAGTCTTCAGTGAAGGAGAACATAAAAGAAAGCCTTGACTGAGATCTGGTTTGGAAATCAAGCTCCACGACTTACTGCTACTCTTGCACTTTGTGTAATTTCCTGAACACCTTTAAGCACAATTTCTTCTGACATAAACTAGAGATGACAAAAGTACCTCGCTCATAGGGCTGTTCTTGGGGTTAAATACAATGATATATTCAACACAATGCCAGGTGTACACGAAGCACTCTATAAACAAAATCAATTATTACCGTTATTTTGATTTTGCTGCGGTAGCTCTTCTATTTGCTATATGCAGGGTGGATATGTAGAGGGTTACAAATTACGCACAGAAAAAAGAAACAATTCAAGCTGAGAATTTAAAGGTAGAGCAGCCTGCTTATTGACAGACTAATAAATAAAAGGAATCCAGATGGATTCCCATTTCAGATGCCAAGCATTGCTGAAAACTACACTTTAGCAAGAAATGCTCAAAAGGATAAACTTTCATCATCCATGTACTGCTGCCTTCATCTGGGCAGCTACAGAAACTGTGGAGAGAGAAAACCAAAAGCAGGAAAAAATCACACTAACGTATTTCTTAAACAGCAAAATGCTACCATAAAAATGCAAATATTAAAAATCCTTTCCAAATAACATCCTACTATCCATTGATTAGAAACAAAACTGACAGAATGTAACCCTGAATTTAAGTAACCTGAACTAAGCCTGCAGCCTGTCCTTAAATAAGCTTTGACAGGTAAGTCTGCTGAATCTACCTTTATTATTTTTTTTTAAAGATTTTATTTATTTATTTGACACAGACAGAGGCAGCCAGTGAGAGAGGGAACACAAGCAGGGAGAGTGGGAGAGGAAGAAGCAGGCTCCCAGCAGAGAAGCCTGATGTGGGACTCGATCCCAGGACTCTGGGATCACGCCCTGGGCCGAAGGCAGACGCTTAACGACCGAGCCAGCCAGGCACCCCTGAACCTACCTTTAAAAGGGGGCATATGTTAATCAAAGCAGCTAGCAATATTTTTTGGATTATACAAACAAGAATCCTACAAACAGCTGGGTAAGTGCATTTGGCTAATCGATTATGACAAAATAAATAATAAAAGCGGAGGGAGGAAATGACACAGTAACACTATTAATCAAGGCCCGACTCAGTCCTTTCCTTCTAATCGTAAAAGGGCTTAAACCACCACAGGGTCACAAGAGCACTTCTCCCCACCTGGTGATTATCTTATTCCGACAGGCTGCAGTGAGACTCTTAGCTCCTCTCCTCATTGTACCCTCTTCCACCAACTTGGCTCCAACTCGTACTGGACAATGAGAGGCGACACAAGGTCCCAGGCAATGGGATAATAAAGAGGCCCCAAACCAAAGGCTTCTAATGAAACTTAATGTCATAAGACTTAAACACTGGAAGACATGTTAGAGACATCTAGGATAGCTACCATAATTTCACTGGCAAGGAAACTCTAAGAGTTGCCTAGTTTCATGCAACTAGTTGTTGTTAAAGCCAGGAATAGAACCCAAAACTCTTATGTCCCAAGCCAGCGTCTTTCCTACTATATGTCTGAGATCATGTTTTCAGAAGATTGTACAATGACTTCTCCTTTTTTACTAGATAATTCCCAGAATATGGATGAACAAAGGATGTGAAGCACTGGGAACGAATAAAAAATACTAATAGCTAACATTTGTCGAGAGCTTCTGTGCCAAGTACTCTGTTAAGCGCTTCGGTGCATTATCTCCTTTAATCCTCTTAACTACCCTAAAGGTGAGTGCAATTATTAGCATTCTTTTATAGATGAGGAAACCGAGGAACATAGAGGTTAAATAAGTCACCCAAAGTCACACAGCTGATAAATGATGGATCTAGAATTTGAGCTCAATCTAAGCCAGAGCCTATGCATAAGTAGCAAATTAAAAAAGAAAAAAATGTCATCAGAAAAGCTGTTCATATAGTAAATATCCACAAAATTTCCTTCTTCTGAAGACAATCTATTAGGGCCTCTATTTTGACTTTAACAGGCCAAACCTCTTAAGAGAGATTTCTGTACAGGATTCAGTGCTTACTATAGTCCAGCCAAATCTAGTAAAACCCCGATGTGGTCAACATCTAGCTTTGAGAGAGCTACCATGATCAACAAGCTAGCAAGAGTAGAGTACTGCTCTGTTGCCAGGCTATTGGCCTAAATACAATTGCAAGAATAAAGCCCAAAAGAGGATTTTCCTTATTAAAACAAAAAACCAACACATTATTATCTACATCCATGTTTTTTCTCTCTTACTTTCCTCTGCTCTATTTGCCTTTCTTTCATTGATGTGTTCCCTGGCCAACAAATATGACTGGTAGAAAGCTGCAATAAACAAGATCATTTCGAAATCACAAGGCCCTCCAAAAAAGGTGTCCAGTTCTTTAGTGTTCATTACACAGACTTTTCAGCTCAACTCAGGGAGACGCCTGTTCCACTCAGCAAGCTCTCCTTTAGAAGTGGAAATTTTCAGAATGGCGGCCATGGCCACAGACCAACTATAAGGAATGCAGCCTTCCACATACTAGCCACGAGCCAATACTGGAGTCCCAGAGAACTGCAGCTCTGGCCAAGCTATATAATGAAGTGGGTTTCAAATTAAAATGTCCTTTAAAATAAGATGCAAGTATCCAATGAAAAGGCTCCAGCTTACAAGAAAAAAAAAAAAAAAAAAAACAATGAAAGTGACCACCATCCTTGCCGTATGGCCATTTGTTGTTACTTAAACTGGCTTAAAGATCCTATTTTCTAGTCCCATTAAATCAGTGACTTTGAAACCTCACGAAGTTACCATTCTCTCGAGGAAATAAAGCACATACAAGGTGAAATACCGATTTCACAGAAGCACAAGAACTATGCTCAATGAAAACGAAGTGAGATCTTCTCAAGACAACAGGCAGAAAGAGAAAAATTTGGAAGAAGTTAGGGCAACCTACTTAATTCAGAATGAACAACCTTGTAATTAGTCTGAAATTAAACTAAGACTGCTTTTAAATTTTATCACTTTCCTATCTATAAAACTGGTCTGTCATACAGGACTTGAACCAGAGTTAAAGGAATTGTGGAAGGTCATGTAGTCCTATTTTTTATTTTTAGGAACAATCACATCTAGACCGTTCCTGGACAAATATGCCTCTGAACATATTTCAAAGAACACCCTCAACAACCTGTCTGCATACTTCAGACTACAAATAAACTGAAAAGGGGCACCTGGGTGGCTCAGTTGTTGAGCGTCCGCCTATGGCTCAGGGCGTGATCTCAGAGTCCTGGGATCGAGCCCCACATTGCGCTCCTGCTGGGAGCTTGCTTCTTCCTCTCCCACTCCCCCTGCCTGTGTTCCCTCTCTCGCTGGCTGTCTCTCTCTCTCTGTCAAAAAAATAAACAAAATCTTTAAAAAACAACAACAACAATAAAACTGAAAAGGCTATGCTTTCTTTCACTAGTATTTTTTATAGGATCTCTTATTTATAGGGAATTTGATGTTTCAACAATAGTGCTATAATCATCTGTGGAATGTGTTTTCTACTTTTCAATTTTCTTACCAATTCTCAAGTACAGTGATCCTCAATAATGGAAGAGACTCATTTTCAAACTATGAATATCTACTACACCGTGCACCCTAGTTCTGTTATATTAGGAACTACTGCCGATATTATAACTTGTATACGGGAAAGCAAGGCTCCAAGAGGTTCAAAATTGAATTTTAAATGACACAAGACAATAAAGAATCCAGCAAAGGCCAGAACCTGAATGTTAGAAACAGACAGTGGCTGGTTCACCCAGTCAGTACGCTACAGCCTGAATTTTGAAGTCCGGCCCACCCGTGTTTGAACCCAGCCATGTCATTTACTAATCCTGGGACTTCGGGTTTAACTACTCTCTTGCTTAATCCCTAACACGGGGATAATGACATCTACTTCACAAACTGAGAGTAATAAGCAAGAGGGTATATTTTATATGGCACATTCCCCAAAATATTATTTATGTTACTATTTTTTGCTGCTTTTGATAACATACAGTATCACAATCCTAAGAACATGACACTTACATAGCGGCATATAAAAATAATCCCAGGAAAGATGCTTCACCAGAAAGAGGTAGGATATCTGGCAGGTTACACAGTCCCCTCAAGCAAAGGAAAATGCGCCTACTGAAATCGCTACCACTGCAGTCACTGGTGACCTGATGAGTCTCCACGTGGAGCCAAGACAAGGCACTGGGGGAGTGAGAGGAATCCAAGCATTCTTGATGCCACAGTAAAGGAGAGGTCGGGAAAGGAAGGGGAGCAGAAAGCAGGCTGATTATGAATAAATACAGTGTTCCTTGAACTATGCTCAAGCTGAAGTACTTCGCTCTGCACTTTCATTGACAGTGAACTAACAACAACAACAACATCAACAAAAGCAGAGGCTACATGAGTTCGAGCACAGAGGCCCCTCCAGGTCTTCCGCACAACAGGATTAGCATCTGTAAAAATACCATCTAAAAGGTAAAATCCCCAGGACAGGAAACTGAACTTGATTAAGTGAAGTTTGTAAACAAGAAGTTTCAACAGAGGCTTCCTTCTAGCTTTGATCTTAGACGGGCAGATTCCGTTTCTCGTCAAAACTCCATGACCAAGTGTGGTGGTCAGCCTTCGGCCAGCATTTACTCAGTCTCTCCTAAGTACTCCCTTCAAAGCGTACTCAAGACAAAGGCTCTTTATATTAAACAATGAAGGAGGAAAGAGCCTGAAAGTGAGAAATAGTAAAGGACACCAGAGTTAAAAGAACACTGATTGTGTAAAAGCTTCACCAAGTAAGATGATTCAATGTCAAGCAATGGGGGTGAGGGTGGGGGTGCTGTTGTTTTCACAAACAGGCATTTCTGTTCAGGCTATCTTGACCCCAACTTACCTAAGGGCTGGATAAGAAAAATGCACAGTCAGCATTCTGTTCTATTTCCCGCCCCAGAATGAAAACAGCAGCTTCCACAGAAAAGCCCTTGTCTCCTATTAATCTTGTTATGGAATATTATACAATTACCATAAAGTCAAATAACCTAATCTGAAAGTGGTCCTAATACAGCCAGCAACAACAGAGCAACCCAGTGAATTCACTGAAAGAAAAAACCTAGAACTGGGGGCTTAAGCCTCAAAACTGGATGATCACCCACAATTCACTAGTACCCCATTCAACCCGGAGCGCTCCCTCTGGCACAGGCTCTATCACAGCAGTGGCTTCCGACTGAAAGCAAAAGGACAAAAATAATAATTTGGTGAATTAAATATTTGTGATATACCTTAGAATTTACTATAAGCCTGTTTATTTTCTCTTCAAAACCCTTCTCCCATTCCTCATCAATTCAAATCAACATATCTGTACTGAATACTGGGGGGCATGGGGGAAATGTCTATAGGTGCACATGCCAATGTACATTCCATCACAAGTGCTTGTGTGGGGGGGGATCCTAAGCAACGTTATATCTTTATAGCCCCCCACCACCCCTGAGGCTCACAATTATGTTATGGTGTATCACAAGAATTTTTAGATTTAGATAATTTTTTTGGAAATTGGGCATTAGGGACTCCTGGGTGGCTCCGTCGGTTAAGTGGCTACCTTCAGCTCAGGTCATGATCCCAAGGTCCTGGGATTGAGTCCCACGTCGGGTTCCTTGCTCAGCAGGGAGCCTGCTTCTCCCTCTGCCTCTGCCTGTCGGTCCCCCCTCCCCCGCTTGTACTCTCTTTCTACCAAATGAATAAAATATGTTTTTAAAACTTGACATTAGGCACTCCAAGGGTTTAGAATACAAGTTCACTACACTGTTAAGTTGTTCAATCTTCCTCAATTAAAAAATGCATGCCATCTTCCCTTCAACGATACTTCAATAACTAATACATCACTTACAGAAAACATGTGTTAGAAAGAAACAGAGTTGGCAGACAGAAAACGCAGTTTTAAAAATTGGGAGGAAGAGGGGTGCCTGGGTGGTGCAGTTGGTTAAGCATCCGACTCTTAGCTGTGGCTCAGGTCATGATTTTGGGTCCTGAGGTTGAGCCCCGCATGGGGATCCAAGTTCAGTGTAGTCTTCTTAGGATTTTCTCTCTCTCTCTCCCTTTGACCCTCCCCCCTGCTCTCTCTCTCTCTAAAATAAATAAATCGTTAAAGAAAATTGGGAGAAAGACGTAAAAAAGCCTTCCTTTGAAGAAAAATATGGAAATATAACCATAAAATTTGGATTTATTCTTTTTTTTAAAAAGATTTTTATTTATTTATTCGACAGAGATAGAGACAGCCAGCGAGAGAGGGAACACAAGCAGGGGGAGTGGGAGAGGAAGAAGCAGGCTCCCAGCGGAGGAGCCTGATGTGGGGCTCGATCCCATAACGCCGGGATCACGCCCTGAGCCGAAGGCAGACGCTTAACCGCTGTGCCACCCAGGCGCCCCTGGATTTATTCTAAAAGAAGTGGAAAATTTGATCCTTGAGCCTAAATGATTCCCAAAGGAAAACAAACTACATTTATTGCTAAGCACCTTTTTTTCTAGTTTAATCCCTACAAAAACCCCAAGAGATGAGTAATATTATCCCATTTTACAGCTGATGATTCTGAGGCTCAGAAAGATTAAGTAACTTGCCTACCTATCATCAAGCTGGAATTTTGAACCTAGAACTTTCTGACTCCGAACTCTTTACTTTTTCTATTATAACCTTGCAAACTCTAAATCTGTTAATATAGAAACTAAGGAGGAAAGAAAGGGAAAACTATAAAAAAATCAACTCAAATTCTCTATGGAGATAAATCAAAACCTTGAATTCAGTTAAACACACAGGCTGCTATATGTATATTTATATATATATATATTTTAAAAACCAACTCTTCCTGCAGAAAATGACATTGGTTTCTCTACTAAAAATATGTTAATCTCAAATTCTAGAATTATTCAAAATCTTGTTGGCAAGGGTTAAATAAACAAAAAACCAAATCCAGCAAATAGTTATGGCTTCTCAACCAGAAAACTAAATTGCAAGTAGTTTTATATTTGGTAAAATTACTTTCTTGAAGCATGTTGTGAGTCTGTAACTTGACCAAGACCACAGAAAGCAACCCAGAAATAAATTATTCCAAAATTAGACTGATCAAAGGTGGGAAGACAAAGATATCAGTGGGTATTTTTAAGAAACTAAGGTACATAAAGTCAAGATTTATTGTTTAAAATGTACCATTTCATAAATAGGATAATAGTCCTGGTTGCTTTATAGGCTGTCAATCTAAGTATACTTTTTAGCATGCTCTAACATCTGTACCCAACCAATATACCTTACAAATCTTTTAAAGATCCTCACTTGATAATTTACTCCTTATCATCCTGAAAATCTTCTCTTTGGATCTAAATCACCCACCTGGATGTTCAGTTACTCCTCAAGAATGTTTCTTCGGCTATTTTGTTTTATTACTGATGTGGTACCATTTTTGTTGGCTGCTCGACTTCTAGATCTGCACTGATCAATCCCACAAAACTTTACCTCCAAAGCCCATATACTGAAGATGCTTCTGGGAAAATTATGAAAAATTTAAAAGAATACTAATGACTACACCTATTATCAGTTACCCCCCAGTCTCCAAAAAGCCTCTTCCAGACAAGTTTCTCCTCTTTCTCACTCACAATAGGTCCCTCTTTTTGAAAATGAGAGGGGGAAGGAAGGAAGGACAGCAGCTCCACTGCCCTCAGAATTTACTCTTCCCCCTTCCCCTTTCCAAATACCTACAGTATTCAGCATCATCACTGAAGGCCTTGGAGACTCTTCTCTGCGAAAGGATGGGTAACATGGGAAGATAGGCCTAACTTTCCCAGTCCTGGGATAAAAGCTGTGACAGGTATCCCCTACAAGGAGAGAGCTGATAAACCAGAAACAAGAAGGCTAGGCTGTCACATTCTCATGGGTAATGAGGGTGATGTGTGCCAGACCTACTGAGAACAGCCAAATCTGACTTTTCTCTCTTCTCCACCTAAACCCCTCTCTTCCCAGTCCTTGCCTATGACATCACCAGGGTTGTGTCAGTTTAGTGTGGGACTCCTCTCTCCTCTGTTGGCTTATTAAATCCTATGACAACCATGCTCCCACTCGCTGTCCCCAAGGCCATTGTACTCTTTAACTTTCCCCTTTAAGTGTTCAAATGCTATTTCTATGGAGGAAGCCCAAAGTAGATAACCTTACTTCATTAAATTATATTAGAGGAGGCAATCAAAAATATTTTTAAAAATACAACACTAACATAGTTTAAATTAAGAAACAGTGCTAGAGATGAAATCTGAAATGTCCATGCCTCTTTTTTTTTTTCCCCAACATTGAAGCTGCAAAAGTTTTGTACTAAGAATGATGATGTGCTGCAAATAGATTAGTCAGGCTAAACCACAATGGGGTAAGAAAGAGTAATAAAAAGGAAGGCAGAATGGGACTGCCTAAGCATGTATACATGAGTATTTATGGATGTATTATGATTACATTCTTAATTCCAAGAGATGGCTTGTGATGAGTCATTGTCTTGTACCATCCAGAGAAGAATTTCTTTCCATTGTTACACATAATAGAGAGAGGACTATTCATAAGTGGTTATTTTCTACAGAAATTAAACAGAGAAAATCCTTTTTTCCCAGAACCAGAAATTCTGTTGAGACTGGTGAGTTTCACAAAGAATTCAACACCACTTATGAGCCATTTTTTAGCACAGAGAGAAGCTTCTTGGGATTTACTGAGGATTCATTCCATACATAAATTCAGAAAGGTACAGCTGGACAGCTACTGTAAAATAAGGTTTCCTGCTTTGTAATTTGGCTGTTAACATAATCCCAATCTAACTGGTTATCTCTCAAATACTTAAAAAAAATTTTTTTTTTCTGTTGTTAAGGGCCAGCCAGCATCATTATACTAAAGCATGGAGGACATCCTAAGGTCAACAGCCTCTCCACAAGCCTCCAGTCCTAGAAGAGCTAGAATCCTCACTACACAATCATCCTGGTAAGGGTTAATTTTTCCAAAGCTGTCGATGTTTAGCCCTGTGTTTGAAGGCTTTTGTGCTCTAACCTCAAACTACCTTTTCATCACCTGCTAATGCTAAACTGATTCATTCGCTGTGCCTAAAAATGACTGTACCCTCCCTTCTTTCATTGCTCTCTGTCTGGAATTCCCTTTCCAGGCCTCTCCTCACATATAAAAGAATCCTTCACACAGCTCAATCCTCGCTCGTCCTAGTAGTCTTCCTCCTCTGACCACCCCAGCCAACCACAGATTTTCCATCCCTCCTCACAAACTGTCATGGCGGTTGTCCAGATCATTCATTTGGGTACTTCATAATACAAAGCAATAAATATTATCTTCGCATTGATTCATAATATTTTGGAGTTAGAAAAGCCCTTAAAAGTCATTAGACTAGGAGGTACCCAACTTTTTCATGACTAAGGACACTTTTTATTATTTAACAATCTACCCCTACCCCTGCCTATCACTCCTTGGCCTCTTGGTTAATGTCTGACGGTCATGTTTTAAAAACTGTCTACTAAGCTACAGTGAGCAAAAAATACAAAGTTTATTTGTTTTTCAAAACTAAATTAAAGACTTTTGTTGGAGATCAGAGCTTCTTTCTGTTCAAAGCAGTCCTCAAACAGGAAGGACATACAACCCCAATCAAAAACAAAGACACCTGAAGAAGAAAACAACAACAAGAACAAAGATACTTGATATTTTGGTTAACCCGTGCAACCCAGTCATGGCTGAAAATGCATAATTTCTCTCAGCTTTAAAAAGAAAAAACAGCTTCCACCTGCTATTTACCCAGACCCTTATCGATCTGAAGAACCAAAATCAGGAACCAGAGACTTAGATTAACCCCCTTATTTTCCAAGTAAGTTAAAATGTAGACCTCAAGAGGGAAAAGAATTTACCTAAAGTCAAAAAGCCAGGCTTCTAGAATGGAATATAAATCTCTAGATTCTCAGTCCAGTGTTGTTACATGATGCCGATTGCTAAGGGCCTCATCTACGCAAATAGAATGCAGATTATTTTAGGGCAGGGGCTATGTCGTACAGCTCTTTATATGTTCCACTGATTCTTCTACACAGCTGGAGTTACAATAAATACTTATTTACTAATTACATTTAATCAACTAATATTTAGTGACCTAATAATTCCTGCTCTTAAGAAATCTAAATGTAAAATGTTTTAAAGGTAAAGCAATATTTTAAAAGATAATATTAGAGGTTATCTTCATTACCTTATGTCATAAACAAGACACGGAAAGCACTAATCATACCCAAAGAATGGTACGAAATATCATTCTATTAAAATTAAGAACTTGTTTATTAAAAGACACCATTTAGTGGCGCCTACGTGGCTCAGTCAACTGAGAGTCTGACTCTTGATTCTGGCTCAGGTCATGACCTCGCAGCTGTGGGATCAAGCCCCACGTCAGGCTCTACGAGACTGAGCACAGCATCTGCTTGAGATTTTCTCTCTCCCTCTGTCTCTCTCCCTGCTTGTGCATGCTCTCTCTCTCATGCTCTCTCTCACTCTCTCTCTAATATCTTTTTTAAAAATATAAAAATTAAAGATACTATTAAGAGTGAAAAGGTAAGCCACACACACACACACACACACACACACACACACACACACAAATCTATAACAAGCACAAAACAAGAAGGTCCCATATCCAAAATATATAAAGAACTACCAAAGGTCAATAAGGAAAAAAACAATGCAATAGAAAAATCTGTAAGAGACTTACACATCACAAATGGCTCACAAACTCATGAAGAGGTGTTACTATTATTAACCAGGGAAATGCAACTAAAACCACAATGAGATCCACTGCACTCCTAGTATACTAGCTAAAATGTTTCAGGTTGGACCGTAACAAATGTTAAAGAGATGTGGAGCAATGGGAATGCTCCTATACTGCTGATGAGAATATAAAGTGTTACCACCACCTTAGAAAAAAGTTAGGCAGTATCTAGCAAAATTGAAAATAAAGAAATCCCACAACTGAGTAATAATTCCATTTCTGGGTATATCCCAAAAGAAACAATTGCCGGATATGTACCAGAACACATATATGTTCCTACCAGCAAATTCATAATAGCTACACACTGCAAACAACCTCAAATGTCCACTAATAGCAGAACAAAAACACTGTGGTATATTTATGCAATGGAATATTAGATAGCAATGAAAAAAACAAACTATGGCTATGCATAACAATATGGACAAAACCTAAATCTGGGTGAAAGAAGCACATACTGTGTAATTCTAATTATATAAAGCCCCAAACTAGGCAAACCATACTGTTTAAAGATGCATATTTAGGAAACAAAACCATAAAGACAAGAAAAGAAGTATCAATAAGCTAGCGTGCTGACTGGACGCGGTACACAAGAAGCTAGCTTCTGGGCATGCGAGAAGTGTTTGATTTCTTGGTTGCCTGTTGTACACCTGAGTATTTGTATCAAACCAATTCATTAAGCTATACATTGATTTTACTATGCACTTTTCATTATATCTGTTTTCTTTCCCCCGAAAAAAAAAAAAAGGGTTTTAAAAGTGCTAAGCACAGACGTCATATATAGTAAGCAGTCAATACAACATAAGTTTTATGTGTGTGCTTGTTTGTGTGTGTTTTAAGGCAAGACACTACTGAATTGATGTGACCTACCATGGGACAATCAAAGTACCTGTGGGTATGAAGCAGTCACATATGAAACAAAAGTTGTTTGGCTCCTGACTATGTCATAATCCTAGTAGAAAATAAACTGGTTTTATGGCTCTTTTACAGCTAAAGGAGGTATATCTATTAAATTCTGTATATGAAAGCACATTGCTCTTGGAGGCAGGCAATGTGGATTTCAATGCCAGTGACCTGGCCTTGAGCAAATTACTTAATCTCTCCAAATCTGTTTTCTCATCTGTCAAACTAAGAAAATACCTATCTATCTATATAGATTATCATGAGGTTCAAATAAAACAATTTTTTGTAAAAGCATTTCATGAGTGGTAAAGCATCGAAAGTGCAGTATTATTAAACTACTGCACGATATCATTTTAGATACGGGTAAAGCAAGCATAGAGAGAAAATACCATGACATCAAAATATGAATACTACATATCCTAACTTTCATTTGGGGGAGAGGAAGAGATCATGTCCCTAAACTGGCATAAAATCTGAGAGGGCAAGACGAGAAAGGATGAAATTCAAGATAATATGAAAACTGAAGAGCACCTTAGAGAAAACCTGCAGCCAACAGCTACATACAATAGTATTCACTAATTCTGACCAAATGACAGTTCCAAAGGAGAACACCACTCATTAACCATTGACCTAGTCCTAAACTGTATTACCTCTGATGGCAGGAAAGGACCAGAATCATCTTTAGAAGCAGCTTTAGGTGTAACATTAATGGAACAACAGGAAGGAAAGAGTCCCTTGCGGGTCCACTCAACTCCAAACCTTTGCAAGTAGGCAAATGTTGCGGGCAGGAGGTAAGAAGAAATGCTATGGCCCTATCACTCAAAGGACAACAATTCTGAATATGTAGAATTGTTGTAACATTTTAAAGGAAATGGGTAGGTCACAGAATTTCCGAAATGGAATGGACACTCAACATCATCATACAAGTCCTAATTTTACAAATGAAAAAACTGTGAAGCCTCAAAAGAATAAGAAGATAAGCCAAACCACAGACTGTGTGAAAATATTTGCAAAGGCACGTCTGATAAAAAGACTGTTATCCAAACTATACAAAGAACCCTTAAAACTCAATAATAAGGAAAAAAATCCAATTTAAAAATGGGCCAAACACCATAATAGACCCCTCACCAAAGAACATATACAGATGAAAAATGAGCACAGAAAAAGACGCTCTATATGACATCAGGAAAATGTAAAGTAAAACAACAATGAAATACCACTACATGCCCAATAGGTGGCAAAAACCTCGAACACCGACAACACCAACTGCTGGCGAGGATGTGGAGCCACAGGAACTCTCATTCACTGCTGGTGGGAATGCAAAACCATACAGCCACTTTGGCAGACGGTCTGGTGGTTTCTTACAAACCTAAATATACTCTTATATGATCCAGCACTTGTGCTCCTTGGTACTTACCCAACTAAGTTGAAAACTTAGGTCCACACAAAAACCTGCACATGGATGTTTGTAGCAGCTTTATTAATTAATAATTGCCAAAACCTGAGAGCAACCAGAATGTCTGTCAGTAGGGGATGGACAAATAAACTGCGGTACCTCCAGACAGCAGAATGTAATTCAGCACTAAAAAGAAATCAGCTAGCAAGTCATGAAAACACATGGAAGAACCTTATGTTCATACTGCTAAGTGAAAGGAGCCAACCCAAAAAGGCCACACAGGATAGGGTTCCAACTGCATGACATCCTGGAAAAGGTAAACGTACAAAAACAATAAAACGGTCAATGGTTGCTAGGGCTTGGGGGGACAGAGCAATGAACAGGCTGATCTCGGAGAACTTTTAGGTCAATGAAACTACTCTGTCTGGTACTATCTGTTATGTATAATGGTGAATACATGCCATTATACATTTATCCAAACCCACTGAATGTACAACATCAAGAATGATCCCTGAAATAAACTATGGACTTTTTGATAATGATGCGTCAATGTAGGTTCCTCACTTGTAAAAACTGTACCACTCTTGTAAGGGATGTTGATAAGGGGGGAGGGTATGCATGAGTGGGGGCAGGAGGCATACGGGGCAATCTCAGTAGGACCTGCCTCTCAATTTTGCTGCGAACCTAAAATTGCTCTAAAAAATAAAGTCTATTGAGAGAGAGAGAAATAAAACAAAACAAAAAACAGTGAGGGCCAAAGTGTAGAACTGACCTACTGAAGGTCCCAGTGAATAAAGGGCAATTTTACTAGTAGATGATTGCAAAGTGAATTCAAAACTAAGTTCCCATAATAAACAGTTAGTCCTCATTCATAATTAACAAAGCTCATTAGAAACTAAAATTTCCTCTTCTCTTCCTCCCTTCCCAATATTTAAACGTAGAAGTCAATCTTTTCTTAACAGATTGAAATATGTAGATTTTAGCCCCTGTGGGGCCAAATTATCATTAATTGTTTTTGTTCACTACTAAGCAAGAACGTTCAACTTGAAGGAGGTGAACAGCAAATCCTGCAGTTACAAAGCTTTCTACAGGATAATGACAGATACTGGAAATGACATTTTCCAAATAAAGAATCTGATACTTCAGTCATTGAGGTTCAAAATGGAGATTATATCAAGAATCTTAATACTCTTGAAGTTGGCCAACAGGTAATCAAATGGAGGGAAGAAAAAAGCTAACAGGGAAATTATAGGTAAATTGTCTATCAACTTTTCTTTTAAGAAAGAGAAACTACTAAAATGACTGAGATGAACTATAATTTACATTTTCAGTTTGGACAAATCCAAACCTATAAGCAATTGTGAATAATAAGTATTCGGGATTACAAAGTAATGCTTAGGTTCCACAAACACAAAACTAGATAAGCAGAGTTGGTTAAAATTTTAAAAAATTTAAAAACCTGAAATCCCTGGAACAGCATTTTAAAGGATTGTTGTTCTCTTAATAATTTTCTCAACGAATAAAGGGAAATTTGCTACTTTGAATCTAAGCGGCACGGAGTTTTCTAAGGGACACACATTGAACCAATTAAACGGAAGCCTCACAGGCCCCACACAATTTCAGGAACAGTGACATGGAAGATCGGTGGCCTTACGTAAGGCTCAGTGACATAAATTCCATCCCCCCTGAAATGAAGGGGGGGGGTGGATCTAGGAAGCCTGCAGGAATTCATACCACATTTCCATTCTTCAGTACTCATCCACTGGTATCATTTTGCTATGACCTTACTCTCCAGAGACCTATATTACCAGTCTGTACCAGACGTGTTGTCTCTGTTAACTTGAAACTACGCTACTAATAGCACTTTGGGCTTAGCAGAATGGAGGGCCGATGTTCCTTCCTTAGTATGAAATAAAAATGACTTTTCCAAAATGTACACTGGGGCTCCTGGCGGGCTCAGTCGGTGGAGTGTACGACTCCTGATCTCAGGGTTGTGAGTCTGAGCCCCACATTGGGTATAGAAATTACTTTTAAAAAATAAAAATAAAATATACACAGATAACACTGATAAACACCATGGTCAATATCAGAAAAAGAGGTATCGCAAGAAATCATTGTTAACGGACGTCAGGGCCACAAGACAAGATCATTTTCTGCCCTTGTATTTTCCTTAATAAAAGACGAGGATCTAAAATAAATATTTACTGATACCAGTGAGCCATAAGAGGCTATACTATTTCTACTGGAAAGGGAAGTTCAAAGTGCTACCTTCCCCCTCCCCAAAAGCTCCACCTCTCCCACATCAATTACTACTACCTAAAAACGAAAACAAATACACAAAAAGAAACAAACACCTCCCAAACCCGAGGTCTGACTACATGAGCCAGATGAAACTATATATTTGTTTGTTCAGAAAAAGTAAGTGTAACAGCCAACTTGGCCAGTTCCCATAAGCACACACCCTTAAGAAGAGCCTGGGTCATCCAGGGTCATTCGGGCAGTTTCTACACAAGGGTAAGCACACTGCATGTGTAGTGAAAAACTAAACATTAAACCACCAGAACTATTTGTGCAAAAGGAAAATGGAGTCAGAAGTTGGGATGGGACTGTGGTGCTTATCAAAGGTCAATCACTCGGTACAAATTTGCTCAATCTCTTTGGTAAGATAACATGGACAGAACCTGACTCTTTACACAGAATTTTCCAAACATTAACCAATGCCCACAGCAGCCTAGTGAGGTAAATAATGTTTTACAAAGAGGAGGACACAAAAAAGTGAGGTCCTGGCCCCCGAACCAATGTCATCTCTGCCTTTTTACTTGGTGTGTGAACTACTCAAAAAAGACTCCTTGATGTCTCTGTTTACCACTTTATTATAGAATTTCACACATAACAGACTATGTTTTAAGATATAAATTCTATACCAAAGGTAGCAGAGCTGCTTTGCTTACCACTGTCTTTGTCAATTATTATCAAAAATTTCATTAATTAGTTAAGGAAGAAGCTTTCGAGCACCTTCCACCAATACATACAGGCCTCTCTTCAAGAAGAAAAGAAATCCTTCTAATGAAGTTTTACTCTGTATTATTTATACTACCAGTTGCTACAGAAACAAAGGTCTGATCATTTTGTACTTGGGCATGCAAAATCTTTTTATTCTACCAGTGAATGTGTCTGGGAACTGACTAGAAGGAAACACAAGAGAACTACGTGGATGGGAGACATCTTCTCTATCTTGCTTCAGGTGGCAGTTATGGTGGTTATAGGATTTATCAAATCTCATCCAACTGTATATACTTCAGATCTGTGCACTTCCCAATAGGCAAGTTTTACCAAAAAAAAAAAAAAAATTCAAGTGTCAAAGATAAGTATTTAATAGCCGAACACTTGAGTAAGGAAGCACCAAGGGGAAGCCCCACATCATACCACAATAAGACAAAAATCCCAAATGAAAAAAAAAAAAAAACTTGCTCTTTTTTCCTTCAGCCTTTATTTCCAACTACTGTGCACTAATTACTTCTTAAAGACTCAAATAGCCATAGGCTTTCACAGCCTCCCCTAAGTAGAAAAAAGAGGGTCTCCGGGCAGTGTGGACATTCGCATCTGCCTGTGAGCATGTAAACACTTACACCAACTGGACTTGCCTCATACAACAGCTGAAGTCGCAAAAAGCACCCTCGTGTCAAAGGTATCATCAACAAAGTCACGGATATTTCATAGATATCTCCTCTGAGGCAGATTAAGAGAAGAAGAAATGAACTGAAATTTCATTAATAACCGCATGGCCCAAATTAGTCTCTCATAATTGTCAGTGCAACGCCTATCAGATTGTAGAGGGCAAGAGAGGAATGTAAAAGGGTACAGATGTAAATAATATTACAAATGGAAATTGCCACTTTCATCTCCAAGTAGATAAAAGAATATTTTAGCCAAAAAGCCAGGCCTTTTTTTTCAGAGACAAATACAGAAATGAATACGCAAGTGGATATCTGTTTCAAGGGTTAATAAAAGCACCTTTACTCTCGAAACAAGTAAGGAAGAAAAAAGCAGCAGCTTCTTCTTGACAGCAATGCCAGGCTTAACCATCTGCAGACTGTAGAAAACACACGACACCCAAGATAAAGTACAACACTGACATCGTTTTTTAAAACAACCCCAGTGCAACTCCAAAGTCAGTGATTCTTACAAGCAGTCTTTAAGCAACTGCATGACCAAATTTGGCTACATCAACATAATTACCCACGCTCACTTCGGACATTTCGCCTCTTTTCCCTAAAGACCACTAAATATAGCAACTTGATCACATAAGAATAGCCTATCTTGTAAGATAAACAGGGCTTCAGTGGTGCCCCATGACACTAAACCGACGGAAGGTCGAGACGTCTATAAAGTCGCCATGGGCCCATCTGGTAACACTTCTTAAGTTAAGGTTGCAATATCTGTCAGATTCCTAGGCTGAGACATGGCCTTCGAAATCATCTAATGCAGTCTTTTCCAAACTTTGTTAAGAAGCTGTGGAATTCTTCCATCCCTTTTTTTAAAACACAAAAGTCTCTATCGGATGCCTTTCCACCTTCTTTTTGCCCTCTCACACTGAAATGACACAAACTCATCCATCAGGAATCACAGATGCCGAAAGAGATGCGCAGGTCCTCTGGAAGTGGCCAACCACCACTGTACCCCATCTGTCCCTCCGGTGCCCAGTCTAAACTGCTTTCCCCATGTCTGTATCCCTATTCACAAGCAAACTGAGAGGCTATCCTACAGAATCTTAGGGTTTTGGGCGAAAATGACCTGACAATCACTGATGTGCTCCAACCCCTCATTTCACAATTAAAAGCAAAATGAGAGGAAGCATGGTGTAACTGAAAAGGACACAGCAGAAATAAAAGTTAGTCCCGGTCCTAGCCCTTGCCAGGTATATGACCTTGGGCAAATCTCTTACTCTTTGTGCTTTAGTTTCTTCATCATAAAACGGTAATAATCATCTCTCTGCCCAACATACTTTCTATAAAAGTGCTTTGCAGACAAAGAGATTGAGCTGCAAAGTGCTTATTTTTATTGTTCCGTTATTATTAGCCAAGATGACATGGTGAGTTCAGCGCACAGCCAGATCTGGAACTCGAGTCTCCTGACCGCTTCTGCAAGGCTTTTTCCACTACTTCACACAATACTTATGTTCACTGCCATTCTTATCAACTCCTCAAACTTAGGTTGGTTTTTTTTTTAAGATTTTTTTATTTATTTATGTGACAGAGAGACAGCCAGCGAGAGAGGGAACACAGCAGGGGAGTGGGAGAGGAAGAAGCAGGCTCCCAGCGGAGGAGCCCAATGTGGGGCTCGATCCCGGAACGCCAGGATCACGCCCTGAGCCGAAGGCAGACGCTTAACGACTGAGCCACCCAGGCGCCCCTCAAACTTAGATTTTATAATAACTTTTGACCAAGGAAAACAAAATGGTGCCATGCAAAAAACAAAATCTTTTAACATTACATGAACTAAAAGTAAATGCAAGGGATTTACAGTCTATGCAAGCCAAACGAGGGAATTGTAGATAACGGAAGTATATGCAGGCCTTCTACAAGATGATACACTGTGAATGCTCATTCAGGCACTAATGAAACCATTCTGGCCATTCCGAGCTGCAGCATGCTGTAGGTACTGCAGTAAAAAGAAAAGCCCACGATGCGGCTGAATAATAACTTGAGGGTGTACACAATGATCAGAGCCCAACTGTGATTTTTTACAATCAAAAATTTCCCAGGGGCGCCTGGGTGGCTCAGTCGTTAAGTGTCTGCTTTTGGCTTGGGTTGTGATCCCAGGGTCCTGGGATCGAGCCCCGCACTGGCTCCCTGCTCAGCGGGACGCCTGCTTCTCCCTCTCCCACTCCCCCTGCTTGTGTTCCCTCTCTCACTGTCTCTCTCTGTCAAAAAAAAAAAAAAAATTTTTTTCCCAAAGCAATACATGGTTGAACCTCCAGGTCAAATATAAATACAATCTGATGATGCACTCTAACCTACAAATTACACATTAATAAAAGCCTGAATGGGCACACCTCTGCCACAAGCCCCACACGGACAATAAAGAGAGGACTGGGTGCTGGCCAGTTGGTGCTCCAGTGTCTACCAGCTCTCCAGGTGCTGAGCTTCCCAACTCAGAAGTCGAAAATGAGTCATTGCCATTTCACCTGCCTAAAGGATAAGGAGGAAACCGTGAATTAAGAAACTTGATGGAAAAAAGGATGGAGAAAAATGCCAAAGATGTCATTAAAATGTAGCATGAGTGGGGAGGGGAAACACACACACACACACACACACATTTTTTTCAAAGAATTTCTAAGACTAATGAAACCTTCTCACAGAAAAGTTGGAAAAAATCTACCAATTTTAACTCAACACAAAAATTTCTTTTCAAAAGTAGTGTTTATAAGCTCATGAATATTCATAAAGTGATTCATTTGTTAGGAACATACAGTCATCTAGAAGCAGCGAAAAAGCTACAGCTTTAAATGCTCAATCTACCCATCTAGACTTAAAGGTTATAGTAGCTTTTCTTGAAAACATATTACTCATCACTGCTCTAACTATACATCTCTGTATAGAAAACATGGAAAACAGGGCGGACTAGTAGTACACAAGTTTGTCACTGACAACAGCTCGAAAAGTCAAACCACATTAGAAAATAGTGTGGAACTCTGTTAGCAGCTTTGTACTTCATCAACCCGGAAATTACACATCAGAGACCATAAGCATTATGGACTATTTTCAGGCAAGGCTGTTTTCTGAAACTGACTCACCCTGACCCACCTTCAGTGTCTAAGCATGTGATGAGCTGATGCAAGAAGAAAGCAATGGGTCAATAATGCAACCAAATTATAGCAAAGCAAGGTCAACTGATCTTGTGATTGATGGGTATGTCTCTCCAAAGTTGTAATTCTTCACTTACTTCAATGAAGATAGTGCATTACCCATGTGCAGGCTGAACATACAGGATGCTTTTTATTACTGATAACAATATTAACTAAAATGTAGAGAGTATTTATTATTTAAAAAGCATCTGTATTACTACTACTACTACCTCCATTTTGCAAAAGAACTGAAGCTCAGAGAGAGGAAATGCTTTGTCTAAAATTATACAGACACTCCAAAATGAGGGTAGGACTCAAACTCAATTCCTATGACTCCAAATTCTGTAACTTTCCTTTACCTTTTGTTCACTTGTCAGCATGAAACACTTCATTCATGAAACCTTTCATTCCTTCCTTCCTTCCTTTATCTAGTCAAGAAATCCTTATTAAACATCTACTATGTGTTGGTCACTATTCTCTCACCTTGAGGAAACCAAAAGAACACAATTCTTGCTTTAGGTAGTAGAGCGGGTATATTACAATCCAGTATAACAGTCAAGAACAGATTAACAACAACAACAACAATTAAAGTACACCAATATGGGAAGTGGCCAACAGAAATGGATATGTGGCAGGACAGGAACACAGATGAGGAAGCCCTTAATCCCTCCTATGGAAGGCAAGAAAGCTTCCCATAGGAGGTTATAATGTTTTCTAAATCTTGGAACATGAAAAAAAATCTAACAAGTGGTTAAGAGAGGAAGGAAACATGTCAGGAAGAAGAAACAAGAAAGGCAAAGGCATAAAGGCCAAAAAAAAAAAAAAATACACACACACACACACATATATATATGTATATATACTGAGGAAACTAGCTCAGTGTGACAGCGAGCCATATCAGGCATGGCAAGAGATAAAGCTGGAAAATGGGCAGGGGCCATGGCAATCAAGATCAGGCTCACTGACACCATGCCAAGGAAAATGGGCTTTGTTCTACAGAAGACAGAAGCCAGTAAAGGTGGTAACATGATGAAATCCGGGTTTAAAAAGACCAAGCTGGGGGCGCCTGGGTGGCACAGTCGTTAAGCGCCTGCCTTCGGCTCAGGGCGTGATCCCGGCGTTCTGGGATCGAGCCCCACATCAGGCTCCTCCGCTGGGAGCCTGCTTCTTCCTCTCCCACTCCCCCTGCTTGTGTTCCCTCTCTCGCTGGCTGTCTCTCTCTGTCAAATAAATAAATAAATAAATAAAATATTAAAAATAAAATAAAATAAAAAGACCAAGCTGGTTTTAGTATAAAGGATGTAATTGGGGGATACAAGGCCCAAAACAGGCATATCAGTTATGACTCTACTGCAGCAGGATAAAAAATGAATGCCTAAATTCAGGCAGTGAAAAAAAGAATGAAGAGGAGGTAACAAATGAGAGAGCTATTTTGGAAGCAAAATCTTAAAGCTTAGTGAATGACAAAAAGTGGCAGACAAGGTACAAAGAGTTATCTAGGCTAGCTCTCAGACCTCTGGCTTACACTACAGGGTGAAGGTGGAGAAGTTGTTTGGGTTAAATAAATAATGAGGGGCGCCTGGGTGGCACAGCGGTTAAGCGTCTGCCTTCGGCTCAGGGCGTGATCCCAGCGTTCTGGGATCGAGCCCCACATCAGGCTCCTCTGCTGTGAGCCTGCTTCTTCCTCTCCCACTCCCCCTGCTTGTGTTCCCTCTCTCGCTGGCTGTCTCTAATAAATAAAAATAAAATCTTTAAAAATAATAATAATAAATAAATAAATAAAGAGTTTAAAAAAAATAATGCATTCAGTTTTAGAAAACTGCAGTACATTTGTGATGTACATGGTGGCATCAGGTAAAGATGTCCAATATGCAGTTAGAAACTGGGCCCTGAAACTCAGAAAAGATACAGGATTTACGTCAGTAGGGTGTAAGTGATAGTTGAAGACATGGGCCTCGTTCTAATTAGCCCTGGAAGAACAGAGAGAGAGGGGATTGAGAGCAGAACCTTAGGGAACCCAATTTTTAAGGGGTAGAGAGAAAAAACAATGTCAGAACACTGAGAAAAGAACACAGTTGTTGGAAGAAAGCCAAGATAAAGGGTTTGGAAACCTAGAGAAAAGAGAAATTCAAGAAAGAGCAGGGGTTAACACAATTTAAAATAAAACAAACAAACAAACGGGGAAAAAAACACCTTTAAAAAACAAGAGAGCAGTGTAAGGGGACATAAACTGAAACAGTATTTCTGTGAACAATTTGGCATTTTGGCAATGTGTAGTTTCCAAAGGCCTCTCAGATGCCCACACCCAATGACACAGTAATCCACATCTAAGAATCTATTCTCAGAAAGCAATCAGAAATCCTGACTGTGGTTTAAATACAAAAATGTTCATCACAGGATGATTTACAACAGCAACAAGATGGAAATATTTTCAATGTATAAAAGAGAAAACATTGAATAAATTATAGTACATCCATATAATAATATGACAAGTCATCTAATAATTTTAATCATGGATAGTTTTATACAGAAAAATACTCATGGTAGTGTTCGCTGAAAAAAGCAGAACACAACCACACATATTCAGTTAACTGTCTAAAATAAAAATGCATACAGTAAAAAAAAAGAAAAAGGTATAAAATACAACACTCTTTTTTTTTTTTTTTTAAGATTTTATTTATTTATTTGACAGAGACAGCCAGCGAGAGAGGGAACACAAGCAGGGGGAGTGGGAGAGGAAGAAGCAGGCTCACAGCAGAGGAGCCTGATGTGGGGCTCGATCCCAGAACGCTAGGATCACGCCCTGAGCCGAAGGCAGACGCCCAACGACTGCGCTACCCAGGAGCCCCAAAATACAAGAGACTCTTGGTGGAAGTTTATACAGGTAGTGAGATCGCTTAATGCTTTTTGTTTTCTTCTTTAGCCTTTTTTGCATTTACCAAATTTAATCATATTCACGGTTTATTTTTTCTTTTTTAAAATTATTTATTTATTTAAAGTCGGCTCCACGCCCAATGTGGGGCTTGAACTCACGACCCTGAGATCGAGTCAACCCTGAGATCAAGAGTTGCATGCTATACTGATTGACCCAGCCAGGTGCCCCTTCTTTCCTTTTCTTTTTAAATTAAACTTTTTATTTTATTTTTTTTTAAGATTTTTTTATTTATTTATGTGACAGAAAGACAGCCAGCGAGAGAGGGAACACAGCAGGGAAGTGGGAGAGGAAGAAGCAGACTCCCAGCGGAGGAGCCTGATGTGGGACTCGATCCCAGAATGCCGGGATCATGCCCTGAGCTGAAGGCAGACGCTTAACGACTGTGCTACGCAGGCGCCCCTAAACTTTTTATTTTGAGATATCTCCTTGTGGTTTTAATTTGCAATTTCGGATGGTTAATGACCTTGAACACATCTTCATATGCCTACATGGCACCTGTACATCCTCTTCAGTGAAATGTGTCTTCAAGTCTTTTGCCATTGTCTAATTTTATGATTTGGTTTATTACTACTGAGTTCTTTATATATTCTAGATACTAGTATTTTGTTGAGTATCTTCTCCCAGTCTAGTTTGTCTTTCATCCTTTTAACAATGGTCTTTGGCAGAGCAAAAGTTTTTAGTTTTTATGAAATCCAATTTATAATTTTTTCCTTTTACAGATGCTTTTGGTGTTAAATCTGAAAATTCTTTGCTTACCTCTAGATTCAGAAATTTTTCTCATATGTTCTTTTCCTGAAAGTTTTAGTTTTATGTTTTGCATATAAGTCTGTGATCCATTTTGAGTTAATTTTTGTATAATGTGTGAAGCTTAGGTCAAAGTTCATTTTTTTTGCCAGTGGATGTCCAACTGTTCCAGCACCATTACTGAAAAGGCTATCATTCCTCTACTGAATTGCTTTTACATCTCTTGCAACACACTGCAGTTAAGCAATGGATGATGAGTATAGCATTTCTGTTTTAGGTGATAGAAAATGTTCTGGAATTAAGAGAATGGTGAATGTTGTATGTGAATACACTAAACACCACTGAACTTCAAAAGGTAAGTTTTATGGTGTGTGAATTATAACTAAAAAAAAAAAAATCCACTGGGAATATTTGCATAGGTCTCTATTCTGTTCTTCTGTTCCATTGATCTGTGTGTCTATCCCTCCACCAATATCACACAATCTTATTACTGTAGCTGTATAATAAGTCTTGAAATCAGGGAGAGAGAGTCTTCCCACTTTTTCTTATATTTAGCTATTCCATTTTGTATTTCCACATATATTTTATAATTTGTCTATATGTAAAAAATAATCTTGCAGGAATTTTTATAGGATTTCTACTAAATCATATGTCAATTTAAGAAGAATTGACATCCTTACCGTGTTGAGTCTTGCAACCCATGAACATAGTATGTCTCCCCACTTATTTTAATCTTGACTTCTCTCATCAACATTTTGTAGTATTCAGCACACAAGTTCTACACGTTTTGTTAGATATACACTTAAACATTACTTTTTATTTCAGCAATTGTAAATGATAATGCATTTTTTCCCATGTGTTCATTGCTAGTATACAGAAATACATTTAATTTTTGTATGTTTATCCCATATTCTACCACCTTGCTACCACACACATTATTTCTAGGAGTTTATCTGTAGATTGCTTTCTACATTAACAGTTATCTTATCTGTAAATTGGGAAATTTTATTTCTTCCTTTTGGATCTATATGTCTTTTATTTCTTTTTCTTGTCTTACTGCAGTAGCTAGAACTTCCAGCACCATGTTGAATAAGAGTAGTGAGAAGAGACATTCTCGCCTTATTCCCAAACAGGAGAAAAGCATTCAGTTTTTCACCATTAAATGTAATGTTACCTACAGAGTATTTGTAGATGCTCTTTTCCGAGTTAAGGAAGTTATGCTCAAAAAGGTTGAGACCTTCTGAGATTATGTATAAAAGGAGTCTGCTTCATAAATGGAAAAGCAATTACTTGTTTCCCTCCCTCTCTAACATGGCAAAACGTCACAAGGTGAAACATATACTGTCTTATTAAGCAGTTCACTCTATGGAAGCTCTCTACACATGACTCTTTAAACAATGTTAATTCAGCCATGATATTTCCTATCAGGGATTTCCTACCAGAATAGCTTGGTCATGAAGATAAGACAAAAACTTTGTTTTAAACTGGTAACCTAGATCACTTGGACAATTAGATTATTAAATACAGTAATGACAGAGACAATGCCACACAATGTTGATACTCCTCAGTACTGTGCCTTAAACAGAGCAAGCAATAAATAAAACTATTGATTAAAGTCACTATTTTATGGAGTCATTACCAGTTTTTATTTTATTTAAGATTTTATTTATTTATTTGACAGAGAGAGAGAGACAGTCAGTGAGAGAGGGGACACAAGCAGAGGGAGTGGGAGAGGAAGAAGCAGGCTCCCAGCGGAGGAGCCTGATGTGGGGCTCGATCCCAGAACCCTGGGATCACGCCCTGAGCCAAAGGCAGATGCTTAACAGCACCCCCATTACCAGTTTTTAAAAAAGGAAAGGCTAGAAGTTTCAATCCCTTCGATATGAATTAGAATACACTACATCAGTATTTAAAGCATGATAAATATTTACAACCTATAGAGAAACAGTTTTTTTCCCACTTTTCAAATACCTCATCCAAATAATAAAAATGGGCTTCTTTTTCACATTAGGTAGGAGAAAGCTGGATGAAAGGGAGGAAAATGCCCCCTTTCAAATTATAACATCTAAAGACTTAAGATGGACGAAAAATAATAATAAAAATTACTTGTCTAGTTTTTGTAGATTCCTTCAGGAATCCTTCCATTGACTAAGATTCTATTAATAGTCTGAAACATTTAAAAGAGTCTCTCTCCCATGGTTACCACAATGTCAGGTGGATAAGGCTCAAAATAGATAAGATAGATACATAGATACATAGATAGATATTAAAACCATACTTTCGTATAGACAGACTATAAAATGTGTACATATATATAATATGTATCTAATCTAGATACATATTTTATCTATCTAGATTGAAAGATACATACTAAAACCTTACTTTAAAATAGGCTATAAAATAAACATAATAAATGCATACAAAGTCAGGTCTTTCTTACAAAACTCCTTATAGTCATTGTTTATTCTGGAGGTCAGGCTAAGCCACAAATTAAAACACTTTTCAAAATTTTATTCTCTAGCTACTAACTTAGAAATGCTTCCTTATATAAAAGCAGTCACCCTCTATGTCAATATAACCAAAAGCAATTTTAAAAAAATCAGTCACCTCATGCACCCGAAGCTAATATAACACCGCACTACTCTGGAATTAAAATAAAAAACTGATCAATTGATCAATCAATAGATAGATAAATTTTTAAAACTGTCACTTCAAATAGAATGGAAGTTGCAAGTTCCCAGCCCAGTTTAAATATTTGGTAAGCACTTACTTACAATTTGATTTCTTTTAAGCCTAAAACCAATTGACCTACACTAATTTGCTTACAATGGGCCTACTGCTCAAGAACTAGTTGTTAGTCATCACCAAAACAAAAAAAAATAAAAGCTATTTGCTCCTCTAATTTCATCTTCTAACTAAAATACAACCAAAATCCAGAAGGTAAATTAAAGAGGAAAGGGGGACAGGGAGACAGGCCTCATGGCTCTGAGCGGCCAAAATAAATAAGAAGGTTGATGCATCAAAGCCCATGCATTATGCTGAAGAGAAGGCCCCCTCGGGTCCTTACTACAATCTTATTTTATATAAAAATCACTATTAAGTTTTATTTCCAGCCACAGCATATGAAAAAGGGAAAAAATTAGAAAGGGGAACTAGGGGAGAAAAAATTCGTTAAGAGTA
Source organism: Ursus arctos (assembly GCF_023065955.2). Taxonomy (NCBI): domain Eukaryota; kingdom Metazoa; phylum Chordata; class Mammalia; order Carnivora; family Ursidae; genus Ursus; species Ursus arctos. The sequence continues at coordinate 12,860,034 of NW_026622897.1, forward strand.
GCAGTAAGAGAAGAGGCATAAGTATTACAAAATAATCAACAAGACATTTAGTTCATTTGATTCATGGGAAAGAACCCTATACATTTCAGCACAAAAAATATTGTTCATAATAAAGACCCTAAGCCATCTAATAAATTTAAATTATACTCATATGTTCTATTTAAAAAGACAAGAAAATATTTAACACATTAAATATATAATAGGCCCAGCAAAGCGTCACTGTTAAGTTCACTGGCTTGTAGTCAAATCTTTGGATTGAAATATGCGGCTCTGTGTCCTTGAACATGTTATTTATATCATCTAAGACTCAGTTTCCTTATATGTAATGGAACTAATAAAACCTACCTCATTGGTTTGTTGTCTAGTACATAAGAGCTCAATAATTACTGGTCCTTTCTATTACTACTACTACCATTATCATTCACTTTAGAAGATTTCTATTCCAAATGGTTTTTATTGAGGTATAATTACATATAATAAAACATACATATTAGGGTACCGTTTAATGAATTTTGGCAAATGTGTGCATCCATGCAATTATCACTCCAGTCACGATATAGGATCTTTCCACTAGAAAGTTCTCTCCTACTCTTTTCTAGTTGATTCCATCCACCCACCCAGAAAAAAAAACACTGTTCTGATTTTCATCACCATCACTTAGTTTTACCTGTTCTATATTCATATAAATGGAATCATAGCATATACCCTCTGCGTCTGGCTCCTTTGATTCAACATAATGTTTCTGAGATTCATTTCAAGTTCATCCTTTTTTATTTGAGTAGTATTTCACTGTATGACTATACCACCATTGAGTTATCTGTCGGTTGTTTCCAGTTTGGGGCTCTAATCCAAAATTTTTTAAAACAATAGGTTATATCATTAAGATTCACTTATCAGTACTATTCCCAATATGGGATATCTTATCATTATATAAAACGTAGATATTTCAGAGCCTAATCAAGGCCTCTTAATGATCAAATATTCCATCTTCACATACCAATAAATATATAACTGAGATTTCATTTACTCATAATCTTTTATTATATCTGAAGAATATTTTTAATGCTGCAGAAGATAAAGAAAATTCTCAATACTATAAATAAATTAAAATCCTGTACCTAAAGAGGAGGAGGTTCCTGTACCAACATTACTCAGGTTGACCCGTCCGATGGAGAACTTGAGCGTAACAGTCTTATATGAGAGTCAAGCTCCTGATACACATGCTCTAAGATTTTCTACCTAAAAGAGGATAATTTTCATCCACGTCTGGTATTACTGAGTACAGCCACACATTTTGGCCAATATCCTTTAACACTGGTTTATAGAACAGAACACTACTTCATAGGATGGGAAATAAGGCATAAGTTTAAAGAATTAATCTTTTTAGTTATTCTTAATTAATAAATGTGTGCAGCCAAAATCCATGCTCTGGCTGATAATGATAGTGCAACTTCTCTCAAGACAAGTACATTATAAGTCAAGCTAACTCAGGGCAGAGATTCTGCCTCATTAGTGAAGACTCTATCCTCCCTGAATTTAGACAAAGACTAGGCTCGGAATTGGTTATCTCAAGATGGTGGTTTTCAAACTACGTCCAAAAACGTCAGGGCATTTGCAAATATTTGTGTTATGTTCATTTTTTTAAAATAAATTTTAATTATTTTAAGACTTCAATAACAAGATGCACATAGATGTGTGGTATGTCAATTTTCATAAAATGGAGACAAGTTCTTCGCAATTACAACTACTTGGTTAATTTGCTTTTGTGCTGGACTCAAAATAAGCCTTCTCCAGTCATTTCTGTCCGTTTGCTGCACATGAAATTCTTCAAAATGTGTCCTTGATTTGGAAGACTGTAGCTGTACACCAGTGTTTCTTCTTCTTCTTCTTTTCCCCTTGATCTGAATGAATTTATTTATTTTCATTAACATATAACGTATCAATTGTTTCAGGGGTACAGGTGATTCATCAGTCTTACACAATTCACAGCACTCACCATAGCTCTTCTTCTTCTTCTGACTCAGGACTGTATATACCCAACTCACATAAGAGGGTAAATGGAGTGCACATATGCTGTACTCCGTTAAGTGTGAGGCAACATGGGCTCAGCACATGCTCCAGGCGACACAGCACGACTGCCCCAAAATAACTGAACCCATGATATGAAGGGTCCTTCTTGCCCTACTTTTATATTCATGATGGCATTATCATAAGCTTTTAATAGTAAGGTAAAATAATTACCCTCAATGAACCATAGCTAAAGATGATTAAAATGCTGAGATTTAAACAAAATATCTGATAGTGGATATAACAAGATTGGTCGGGCTCAAGGTAAAGGAACAATTAGCAGGAGAAACCAACAGCAACTAATTCCTCAACCAATATCAAACACACTGATAATGGTATGTGAAATGAAAGAATCATGTATAAATAAATGAAGTAATAGTTTTTATCACTGGACGTCAGCTTTTATGGCAAGAAAAAAATGTATCTCAACTCCTGATATGTTTAATGAAGTTAAATCTTGCAAAATAAATTTATGATCCCTGTCAAGTTACAACATTAGTTTTTGGGAAAAAATAACAAGCCAAGAAACATAAAAAGAATGTCAAATGTTATGGGGGGGGGCGGTGTTCAAACAAAACTCAAATCTAACAATAAAAATACCATAGCATTGTTCAAGGTAAATTATTACACAGAGCATGAAGAACTGGTGCATATCCTGGAGGAAAGGCTTCTATTAAATCCTATACTAGTACATTGTAAACACATTTACTGGTTGAATACACCACCACTTAAGTAAAATTAGAACCATTATTTGAAAACAGAGACCAGAGAAATATATCTACAATACCTGAACAATTCGAAGGCTAAAATTATGTGAAATCTTTATACTTCAACACAGCAAGGACAAGAATGTTGAAAATCACACAAAAAAAATGTAATGATATGTTTACGCAAGTAAAGATAAGTAAGGTTTAATTGTAAAACATGAAGCACAATAGGATGGAAAAAATTAAGTAATATTTAGATCACATTTTAGTATGCCCTCAACTAAGTCAGCCAAAACACAGTGAGATCTGTACTGACGACGACAAAAAGGACAGGAGACAGAGCGCAAACAATGGCTCTTACAAAACCTATTACCCACATGTAGTACAAGTAAGCATGACATGCCCCATAGACAAGCACAAGTTGTTAAGAAGATGTCAGCATGATCCAAATTATCTATTTGATTAAGGCACGGTCTTTAAATTTCAGACTTCACAGAGTTATTTGTAATTATACAATAAGTTCCAGAATCTGCTCTTTCATTTGTGAAATGTGTTGACTCTCTAAAGGCAAGTTCTATTATAAATAGTTCAAATAAAACAAACAAAAAGACTTGACTTTTTTTTCTTTTGGTTACCAAGAAATTCCTTTAGTATCTCTCAATTATAACACAGCTGCACCAGCTGGTGAATCCTGATAATATTTTAAATAATTTTGCAATGCAAGGTTGTAATGCTATCATGCTTTACAATTGCAAATGATGTCGATGATAAAATTAAAACAAAATTCAAACTGAATATATAAAACAAAATGTTTACCTGTTTTAAAATTTTTGAGTGAATTAAAAAACAAAGAGAGGTAATGTGTATTTTTTTAAATGACACTGACAATATTTTCAAATACACAATGAAGATTTTAATTAGCCAAGAAAGTTTCTCAACAATCACTACAAACTGAACACATGTGAATTAAGCAATATGTACCGATTCTATCTGTAAAGTAGAATTTCCTGCTGCTCCATTTTAAAACTTCTAGATCAGATTAACTGAAAGGTTTTCAGCATAATACAAATACAGCACACAGTGGTTAACAGCACCAAATCTGAGCCTAGCTCTGCCACCTACTATCTATAAACTGTGTGTTAGTTATCTTAACTCACCTTGCCTCAGTTTTTTCATTTGTGAAACAGAGATAAAAGTAACTAACCTTCATTATTGGGTTGTTGTGTAAATAAAATATATAAAAGCCCTTATCGAGAGTCTAGTGCTTAAGTGCTCAAAAATGTTAGATGCTTTTATTATTGCTCTTGTGAGGCAAGATGTTCCAAAAAATTGTTACAATTTACAAGGACTTTTCTATGTAAACCAGGATTTTTTTGATACTGTGGAACCAAAACACATAAATGACCTAGAGCTCCCCAGAGCTCATCAAACACGACTTTCTTAAAAATGTAATAAACTTATAAATTTACACAAAAAACTCTACCATTATCAGTTTCACGCTTATTAGGGCTCTACATAAAATTTCATTTGCAAAACTTCAAACTAGGCCAGAATTTAAGATACAAATTTTGGCTATACACTATTACTTCAGAAACCAACGCGATGAGAAGTAGTCTTACCCTCAACTTTCAAAATATCTATTTCAAGTAGTAGTGCTACTCCACCTAAGATCAAAGCTAGATGCTCCCCAGGGAGCTTGTTTTCAAGAATTAAAATATTTCAGAAAATGTTTGGAGGAAAAAAAGATAATGAATTCTTTTCCTCTCTACAAATAACAATCCTAGTGAGGAAGGTATATGAGGCTCAGAAACTAGAGAATTGCTTTCTGGAAGAGAACATAAAAGAAAAAATGCAAAATTAAAAAGGAAAAATAAAAATTAAAACAATGTTATATGTATTTTACCACAATTAAATATTTTTAATTAAAGGAAAATAAATTCTTTTCCATGACCTCATGCTTAGCATATGCCTTCCCTAAAATCCAAGATCTATTCTTTTTGGATGAGATAGAAATAGGCAATAAAATTTCTAAAATTAATAATGTGACTAGTAAATTGTTTCCCATCATAATATAGAGTATATGTAAGCTGTGTTTTCCTGGAAATGGAGATATTGTAGAAAATAACAGCCAGGAAAAAAATAATCCTAACAAAAGGAAATGTGGAAATATGGATGCTATAGGGGCAATTCATAGGCTCTAGGGTTTATTAAAAAGAAATAACAGACCCCACATAGAGTCGCTTGTGCTAAGTCCAAGTCACCAAACCAGACTCAATACCTAATCTAATTACAGTTTCAACCTTCCTCAGGAATGGAGTATTAACTGATCAGTCTGGAATTTTCTGGTCAGCACCAATGAGGTAATCTGCCACACAGACCCTTTCCATACCCCAAAGGAAGATGAGGCAATCCGTTCTTTCCTTCTCCCTTCCCCTTCTGCCTATAAAAGCCTTCCATTTTGTAGAGCTCCTTGGAGCTCCTTTCTACTTGCTAGATGGGATGCTACTTGATTCATGAATCATTCAATAGAACCAATTTGATCTTAAAAATTTACTCGGTTGAATTTTTGTTATTTAACAGACACGCACAAAGCTTTGGATGCCCAGTCTGACTCTACTTAAAGAAAGGTCGGCACTCTGACTGTTCATGTAGAAGAGTCAGAGCTCCTGAAGAAAGAAGTCTTAAAACCTAAGGTAGTAATCATCATGGGGAATATTTTAGGAAATAACCCAAAGGTCTGTATCTTTCCCCACAATGTGTTAGAGGAAAAAAAAAAAAGATCTAAATATAATATCCTCTCAATAGCTCAGAACTGCTCATTCAAAGTAGAATTTTAGACTTTTTTCCCCAAAAAATTATTATTGTCATTATTCCATCACAGGCGACTTGTATTAAGGTCTCGCTAGTTCCTCCAGAAGTCTTGCTGAAGGCCGCCAAGCCCCACCAGTATGGAAAATACAGTAAATGACTCTTTTGCAAAATAATTAGGGTTTCCCACAGGGCAATGAAAAACATAAAATAACTCTGATGGAAGTTGGGATATTATATAAAAATATGCAAATTCTTTTAAAATTTGAAGCCTCTGAATCATTAAGAAATAAATCCCTTAAAGGGAACTGAGAACACCATATCAATCAAGTCCCTCATTTCTAATGTTACAGAGCGCGCACAGCAAAATTAGAATGTGTTTTATAAAATATTTACTAGTCCTGCAAGATCTTAATTTTACATGTCTGCTTGTTTACTGCCCCCATAACTAAGTACTGTACATCATTTGTTTCCATCTTTAAAATACTTGGTAGTGAAAATGAAAAGGATACTGTTATTTTCTCTCCAAACCAAAAAACCACTCAAGGTTAAGTATTAATCTAGGAAGACTGTGGTGCCTGGTCTTTGCCCAGAATCTCGGTTGTGTCTGTTATGAAGGCCATAGGCAAACACAGCATGACCCAGAAAGCCTAAGAGATGGTGAGTTTTTCTGAAATGTTCTAAAGGATCCTCTTGCCATTTGAGAGGCAAGAAAACTTCCCAAGGTAAATCCAGGGGAAAAAAATCAAGAGTCAATGTAAAATGTACAGGGAATGATAAATTAACAACAGCCTTCACCCTCAAGCAGCTGAACGTTGACAGTAAACGTCAACTACAAGAGATACCACAAAGCAAAACAAGATTATTTGCCACGTGACTCAGAGACAATTAGGCTGAGTTCAAAGGAGGGAATGATCACCAGGGCCAGAATAAACTGGGAAAGCCTCCCTAAGGCTGAGAAGCATTTGAGGGAAGCTGTTAGGGCTGGGTGGTAGAGCCCAGAGTAAGGAAGGGCACTCAGGCCCCACCCCTGTGCTCCTGTCCGCACAGTCCTCTGTTGAAGGAGGGGGCATTGGAAAGAAATGTGGATCTGACCCCTTTTATCAGCGTTAAGCAACTAATATGAATAAGAAGGTTTCATGTCACTACCAAATAAGCAAGGAAGCAAGCAACTGCAAGCATCAAGACCTGAACTGGGTAAAATAAACCTCAATGACTCAGCTTAGGACCAGCTGTAAATGCAAGTTCTGGTTAAACAAAACAACTGCTTGCTTTGAAATTGCCTTCTGTGTGAGTAGGGTAATTGCCCCCAGATAAAGAGACATCTTCCAAGACAGAAACTGTAAAGGAGATGACAATCAAGTAGAAGAAACACACACACACACACACACACACACACACACACATACACACACGCACGAAAAACAACACAACCACCACAAAGCCAGAGATTCAAATGCTGCCTGGTCTCCTTGCCAAAAAATAAGTTACTTCCTATGCCAAACACCTTTCCTCCACACTCTCATGGTTTTTTGAATGCTGAATGCATCCAGAAATCATTCCACTTCAGAAGTTCTAGAAAGTTTCATGATTTCTCTTTTTTATTGTGTGTTCTGAGGTAGAGGTCTAGTTTGTCTTATTTCTGAATCAAAAGAAAACAGAAACCTTAACCAGAAAAATCTGCACCAGATATACGCATTTACATATCAGACAATATTTTTAAAAGCAGAAACATCCTGTCTGGGGATGCTTCTTATAAGATTATTGACCTGTCTTGGCCTAAAGACAACTTTCTCCCCTTCCTAGCACACTCTTCCTGTTTTCTCAGCCTCATCTGAACCTGCAACCAAACAAAGAAACGCTCAAAGAAAACTTCACAGAATACCAACTTTAGTAATTTATACCCAAATCAACACACCCGTGGCTCTAGTCTAGAATAAATTACTACAAAATTATTTGCAATGACCCTCTGCTCCTTTTATCTTTGCTAATAATCTCATAGTTCTTCCCTATAGATGAATTAAGGCTCAAATTCTTTGAAATATCCCACATTCACACAGGTCCTCCCAGATGAGAATCACTTCGGCTTTCTCCATGAAGACTCCAGCAATTCTCAGCACAGGAGGGTAGCAATCTGCCTCGTGAGGGCACCGTTCAAAAGAAAAAGCATAATAGAATAAACTTTATTTCATAAATAAAAAGATACCCATTGTCTTCGTATTACAACACCAAAAATGAAGCTCAACAATGAGAAAATATTCAGAACAAACTCCGTTTACGACAGCACTGGTATTAACGTACGATGTTTGTAGTGCCTAGATGGTGCGATAATACACCAGAATTCTTACAGCTTATCATAAATAGAAATGTTTTCTCTTCTCCTCAGATAACAGTTTCATTCAGGTCACTTTCTCCTTTTTTTTTTTTTTTCTAAGATTTTATTTATTTATTCGACAGAGATAGAGACAGCCAGCGAGAGAGGGAACACAAGCAGGGGGAGTGGGAGAGGAAGAAGCAGGCTCCTAGTGGAGGAGCCTGATGTGGGGCTCGATCCCATAATGCCGGGATCACACCCTGAGCCGAAGGCAGACGCTTAACCGTTGTGCCACCCAGGCGCCCCCAGGTCACTTTCTCCTTAAAGATATTTTTATTTTAAAAAAAGAAAGCAATTTTGTAATTATTTCAAAATATGACAAAAGGCAGTAAGGCATGATTTTTTCGTTTATCAAAAGAGGCAGTGAAAGCACTAAAAATCTCTTATCAGTGACTGGACACAAGCTGAGTAACACAGCCAACATCACCTACAGCAAGTGAACTGACTGAATAAGGAGCTTCGAGTTCCTAATCTAGTGCTCACGTACCTGCCATGGAATAGAGAAGAAACTGAAAGTTGGACTACTGGTCTTACATTAAGTAAAACCCGTAGTACTATAACTCACATTTGTTGAGCACTAACTATGTTCTAGACACTAAGCTAAGTGCTTCCTGTGATTATCTGACTTAATCCTCAGAAAGACACTACTGAAGTAGCTACAGTTGTTTTACAGGGGGCAAAAGAGAGGTCTAGAACAGTTAAACTTGCCCACACTGCTAATGAGTGAGGAAGCTGGACCTCCTAGCGAGGTCTTCAGACTCCACGGCCTGGACCCACCACGATTCCCTCAACAAGGAAGTCTGTGGTCTCCAGCGCAGCAATGTACCCCCGTGACTACACGCAACGTCCTGCCACCTCCCCACATACTCCTCTCTACCACTCCCATGACCCACCTGAACCCTTGCTAACTGGTCTTAGTCAGAGAGAACTCATTACATGGCTAGATAAATGTAAACTAGTATTAATATTCCCCCCAAGTGAAATATACATATGGAAATGAGAGAACAGAGATTCCCCCCAATTTGGGAGGGGTTGGAGAAGAAGGGTAAATAAAATAAGAAAAAAAAAAATAGCAAAGCAACTCAGAGTTGTTGTACAGAACCAGGCTTAACAGGTAACTGATTTATACATACCAGCTTTTCTCCGACCGTATGGTGGTCAACTAAATTTGAAAGAACTACATGCTCCAGCCCCATTTATCATTTTTCAAGCATCCACAAGGCACATTGGTATTTCAAGAGCTCAGATGTCTTACAGACAACTAAAGAAACTAATTTTGTTTACCATTTTGTTATTTTGTTTTGAAACCCTATCAGTTCCCAAACTTACCTGATGGTCCTTTTCCTCCTAGAACATATATTTAAACACGGAGGGGTACTAGTGTTCTATAGAACTCATTCGGAGGGAGGGTCTGGGTGGCTCAGTCGTTAAGCATTTGCCTTCAGCCCAGGGCATGATCCCAGGGTCCTGGGATAGAGCCCTGCATTGGGCTCCCTGCTCCTCTAGGAGCCTGCTTCTTCCTCTCCCACTCCCCCTGCTTGTGTTCCTTCTCTCGCTGGCTGTCTCTCTGTCAAATAAATAAATAAAATCTTAAAAAAAAAAAAAAAGAACTCATTCTGGGAAACTGATACTAAAATATCTGAAAACACGGGAAGTGATCTCACATGAGAAGAGAAAGGAAGAGATACCTTATAGCCCCTATGATCATTTTTCAGAAGATTTTTCCAAGAACCCAGGCTACTCTGGAAGTCTCCCTTATTCTGTTTTACCCTAACCAACAAAAAGAAAACAAAAACAAAACACCCAATTGTACCACGAGTGAACATCATACTTTGATTTCTACCTTGAGAACAACAAAAATTTTAAGACTGTACTCTGATGACAATACAACTTGAATTAACGGCTAATTTCCTTGCCCAAAATGGCCTAAGAATCTCAGATGTATATTCCTTACCTAACCCAAAAAAGGAGACTGGTAGAGCCTGTTTATTCTTACTCTTTTTTTCAAGTCTTTTCAATCTTTTTCTAATTTCTCATTCTCTATTCTTCCATCCATATGTGCGTTTCCCATTACTGGCCCACTTTTGTCCTATGGGCCTCTGTCCTCTTTATTTCTCCCAGCTCCGTGTTCAAATTATTAGCTTGCGCCTGTGGACTCTCATGATGGCCAGAGAGCAGGCTCAACTGCTAGTAAGTGACACCAGGGAGGTCAGAAGGGAGCATGTGCTGCAGTCCCCTCAATCTGACCCACAGCCGATACTGCCCGTCCATCAAAGCCCTCCTGCCCACCAAACCCACAGCGCTCTCAACAGTTACTCCCAATCTCCTGAAAGTAAAACCTATTTACAGACAGGTTCTGTATGTTCTCATTTGCATTCTTGAGATTCTATTGGCTGAAATGTGAAATACACTAGCAAACACAACTTACAAGTTAAAAAAGAAACACAGATGGTTTGTTAAGTTACAAGTTAAAAAAGAAACACGGAAGGCTGGAGTGGTCTCTTGTTGCGCATCTCCGCGCCTCTGGTTTTTGAGTCTGAACCTGCAACTGAAGCACTTGAGACACAACGCAGACCCTTGCCAAAACATCAGTCCCACCACCAGGAACCTTTGGACAGTTAACACATGTAAGGATGAATTAAAGACAATGAGGAGAAACTTTAAAACAGTCTTGAAATATTCTACATTCTAGAAGGCTTTCCTCCATACTGGCTACCTGAATGTTTTCAGTTAAGTATTTCATTGTGATTTCTTTCTGAGCTGGATTTCATCTAAATATGAGTAACCATCCTAATTAAGGAAAACCAATTGGCTAAACTGCTGTAAGAGCAAGCCCTCTTTTAAAATAATTAATATCTTTCTCTGTTCCTCTACAAATGTGGAGTGCAACAACATGAAGGAAAACAGAAGACTCCTTCAGTGTTGGCATATAACTAAGCTAATTAAGATAAGTAAAAAAATTGTTTACTTAGTAGCCGCCAAATTCTTTAAGGAAAATAACTGTTGGTGTAGTTGGTGTAATTATGCAGTTCTCTATCTCATTAGCTACCACACTGGAAGATTATGTATTGTGCAACAATGATATTTGTTGAACCAATAAAATCTAAAGCTACTGTCATAAAGTTGTGTTTATATATCCCCTCAGAACAGTATATTTTTTCCCTTTTAAAACCACAATATGCCCACAAGAGTCCCCCAAACAGCCTCTATGTTCAAATTACAAATTATTTACTTGATCAGTTTCCCTAACCTGTGAAATTGGAGAAACACAGTAGTTCTTGATTCAGCAAAAAGCATCACACCCAGCTTCTGCCCCCCAAGATGCTGCGACAGAACTCTAAAAACCAAGGAAAGAGAAAATTTAATAACTGAAAGAAAAATAGAAGGGAAATAGAACAATTTTTAAAATGTAATTCACTTCTACTTTTTCCATCTCAACATTAAATCCGTATTTATCATGTAAACAAAAACCATTACCACATAAGGTGAAACCTCAGTCCTCTGCTCCTCAGCCTGGGTACTTAGACTGTCTCCCGTGCCTCCCACTCTCTCCCCCGCCACACAGTGATGTTTAAATAAAATTAAAAAATAATACTGAAATCCATGTGATATTCAACTCATATAACACTAACAGCAAAAGTACTACCACTTACAAAACCAACTCCAGATGACATTTTCGTGGGAGTTCCTAAAAAATGCCTGCACTCTTCATAATCCTGCTAAATCTATTAACCATGCCTTAACATAGCTTGAACATAACAAAGCGTAGCTTCTGCATCCTGTCACTACCGGGACGAATATTAAACTGAGCTTCTCAGTCACGGGGCCCATGTCTAGTTATTCAACCATATCCTGGCCTTCAAATCTAATTTCTATTTTTCCCTGGTTTTGAACTTCTGTTATATTTTACAATATTATTATATTTACTCCCTACCAGCCACTTCAAATCCTTTGTGGAACGAAACACAGTATAAATAACGTTTTATTCACATTTGCATTCTTAGTATTTAGTGTCAGGCACCCAAGTTCTTAATTCATGTTTACTGACTCTAAGGCTATTGCCCTGGTGCGGCTGTAGCTCAATGAAATACTTATGTCAAATGTCCACAGCAAGCCTTAGCAACGTTCATTACTGACATGGATCAGAAGCCATATGCCCTGAGTTGGCGCTCCTCACAATGTTTCTGTCCTTGAACAGAGGAAGGGCAAAACTGACTTGATTTTATTTTTTTAATAATTTTCTTTTTTTTTTTAGATTTTATATATTTATTTGACAGAGAGAGAGACAGCGAGAAAGGGAACACAAGCAGGGGGTGTGGGAAAGGGAGAAGCAGGCTCCCCCAAAACTGATTTTAAAACTGTTCTATTCCTTTAATCTTTTCAAGAAGAACAAAATAATCATTTCATTTTATATAATACAAAGAACTTAAGGGGATGAAAGTGTCTTCAGGATTCAACTCTAATAACCATTATTTATACTCACTTTTCTGTTCACTTTCACTTTCTACTCTTTGCTGGGGGAGGGGGGTAGGTGACAAAGAAACCTATTAAAGTTCTTCCAAAGGAGTTTGGTATTTATAAAACCTATCACAGGAAAAAAACAAAAACAAAAACAAAAACAAAACCTATCACAGGGATCACAGCAGACCTGTACCACCCTAGTTCAACACATGGCAAGGCATAGTATCTCTGCACTAGAATTCCTGTTAAGACAAGATCATGAGTCCCAGGGACTAGAGTTTAATTATGACTCATTCAGACAAGCCAAGACATACTACTAAATAAAAAGTAAACTGCTGACTTTAAGATTCGATGGTACAAACAAAATAAAATCTACCAGGAAACCCTGTTTCCCTCTTCAGCATCAAAAGGCATACGTGTGGTCACTTTAAGAATGGTCCTCTTCACCCCCACATTTTGTACTGCCAAAAAAGGGGGGGAGTAAAAAATTTAGGGTCTGACCTAAGTCTCTACCTAAACAAGGCAAATCAGTCAAACTCTCTACTACTGAGGATCATAAATAAAGAACAATAACACCTACAAATCACTCATTAAGCACTGATTCAGTTATCTCTCTTGGCCACAAACAATGGAGATCATGTCCAAGAACAAAGATAACAGATGAACACTACAGATTCAATAGGTAATATCCGTGTATATGTCCAACTAGCTAATTCTGCACACTTCAAGGTTCTTCTTAACCTCCAAAGGCACAAAACAGAGTCTTCTATTCTAAAAGTTGTTTAGAGACACTCTGTCAATATATAACTGAATATCTGCTTACTGACGGGAAAAATCTCTGTTCACCAGCCAAGGGACTTTCGAGAATGAGAGCTGCATATGGCCTCTCCCCTCCATGGCCTCCTAATTCCACATCAGTTTGTAGTTATTCTTGTACTACAAGAGTATCGGTTTCAGAATGTAAGCCTCATAAGCCCGCAGGAAAGCCGTTCTGGTGGAACTGTTCCAGAGAGTCTCACTTTAGCTCCATAAAGAACCTAGGAGGCCCCGTCCATGACAAGGGTGAACAGTAATTGCTCTATTGGTTTACGCCTCTGACCTATAAAGAGCAAGGCCTGGAGCTGTCTGTAATCCATAATCCAGTTTAATATTCTGCTAGAACAGTACAAAAATGTGGCTTTTGCCAAAGGCATTGGCATGAAGCTAAAATTGGGATTCTCAGTTACTAATCCTGTGTAGCATTTGTTCCAATTCTCAGAAAAGTAGGAAAACTCTCCCTCTGTTAAATTTTAAATAAAAAGGGCAATGGTGAGGTCATGATCCCAGCGTCCTGGGATCTCCTGGGATCGAACCCCGCATCAGACTCCCTGCTCAGCAGGAAGCCTGCTTCTTCCTCTCCCACTCCCCCTGCTTGTGTTCCCTCTCTCGCTGTCTCTCTCTCTGTCAAATAAAAATAAATAAAATCTTAAAAAAAAAAAAAGGGCAGTGGTGAGACCACCTACACTTCTGACAGGCCATCTAACAGATTGTCTCAATCACAGATCAGGTAACTAACGAGCAGTAAACTAACGAAACATTACTTAAAATGAGCAAGTAATCCGCTACATTATTTTGGCATCTCTTTCTTAAAGTTTGCTACAGCTACCACTTCTAAAACTAACGCACTGTGTAAAAATGTCTAAAATAACCTGATGGATTCTAAATTTTAGAGCTATCAGGTCACCTGGTTAAAACTTTTTTTCTGTAAGGAAACTGGAGTTCAAATGTGTTAAGTGATTTGGTCAAGGTCACATGGCCTGTGGTAGAATCAGGACAACAACCAGGGTCTCCTGATTCCCAGTCTCATGTCCTTCATGACCACAGGAACTCAACAACAACAGAAAGCCCTACTATTCATCGGTGGTAAGTGCAGCGGGCACTTTTTCTATCCTTCTTTTAAAAGAAACAATTCCTCTCTGTTCTACACAATGGCCTATGTGGAAACAGAGCACATATGAGCTAAATCACTATTCAAAAGTCATTTTAATAAGCATGATGCAACACCAAGGCACAATGCCTGTGTCAAATAAGCAGCAAAATATGACCCACTAAAGACTTTATTTAAGCCAAATTATGCATATACGTCCCCACTCCATCATTCAACTGTGGTGCTACTTGAGGGCAGAAACTGTTTCCTCTGAATCTCTATATCCTGTAGAGTACTATTCTTCAAAAAGTTTTGCTCAAACACTCCCAGAAACCAAACCGAGGTGGGGGGGGGGGGTACTTTCTTGAAAATGTTTAAGTAGATATATAAAATTTTTCTTTAAAACTTTAAATCATTACAGAGGTTGTACTCTCCCTTATAGATTAATATATGCCAATTTGAAACAGACATATAAATATAAAACAGTTATATCACTAATTTAAACGCATCTAATGAAACCTAAACACCTGAGCAATTTGATAGCCACCATCCTCCATTTTAAAACTATAAGAATAGCATTTTCCTTTCTTATAGAAAATGTTCGGGGCACCTAGGGGGCTCAGTTGGTTAAGCATCTGCCTTTGGCTCAGGTCATGATCCCAGGGCCCTGGGATCAAGCCCTGCATTGGGCTCCCTCCTTACAGGGGAGCCTGCTTCTCCCTCTCCCCAACCCTGCTGCTCACACTCTCTTGCTATCTCTCTCTCTAATAAATAAATAAAATATTTTTAAATAAATAAATAAAAACAAAATAGGGGCACCTGGGTGGCTCAGTCAGTTAAGCATCTGCCTTTGGCTCAGGTCATGATCCCAGGGTCCTGGGACTGGGCCCCACATTGGGCTCTCTCCTCAGCGGGGAGCCTGCTTCTCCCTCTCCCTCTGCCTACTTGTGCTCTCTCTCTCACTAATGAATAAATGGAATGTTTTTAAAAAAATAAAAAAATAAAAATTTAAAAATAAAAATAAAAATAAAAATAAAATAAAATGTTATATTACTTCTTTTTCTCCTTGAATTATATATCTCTTTTTCCTCCCAGTCCCTTATTTTAGCATAATTTCTTTCATCATACTTAGGAATAATCCTGTTACAAAAATATGAGTATGAATTATTTTTTATTTAAAGTATTTCCTTTAGATTGAATTCTTGTTAGTGATATTAGTAATATATAATTGATTAAAACAATGCAAATATATTACAATTTTTGGTAAGTAAACATAAAAAAACATAAAAAGTAACTTCCTTTTTTGTTTTTTTTTGTTTTTTTTTATTTTTATTTTTTTTTATTTTAATGATTTTTTATTATATTATGTTAGTCACCATACAGTACATCCCCGGTTTCCGATGTAAGGCTCGATGATTCATTAGTTGTGTATAACACCCAGTGCACCACGCAATACGTGCCCTCCTTACTACCCATCACCAGCCTATCCCATTCCCCCATCCCTCCTCCCCTCTGAAGTCCTCAGTTAGTAACTTCCTTTTTTGGAGTTGCAAGTCTCAGTAAGATGTGCGAAAGAGGGCATACACCTTCATAAAAGGAAGCTTCACACTTGATGCCAGTATTTTCACTATCCCTTTGTTGGAACCCTGGAGAATTTTATATCTCAAAGAAACAATGGTAAGACTCAGGATGAAAGAAAAGTATGGCTTTTTCTTATGTCAACTGTTAAGAAGGATCAGGACTAAAAGGAGGGTAGAAAAGAAGGAAGATCATGCAGGTGTTGTCTTCAGACAAATCAATTTCAGGAAAGAGCATAAATGAATGTTGAGAAACAGGAAAACTGATTCTCTTAAAACTACCCAGTCTAGATACCGCTAGACATGTACCGCAGTCTGAAGACTGGTGCTCTAAAGTACACAGCTAGGTTCATGCATTGGAACTCAATAAATGTTTGTTGCATTAAAATAGCTTAAGAAAAAAATGTCAGTCACTAAGAACATCTATGTTGTACTGACTTGCTTTCTTTCTTTTTTTTTTAATCAAATGATTAAGTCTGCTGTAGGGATCAGGTGAGATGATGAATGTAAAACCCTGAAAACAGTGAGATAGTAAAACTAAGTGGATGTTACCTACCATTAGGCAAATCTTACTACTTTTTCCCCATCTGTCATAGATTTATTTGAGTAAGATAAAAAAGTCTTATTCAGATATGGCAGTATTCAGATATGGCAGTATGGTTTATTTTTTAAAACAT
This sequence comes from Ursus arctos, assembly GCF_023065955.2. Lineage (NCBI taxonomy): Eukaryota > Metazoa > Chordata > Mammalia > Carnivora > Ursidae > Ursus > Ursus arctos. Next base: position 12,876,611 of record NW_026622897.1, read on the forward strand.
TCATATAGCTCAGGCTGCCAAAGAGTAATGGTTCAGGACAGTTACCATCTTGGTACCACTTCTATATATATTATGAATTTTACACCACAAATACAGATTAATTTGAGAAAAACAAAAAGGCTTTTAATGCAAACATGGGAAAATGAAGTATGGCATTGATGAAAATCTTATTTTTGACACATAGATGAAAAAACATTGATTTACCTTTTAAAAATTAATACAAATGCATTTAATTCTACAGGTAAAAAGCCTATTCAAACTTTCCTTCTACTTCATTAATGAGACAAGACTTCTATCTCCCAGTATCTACTAAAAAAGATCTGTGAGGTTCACATCCAAGACAGAATGGAAGGTCAGCCTATCAAATTAAACAGGTCAGAACCTGCTTTGTTTAAAATGCTTCTTGACTTCTCTGTGTGCTAACAAATTTGAACGGAATCGAAGAGACGTTAATCCGAACCTTATCTGATCTGCTCCTACCTCTACTCTGACGGCTCAGGTGGGTTAGAGGGCAATGAGCAGTTAGCAGGCTTACGTCTGGCAAAGTTACTCCCTTTTCCCTAAAGTCTTTAGTCTCACTTGGAGCTCAAAATGTAGGAAACCTTATATACCTGTTCTACCATGCCAGGCAAACAGGTACTGGTCCAAACCACAACAGAATTTGTACTGGCAACTGGAGAATAAATTTTTTTTTTGAAATGTGATTCACATACTGTAAAATTCACCCTTTGAAAATGTACAATTCAATGGTTTTTAGTATCTTCAGAAGACAGTGCCATCACCACCACTGTCTAATTCCAGAATATTTTCATCACCCCAAAAAAGAAATTCTATATCCATTAGCAGTCACTCTGCTCCCTCCCTCCTCTATCAGTCTCACTCCTGTAGCTCCTAGCAACCACTCATCTCCTCTCTGCCTCCACGGAGCTGCCTATTCTAGACATTCCATGTATATGGAATCAGACACGATGTGGCCCATTGTGCCTGGCTTCTTTCACTGAGCCTAGTGTTTTCAAGTTCAACCACACTGCTGCATCTTCAGTGCTTCACTCCTTTTTATGGCTGAAATATATTCCACTATACGTGGAAAGACCACAGTTTGCTTATCCGTTCATCAGTTAATGGGTATTCGGGTTGTTTCCACTTTTTGGTTATTATGAATAATGTTGCTATGAACATTTGTGTACATGTTTTTGTGTTAACATATGCTTTTAATTTCTTGCATATATACCTAGGAGTAGAATAGCTGGGTCATATGGTAACTCTATGTTTAACTTTTTGAGGAACTGCCAAACTGTTTTCCAAAGTGGCTATACCATTTTATATTCCCACCAGCAATGTATGAGGGTTCCAGTTTGGAAAATAAGCTTTATTTCCCAAAACCTTCTCCGTTTTACAAACCTTCTGCCTTCCTTTAAAAAATGAGCATGAGGAAAATAAACGTTTTTATTTCATCATCCAATGTGTGTTTCAACAACTAGCTTATTTTATAAAAACATAATCTCTAGAAAGAACATAAGCATTAAAAGAGAATATAAACAGTATGGCTATAAAATATTGAAACTAGCTTAACCAACACACTAGAATATTCACATCTCATAAATGAGTACCATGCCCCCATTTAATTACATAAGGAGGTTATGTACCCATCCCACCTTTGGAAATTTCTGTTTTGAAACTACTTTCAAGGCCAATTCATAAAGGCAGATAAAATCAGTCTTCTGATATCATATGGCCATACCCTTTTCCTCTCAAGGACCAGACACCATACTACCCAGCTTGATCACCCACCTAATTCGTTTCACAAACATGAGTCCAAAGGATTCCTGATCACTTCCACAACTCCAATCCAGACTTAAAACAAAACAAAACAAAAAAACAAACAAAAAAACAAAGGAACAGGCTTTTTTCCCCTACCACTGAGAATATTATTCAGAATGGAGTTTTAAAATGGATCTTATACTACAATTATACAAGTTATCATCATTGGGATAAGCTGGGAGAAAAGAACACAGGACACTATGTACTATTCTGCAATTTCCTGTGAGTCTATAATTATTTAAAAATAAAAGGTTTTAAAATACAGATCTTAAAAGAGAGGCAGAATTTCAAAAGGAAAATGGGTAAAGCATGGAAACTACTCTGAGTAGGTCAAAAAGGAAAAATGCAATTCACGTCACAGGAATCACAGCTGGCCCAAATAAACCGCAAAGTTCCTTCCCAGGTACAGTGGAAGAGAAGGCGGAAAACGAGTCGGACTTCAGAGCATCCTGTATCAAGCTACAGTTTGGAACTCACCTTGTTCACAATGAGAGACCCTTGGAAGATTTTTTATGATGCATGAGGAAAAAAAAGCTGGGCTTTTGAGAGATTAATATGGCAGCAGTAGAGAGGACAGACTAGAGGGAAGAGCCTGAAGGCAGAAAGATCAGTTACCATTACAACAGCCCAGGCAAAGCAAGGTGTGAGGGGTTGGCCCTGGAACCAGACCATATGGAGCTTAAGGACTTAATGCTCTGGACTCTTCTATAAAGACCCCATATCTGGCATTTGTTCTGAGCTCTAGATCATGTTTACGATAAAGAAATCTCTTCTCTGAATCACTAAAAGGGAAAAGTTTTAACATTTCAATCTTCATCGGGCTTATAAGAATAAAGATAAAAAGACAGAAACAGCTCTGCTTGTATCCAAAGAACAAAACAAGACAAGACAAAAAAGGTCTAATGGCAAGTAGACCTTCTAGCTTTGGACTGACCGTGTCCAAACGACATAAGAGGCTCTCTTCCACGTTGGGAGAAACTTCCTCCCAAAGACTGCACACTATCAGCTGTGCTCTGACTGCTTTAAGTAGGAAGCTTCATTTGTAATAGTAAATTTCTGGTTGAAGAGCCCACTGAGGTCCTAAACAAACAGTTTTGTGTCTCTAATGCCATATTTTCAGAAAGCAATCATTTCCAGGAGATGTGAGATGCTGACTGTTGAAATGCAGAAGGATCCAGAGCTTTATTACAGGCTGAGCAAACAGCACAAGTGATTGAATGTTTACTCAGGGCCAACTGTGTCCTGGATACCGATGACACTGAAGATTGCAACAGTCCCGCCTTCAAAGAAGCCACAGTCTACTGGGAAATATACACAAAAAAGTCAATGTAATACAAAGCAGTTAATGCCATTACAGAGGTACAGAAGGGATGCTTTGATGATGATGATGACGACAAGGATAACAATAGTAATTATAATAATAACAACAACGACAGCCAATATTGATGAAGTACTTGGTCTATGCAGGTCCGTCAGAGCATTTTTCCTATACTAATTCACTATCCTCACAACAAGACTAATATTATCCACTTTTTATAGATTGGGAAACTGAAGCACAGATTGGTTGAACACTTTTATCCCAGTTCTGCAGCCACGATTAACCAAGCCAGTCCAGCTCCTAATTCAGGGACCGAACTGCCCACCATATTGCCCCTTAATGAAGGTCCAATTAATGTTGCGTGGAAAGGCAGTTCTGACCAAAGAGAGCAGAAGAGCGTAGATGGCATCTTTGAGACCCACCACTGATGGACAACCAAGCATTCACCAGACAGACAAGGCATTTGGGGTGGAGGGTTGCTTATTTGCAGGGAGTGGGTGGGGGGACGGCACTCTAAGCAACAAGAATGAAGAAACAATACCAGGAGGGACCAAGCATAAGATTTAAGGAAGCTTGGTGCAAAGAATAGTCAGGGGGCGCCTGGGTGGCACAGCGGTTAAGCATCTGCCTTCGGCTCAGGGCATGATCCCGGCGTTCTGGGATCGAGCCCCACATCAGGCTCCTCTGCTATGAGCCTGCTTCTTCCTCTCCCACTCCCTCTGCTTGTGTTCCCTCTCTCGCTGGCTGTCTCTATCTCTGTCGAATAAATAAATAAAATCTTAAAAAAAAAAAAAAAGAATAGTCAGAAGCACAATCTTCTCGCGGAGGACTCCTAGGTTCCAGGGACAAGAGAGGAGGCCATCAAAGACTGAGGTATTAGAGGCCTTGCAGGCTTTATATTTCAGGTAAGAGGGGCTCGTCTGAGGCCTTTACTGCTGAGTGATGTGAGCAGGTCTGCCTTCAATAAAGATAAATCCGGATGAAAGAGGGAAGGTGTCCCAGAGGCCAGGAGACCAATTAGGAGGTTACACAATAACTCTGTCAAGAAATGATAAGGAGTGGATGAATGGGAGCACAGGCTTCTGAAGGAGAACCAACAGCACTTGGTGACTAATTGCCTGCAGAGGGTCGGGAAGAGAAGGCGGACAGGAAAAGCTGAGGCTCCTGTTGAGAGGAATAGGGCAAAAGGAAGATCAAATTTTAAGAGGAATAATAATAACACTGATAATAATAGTAATGATGGCTGTACTATTTTTTTTTTTTAAGTAAACTCTACCCTGTGATGTGGGGCCCGAACTCATGACCCCGAGATCAAGAGTCGCAGGCTCTACCTACGGAGCCAACCAGGCATCCCTCTAATATTTCTCAAGCTGTTACTACGTACCAGGGCTATGCTAAATACTTTTACAAGAACCATCTCATTCGATGTTAAGGTTAAGTTCTACTATCATCACCCTTTCAAAAATGGAGAAACAAAGACTAGAAGAAAATAAGTCATTTGAGATCATAGTCACTAAACACTGAAGCCAGAGAAAGAGTAAGATTCAGACAGAGTTTAAAGCGTTTAGGGACGTGTCCAAGTGTGGGTCTCTAGCAGGCCACTGAATGTCTTTATGCGGCTTGAGGAAAGGTAAGAGTCCCAGATAGAGGTGCAGAGGTACAACAGTAACACAACTATACTATTATCACTATTCCTATTGCTACTATTTATGAAGCACTTGCTGTAAATGAGATACGGTTTGAATGTTTTACATACATGGTTTCATCTATCAACACAATCCTGAGACAGGCGCTACTATTCTCATTCTTACAGAGAAAGAAACCACAAGATGAAGTAAACCGTTCAGACTGCTCAGAAAAGGATGGAATCTCACCCAAATGCAGGGCTTCGTGATTCAGAGGCGGGAAGAGAAGAGGAAGTGGGGCGGAAGACAGGGCAGGAGGGAGTGCCAAGGACTGAATCCAGAAGAATCCCATCCCTTACCCAGCTGGCAGAAAAAGAGAGTAGCAAAGGAGTTTAGGAAGGAGGAGTACATCAGTGAACAGAAAGTGAACACAAAAGGTGCTCCTGATTTCAAAACTAAAGGATATGTGTCAAAGAATAGGGTAGTTAGTGTCAAATGATACACAGAACTCAGACGGAACCAGAGTTTAAATTGGGTAACAGGGGGCGCCTGGGTGGCACAGCGGTTGAGTGCCCGTCTTCGGCTCGGGGCGTGATCCCGGCGTTCTGGGATCGAGCCCCACATCAGGCTCCTCCGCTAGGAGCCTGCTTCTTCCTCTCCCACTCCCCCTGCTTGTGTTCCCTCTCTCGCTGGCTGTCTCTCTCTCTGTCGAATAAATAAATAAAATCTTTAAAAGAAATAAAAAATAAAAAATAAAATAAAATAAAATAAATTGGGTAACAGAATTAGCAACAAGGCACCGAAACCCCTTCCCAGAGCCATTCAGTGGACACGCCAGGACAGCCCCACGCTTTCAGCAGGTGCAGAAGAGAAAGAGGTGACATAGAAGCTGGAGGGCAAAAGAGAGGCACTGATAGTAACAGTAATAATGCCTCTAATATTTCTTAAGCTATTATTACATACTAGCACTATGCTAAATACTTTTATAAGAACGATCTCATTTAATGTTAATAAGTAAACTTTTCTCTAGGCTTTGTGGGTCACACACTGTCCCACAGTGTCTTTTTTTTTTTTTTTAAGATTTTATTTATTCGACAGAGATAGAGACAGCCAGCGAGAGAGGGAACACAAGCAGGGGGAGTGGGAGAGGAAGAAGGAGGCTCATAGCGGAAGAGCCTGATGTGGGGCTCGATCCCATAATGCCAGGATCACGCCCTGAGCCGAAGGCAGCCGTTTAACCGCTGTGCCACCCAGGCGCCCCCCCCCTTTTTTTTTTTTAAAAACAACCTTTAAAAATGTAAAAAGCACGTCAGCTGGGTTATACAAAAAACAGGCCACAGGATGGATGTGATCAGCCAGCAGTAGTTTCGCGACTCTTTCCTAGAGTGTGGTGGTTAAGAGCACAGACTCTGCAGTCAGACCAACTGCATTCTTACCCAGCTCCTCACTATCTGGGTGACCTTGGGCAAGTCACTTAACTTTCTTTGTCTCAGTTTCCTTACCTGTAAAATGGGGATAACAACAGGAGCTACCTCTTCGGGTTGTCGTAAGAAGTAAATACAGATCGGGCACTTAGTTATTAAAGAAAAGTCAAAGCAATGTGGAGGACTTGATAGAGGATGGGCAGGCAGAAGAAAGCCGACAGAGAAGGAGAGACAGTAAAGGAGAGACAGGACGAATTAATTTTTTTTTCAAGTCCTGAAGAAGAAGTGGAGGACCAGGATCAGGATAGTACAGGTGAATGCAAGAGAGCAGGCTCTATCCTCACGGCTGGCAAAAAGCATAAACCGGTTTGGAGAGCAACCTGCCAACTTTGATCAAAATTTCAAACGCATGGATCTTGTGATCCCCTCTCCTTCTCTAAAACTTGGCTGTGCATATATACCCGAGCAAGGATAAAGCTTTGAATGCAAGGTTGTTCCCCCTGCAGCAGTGCTGGCAAAAATGAAAAAATGAAATAGCTTACCAGTCCATCAGTAGGGGAAAGGTGAAATAAAATAATGTGGATCTAGACAATGGGGTCTTATGTAGTCATTTAGAAGAAAGAGGTAAATATGCTGACAGGGAAAGGTCTCTACCATTTAATTTCTTATTTCAACTTTTTATTTTGGGATCATTGGAGAGTCACATGCAACTTTAAAAAGTAATACAGAGAGATCCCATGTACCCTTTACTTAGCTGCCCTCAACGGTGACAGCTTGCAAAACTTCAGTTCAATATAGGAAGTTAATTTTTAGTATAAAAGCAAACTTAAACTAGTGTGCAAATTACATACACCCCCTTTGTGTATTTAAGCGACCATACAGTCTGTGCGTGTTCAGAAGGTACACACTTTGCTGGCTCGGAGCCGACTCCTCTGGAAAGTGGAAAAGGTAAGGGAGGGAGAAGATGAAGGACGTTCACTTTATGGACCTTTTCACTACTTCTTAGCCACCAAGGGCAAATATGACTTCAAGGATAGAAAAAGTAAACAGATAGAGGGATTAACTTTTTGAAATAAACGCGAGCACCTATTCTTTCCATCCAGGGGGTTGTGTGTGGAAGCAGAAGGGACAAAAACTGAAGACACTCACTGAAGCTTCTATTTACTCAGTTAAGCAGAACGGCCGGCTGATTCATTCCGTCACAGCCAACTTGCTGCCGGGCTCTGTTCTAGGCACTAGACGATCAAAAATTAACCACCAGGTGCAGTCCCTGAACTCCAGGAACTGAGAGCCTCCCGAGAAAGGTGGACATTAACCAAAATTACACAAGCATAATTAGCATTATATTACAGTGCAGCAGTCTAGAACACAGGCTCCAAGGCCTGACCGCTGCCTGCAAAGCCCAGCTCTGCGGCTAACTGGTTATGTGACTTGGGACAAGTAACTTAACACTCTGCACTTCAGTTTCCTCATCTATAAAATGGGGACAATCAGAGGTCCTAATTATTTCCCCATCTATCTAATCCAGACAGTTGCTGTGAAGACTTAGAAAAAAAAAAAGGCCATATAAATATATATAGTGCTTAGAACAGTGCCCAGCACACAATAAACATCAGTTTGCTATTAGTGTTGTTGTTAGTCTCATTACTGTTAGTTTTTTCCGGGGATTCTAATCTGTCTTCAGACAAATGGAAGGTCCAGGAAAAGCTTCTTTGAGGAAGTGACATATAAATTAAGTTCCAAAGATGAATATGAATTTAACAGCAAAAGAGAAAATCTGTCTGGCAGAGGGCAGGACGGACACAAAGACCCTATGCTAAGAATGAGTGTGGCATGTTAAGAATTTGACAAAAGGCCAATGAAGCTGGGGCCCAGAGAGGAGAGAGAAGAGACTGGACAACTAGAAAGGGCATGTGAAACTTAGGAATTTTATCTTTGAGTAACAAAAGATAGGATACAAGAAATAACAGAATTCTTGGTTTTTCTTTCTTTTTTCTTTTTTTTTTTATTATGGACTATGGAGTCTTCTGTGATAAAGGGCGGTGAACATGAGCTCACCAGAAATGGGTAAAGATTCAGAAAGAACAGTCATTCTGGTGAAGGAGAAAAGAAATCAGCTACAGGCAAGTGAGAGGGCTACTAATAGAATAAGAGGCACAGATGAGGGCAGAACTCACGCGCTAGCAACTGAACAAATAAACACGATTCCATCCTTTCTTCAGGCCCTAACCCAGGAACACAGAAAATGGGCAGTATTGCTAATCCATAGCTGGAGACAGGCATGGTGTGGGGGACAGAAGAACGAAGGTGCAGGAGAATTGAGGATACTTCTGACTCATTGAAAGTGACCAACTATGTCTATGTGGACGAAACTGATGCCAGAAGAATGTCACACATTTGGAGACAGGCAAGATTTCAGGGGCTGGAGGCCTCCGTGAAATCGGAGAGTAAGTTCAACAAACGGCAGAACGGAAAAGACAGGAAATTGTGTTCAGAGAGCAAAATTTCCAAATTTATGATTTCAGAGGTGGCAGTCTGACCGGCCCCAGGAATAGATTGCTACAGACAAGTGGGTAGACAGACAGCTGAAGTAAAGATCAAGCCAGAATGATATCAGGATGCTGGACAAGCAACCGACGTGAACATTAAAGAGACAAGAGATCAGGGAAGGAGTAAGAGTAAACTATTTACAAGGATCAGGAATTAAACTTTCAGTTACATTCTTAAATACAGCACCATAAGGAATGTGTTGTTAAGTAACCAGAATAAAACAGGCATGGCTTGCTAATAACAAAGCTTCGTCTATTTATTTAGCCAAATAATTTTCAAAGATTCCCTGAACACCATTCCTGAAAAAAGGTTCTCAGTAAGGCAAAAAGAGAAGGAAACTTTCTTAACATGATGATTATTTGTCACAATTCGAGGGCAAGCATCATCATAATGGTAAAAACTAAAGACACAGACAAGCCAAAACCTGGGAGAAAATCCTTGCAAAACATATATCTGATTTTTTAAAAATGTATCTGATTTAAGGACAGGTATCCAAAATATTCTAAGAACTCTAAAAACGCAACACTAAAAGAAACAAACAACAACCACAGAAAACAATTAAAAAATGGGCGAAAGATCTAAACCTCACCCAAGAAGATATACACAGACAGCAAATAAGCATGTGAAAAGATGCTCAACGTCCTATGTCACTGGGGAACTGCAAATTAAAACCACAATGAAATACCGCTACACCCCTATTAGAATGGCAAAAATCCAAAGCACCAACAACAGCAAATGCTAGTAAGGATGTGGAGCAACAGGGGCTCTCATTCACTGCTGGTGAGAATGCAAAACCAAACAGCCACTTTGGAAGACAGTTTGGCGGTTTCTTACAAAACTAAACATACTCTTACCATATGATCCAACAATCATGCTCCTTTGTATTTACCCAAAGAGTTAACTCAGGTCTACAGGAAAACCCGCACGTGGATTTTACAGCAGCTTTATTCATAACTGCCAAAACTTGGAAGCAACCCAGATGTTCTTCAGTAGGTAAGTGGATAAACCAGGGTACATCCAGACAATAGAACAGTATCCAGTGATAAAAAGAATGGAGCTATCAAGCCACAGAGAGATGGGAAGGAAACTTAAATGCACATTGCTAAGTGAAAGTAGCCAATCTGAAGAGACTACCTAATGTATCATTCCAACTATATCACTTTCTGGAAAAGGCAAAATTATGGAGCCAGCAAAAAGATAAGTGTTTGCCAGGGACTGGAGGTGGGGGGGGGGGGGAGAGGAGATGACTAGGTGGAGCATGGGCAATGCTTAAGGCAGTGAAACTATTCTGTGTGATACTATCATGGTAGATACGTGACATCATGCATTTGTCCAAACCCACAGAACTACACAAAATGAATGTGGACCCTAATGTAAACTACAGGCTTTAATTGATAATAACATATCAATATTGGCTCATCAACTGTAACAAATGCACCCCACTAATACAAGACGTTAATATTAGGGGAAATGGGGGAGGGTAAGGGGATATCTGGAATTCTCTGTACTTTCTGCTCAATTTTTATAAAACTGCTCAAAAACTAAGGTCTATTAATTTAAAACAAAAACTAAAGGTATTACCATTTGAGTCACGCAAGAGAAAATAATGTCCAATATCGGTTAGGAAATCTGTTCAAGAGATTTAGGGTGCCACCTCTGCCTGGGCTGGGTCTGGCTCTTCTACCTACGGTAATGTCGCTGTGAGCAAGTCATAAACTTCTCCAAGTCTCAGTTTCTCTACTGGTAAACTAATAGATAATAATCATCATGCAGTTAAGAAGATTAACTGAGTTCATACACATAAAGCACTATGAACAGTAACTAGAATTAAGTGTTTAACAAATATTAGCCCCCTGTTACTCAGAGTAAGGTCTATAAACCTGTAAATCCACATCACATGGGGCCTTGTCAGAAACGCAGACTCTCAAGCCCACCCCAGACCTACTGAGTCTGCATTTTTCTTATCATGCCATCTTTTTTTTAAGTTTTTATTTAAATTTATTTTTTTTTAAAGATTTTATTTATTTATTTGACAGAGATAGAGACAGACAGCGAGAGAGGGAACACAAGCAGGGGGAGTGGGAGAGGAAGAAGCAGGCTCATAGCGGAGGAGCCTGATGTGGGGCTCGATCCCACAACACCGGGATCATGCCCTGAGCCGAAGGCAGACGCTTAACAATTGAGCCACCCAGGCGCCCCCTTTATTTAAATTTCAGTTAGTTAACATACAGTGTAATATTAGTTTCAGGTGTACAATATAGTGATCTGACAGTTAAATACAAGACCTAGTGCTCATCACAATACGTGCCTTCCTTAATCCCCTTCACCTATCTTACCCATCCCCCCAACCAACAGTTTGTTCTCTATAGTTGAGTCTTTTTCTTGATTTCCTTCTTTTTTCCCTTTGCTCGTTTGTTTCTTAAATTCCACACGAGTGAAATCGTATGGTTTGTCTTTCTCTGGCTTATTTCACTTAGCCTTATACACTCTAGCTCCATCTACGTCATTGCAAATGGCAAGATTTCATTCTTTTTTATGGCTAAATAATATTCCATTGTGTGGGGGGGACATATTTTTATATTTTATCATAGATAATGCTGCAGTAAACATCAGGGTGCATGTATCCCTTTGAAGTAGTATTCCTGTATTCTTTGGGTAAATACCTAGAAGACAATTGCTTGAATCTGCATTTTAATAAGATCCTTCAGGTAATTTCTGTGCATATAAAACTGAGAAGCACTATATTAGGTGGTATTATTATGACCATAACTATTCTTCAACATTGTCACTAAAAAAGGAGCACAAGCATTGGGAGAGTCCAAATTATTATCTGCTCATGATTATGATTAGTCTACTTTAAAAAGAGAGGGAGAATCAACTGTAATAGTTAAAAAAATTTTTAAACATTCTCTAAAGTGACCGTAACTAAAACACGTAGTACAGGTATACAGATAAGCCCCCTCTGTCAAGAGTATACGTTAAGGGGCGCCTGGCTGGTTCGGCGGGTAGGGCATGCAACTCTTGATCTCAGGGTTGTGAGTTCAAGCCCTACATCAGGTGCGAAGATTAGTTAAAAAATAAAATATTTTTAAACAAATAAATAAATAAGACGATATGTTAACAAGATCATTTCAAGTAAGTATGTAGGTGATAAACTAAGACAACTGGCTACCAAATTTTTTTTGAAAATCCAGATCCTTATCTCACATTACACTGAAAATATATTCCAAGTGAAATATTAAAACCTAAATACTAAAAATAAATTTACAAAGCACTAGAAGAAAACACAGAATATTTTTGTTGTTCAGATGGGCACCTACACTTCTAAGGATACCATAAAACCCAGAAATCACAGTAGAAGGACAAGGATGACACGCAAATTTGAGAAATGTTCCATTATTTCTTATACAGACATGTAAAAAAAAAATGCAAAATAAAATAAAACCTTTTAAATAAAAAAGATATACCACAGAAGTTAAAAGTTAAGACAAATTATATGAGAGAAAATATTTACACTATACATAACGAAGCATTAATAACCATATAGAACTTTTAAAGTCCTACACGTGATTAAGAAAACGAATAGTAACCCTTAAAAAAGACTAACAGAAAAAGGGGCTGGAGGAAATTAAAGTTGATTTTACATATGTTAAAAGAACTGAACTACAAAAGCGGCAATAGCACACGATAAAGTAACCCCCCAAATCAACCTACAAACACCTGCGTGTGCACTGAAACAGTTATGGAAGAACATATACCACACTGTTAACAGTAGTTATCTCTAGAGAGTGAAACCGGGAATGGAGGAAGCACTTTGCTTTTTTTCTTCATAAATTTCTATAAACTGAACTCTTTACAAAGAACATGCTTTTTTTCTTAACTTACCTTTGTTTAATTACAAAAGAAAACAGTACTGAGTGATAGTTTAAACTTAAAAGGCTAATATTTTCAGTAGCAATCACAAGCTTCCTGGTTTTCTCAGCAAGTACTTAACCCCAAAAGCTTATAAAATCTGGAAAATATATTTTTGTTACCACAATTTTCCTAAGAATCCTTTAAGTAAAAATATGCCAACTTCTCCTCCCCGAATGGACCACAATGTTCAATTTCTAGTGGCCCTCTGTTCAAAGCTAGTTCCAACCTAATTTCCAAAAGCAGTGTCTAAGCCAGACAAGAAATTTAGCAACGTAACACAAAATATCGAAATGGAAACCACATGTCCAAAATACGCCTAATAGTGGCAGACAGCAACTCAGAAGAGTAACTGCAAGTAACTCCATATCCACTTCGGTTTCAATTCTGAATCATTTCTCGGTCACTAAACTGGAAAAAAAAATTTTTTTTCAGCCATTTGTCATCTCTGACTAAACACAGGTTTCAGCTCCCAAATCACTAAGTGTAGAGAAGTACATGCCCTCAAGAAGACTGCCAATGGAAGGGTTTTTCCAGAAAAAGTGGTTCACATACACAGCAGGAAAATCTTGTACTACAGGGAACTCGGTTACCACCTTAATTCCCTCAATCAATTCGGAAACTACTGGAAGTAAATGACTAAGAAGTAAAACATATGAGGAAAGATGAAGAAAATATTCTTACATATTGAAAGCCACATAAAGTGGTTCAAGTGTGCTTTTCAGTTGCCTTTTGCTGAAGTTAGAATATTAAATTCTTTTGCTCTGGGTGAATCAGAAATTAGCCTCACTGGTTTCTTACAACACAAAATTTTCAGCTGCTCTAATGAATTATATGCCTACTTAGAGGTTTTTTTTTTTTTTTACTACTTACATTTAACAAAATGTATTACATGTAGATCTGCCCAATACTAACTATTCTTCATGTCATTAGACCTGAATCGATTAAAGTGATAAAAACTGCCAGTTCTTGGAACTAAACACTCTCCCCTTTCTCTAAAACCATCACTCAAACACAATGAATCTAAAACAATCAGTAGCCATATCTCAGAAGATATGAACATAACTACAATGAAACCATAAATTAGCGAGGTTGGCATTCTCCCCACGAAGGAAAGAAGAGATTCGTTACCTCACCGCATATATGGAACAGGCACAGTCTCTTGGTTGCACTAAGCAGGGCAGCATCTTCTGCTCCATCTAAATTCAGCTGCCCGGATATTTGCAACCAAAACAAACTGAACGATCTAGTTTCTTCTCTTCAAAAGGTAAACAATCCCTCTGACCTCTGATTTACCAAAAATGATGTAAAAAGAAATGATCGGGACAACATACTCAAGTTTTTAATTCTTAGTTAAGATTAGTCTCTTTTTTTTTTTATTTTTTTAAAGATTTTATTTATTCATTTGACAGAGACAGAGACAGCCAGCGAGAGAGGGAACACAAGCAGGGGGAGTGGGAGAGGAAGAAGCAGGCTCATAGCGGAGGAGCCTGATGTGGGGCTCGATCCCAGAACGCCGGGACCACGCCCTGAGCTGAAGGCAGACGCCCAACCGCTGTGCCACCCAGGCGCCCCCAGACTAGTCTCTTAAGATGCCTCCTCTTTAAAGAAAGAGACAGACCTCGTCAGTAATGTTAGAAATTGCACACTCCATGTCTCGTATTCAATCAAAAAACCTCTTCAGGTACACTGATAACTTTATCACATGCCAGTGAGCATGGTATCAAGAAGGCCTAGGAAAAGCGTGCAATAAGAGCACCGCGCTGAGAATTCACCGAGAATAGTCAAGAGAAAGCAGGCTCAAAACTAAGGTCAAAGTCCTTCAGCATTTGTAATACTGAAATCACCTCTGTACTGAGACTCAAGCTTCCTCTCGAGTATAATCTGCCAGTAACTACCAAGAAATGTTTTTAAACAACTGAGAATGCTTGTTTTATCAAATTTATAACATACTCCATTATCATTTGAGAGAGACACCAAAAATTATATAACCCTATGGCTTTGTCATTATCTCTTAAAGTATTTTAAATGGAAACAGCATACTATTTACTGCCTCCAGATCGCAACTCCTTTTTCTTCATTCTTGGAGATTACAGACTCTCAAAACTGAATAATAACGACTGGTTCACCACTCCTCCAATTCAGCTACGAGGCATTTTACCCTCAGTGGTAGGTTAGTGTTTAACAATAGCTTTGATTTCTTTTCTACTGATAAGCAGTGCCATAAATTAGGATTAACATTATGACTGAGTGCGTTCTCTTAATGAACTTTATGATTATTAGCTAATACCCAGATCTTGATTTGTGGACTCATACCTACAACAGCCCCTTCAGAAAAAGGCACCTTAAAATAGAACTTAGGTTCTTTCACAGAAAAGGATGGGTAATTAGTAACTAACCAGCTTACAAACTGAGTTCTCTGGAAACACTCAAAATATTATTAAGTAATATATCTGCACTGCATTTGACTTCTAATTGCTAGAAAACTTGTGCTTGAGAAAATTCAGGAATCAATCCCATAGAAAATAATTTGTCTCTAGTGATTCTAACCCAACATAAAAATGAAATATGGTTTGACTTCTTGCCTTGCTCTGATAAATTCCAAACAACTTTATTACTTTAAAAAATGAAAAGACAGGATGAAGACTAAATGCCAAAAGCACAATTCATAAAAGAGTAAATGGATAAACTGGAATTCAAAATAAAAGTTCTTGCTCTTAAAAGACACTGTGGAGGGGATGAAAAGATAAGCCGCAAAATGGAAGAAAAACTTTGCAAAGCATTTATCTGATAAATGATTTGTGTCCAGAATATACAAAGAATTCTCAAAACTCGACATTAAAAAAATAAACAACCCAATTTTTTAAAACAGGCGAAAGTTTTGAACAAGTACTTCACCAAAGATATACCACCGGCAAGTAAGTCCATGAGAAGACGTCAATATCATTAGTCATTAGGAAAATGTAAATTAAAGCACAAAATTGCACCTACAACTACCAGAATGGCTAAAATTTTCTCATCCTAGCATTGGTGAGGATATGGAGCAACTAGAACCCTCATACACTGCTAGACAGAATGTAAATTTATACAGCCACTTTGGAAGACAATTTGGCAGTTTCTTAAAAAACTAAACACACACCTACCAGCCATATGACCCAGTCCTCCCACTCCAAGGTGTTTACCCAAGAGAAATGAAAACATTAGTCTACCCAAAGTTCTACATCAAGCTCCTAGCAGCTTTATTCACAATAGCCAAAAACTAGAAACAATTCACATGTTCATCAATAGAAAAATGGATAAACAAATCCTGTTATAGCCATATAATGTATCATTACTCAGATTCACCACTCAGCAATAAAAAGAAACAAACTACTGAAACAGACAACAACAGTGAATGAATCTTTTTCTTTCAAGATTTTATTCATTTGAGAGAGAGAGTGCATTCATGAGCGCAGGGTAGGGCAGAGAGAAAGGGAGAGGCAGACTTCCCCTGAGCAAGACACTGGGATCATGACCTGTGTCATGACCTGTGGCAGAAGGCAGCCACTTAACCGAATGAGCCACTCAGGCGCTCCAACAGTGAATGGATGCTGAAACCTCCTGGTTAAGGTCATTTACATGAAACTCCAGAATAGGCAAAGATAACCTATAGTGACAGCAAATTAGGGGTTTTCTTGGGCTGGGGGGGTAGGGGGTTGGATGGGAATTAATGCAAAGGGCGCTAAAGAAACTTTCTGGGATAATAGCAAAGTTCTACATATTGATGGTGTGGTCATTACACGACTGTATACATTTGTATACAATGCAAATGGTATACTTAAATTTTATTGAATACAAATTATGTCTTCATCAAGTTGATTAAAATGTTATTTGGAGAGGAAATCTATGAAATTATAGTGTTTCTTAAGATGTTTATAGTACCTTCCACTAGATTACTTTCAAATCTTTGACACTCTTACAAAGAATCTCAGAAAAGGCTGGGATTATTATCCCATTTTATAAGCTGCAGGGGTAGAGGGGAAGCAGGATACATAGTGGTAGCAATCCGAAGCATGAGTCTAGGGCATAACACTACATTGGGCAGACTGATCAATGGCAATCAAACTACCACCCAACAAGCTGGCAGGACAGGGAATAAATGAAGTGCTGGGTCTTGAACTGCTAGAACCTCATAAAAAATAGAGGACAAAATATATATATATGTATATCTGATAAATGATTTGTGTCCAGAAATACACACACACACACACACACACACACACACACACACCTAGGAAAAAAGTAGGTAAGAAAAGGCAAGAAAGGCCTATGGTCAACATTACCTATATGTACCACACATCTCAAATAAAAAAGAAAAACAGTCATATGGAAAACAATTACTTTTAATATAAGTAAAGTGTGTAGAAGGAGCTCAGAACCCAATATATGGATCTGAACCCAGATCTGCCAATGACTCAATCATTTTATTAAGGTCACTAACTCTGAGTACTTCTGTGTCCCTCCTTTTATTTTTTTTTTAAGATTTTATTTATTTATTCAACAGAGAAAGAATAAGCAGGGAGAGCAGCAGAGGGAGAGAGGGAAGCAGGCCCCCTGGTGAGCAAGGAGCTCAACACAGGACTCGATCCCAGAACCCTGGGATCAGGACCCAAGCCGAAGGCAGATGCCTAACCGACTGAGCCACCCAGGTGCCCCCTCCCTTTTTTTAAATAGAAATATTAATTCTAGTCCCTGAATAGTCCTTTGGCACACTACAGAAATAAAGAATTTATGTGAAAAAGAATTTAAAAATTATACAGTCAAGTTATATTCTCTGTGCAAAAGCATGCAACTGGTAATACACTACATTATCATCAAATCAAATTAATAGATAATTAGGTACCTTGAGAGTCAAAAATGTCTCTATAAGATCAAGTCCAAATGCCTCAGCTAAAAAATCATGTCCGTTGTGAACCCCGTCCATCCCATTTATCTAAAATATACCAATCTAGGGGTGCCTGGCTGGCTCAGTCGACAGAGCATGCAACTCTTGATCCAGGGGTTGTGAGTCTGAGCCCCACATTGGGTGTAGAAATTACTTAAAAATAAAATCTTTAGGGACGCCCGGGTCGCTCGGTCAGTTAAGTGTCTGCCTTTGGCTCAGGCCATGATCCCAGGTTCGTGGGCTCAAGTCCCACATTGGACTCCTTGCTCAGCGGAGACCATGCTTCTCCCTCTGCCTGCTGCTCCCCCTGCTTGTGCTCACTCTTGCTCTCGTGCACACGCTCTTTCCCTCTCTCTGACAAATAAATAAAATCTTTTTTAAAAAAATAAAAATAAGGGGTGCCTGGGTGGCTCAGTCAGTTAAGCATCTGCCTTCAGCTCAGGTCATGATCCCAGGGGTCCTGGGATGGAGCCCTACATCGGGCTCCCTGCTCAGCAGAGAGCCTGCTTCTCCCTCTCCCTCTCCCTGCTGCTCTGCCTGCCTGTGCTCTTAAAATAAAATCTTTTAAAAAATTAAATAAAAATAAAATCTTTAATAATAATAATAAATAATAACAAAATAAGGGGTTCCTGGCTAGTTCAGTCAAAAGAGCATGTGACTCTTAATCTCAGGGTCATGAGTTCAAACTCCACATCGGGGTAGAGATTACTTAGATTTTTTTTAATTAATTAACTAATTAATTAATTAAAATAAAATATACCAATCCAAATTCATCCACTCTCCCCCAAACATAATATTTTCCTTCCCTGGACATGTTGTCCCCATACTACTGTCAGCAATCCACCTCCTATACTTTGTTTAAAAGTGATCCCGAAGTCCACTGGCCTCATAAAAACTTTGCTCATCCTTTAAAAACAACAACAACAACAACAACAACAACAACAAAACCACTCATCCTTAATCCAGTGCTCTTTCTGTTTTCTGACTTTCTCGTGCTTAATCACCACTATAAAATATGGCATTTAATTTTATGCCATATTTCTCTCTAATTATATTTTGTTTTGTAAACCTTGTATCTTCACCTACAAAAAAAGACGAACCTTACAGATAGATAGAATGACTTCTGTTGTAACTTACCACCACACTGTTGCTCTCTCAGTGATGCGGCATTGCAGACAGATTCAAACCTGAAGGACAGAGAGCTACACTGCACTCCATTTGGGCAACATCAGCAGCAATCTGGGGATTTATTTGTCCTATCGGGAGTCAAGTTGGAAGAAGGCAGAGGGGAGAAACAGTATAATGATCCTCCTGGACCCATCAGCCAGCCACAGCAATTAGAAATAAATGGCCACTGGACTCTAGACTCCCGACCACTTCTTCCTCTCCTCAGCAGATCCCAGACACCATATTATATGTACCCCTCTGTACTGCAGTGTATACTTCTAAAGGTGAGTGCTTTCCCTTTTGAATATAACCAGGATATTATCATTCCACCTAAAAAGACAGTAATTGCTTGACGTCAAATATCAGTCAATGTTCAGATCTCCCTGTTGTCATGTAATTCCTTCTAACACTGTGTCCAAGTCAGGAGCTCGGATCACCTCAAGAGGAAAAACGGTTTCCTTTTCTCCTGCTCCATGGTCAATTCAATACACTCATCGTCTCAATTTTTAGGTGTAGGCAGAAAGCATTTCCTTTTCCCAGTACCCTCTGCTTCCCTTCTCAAAAAAGAAAATATTCCTTCTTATTCCCAACACTGAAGTGCCATTACCTCCGAGCTTTTAGCACATTCAAAAAAACATTTAATTCAATGACTGAGCCTTCTTTATGGTTAAGTTGCCATATTTCACTTATTGCTCAGGAAGAGTTTCGAGTTCTAACATTATATAAATATAAATAATGTAGGCCCCATTAAAAGATTATTTCCCATTTCTATTAATCTTTTTTAGGAGCTCAATTTTAAATTTTAAGTTACTACATTGTCTGCTTCCCATTTTAAGTGAGTGAATAGTTGGTGGGACATTTAAGCCTAAAAGATTACAATCACAGTGCTAAGAGATCAACACTAGGTTAGCTCCATTCCTTAGCCATGAACTTCATCCCTCGTTAGTCACAGGGGAACCAGATAAGATGTGCAATATCAGCTCAAATACAAACTCTCCACTAGAAAATAATACAAACACAGAGAGTGAATCAGTGGGGTCATTTTCACTCATCTGCACAGATTAGGAGAACCGGCAAATAGGCAAACAACTGGGAAGAATTCAACATTTTTTAACAAAAGCATAGGAGTGTCTGGGTGGCTCAGTTGGCAACGTTCAACTCCTGTTTTCAGCTCATATCATGATCTCGGGTTGTGAGATCGAGCCTCGCATCGGGCTCTGCGCTCAGCTCTAAGTCTGCTTGACATTCTCTCCTCCCTCTGTCCCTCTACCTGCTTGCTTGCTCTAAAATATATAAATAAATCTTTTTTAAAAATTAAAAAAAAAAGCATAATCTTCACAATGACTTCTAATGTAACTTGGACATTCAGCAGGACAGGGTGAATCAAAACACTTTTATCACCCACTTACTTGGGCTCAGCACTGTGGAGGACAAAAAAGAACATGACAGCCTCTGCCTTTAAGGAACTTACACTCTAGCTGGTAAGATGAGATTAAGACACTTCAACAATCAGCCCACAGTAGGAGATGTCACTAAGCACTAAACTGTGTGAATCAAATTTAAAGTACTGTAGCTCACAGAAGAGATGGGTCAGCAAGGGCTAAAGAAATCCAAGCGGATTATATGAAGGTCAGAAGAAAAGCTAAACCTTGAAGGCAGCTCAGGTTAGGAACCAGTGACACCAGGATAGACTGTAAGCTCCTGTGGGCAGAGACCATGGCTTTCTCTTGTTCACCACTCCATCCCAATGCCTGCTACAGTGCCTGGAACGCAGCAGACACTCAAATATTGGTGGATGACTAGAAAGATAAATAGAAGAAAGGAAAGGAGGGAGGAAACAAAGAATAGGCATTCCAGAAAAAAAAAATATTTTTTTAATGAAACGCTAAATGTGGTGATTTCATGAGACAGTGAGGAAACACAGAATGGTGAGAAATTAGGTAAAACAGGTACAATGAACCCAAATCATCCATGGTTTTAAAAGTTAGCCCAGAGAGATATAAACCTGATCCCATATTATTAAGTACTAAAATGAACATGTCCAGAAAGCACATTTGGTTGTGCTTCCTCTTTTTAAGAACACTAACAGTGCAAATGGCCATTTTTCCTAGGATGGTCATTCATCCTTGTAATAGTCTAGGACATAACCTGGGAAATGTACTAACATTTCTCTAGAGAACTAATACCACTAGCTAATGCACATGAATTTCTTTCCCTGAATATTTTTACTACCTGGAAATGTGCCTGGGTTATCACTAAGGTCAGTTTCTTTGATAGTTATGTAATCAAATGCCTGAGACTCAGCACAATTAAGGCTGGGGATGGGGGAGTGTAACCTAGCAGAAAAGCCAGTGACTAATGCTGAATCACAGCTTCCAGATGATTATTTCACCAAATTGTCAACCTCCCATACTAACACTCCCTTACAATAGTTGTTGAAGTAAATCAAAAGAATTACCCAATAAGTATTCTCCAATATTTTGCAGGATAATGTTAAAGGACTGAGGGGAATAAAATCTAGTTGATTCTAAAGTTTATAAGCCCAAATCTGTTAAGTCAAGAAGATACTTTCTCCCTCAAACTTCACAATAGGAGAATTCATACTTACAGTGAGTGGTCTTATTGTATATAGATTCCCCAGACATTCTACCACAAAAACGTTCTAGGTCCTGGCTACCCCCAACTACAGTCTTCTGGCAGCTATATAATCTCTACAGAGAAGGACTTCAGAAAGAGCAAGCTGATGGGGGAAGGGGACACTGGAGAATTTTACTTAAAGCTACACATGCACGGCAAGAGTGCGACCTTAATTTAAATTATATGCTTATTTGGAATGAGTCTAGCCAGTTCTTAGCATCACCAAGGGTCACTGTTCTCCCCAGCATTCCTTCCGCTCCTTCAGCCTAAAGCACCTGTAACAGGCAAGGTGTCCGGTTACATATTAACAGTTACAATGACAGTGACAGAATTCTGGTTATTTAGAATTCCATTGTTCAATTTTGGTGCCTAATTCCTGGTATCATGAAAAGAACAAAAAGCCTTGGAGTCATGCTGACCTACTTGTAACTCTACCACTGAAAAGATATGTGACCTTGGATAAGTTACCTAACCGAACCTCGGCTTCCTCAACTAGGTGTAACAACAGATTCTTTGCAAAGTTGTTGAGAGGTTAGCCTGCATTATATTAAGTATCCAGAACACAGTAAGCACTTAGCATATGGTAATTATGATGGAAGACTAATAACCAGGCCTATACTCAGATTTCCAAATAGTATGACCGTATGACGAAAGCATGAATCATGCTGACTTTGTCCTCTATGATGCTCACTATCTCCAGTCCAGATGTTGGCTGACTTACCTACCCTCTTCTATTTTCACCTAGTCTCTAGAAGAAGGCCCTCTCCCAGTACTCGGCCTTGAGGCCAAAAATGTCCAACATTACAGCCATCCCCTTGCCATTAGCATACTACATCCCCTCCCTGACGCTAGGGCCTCTAGAAAATCCTATGTTTTTATTACTGCCTGTTTCTGTTTTATGACCTATGCCAAATGCATTCCCCTAACAGATCTTAAATAATGTTTTTTGTCCCCAGTCCATCCTACAGAACTCTGAAGGCCTCCAGTTTCTCTAAGAACCACCATGTTTTGGCTTACCTTACTACCATACTCCAAGATGACAGTCAACCCATGATGTTCTGCCAGTGCCTAAGTGCCTTTATGTCTGTGTCACAAGCGGATACCCAGCCCCTCTCTGCCCTGGCAAACACGATCCTGATTTTAGAATGACAGGTACATCCCTCTCTCTCAAGCCTGCCTCATCCAGTTTTATTTTATATTATTCTCCCAACACTACTTCCCTACAGCCTGGCAGGAACATCCCCATTTGGGTAAAATGAAAAGATACCCAATGGGAGTCAGAAGACCTTGGTTCTTCTACCACTACCTCTGCCCCTCAAACTAGTTCTGAAGGGGTATCTACTGCTTTCTGGGTCAAAAGCTGGACTTACCTCACAGGATTGCAGTTGAGACTCAAATATGACATTTATGAATATGTTATACAGATCTGAGACACTATTATACTACAACAAGTTTCTACTATGACTTAAAACATTCACTTTTGAATATAAAACCCTAACATATTTCTTAAAATCCTCTAGTATTATTTATATTAGCAAGATTCAAAATAACTCAGACAGCCATCCACAAGGGGACCAACTAAAAAAAAAAATGATAACATTCTTTCATGGGAATACTGTAAAGCATTTCTTTTTAATTAGAAAACTCCTTATATAGTTACATGTAATAATCCTCAAGATATAATAGTGAAAAAAAGACACAGACTAGTGTGTAGAATTTACTACAGTTTGTTTCAAAAGAGGGGTACAAAAATAAAAGAGGAGTACAGTAAATACATATACACATTTACTTATATACATGTAAAATATCTCAGGATATATAAGACACTGATAATACTGAGTGCCTATGGGAAAGCGATCTGGATGGGAACAGTTTATGTGTGGGCAGGAAACTTTTCTGTTTCACTCTTTCGTAGCTTTTAAATATTGAACCCCTAGATGGGGCTGGAAAATCATCTCTTCATACAACTATAAACCTGAGAAATAATAGGAACCATTAATGAGGGTGACGGTACACCTGACAACTCATTTCCTGGGCCAGGCTCAACATCACAATTACCACCGCCTAACACAAACTATGTTCTCTTCCATGATCTCATTCCATCAAGTGACTAGAGTTAATTTACTCCTTCTAGTCAAACTTCCTGACTTGCTAATTTTACATCTGTGTGCTATGCATTTCCACACTCGACGTTATTTATAAACTCCTAAAACTTACTGTCTTTAGAGTCCTACTGCGTGCCCTAGAAGGGACCTCTGGACCATAACATTTCCTACTTTCAGGGCTAGTTCAGGGATCCATTCCAATGCTGACTTTTCTGAACCAAAGACTAAGTTCTGTGTCTTAATTACTCAAGACCGACCATAGGATCCATGCAAATCACTCAATGACAAGAAGGCAATGATGCAGACCATCCCCTATTCGGAGAAGAGTAAATTCTGTTAATTACCTCCCATGTGGCAGAAAAGTACTCCTTCCAAACCTTACAAAATAACTCTTCCACGGGGTAAGACTGACAGGGCAACATTCTCCCAAACCTAGGTTTTAAATGATATTGCCTTAAACTTGACTTTAATCATGCTGGGATGACGTAACAGGACCGAAAACACCGCTCAACACAGCAGCAGGCGCTACCTCCACGCTTGCTCTCCTACGGCAGGCGGGTGATTTTTGGACCCGGCCTATGAAGTAGCACTTTGTTGACTATGAGCTTCACCCTCTGAATATTCCTTTCACGTCCAACCTTGGTTCTCACTTTCTGGCACAGAGCTCCAAAACCTCAATGGAATACATAATGAAATGCTGGGTTACTTCAGTGCAAAAAGGTCAAGCTTACAAAAGCTTTCTAATTGGGAAATCTCTTCAATGAAAGCATATAGAAATTTGCTGACTCCTTCTTTTCCCTTCTCCCTTTTTCCAACTGCTATCTGCTTTCCTTGGAGCAAATCTCCAGTCAAACACAAAAGCCAACCACCTACCACAGCTCAAATACAGACAGGTGTTTTGCAAGCACAGTAAATCTCCAGAGAACCTCATCAACACGAGATAGCATCTACTAACAAGCTGTTCATTGGTGTGCTCGAACAGTTAACTACCTCAAAATCTCGCAGTTAAGACTAGCATTGAGAAAAGTCAAGAACACAACTAAGAGAAAAGTAAGCCCATTTTCCATCAACAGAGACTTGCAAAAGGAAGAATCGTGTAAGTCCACTAGTCCTGCCACACAAAAACCCTTCATTCCAGGGTTATTTTCAGTGGTATTTAATTCCAGGGTGGAGACTAAGGGTCCCAAACAAACCTACTTGAGTATTTTTCTACTTTAATATTTCTAGAATCCATGGTTAGGCTTATTAAAGAAAAGTCTGAAAGAACAAAACCGCTATTTTTTTCAAAGAAAATGGGTAACCGTCTGAAAATACACTTGTAAATCAGCAGTTATTTAGAATTAAGAGTTTTGTTGAAGTACTCTGGAATAATGTTCCAGTAGAAAGAAAAGCAAGGATTCTTTCACGATTGGTACACTCTGTTCCATTAGCTCTGTTCTCCAGACATTAAACTTCTCTAACACACATAAGACCCCAATGTTGGTTTCTGCATAAGGACGACTGGACAAAGGATTCTGAATGTTTTACAGAGCAGAGGGTACACTAAAGAAAACAGAAAATGGTCAGTTAGCAATGTTACCTGAACTTCACTCAGGTCATAGCCAATGAATCAATCCAATACTGCACGCCATAGGAAAGAAATGTGTCATGCGTGAGGTGAAAAATCAAGGTTGCTGATGTGAATTCTGTATACCACTTTTTTAAAAGATTTTTTATTTATGTATCACAGAGAGAGAGAGGGGGAGAAGGAGAAGCAGACTCCCTGCTGAGCAGGGAGCACGATATAGGGCTTGATCCCAGGACCCTGAGATCATGACCCGAGCCGAAGTCCGACGCTTAACGGACTGAGCCACCCAGGCGCCCCTGTGTACCACTTTTAAGCAATAGCTTTTCCACTATCTGCTTTGCTGTCAGCTGGGTGCCAACATAATTTCTTGATGCCTTTTCTGCCACCTACCCTGTGTATTCTGCATTAAAAGACTGTGAGAAAAATGTTGTTTTTCTAGAGATGCCCAAGACTACAAAATGAGAATTTTTGAAAAAACACTTACAATGTCAAGCCAGAACTAAGGATGTCATATACTAGAAAAACTCTGGCAAGTAACACCCCCAAATCATTTCCACTTTGCAGGCTGACTCTCAGAATAGATTAAATGTTTAATCAGCAAGTTAAATGAATGTTTTCTAAGGGCTAGCAAAAAGTTTTACTAAAGGAGATCACAGGGCTTCCCAAAGTGGTATATTTAAGAACGTTTGAGGCTGACCTTCCAAATATGCTTTAAGTAGGAGAAAGCTATAATAATTAAAGCTACACAGTATCAAAGCAAGTAAAGACAGTACAATCAATGAATTAAGAGAGCTTGGAAATGTACCCAAGCATCTGGAGATTTTGTAATAAAGTTGCATTTTAAAATCAAGCAAGAGGGGTGCCTGGGTGGCACAGCGGTTAAGCGTCTGCCTTCGGCTCAGGGCGTGATCCCAGCGTTATGGGATCGAGCCCCATATCAGGCTCCTCTGCTGGGAGCCTGTTTCTTCCTCTCCCACTCCCCCTGCTTGTGTTCCTCTCTCGCTGGCTGTCTCTATCTCTGTCAAATAAATAAATAAAATCTTAAAAAAAATAAAATAAAATCAAGCAAGAAATAATTATTCAAGATACTGTGTGGATACAATGAGCTAGACATCTGGAGAAAAAGATAGTAAACAGAGGGCATAGCATGAGGGAGGCACTGTGCTCAACACTGAAAATAAGAACAAGGGGGAAAAAATTACACCATCCATTGCCCTCATGGAGCTTACAGTCCAGTGAGAGAAGAAAACTATGAATAACCACAAAAATAAATGTAAAGTTACAACTCCAGCAAATTCCACAACTGATCCCTTCTCATTCGCTTTAAACCAAAATGCATTCCACATGAAGCAAAGATCTAAATTTAAAAACAAAACCATAAAAGTACTTGACAAAAACATGGGTAAATGTTTTTATAAGATTAGAATGAGGACAGAAACCACATGAGAAGCCATAAACTAAAAAACAGAAAAACCTGACTACATAAAGATGTTTACATTTTATATTTTTTTAAAAATACATATACACATAAAGTCACAAGACAAACACAGAAACATATCTGTAATATTTTTAGAGGTACCTAATTTCCCTAATATTCAAAAAGCTATTGTGCAATAATGAGAAAAGGCCAAAAAGCACAACAGAAAAGTAGACAAAGGACGCCGACAATTCCAAGAAGAAATACAAATAGCCAATCGACAAATTAAATGATAATTCACTAATAAATAACTATAAATTAAAATGACATTTTTTTTACCTGTCAGACTGACTCTCTAAAAAGATGGCTGGTTGCCAGTGCTAAAGAGAACAGAGAGAGCACTGTGGTACACTCCTGAATTGAGTGAATTAGCTTGGCCTTTCTTGGAGGGCAATTTGGCAACATTTATAAAACTTGAAGCATTCATACTTCGACGCAGGCATTCCTCTCCTAGTGAAATTATTCTATTAAATTATGGAGAAAATTAAGAACCTAATTTCAAAAAAAAGATCCTAACACTGTAAATATCCTAACAGAAAAGAATACGTAACTTTTGGGACATTTACTCGAAGTAGGACCTAATAAAACTCTTCCATTTGTTTTTTTTTTTATTTTAAAAATTAAGTCTGAGTCTTCTGAATAGTAAATAATGCAACAGCAAATAAATGGAACAGAAAAGAAACACTAGCACAAATGTGCAAATACGAATGTGCAGAAATATTAACAGACATAATTTGTGATAAAAATCAATAAATAAAAGCTGAGAACAACCCTAAACCTATCAATAGGGTACAACCTAAATAAATTATAGTATTCCCCTAAAATGGAATACTTTGCAGCCATTAAAAAGACTGAGACCAGGGCAAAATGTACTAACATGAAAGAATATGAGACATATACTATTTAAATTAAAACACAAGTAGCAAACTATATGTGTGGTATGATCCCTTTTTATTGAAAAATATAAAATGTTAACACATGAATAGGAAAATCTGGTTATAAAATGTTAACAATGTTTTCTCTGGAGAGAGGAAACAACTGCCTATGTTATATATTTGTAAAGCTTGCTTATGTCGTAAGACACATGTATCAGATAGATACATACATAGATGTTTTAAAAGAGACTTCGAGGCTACAAAACGCCCTGGAAAAGGGAGAACTACCTGAAAGTGGGAGAAAGGAAGAGAATGAGAAAAATAGAAGAAAATATTCACAACAGAGCATATTATCTCAGAGTTAGAATAACCTGACAAATTAAGAAACTAGTGCATCGAAATTAAAAACTTTAGTGCTGCAAACAGAGCCATGAAGAAAGTGAAGAGACAACCCACAAAATGGGAGAAAATATCTGTAAATCATGTATCTGATAAAGAACTTGTATCCAGAATATGTAAAGAATTCTTTTTTTTATAATGATTCTTTCTTTTTTTTTTTTTTTAAGATTTTATTTATTTATTTGACAGAGAGAGAGACAGCCAGCGAGAGAGGGAACACAAGCAGGGGGAGTGGGAGAGGAAGAAGCAGGCTCATAGCAGAGGAGCCTGATGTGGGGCTCGATCCCACAACGCTGGGATCACACCCTGAGCTGAAGGCAGACGCTTAATGACTGAGCCACCCACGCGCCCCCAGAATATGTAAAGAATTCTTACAGCTCAACAATAAAAAGACAAATAGCCCAACTAAAATACAGGCAAAAACCTAGATACTTCTTCAAAGATGTACAAACCGGCAATTAGCACACAAAAAAGATGCTCAGCACTATTAGTCATTACGGAAATGCAAATCAAAACCACAATGAAATATCACTCCACATCCACTAGGATAGCTAGGTCAAAAAGAAAGAACACAAGTTTTGGCAAGGATGGAGAAAAACTGCAACCCTCATACATTATTGGTGGGAATGGAAAATGGTGCAGCCATTTTGGAAAACAGTTTGGCAACTCCTCAAAAATTTAAACATGGAGCTATATGATCCAGCACTTTCCCTCTTTGGTATATATATGCAAGAGAAATGAAAATATATGTCCAACACAAAAACGTGTATGTGAATGTTCATAACAGCATTGTTCATAATAGGCAAAGGGCAGAAACAACACAAATGTCCATCAATTCACGAATGGATAAACAAAATGCAGCCTACCCAGACCATGGAATATTATTTGGCCATCAAAAGTAATGAAATTCTGACACATGCTACCATATGGATGAACCTTGAAGACACTACGCTAAGTGAAAGAAGCCAGACACAAAAAGCCATACTTTGTATGATTCTAGTTATATGAAATGTCCAGAATAGACAAATCTATAGAAATTGATTAGTGGTTGCTTAGGGCTGGAGGAAGGAGGCTGAGGAAACAGGTAATGACTGCTAATAGGTACCTGCCATTTCTTTTAAGGGGAACGGAAATGTTCTAAAATTGATTGTGTTGATGGTTGCACAACTCTGTGAGTATACTAAAAACACTGAACTGAGTGAAATGCATAATATGTGAGTTACATCTCAATAAAGCTCTTAAAATAAATATATACATATTTATATATATTATAAATATATTTTATATATATATAATGTAAGCAAAAAAAGAAACTGGAAGCACCATGAGGTTAAGTGATTTGGCCAAAGAAAACTGCCAGCTATCAAAAATCAAATCTCCCAACATGTGCCTTTACTCCCAAACCAATGCTCAAGTCATTGCCATGGACTGCCTCGGGCAATTTGGATGGGCCCATAAGGTTCCCCAAAGAGCTGGAAAAGCAGAAAACACTAGTACTAGCATAAGAAAAAGAGAAATTTAGGTAGTAACACAACTGAAATTTGGTTTTAAAATTCATTGTGACTCCAAAATGGAGTCCACATTGACCCCTCCCCCCCCCAAAAAAACAACTAACCACCATTGATGTAAGAGGCTGTGACTCAGTAGAACAGTCCCCCTTTTACTAAGAGCTCAATGAGAGCAGGGCACTGGATGCAGCTGCTGACTGAAAAGGAAGAAGAAAAATGAGATCAGAAGAGGCAGCAGGCTGAAATCACTGGATACTCCTCTGCATATGTCAAAGAGGTCAATGAGCAACATGTTTCAAACGAGTGATTTTATTCGCAAGGGGTGTAAAATCCTTTATAGAGGTCCAAAAGTATCACCCCCAAATTTAGTTATGTCCCCGGACTACTGTATACATGTGAGATAGTTCGGGATAATATATGAATGTGGTGTCTCTGCAGCTGACTTAGACACAGAGATCATTGCTGGAATACAACTGTCCCATTTGACTAGAATAACAATATCACTGTTGATGGAGAAATGGAAAGTAAGCCAAGAACATGCAATCACTAAAAACATTATTTTGAGGGTTTGGAAAAACGAGCTACTAAAAAAACTCAGCTATTGTCCGAATGCTGCTTTATGCAACGCTATAATGAACATTTTGACAGAAGGAAAGGACAACAGGAGGCAGGAAGCGAAAGAAAGAAGAAATCCTGCAGGTGCCCAACTAATCCAAATAAGAAACACACAGCTCTGCTCCTGCCTTCCACAATAAAAACAATTCTGCTTCTTGTGGCATATGAACCAAGATTTTTTTTGCCAGGAACAGAAAACAACTTACTACATGAAAATGTCAACGTGTTCCACGGAGCACTGCACTGGCAGTGAACAGATATAAACCTTTTAAACCAGAGAGACTGGCTGTTGCCTCACCAAATTTTTAACCACACTGGCCCATTATCGAATTCAGTTCCGTTCATGCAAACTCTGACTAATGTGGACAAAAATACCACCCTGAAGTATACACTATAAATAAAAGACTCTATAAAATATCTTGTCCCCAAATTTCTAACAACTTTCACTTATTTATAATGTTACCTTTGTGTAGAAGCTCTCTTAATCCACCTCCACCCAACCAACCTGCCTAAATAACCAATGCTTCCCCTTCACTCTGTGAGACAACTGGTGTCCCAACAAACAACCTGGACCCAATGGACGGCCACTTACTCCTAGACATTTCTGCTCCCGCCCATTGAGTTGCATGCTTACCAAAAATTGTTTTCTCCCAAGCCTATTTTTACCAGGTGTTCTTGTTATTAGTTATGTGAAATCAGGGAGAAAAGAAAGGCCTGTTTCTATGAAAACAAAGTTGAATGCTTAAAGAGACTTGGTAAAGTCAAATGAGATGTAGATGAGACAGATGCAAAAGACTGGGGGGGAGGGAATCATAAAACTCAAGAGGGATTCTGTACTCATACTGCTTCACAAATGCCTTTCAATTCATGCTCTGCTTTAAAAAAGCAAAACAAACTAGAAATCATAGATGATAAACTATGGGTATGTTTAATGCAAACAAGATGAAGGAACTCCAATCAAGACATCAATACACAAAGAAAGGCCTTGGCCCTACATCAAAAGATTAACCAATGTGTTTCTTAAACAAATTGCAAAGCGCAAGACAAGGAGGGGAAATCTATAGAGTAAAACAAAGTAAAAAAAAACAATAAACTTAAGGGACATCAATCAATTATAATGCACGGACTTTATTTAGACCCTGATTCAAACAAATAAGTGGTCTAAAAAAAGGAGAAAAAAAATATATATATATATATGTGTGACAGTCAGGGAAATTTTAACACTGATTTGATACTTAATGACAATAAGGAATTACTGTTGTTTTAGGTAGGATAATGGTCCCGGTGTCATGTTTTTTGAAAAAGAATCCTCATTTAGAGATACATGCCAAAATATTTCTGGATAAAATGATAGGATTGTGTAATTTCTTTCAAAATAAGCTAGAGAGAAAGAATGGGGAAGGGGTACAGATGGAAGATTGGTCATGAGGCGGTAACAGCATGAGCTGGGTGATGATGAGTCCATGCGGGTTCATTATACTAGTCTCTCTACTTTTGCTTACATGTGAAATTTTCCATAATAAACACTTTTAAAAAGATCAGTGAATGAATGCTTATGTATATTTTAAATTAAAATACTAAAAGTGTATGTATCATTATTTCTGATTTCTCGACTTCATTTGTTTTTCACCCCAATTAACCAAGCAAGTCATAATCCAGACTTACTGCATAAGAGGTATTCTCTTGCAGATAAATGAGCCTATCACTGGATGCCCAAAATACAGCAGTAGTAAACCCAAAACATTCTAAGAACAATATCCCATATTGCCCAATTACCCTTGAAAACCTCCTAACTAACACATAGAGTACATAAGCAAACCCAAACATAACAGGGCTGCTGCATCACCGTATTTACTCACAAAATTACCTCCCTTACAATTCCCTTCACCATCTTTTTACCTTTAAAAAGAGGGAGGGGTAAATTACAACCTTCATTAATCTCTGAAATTCTCACTCGGTTCACCAAAGAATAGTTATTTTAAAAGCCAGGGTTCAGGTAAGGCTCTCCAATGTGGGTTTGCATCTGGTTGTGAAAGGTCAGGGGAGAATGATGATTCACCAACGACCGAAAGGTAAGAGTCACACTCACTCTGCTCTTCCCTAGTCCAAGCTGGGCTCAGGGAATGAAAGAAGAGGCAGCTGCTCCTAACTCTCTTCTGACCTGTCCTACAGCTGACACCCTAGGCTCAGAGGCAAAGCAGGGCCTCCAGAGGCAGAGGGGATACAAGATAAAGAAAGGAGGACTCCTCGGACATGCCCGGGAGGCTAACCCTGGCACGACCTTTCTGGAAAGCAATGTGGCAACACAGGTATCAAGTGTCTTAAAAACATGTGTACCCTCTGACCCAGTAATTTCACTTCCAACAATCTATCCTGAGCAAAAAGTCAGAAGTGCATCAAAGACGTCACATGTACAAAAATGGGTACACAGAGAACTTGAGAGTGAAAAACTGGGAAGAATCTTCAATTATGAAAAAAGTTTCAAAAAATGATAGTCAGACAATGGAAGCATATACACCCATTAAAATTGATTTTTACAAAGAGCTTCCAATGATGGGAAAATGCTTATAATGATAAAAGAGAAAAGGAATAAAATAGTATAACAATAGGATCCCAATTATGTATTTTGTAATATTAATAACTGTTGCCTCTAGGTGACAGGATTAGGGTGATTTTTTTTCCCCTTTGCTTCTTTATTTTTTTTATTTTATTTTATTTTATTTTATTTTTTTTTTATTAATAATGATTTTTTATTATATTATGTTAGTCACCATACAGTACATCCCCGGTTTTCGATGTAAGCCCTTTGCTTCTTTAAAATTTCCTGAGGTTTCCCCAAATTTCTTCCATGAGCAAAAATTACTTTTATAATCAGGAAAACAAAAAAACAAAAACAACAACAGGGCAAGGGGGTAGAAGAAAGTCTAATAATAATAAGCTATTGGGCTGCATACGTTTATGCTGGCTACCTCTTGTCTTCCTCCTCTATCAGGCTCAAGCTGTAAGCATTCAACTACTCCTTTAACTTCACCTACAGTCTACCCAGAAGAGAATAAAATTTATCTTCTTGTCCTGTAGGGCCAGTAGTTGCTACTTTTTCCATACAGATGACACAACAAATACTAGTTGAATTAATCCATTAAAGGTAATAAGGACCATTAAAAGTAACCCCTTTAAGTTAAGGGCCAGTGACCCAGAAGTCATTTTGTTTTGTTTTTAAATCAGATCACTTGATATAAAGAAAAGAACCAGAGGTAACTCAACACGGAGTTTAAAATTATTTCAGGAAGTGCTAGCAGCCCAAGACAGACTGGTAAGTCTGCAAAGGAAGAGAGGCTCCAAGGCAGAAGAGACAAAGCGAGGCATTAGCTGGCCATGCTGCATATACCTCAGGGCCTTCTGAAGGAGACAACCCACCAGGAGCCTGGGTACCAAAGAACCTTCCCTTTAAAGTAAGGGACTAGAGTTTCAATGGCAGGATTTACTTTGGATATACTGAACTTCCTAATAACGAAAGTTTGAGATATGCCAAAAATAAATTACTTGCCCAGAAAGCTTGTGGCATCTTCTTACCCAGAGATTTGTGAGAAAAAAAAAGAAAATTACTTTTCTTTAATGTCTTAACTGAAGATAGAAAATTTTGATCGTAAAATTCTAAGATATATTAAGGGTTTATAAAAACAAACTCAGCTCCCTTTTTTTTAATCCTGATATCCATTCACTACATGAGTATTTACAGACATTGGAGTAGGCACTGAGAACACAGCAGCAGACAACAGAGTAAAACCCCTGCCCTCATGGAGCTTACACTAAATTACACACTGTGCCTCCTAACAAGCATTAAAAGCTTGATTATTTTCTCTCTTTTTTTAACTTTAAGTAAAATTATTTCTAGAAACTTCAAGCATGTCACAAACAGCATTTGGACTGATTCAGAGGAGAGCTTAATAAATATTTCTGAAACAAGACTAAAAAAAAAAAAAACAACTGTGTGGCTAAGTACTGGGGTGGCAGGCCAACTTAACTTCATTATATATAAATTTGAACTTTTTGAATTTTGTGCCAGATAGCATCCATTCCTGGCTTTTGATAAATAATTTTTCAAAAGTTCACTGGGTAGATGGATGGATGAATAGATGGATGGATGGCTAGAATGAATGAATGAAAAATTTCTTTCCCAAAAAAACTCAGTCTTAAAGAAATGTGACTAGCTAACCTGAATCTCGGCATTCAGTTCTTCGGAAGGGAGCAATGGGAACTAAAGCACACTGCTGGTAAGCATGCACATACTAGAGCTGAAACTAGGCAGAAATTTGAAAATTCTCAGAACTTCCTAATCAAAACTTAAACATAGTCTAAGACAACCAGCCAAAAGTATCCAACTGAGTGAGCGCAGCCCACACAGACAAGCTTGAACAGGCCATGGGTGTATTTCTCCTTCCTTTTCAGTTTCTAGAAAATGAGGCTGAGTATTCACAATCTCATTCCTACCTTTCTGACAAACTAAACTCCTCCATGATGTAAGTAGCAGCCAGAGCTTTCTTGTCTTCAGTGGATCGCACACCTCCTAAACAAATATCTTCCTAAGCAGAACCTCACCATGGCTCATCCAACAGGTTTGTAGTGGCTGAAGGAACTGTATTCTGAACAGATCCAAAACAAGCGCTTTCAAGCTAATTCATCCAAGGCTGTTGAGGCTTCTCAAAGGCATTGCGTAGGCCAGTTATTTAACAATTATTTATTACATTAGGACAAAGTCCCTGAGAATGTATATAATTTTCATTCTCTGGATGTTATCAATCATCCACGAGACAGTATAACTATACTATTATGCCAAAGGGACCAAGTACTCACTATTAGAAGGAAGCAAGGACTCACCTGATGAGTGAGGTCAGTCACTGGGGAACAGACATAGTAGCTCTTAGTAATCTCTACACCCAATGTGGGGCTTGAACTCACAACCCCAAGATCAAGAGTTGCATGTTCTACCAACTGAGCCAGCCAGGCACCCCTGGGTGTAACTCTTAAACCAGAGAGTAGAACCACATAAGAGGAGGCCTAGATAACTGGCCCTCCCCTGCGTCATCAAGGGTATATATCTTGGTGACCAGTCCTCTTAATGAGTTAAAAGATGGCACCATGCCCTAGAAATTGGTAGTGATCTGGTAAGGAGTCCATCTCAGAAAGGTCCTTTCAAAGACAGACCAGACCAGCCCAAGAGAGCAAAAGCATAATTACTCATATTCCCTGGGAGTAAACTAGATACACTGGTGAAAGAAAACTATATAAGGCAGACTGTGTTTACGGTCATTGCCTTTTCTGTGTTCATTGCTTTCCTTTTTTCACTTCCTTAGTATTTTGAAAGGATATTTTTTTTTTACAAACTTATTTATTTTTGAGAGAGAGCGAGCATAAGGGCAGAGGGAAAGGAAGAGAGAATCTCAAGCAGACTCCTCAGTGAGTATGGAGCCGGACACGGGGCTCAATCTCACAACCCTGAGATCACGACCTGAGCCAAAACCAAGAGTCAGATGCTTAACTGACAGCGCCACCCAGGCACCCCATGAAAGCTTTTTTTGATGCCTCAGTCAAGTCAAGGGGGCAAGAAGGGATATTTGAGCAGGATTTAAAGGCAAAGCAATGGACCCATGGAGGACTGCTGGTAAATGACAGAAATGAAAGAGTGAAATAATGCCAAAAGGACAGATGAAATACAGTGTTGGTATATTCAGTCTTCCTCCCTACTTGGAAACTTTTTCTCTTATCATGGCATTTCACTTTTGGAATTTGTTTTACTAGAAATGATAAATCTCTTGGACTTTAATTAGTAGGTACATCTTGTTTCTTTAATAAAAGATCACGATGGCAAGGACAATGTTTTCTATGACTAGAGGAGTCAGGGTACAGTTAACTAGGAATAGGGATGCCTGGATTCTAATTCCAAATCCCCCATTAACGAACTGTAGGATTCTGGGCAAACTGGAGGTGGGGGAGGGGTGATACCAAAGAGACAAAAATCTAATGGATAATTGGTCCGAACTACTTTAATTAGTCCCTAAAAGCCTAAGATTCTAAATTCCATGAAATCCATCTTTCTAGACTCTGGAAAAGAAAGAGGTGGAATAGAACATGTCTAAGATCTTTTTTGTGCCCCCCAAATCAGCAAATATTGTTGGCTGATCATGTTTAATTTATATGGAAAATGTATGTCATTCTCTTATAGATGTGAAAGAATGTAAGTTGTTAAAATTGAACACCTCCCCTACCTGAAGAATGCACTAAAAAAAAGCATTTTTACCCTTAACCATAAAATAACCAGCATGAATTTTTAAAATTATAAGTCAGATGATACCAGAGCTCTGCTGTGATATCCTCTGATGCCAATCCTATTTCATACTCAATTCCATAAAATGGCCTATAAGACCTATATGATCTGGCCCCTTACCTTCTGACCTCACCCCTTACTATCCTTCCCCTTGTTCACTAAGCTCTAGGCACCATGACCTTGGGTCTAATCTTTGGATAAACCAAGCTCATTTCTATCCCAAAACTGCTATACTTGCCATTTCTTCTGCACTGACAGTTCTGTCTTCCAAATCTTCCCAGACTGGCTTTTTCTTATCATTCAGGTGTCAATTCAAATATCATCACCTTGTGGGGCACCGGGGTGGCACAGTCGGTTAAGCACCCACCTCTTGATTTAGGTTCGGGTCATGATCTCAGGGTTGTGATCAGGGCATGGAGCCTGCTTAAGATTCTCTCTCTCCCTCTCCCTCTGCCCCGCCCCCCCTCTAAAAAAAATAATAAAATAGCCACCATCTTACAAAATATCTATATACATATATCTCATCACCTTGGAAAGGCATTCCCTGACAACTCTACGTGTCAGCACCCTTCCCCCAGACACTCTCTAGCCCATTTATTTTCTTCACGGTATTCATCGCTATATGAAGTTATGTGTTTACATGTTTCTTGTCTGTCTCCTTGCATTAGAAGGTAAGCTCCAAGAAGGCAAGAGCTTTTTGTCTCTCTTGTCATTGGTAAGTTCAAGAGCCCAGGATAGAACCTGACCCAAAATTTGGATTCAGCAAATGCATGCTGAATGAATGGATGGATAAGGGAAAGGTTCCATCCCTGTGCAAAGGTATTATTGATGTCTTTTAGAATTAAAGAGGTGCTGGTGAGTAGAGAGCATTTCTTTTTCTCTTCAAAGCATCCATTTTGTTCTCTTTCATGCCGTGAACTAGAAAACATTCGCCAGATTGATGCTTGGAAAATGAAAACAGTGCTTCTGGCACAGAAATAACTAGTCTGGGCACCTCTGGCTTCAGCCAGATCTATGACTTTCTAGGGAGCTGGCACCAAAGTCAGAATGTTAAAATAAACAGCTTTGATGTTGAAAGTGGAATACTGGTATTTTGACTCTGGAGAAACTAGTCCAAATCAATCTTAGCTCTTCACAAAATCTCAACAAAGTTAGTAACCCCATCATAACTGTATCAAAATGAAGTCAGTTGTCTTTCAATAGTCATTTTTAGATTACCTAAAGATGGAACTATCTTCCTCAAATGTATCTAGTATAATCTTCCTTTCATTTTCTTTTTGATACAATTCTCTTTTCTATTTACCAATGAATCTTGCTTTCGGCCTTCTCATGAACACAAGCTTCATCTACTCTGCTCCATTAAACTCTTACTTAGAAGTGAAAATACTACCGCTTGCCCACTCTGAGTCGTTCCCTTCATGGAAATGAGTTTGCACTAAACCACACAGCACACACATATGTCATGGCTGGTCCACATTTGGAACAGGGTCACGGGGCAAAATGTTTTCTGTGTGTAATATCTAAAGTTAAGAATCCTGACCTTGGCCTTCAAAGTAGCACACTGTGCACCCAAATGCAAATGTATTCTTAAGTTTGTAGGAATATTTCTTCATATTCTCTACCAGATTGAGGTGAATCTCTGGGGGGGGGGGGTGGAGTGCACTCAAATAAATTCTGTTCCATCACCAATGTAACAAAGAGTAGTTACACAAACACACTAAAAATGTGGGGCGGCCCAAAGCAAAAGCCAGTGTTAGTCCCAATTTTCATTAGACAAGTCTCATAATTGCTTTAAAAAAAAAAAGTTTAGGGGTGCCTGGCTGGCTCAGTCAGTA
This sequence comes from Ursus arctos, assembly GCF_023065955.2. NCBI lineage: Eukaryota > Metazoa > Chordata > Mammalia > Carnivora > Ursidae > Ursus > Ursus arctos. The sequence goes on from NW_026622897.1 coordinate 12,914,695, forward strand.
GAGCGTGTGACTCTTGATCTCAAGGTTATGAGTTCAAGCTCCATATTGGGCATAGAACTTCCTTAAAAAAAAAGTTTAACTAATGGAAAATTATGTTTTAAAATGTCAATTTCATGAAATTAGCCCATAGTCCATGGGAGTTCAACCCAAATATCTCAAAGTGGCATCTGAAATAATAGCTAACTCATTTTTTTACACTGAAAGCATACTATGAAGATGACCTCTACCTACAAAAAACAAATGGCATATGCATTCAGGGACTGTTCCAAACAGATGAAAAGCAAAAAGAGGGGAGCTCTGTCCTACTCATCTTTCTTACTACAGCAGCTGCTACTGACTTTACCATATGCCTACTATGCACCAGGCACTGTTCCACTCCCTTCCCATATATTATCTTATTTAATCTTCCTAACCCCCAAATTTGTGAGGTAAGTACTACTGTCATCTCATTTTACAGATGACCGCATCCGAGCACAGAGAAGGTAAATAATTGACCCAAGATCATCCAGCTATTAAGCAGAAGAGGATTCAAACCCAGGCAGCCTTATCCAAAGCTCAAGCTCTTACCACACCCCCGTAGCAAGCGCGTGATACATATGCATTGAAATAACACTTTATAAGTATTGGACCAATGGCTTGTACAGTTACACATTCTTAAAACACATACAACATATATCTACTCTTTGTTCCCATTCATCCAATCAGTAAAGGTATAATTAGCAGAAAACCTTTTTTTTCAATTTAATACTTAACAGTGTCCTACCAAAAGAACACAGCCAGAAAATCTCAGACTAAGACTTCTCACAAAAAAAAAAAAAGGGGGGGGGATATCAAAGAAGGTAGGAAAAAGACAGCCAGGGTGAGCTGCTGACCAAAGTGGGTCACAGATGAACCTCCTCTCCTGGTACCTGTTCCGCAACGATGCTCTAAGCACCGCAGAGCTGCCAATATCGAGTCTGAGCCCACGAAGGCCGTGCTGCAGAAGTCACCAACAACCTAACAGGAAACTCTTTCCTCTTCTCTACTGATTCTCTTCAGTCCAGGGTTCCACTCCAGGACGTTTGAGAGTTCACAGAATTTGGGAAAAAGCCAGCTTCACCACTTATTGTTGGACAGAGGGCAGTAGCTTAGTCAATAAATGAAGTTTACTTTAGCTCTCCGTCCTTGGAATGGATGGTGCATGTAAGAAAAGGTGATCGTAAATACTTCCCCGATGTTCAGAAAGCACCGATGACCTGCCCTCCTTAAAGCAATACAAGCATCTGAATTACCTGAGTCTGATTGTTACTCACAGTTTTAAGAAAAGCCCAGACCATTCAGTGGCTTACAGGGGGAAGAGGAGAAAGAAAACAATCACAGACCTCTAAAAGATGAAACAAAAAATTATAGATTCTGGAAAGAGATGGAAAAAAAAATAATAACTCTCTTTGGTTCCAAGTGACCTGACTGCATCAGTCAAATAAATACTGCAGTGCATGGGGAGGAAAATCTAGCTCCCTGAGCAACTGAAACAGCAGCTCCTGCATCTACTAGTACCTAGCTAGGCACCTTCCTCGCCGTTATATAACCGCACCATGGCCTTAATAGGCCATCACACTGTATGTCAACAGCTGTTAGGCACATCTAAGCTGTCAGCATTTAAGAATCCCTTCCAGAGTGGATTCAGATAACCAGGGAGCAGGCCAAAATATGCTCCTCGTTCACCCAGAGCACATGACAACTCCTTGTGAATTAAGCTTCACTCGTGTCGTCAGAGTAATTTCAGCAGCAAAAGATAGGGCGCTTGTAACTGTAACTAGGAAATTGCACACTGCTACAGAAACACAAATGAGTGCTGGTGTGGTCCTCGCACACATGCAACTCATTGTCCAGGCCATTTCGTTCAGTCTCATTCAGGATTTCAAATATTTCCATACATATGAATTACATAACTGCACACCACAAATGATCAAAGATAAAAACCAACATAAACAGTGACACCCGTTTATAAACAAGCTAATGTTTAAAATGCTGCAGTCCTAAAGGACACCAAGGCCTCAGAGAAAACCCAAGAAACACACACACACACATGAAAATTAGAAAGCAAGCAGATCAGCCATAATTAGCCACGGGCTTTGCTGACTACCGAAGATAAAAATGTCTCTTTTATATATAAAGCCAGGAATCAACTGTTTGCAATTACATTTACAAAAACATACGACCCTGTCTGTCAGATTTTTTTTATCAATATTTTGGTGTATCCAAGGGCTGCAAGACACAAAATTATTTAAATCATAAATACCATAAACCAGGAAACCAATTAAGTTCATGGAGTCCATCCCCCAGAGGTCAGAGCAAAATAATCACAGGAGCTCAATGTGATTACTGAGAAGAGAGGGGGAGGTAAAAAGAAAAAAAAAAAAGGAAATACTGAAACAAGGAACAAAGCTCTCGAATAATTAAGGCTGTTTATAAACATAACTTTGGCTTAGGGAACAGTAAACAGAACTGTAAACACCTGGGGGATGGGGGGACGGGCACAGAGGCACCAAAGTCTTGGCTCAGTCTAGTCCCCCTCAGGGTCCGAGGGTGACATCAGAGAACCCTGGACTTTGGTATCTCATTCAGCTCAGACCTGCAGACTTGAGGCCCTCTGATAAAAACTGACAAAAAGGCTGAAGGGGGCCCCCCAGAGGAAGTGAAACTGACCAATCAATTTTCCACAGCCACCTACCCTGCCACCCTGGTAAAAAGGGCCCCTTGTAGGCTTTGACAGAAAGGAGGGAAAAGGGAACTTCAGGTTGTGAGTGAGCAGGAGAGAAGGCCCAGATAAGTTACTGGCTTCTGAAAACAAGCAATTGCCATAAAAGCAAAAACAAGGTTGGCAATGATAAGGGCTAGGCTGAGGAGGTGAGGAATTGATGTGGCTTTGGTGGGAAGCAGCAGCAGCTACAAGGGTTCTTCATCAGGTTGAAGGAAAACACAAACTGCAGTTTTAGATATAATGAATGACTACACTGAAAGTATTCATTGAAGTGAGAGATTGAGCAAAGCAAGAAATCTGGAGTACAAATGGGCTTTGTGGGTCCTCTCAAAACCAAAAGATTCCTCCTGATGACTTTGATTCCAATACTTCCAATGAAGAAGGCTACCCACATTTCCTAAAAAATGAATTTTTATGTAAAACCGTATATGTGTACTTATATGGCTTCCTAATTGACCTTGGCCAATTTCACTATTACAGCTCCACAAATCCCTTGAGAACCAAAGGGCCCAATGAGTGTAATCCTCCAGTGTCTGGGTTCCTCATCCACCTACTGGGTCACCCACCAGGCTTTTCCACCCCACCGCTGAAAGCCCACCCTGCGCTCTACAAAGCCCATGATTCCAGACCCTCCGACAACTAAAAATAACCAGCAACCTAGCTCTCCCAAATTGTTTAACCCCTAACTACCTAGTGCCACCATGAACCTGGGGCGCCCTGGGCCTCTGTTCCCTGAGCCCCTTCCTACGGTAAAGCAAAGTAATTTTCTTCCTCCTCATTTCCCCATTTTCTTCATCGCCTCCTCCAATAATCTCGTCGGTTCTCGGGCTCCCATTCCTACCATCCATCAGTCTTAGACGATCAAACGCTGATTGGCATCTGTCATAAGGTACCAGATCCCTCATATCTTCCAGTATCCTGCACCCACCACACACCCCTGGTACATGCCCCTGTCGTCCTTGTTCCTCTCCTAACTCCCCCCGGCTGCCAGTTTACCCTTGTCTTCCCCCATCCTGCTGTCCACATTTCCTACCCCCCTGCCCTCATTCCCTTAGGATTTCCTAATTGCTGGTTCCACGGTCCTCTTAGCTTACAGTCTTCGGCTCCGTGAGAGTTCCAAACCTCTTCTTTCCAATCACCCCTTCCACTACCCTCCGCAGAGCCCCGGCTGAGCACCCCCTCCCCATCCCCGGCTCCTTGGTCCCCCAGGTCTCCGCGCTCCAGGGCCCCCCCTGACCCCCTTGGCCGCGGAGTTTCCCTCTCCCGGCTCCCCGGACTCCCCTACCCTCGGCTCGCCCCCTCCTCACTCCCCTCCGACAGCCCCCTCCCCGTCCGTGTCCCCGATCCCCAACACTCTTCACTATCCCGAGCCCCGCTCGCCGCGCCGACCCCTCAGCCTCCCCGTCGCGGGTCTCTCCTGCCCCCGCCACACTCGGACGGACGGTCCCGGGCTGCGCAGCCCCGCAGCCGTCCGCTCCCGCCGCGCCACTACCTTGGCCTTGGTGACGAGGTGCGTGGCCCGCTTGACTACAGCGAAGTTGCCCTTGCCGATGGTGCGGTCGATCTCGTAGTAGCCGATGCGGGCAGGCACCGGCCCGCGGGAGGCCGGGGCTGGGGGACGCGGCGGGCCAGCCGCCGGGGGCACAGCAGCGGGGGCGGCCGGGGGCCCCGGGGCGGGCGGAGGCAGCAGGCGGCCCGCCGGCCCGGCTCCCCCCGCTCCGGCCCCGGCAGCCCCGCCAGCTCCGCTCGCCGCCGCCGCCGCCATCTTGTTGTGCAGTGAAACCTCCCGGGCCGCGGGGAGCCGGCGGGGGGGAGGGGGCAGGGGGGCGGGAAAAAGAGGGGGGGCCTGGCGGACGTCACTCCGGGAGGCGGGGCGCCCGCGCCGCCAGGGCCCGGCGCCATGGCAACCGCGCGTCACGTGCCGACGCGCGTCACTGCCCGCAGCCATGGCAACCGTGACCTCACCGGCGAGCTCGACCTTCCCGCGTGGGCCCTGCTCCTCTGGCGCTGGCTCCCGGCTGCCCCCCTCTGGGGATGGGATGGTGGGCACCGCAAGCGTGCCCGCCAGTTCCCAGCCGCCGCAGCGCTCCCGAGGCCGGGGTGCCGGGCGCCGGGCCCCAGGCCGGCCCCCAGTCGCCCCGGGAACGGCTAAGGAGACCCCTGCTGTGACCTCCGTCCCAGTTCAGCAGTCACCCAGCCTCCCTTAAAACAAAATGTTTCCTCATCACCAAAAATACCGGCCTTGTCCCACTTTAGCCCTTGAGGCCGCAAAGGCAGGAATAGCTACGAGAAACTGTAACCAAGCTGGTAGCGAGACAGGGGAATTCTTCAGTAAAATTCCTTCTCCTAACACAGCCCAACTCACCCGGTACAACTATTCTGATAGTCACCGAATACAGGGGGGATAGGGAAACTGGGATTCGCGTGTTCGAGGGTGGAGGAACCAGCCCAAACACGCATTCCAGTCATTGGGTGGGTGAGGGCCAGAGAGGCTACGTCATTTTCCTCCCACCCGTCTGCGAACAATTCTATAGCTAGATGACTGTCACAGTGCCTGCGTCCTATTTCTGTCACTTGTATAACCCTGATGAAGCAGTGGTGCACCTTGTCCAGGGAGCCACGTCATGGTTAAGGACAAAACCGTCTGTTAGGCAAACTAAATAAATACTAAAATAAGAATTCCCTCCTTACAGGGACTCTCCGAAGACATTAAAAGTGATCAAATGTATAATTCCAACAATAAATCTCACGTTCTTTTTTCTTCCTTCCTCTGCTATCTGACATTCCACATCCTCCCGGGGCCCCTCACTAGCTCCTGGGTTTCCCTTCTACTGTGTCCCACTGCTTTTATTAACTAGATTAACTTAACCCACTTTAGGTGGGGATGGGAGAGGGATAGGCAACTGGGCTCTCAACAGCACCATGGTCTTTGACAGGCTGGGGGGGGTGGGGAGAGAGAAGACTGTGACCACTTCCAACGTTAAACGGTATTCCTTCAGTCCAGTCCTGATCTATCCACTTGTATGTCTCTCTATGTGGCAGAACTGTGTCGTCAGGTCATTGCATGTACAATATCCAAAACTGACACCAAGGGCACCATGAATGTGTGAGGAGAGCGCATATGTACTCACTCCCACCACAAGCTGTTTTCTAGCCCTCTGGTTCCCCATCTGACTATGAGTAATGGCGGGCACTAGGATGGGACGGAGAGGTCACCCCACGATTGCCTTGCATCAGTTCCCTGGTAGCTGTTCCAAATTGCCAACACAATTAACAGTAATTGGCTCCTTGACTAGCACATGAGGGTAAGGATGACATGGTCCTCAGCTTCTTCTGCTGGTTAGGCCCTTTCCTTGGTTGAGCTCATTCCATCCCAGACACATGATGGGGTGTGGCCAGGCTCGCTTACCACTTCATGACCTCACTCACCTGCCTCTGCGTTAACTTCAGCGCTGGGCCCTAGAGTCACAGTTTTACCATCTCCCTGGGGAGGGCGTCTCAACAGAAACCTAGCTAGCTGGGAAGGCAAGGAAAAAAGAGTCTTTTACTCTGGAGGCTGCAGGAGTAGCACCAAAACCATGTCACCAGCCTCTCCTCCACTCATAGACATCATTGGAGCATCAAGTACCCCAACTTCTGGCACTCTCTGGAGGGTGTCAAAGACAAGAAGCCTCTGAGGAGAAACTAGGAAATGGAGCATGGGTCTCACTTCCAAAGAGGAAATGCAGATCATGCTTGTCCCTAATAATGACTTGAAATGTCTGTGCTGTGTGTTAGACCACGTGTGCTCCTGCCTATATGGACTGAGGCCAGTAGATGCTGTGTCCTATGGGCACTTGGACAAACACTTGCTGGAAAGCTTCCTGAAGAGTCCTCTCTGGTGAGAAGAACATGGAAAATTGGGGAGGGCATTGTGCAGCGAAAATCATCAGGGAACAAGGAAAACAGTTTAGATGTATGCATTTAATAAGGATTTCTTGAGTGCTAAGCCTGAGGTAGGTTTAGGGAGGAACTCACAGTCGAAAATAACAATGTGTCAGACACTACAGGAAGCAGTTTACATAAGTGAACTCCCTGAATCCACAACAACCCTATGAAACAGATTATATTATTATCCCCATTTTGAAGATAGGGAAAATGAGGCACTGCTGGCTTAAGAGAATTGGCCATGGTCATAGAACTAGAAAGTGGTAGATCTTCCTGGACTGGATTATAAACCCTGTCAAGGGAGGAGCTGGTAGGAAAAAATGGCTTCTCCAGAAGCCCAGGGTGACTGAGCTCAGTTTAGACCCAGGAGCTCAGTTGAGACCCAGGAAGAAAAGGACTTCAGGAATTCATGAGAGCAGGATAGAGCTGGCACTAAAGCATAGGAACAAATGGCAGACTACACAACAGGCCTGAAGTACCCAGGATAGCTTCACTTGTAAGTCGGTCCACAGTGAGACTCACCGTTTAGTGTGTACTTCTGCTGCCTTTAGAAAACGGGTGGGTAGGTGTGTTCCCGCCCAGCTTCAAACTCAGAGGAGTGGCCCAGGGACTGAGTTCTCAGAGCCCCTGCAGTCCAGTATAGAGACAAAGAGCTGGCCACCACCCAGCTCCCAATCAGCTCCGTAACCAACTCACTCTTTTCTAGAAAAGCAAAAGATTTAAAAAAAAAAAAAGGCAAAAGATAGATTCAGAGATGAAAATGAGACATTTCCCTATGTAATGTCATTGTGCTTGTTTCTAGAATTTGAAAAGGGCAAACCAAGGCATTCCTGATGGATACCGTAGGCCCTTAGATCCTTCTAGAAATGATGCAGAACCTCTGAGAAGCTACGGTCTGCCCGGAAAGGAATATAAGCAGTAGGGGGTAATGCATTAACCCTTTTATGATTTTAAAGGCACTCTTCACCTGTCCTCAGGGCAGTTTACCAGCCGCCTGAAAGAGAACTGCAACCTCACAACATAGCTCCAAAGATTCTCGGAGCCATCAGGGCCTTGAAGAAAGTCCAGCCTTCACTTTACATCGGCCCAACTTACTACTGCTCTGAAGAGCAGCTAACGTAACATGAGCACGCAGGTGCGAGCGGGGCATCCTTCAGAAGTTTTGTATGTCAGGAAGCCATGCCATATTTACATGCCATATACTCCCAAACGAGGGCATTGCTAGCCGGTGGTGAATTCTGCCATCACACAGAAATCAGGGCACTGTTTGGTCACATCGTCCAAATCCTCGGTGTGCCCTGGTTCCCCGGATGAGCTGAATGTACGCCTGTCTTCGTGAGGGCTGTGTTCCGCATTTCCACCTCAGCAAGGAGGCTGTTGCCCTCCCTCCTCCTATCCCGGATCCACCTAGTCAAGCCCAAATGCTCCCCCTGGGTGTCAAGAAACAGGTCAAAGCAGCCAGAGTAAGTACATCGTCTCCTGCTGTAAAACAGCTTGGGGAAAGGGCTTACGAGAAGCTAAATAAGCTTTCAGCCAAGGATTTTCTGTTCAGCTTGCCCACATTTTTCTTTTTAATGGAGCCATTTGAACTATTACGCGAAACTTAAAAAATTAGCCTTGCTACTTTCCATATGTTCTAGGATATGGTTGAAGCATTTTTAGATTATTATTAATTACCCTTTAGATCATCCAAAGGATTTTTAAGTATGATTTTTTTTAAAGATTTTATTTATTAATTTATTTGAAAGAGAGAGAGAGTACGAGCAGTGGGGAGAGGCAGGGGGAGAGAGAGAGAAAGAGAGAGGAAGAAAAGCAGACTCCCCTGCTAACCAGGAAGCCTGACATGGGGCTCCATCCCAGGACCCAGAGATCATGACCTGAGCCAAAGGGAGACGCTTAACCGACTGAACCACCCAAGTGCCCCTAACTATGATTTTTTAAAAAGGTTTTCTGGGGCACCTGGGTGGCTCAGTCGTTAAGCGTCTGCCTTCGGCTCAGGGCGTGATCCTGGAGTTCTGGGATCGAGCCCCACATCGGGCTCTTCCACTGGGAGCCTGCTTCTTCCTCTCTCACTCCCCCTGCTTGTGTTCCCTCTCTCACTGGCTGTCTCTCTCTCTGTCAAATGAATAAATAAAATCTTTAAAAAAAAAAAAAAAAGGTTTTCTGCACTCTTAGATGTGACCATATCATCTTTTAGGATCAATAGTTTTCCTCAGGGAGATATGTCTTTGGTTTTATATGGGAAAATACATTGGGTACAGAAGAAAAAAAATTCACTCAGGACAACTTTTTTCACAAAAGGACATGGTCCTTAAGGAAAGGTACACTTAGTTACTCTGTGGTCAACTCCTTAATATTCGTACCAATAAAATTTTTTTCTTACAATGTGCTTCTTTCTCCTAAATGAAAAGAGTGGTACTCAACCAATATTAATTAAAATTTTGGCATACTCTTTCCCTTATATAGAAATGTACTTAAAATTCTGGGAATTCACAACATTTCACAGAAGAGCAGTGGAAATTCTTTCCTTCCCTGGCTCTAAAGCTCCAGAACTGCCCCTTTCCTGTTTATTCCTTCAGCTTCACGTCTCTCCTGACTAAAGAGCCGTCTTCCCTGCGACTCCTGCCTTGGAAATTGCCTCCTAGTTTTAAGTGCTCACCTTCAAACAGCCTTGGCTGTTTTGAAGACAGTGCAGAGTTGTTTCCTTGCGTTAAGAGAGGGGTTTGTTTCGGTGTTCTACCAGCCTCTCCAGCTGTTGGCTAAGCAAAATTTATGCAGTTGGGATTGACTTCCGTAGGTGGCCGACCTACCTTTGTTTGCTTCATTTCCACCACAATTTTCCTCAGTTCAGCGAAAATCCATCTTGCACCGCTAAGGCAGGTCTGCGAGAGAGGAGCCCTCTCCCTTGCCTGCAGAGACACCTGCTGGTCAAAGTCCTAAACTACAGGATGGCTAGCTGCGCTCCCTTTGCCCTTCCACTCAAGGCCTTCCAGCCCTTTCTGTTTCAACTACAGGCAGTTGAAAACCACAAACCCACATCAGGAGCCAGAAAACTGGAATCCAAATGGAAGCCGGCTCCAGAAAGCTGGATGTCTGTATGGTCAAAGAGAAAGCACAGTGGGCTGAAGTTACAATGGTGCCTGGGCCTGAGGTAACAGTCGGCCACTGCGGTTTTAGGCCACCCAACGATGTCTCCAGTTAGCCCCAGGGTTCTCACGGCATTTTAAACAGAATTCTGAAGGGTGAAATTAATGGCCACTTATTTTTATTTAAAAAATAATTTCCTCTTTGGCATATTTAAAGAGCAGCCTGGCGTCACAAGTAAAAAAAGAGTAAGGGTTTTACAGTTAGACCTTGATTTTGTAGGGGGCTTTTCCATTTACAAGGTCACCTTGAGCCTCAGTTTCTTCCTCTGGAAAATCACTCCTACCTCCTGGGCTTGTTAGGCGAATTAACTGTTATAAATATGCAGAGGGACCTAGATTAAAATCCGGCACATGGTATACACTTGAGCATTAATTTCCTTTCTCTAAAAGCAAGTAAACAAGGACAGGTCATTTCCAGATCACCTTGAAAAGATGAGGAATGATGGAGAACAGGATTAGGGCTGTGAAAATAAATTAACTTCAGGGGCACCTGGGTGGCTCAGTCAGCTAAGCGGCAGACTCATGGTTTTGGCTCAGGTCACGATCTCAGGGTCGTGGGTTGAGCCCTGTGGGCAGTCGGCTTGAGGATTCTGCCCCTCCCTCTGCTCACTCTCTCTCTCTCTAAAATAAATGAATAAATCTGGTTTAAAAATTAACTTCAGAGTTAAAGGGAGAAAACTATAGTTTTAAATGTCTTGATTTGGTTTACTAGACACACATCGTTCGGTGTTTTTGGAAGTTGGACAGATCTGTGTTCATGATTCAACCATAGATGTCCAGTAAAAACCTTCCCAATCTCACAACTTCACAAAGTAGTTATTATCCCCACTTCTGGATGGTTGGGTTACTTGAACCGTCTGATGACTGACTCACAGAGCCAGGAAGCAGTGAGTCTGAGAAGCAAATCCAGGCTTTTAATCGCCAAAGCTAGCTGTCTTTCTGAACTTTAAAGTATGTCAGTGTCTGTGGTCTGTTAAAAAAAAAAAGAAAAAAAAAAAGATGCCAAGGATATTTTTTTCTTCTCAAATTTATTTAAAGTAGATGTGTAAGAAAAATACTAAAGTCTTTCTATCACTGCTATACAACAATCTGCTCAAGAAATTGTGTGTATTCTCAGGGCACCTGGGTGGGTCAGTCGATTAAGCGTCTGCCTTGGGCTCAGGTCTAACCCTGGAGTCCTGGGGTAGAGTCCTGCACCCGGCTCCCTGCTCAGCGGGGAGTCTGCTTCTCCCTCTGCCCCTCCCCCTGTTCGTGCTCTCTCCCTCTCTTTCTCTCTCTCTCTCTCAAATAAGTAAATAAAATCTTTAAAAAAAAACTGTGTGCATTCCAGACTTTCGGCAAGTGCCTTGTGAGAACTCTACGGGAGCTCTATAAGGAAGAAAAAATCCTGGTGGCATTTCTTTCTTTTAAAATTCATTTAAAATCATACGTGTAAAAAATTACTAATTATATTTATAGCAATGCCTTCCTTTTGTGCAATAATCTACTTTTAAGAAACTCCAAACACCCACTTGTGATTTTAACTCTCTTTTTCAAAATACAACTAAAATGCACTAATTTCTTTTCTTCTTAATTAAGATTGTAACATACGGAGTTCAAAGTTAAGGTAAAAATAGGGGCAGAATACGATGAGGTAGGCATTAGAGTCCAAGCTCTGACAGTCCTATCGCCAACTCCAAGCTCCAAGTTGAGCCACATTCTGATGAAGGCTCAGGTGAGGAAACCAAAATAGGTATCAAATACTCTACCCTTACATTTCACACCGCCTTTAATAGCAGCTTTGATTTCTCTGGAGATTTTTTCCCAGTGACTTCCAAACATCAAATATTTATGGATTCACTGTTTGGTGAAGTTCAAACTCTTGGAGCAGAGGACTCAAATGCCTTTACAGCCGGGCCCCAACCTCTTTGTCAGCGTTTCACATTTCAAGGATTTTCCCACTCCACCCTTCCCTACCCAGGACCACCGCAGGCTCCCTTATGATCAAAACACACTCTGCACTTTCTCCTTAGCCTCTGCTCCTGCGCATCTGTGTGTTTGGAATACCTTGAAGCTCACCCAACTATTTGAAATTCTACTACTCCCTTAAGATACAGCTCAGCTCAGGAGCCTCACCATCCTTGTAAAAAATCAGTCACAGTTTTCTTCTGGGTCTCCTGAGCATTTTGTCTATTCAGAACACTGGCTTCAAGTTAGAATGGCAAAAATAGACAAGGCAGGAAACAACAATTGCTGGAGAGGATGTGGAGAAAGGGGATCCCTCCTACACTGTTGGTGGGAATGCAAGTTGGTACAGACACTCTGGAAAACAGTTTGGAGGTCCCTTAAAAAGTTAAAAATTGAGCTACCCTATGACCCAGCCATTGCACTACTGGGTATTTACCCCAAAGATACAGACGTAGTGAAGAGAAGGGCCATATGCACCCCAATGTTCATAGCAGCAATGTCCACAATAGCTAAAAAGTGGAAGGAACTGAGATGCCCTTCAACAGATGACTGGATTAAGAAGTTGTGGTCCATATATACAATGGAATATTACTCAGCCATCAGAAAGAACGAGTTCTCAACATTTGCTGCAACATGGACGGCACTGGAGGAGATAATGCTAAGTGAAATAAGTCAAGCAGAGAAAGACAATTATTGTATGATTTCTCTCATCTATGGAACATAAGAACTGGGCATATCAGTAGGGGAAGAAAGGGATAAAGAAAGGGGGGGTGATCAGAAGGGGGAATGAAGCATGAGAGACTATGGACTATGAAAAACAAATTGGGGGCCTCAGAGGGGAGGGGGTGGGGGAATGGGATAGACTGGTGATGGGTAGTAAGGAGGGCACGTATTGCATGGAGCACAGGGTGTTATACGCAACTAATGAATCCTCGAACTTTACATCGGAAACCGGGATGTACTGTATGGTGACTAACATAATATAATAAAAAAATTTTTTTTTAAATCCCTCTAAAAAAAAAACAAAAACAAAAAAAGCACCGGCTTCAGAGCCAGATTAACTAGGTTCAAATACTGACTTCACACACAACTTACTAGCTGTGTGGTCTTAAGAAAATTCATGAGTGTCTCTGGGCCTCAGTTCTTCAGCTATAAAATAGGGATAATTATAACACCTATTTCATGGGAGTGCCGGAAAGTTGAATAAATTACCACATATGAAGTACTAACAATAGCGCCCGGCACATAACTGGTGCCCTACAAATGATTGCTGAAATTATTATTATTGTGAACCTATTGTAGCACTGTTAACAGTCTAACTTACATTACATTACATTTACGGCTCTCTAATTAGATTTTAATGCCCAAATAGGCAGGAACCACATCTGTTTAACTCACTATTCTATATCCAGCACTTACCCCTGTGCCTGGGACATAGCAAATATATCTTAAATAAATGAATGTCTCCCCATTAAATGGTCATTTCCTTGACGCCAAGGACTTCCCTATGCTCAGAGCATTTCTATATGCCCAGAACCTACCACAATACCAGCACCTCCCAGCACTTGGTCTATATTGGGCAAAAATAAAGCAAGAGAAAGATAGAGAGGTTTTGTCCTAAAGCATATATCCTCTCTTTTAAGAGTTAATGGAAACATGGATGGCACACTAGAGCTGCCGTCCAAAATCTAACTTTGGTCTGAGCACTTTATCTGGAGAAAGGTGGGGACCCCAAGGCACTTCTGGAGAAGCCAAGAGAAAAGCGAAGGGTTTGCTGGGCAATCAAGCACCCTCCAGAAAAGTGAGACCATAGCACGGCGCAGGGCTCTATCCTTGCAAGGAGAGAGAAAGCTGGAAGAAGGGAAGGAGAAGGGATAGTTAGCGAAGATCCAGTTCTGACTTTGCGACAAGGGAAAGGAAAGATGGAAGAGTCCTAGCTACAATTAAAACATGCCCTCAAGGTTGTATAAGAGCTAAGAATAGTTGCTCCAAACAGGTTGTCTAATGTCATTCTGTCCCCAGGATAAGTAAGAAGCCATTGGCTAAATTTTTTCACCACCATCATTTATTAGACTCTTTCCAACCAGGCCTCCAAGTAAAATAAAGTCTCTTAAAAACTCCTCTGTCGGGGTGCCTGGCCGGCTCAGTCGGTGAAGCATCTGCTTTCGGCTCAGGTCATGATCTCAGGGTCCTGGGATGGAGCCCTGCATCAAGCTCCCCGGCTCCCCTGTATGTTCATGTCTTCTGCCCATTTCTTAACTGAATTATTTGTTTTCCGGGTATTGAGTTCAATAAGTTCTTTATAGATTTTGGATACTAACCCTTTATCAGATACGACATTTGCAAATATCTTCTCCCATTCCCGTAGGCTGCCTTTTAGTTTTGTTGTTTCCTTCTCTGTGCAGAAGCTTTTTAGCTTGATGAAGTCCCAATGGTTCATTTTTGCTTTTGTTTCCCTTGCCTCCAGAGATGTGTCTAGTAAAAAGTTGCTACAGCCAAGGTCAAAGAGGTCGCTGCCTGTGTTCTCCTCTAGGATTTTGATGGTTTCCTGTCTTACATTTAGGTCTTTCATCCATTTTGAATTTATTTTTGTGTTTGGTGTAAGAAAGTGGTCCAGTTTCATTCTTCTGCATGTTGCTTTCCAGTTTTCCCAACACCATTTGTTGAAGAGACTGTGTTTTTTCCATTGGATATTTTTCCTGCTTTGCCAAAGATTAGTTGACCATATAGTTGTGAGTCCATTTCTGGGTTTTCTCAGAATAGAAATCTATCTATGATACACATCATAGATCCATTGATCTATGTGTCTGTTTTCGTGCCAGTACCATACTGTCTTGATGACTACAGTTTTGTAATATAGCTTGAAATCAGGAATCATGATGCCTCCAGTTTTGTTTTTCTTTTTCAGGATTGCTTTGGCTATTCAGAGTCTTTTGTGGTTCCATACAAATTTTAGGATTGTTTGTTCTAGCTCTGTGAAAAATGCTGGTGGTATTTTGGCTGGGATTGCATTAAATGTGCGGATTGCTTTGGGTAATGTAGACATTTTAACAGTGTTTGTTCTTACAACCCATGAGCATGGAATGCTTTTCCATTCATTGGTGTCCTCTTCAGTTTCTTTCATAAGCGTTCTATAGTTTTCAGAGTTCAGATCTTTTACCTCTTTAGTTAGGTTTATTCCTAGGTATCTTATTGTTTTGGGTGCAAATGCAAATGGGATTGATTCCTTAATTTCTCTTTCTGCTGCTTTGCTATTGGTGTATAGAAATGCAACAGATTTCTGCACATCGATTTTATATCCTGCGACTTTGCTGAATTCATGTATGAGTTCCAGCAATTTTTTGGTGGAGTCTTTTCAGGTTTTCTACATAGAGTATCATGTCATCTGCAAATAGTGAAAATTTGACTTCTTCCTTGCCAATTTGGATGCCTTTTATTTCTTTTTGTTGTGTGATTGCTGAGGCTAAGACTTCTAGTACTATGTTAAATAATAATGATGACAGTGGACATCCTTGTCTTTTCCTGACCATAGGGGAAAGGCTCTTTGTTTTTCGCCATTGAGGATGATATTAGCTGTGGGTCTTTCATATACGGCCTTTATGATGTTGAGGTATGTTCCATCTATTCCTACTGTGTTGAAGGTTTTTATCAAGAATGAATGCTGTGTTTTGTCAAATTCTTTTTCTGCATCTATTGGCAAGATCATATGGTTCTTAACCTTTCTCTTATTAATGCGGTGTATTAATTTATTTTTGACAAGGATACAAAGACAATTCAATCGGGGAAATAATAAAACACCGAAAGTATAAATATAATAAAATATAGAATAAAGAAATGGTACTGGGACAACTGGATATCCTCATGCAAAAGAATAAAGTTGGGCTCCTACATCCCACCATACACAAAAATTAAATTGAAATGGATTATAGGCCTAAATGTAAAGGCTAAAACTATAAAACTTTTAGAAGAAAATGTAGGAGCAAATCTTCATGACTTTGGGTTCAGCAATGGGTTCATAGCTACAACACTAAACGTACAACAGACAGAATTAATAATAGATAAATTGGACCACATTCAAATAAAAAGAGAAATAGCAAATAATATTGTGCTGCAAATAGTAGCATCAAGGAGGTGAAAAGACAACTTACTGAATGAGAAAAAATACTTGCAAATCATATATCTGATAATGACTTGTATCCAGACTGTATAAACAACTCTTACAACTTAGTAATAAATGGACAGTCCAGTTACAAGTAGGCAAAGGATCTGAATAGATATTTCATCAAAGAAGATATACAAATGACCAATTAACACATGAAAATATACTCAGCACCATTAGTCATTAGAGAAATGCAAATCAAAACCACAGTGATACTGTACGGTGACTAACATAACATAATAAAAAATTAAAAAAATAAAAACCACAGTGAGATACTACTTTGCACCCACTAGGATGGTTAAAATAAAAAAGATGGAAAAACAAGAGGATGTGGGGGGCACTTGGGTGGCTCAGTCAGTTGAGCATCTGACTCTTGGTTTCGGCTCAGGTCGTGTTCTCAGGGTTGTGAGATCTAGCCCTGCGTGGGCTCTGTGCTCAGCGGGGAGTCTGCTTGAGATTCTCTCCCTCTCTCTCTCTGCGCCTCCCCTCACTCATTAGCATGGGCTCTCTCTCTCCCTCTCTCTAGTAAATAAATAAGTCTTTAAAAAAAAAAGATGTGGAGGAATTGGAAACTTCATATGTTGCTGGTGGAAATGTAAAATGGTACAGTCACTTTGGAAAAATGAGGTAGCAGCTTTTCAAAAAATCAGACATAAAGCTGCTATGTAACCCAACAATTTCACTCCTATGTGTATCCAAGAGAACTGAAAACATGTTCATACAAAAATTCGGACATTACTGTTCACAGCAACGATAATAGCCAAAAAGCAAAAATAACCCATATGTGATTCAACTGATAAATGGATAAACAAAATGTGATATATCCATACAGGGGATGATTATGCAGCAATAAAAATAAATGAAGTATTGACACACGCCACACATGGATGAGCCTTCGAAACAGTACGCTAAGAGAAAAAAGCCAGACACAAAAGTCACATATTGTATGATTCCATATACATGAAATGTCCAGAATAGGCAAATCCATAGAAACAGAAAGGAAACTAGTGGTTGCTTAAGGCTGGCAGAGTTGGGCAGTAGGAAAGAATGAGGTGTGATTACGAATGGATAAAGCATTTCCCTTTAGGATGGTGAAAATATTTGAAACTTAGATCACAGTGATGATTGCATAAGTTTGGGAATATACTAAAATCTTTGCATTGTACACTTTAAATGGGTTAATTTTTTTGGCATGTGAATTATATCTCAATAAAAGTGTTAATGTTCTTTTAATTAAAGAAAAACTCATCACTGAGAAATTCTCTACCAATGGAGACTCAGCTGAAGGGAGTTTGGTAAAGAGGGGACAAAAAATAGATATTATCAAGTGTTTCATCCAAGCACCAAAGGTCTTTGTAAGAAGAGACACTTTCAGGGAAGACAGTGGGAAGGGTTATAAAGTCTGCACTATGTTTGACTTGTAGAATCCAGAATCAGAATCAATTTTCTCTCTATAAAGAATACATATTGCATGGGGCTCCTGGCTGGCTCAGTTGGTTAAGCATCTGACTCTTGGTTTAGGCTCAGGTCATGATCTCATGGGTGGTGGGATCAAGCCCCACATCTGGCTCCCTGCTCAGCAGGGAGTCTGCTTGAAGATTCTTTCCCTCTGCGCACATACTCTCCCTTTCAAATAAATAAGTAAATCTCTTTTTAAAAAATATTTTATGTATTTATTTGAGAGAGACAGAGATCGTGAGAGACTTGTAAAGGAGGGGGAGAAGCAGGCTCCCCACTGAGCAGGGAGCCCCCACGTGGGACCCGATGACAGGACCCTGGGATCATGACCTGAGCCAAAGGCAGATGCTTAACCATCTGAGCCACCCAGGTTCCCCAATAAATAAATCTTAAAAAAAAAAAAAAAAGAATACATACTTCAGGGAAGGGAGAATGTATGAGAAACACTTCTGGGAGGGAGCCTTTCACAAGAGGAAGAACTAAAATGTTCTTCATCAATTTTACTGAACAAGCGACAAACCCCACTTTCTACACAATGATTTAAAGAGGCCATACTGCTAATCCCACTGATTCCTGGGAAAACCAGCAACTTTGCCCTGGAGTCCCTGAAGAATCCCTCGTGGCTAGAAGAAGCTCAGCTGGTTCTGTGGCAGTAACAATGTCTGCTTATTTCCTGTCTATCCCTTGTTGATAGACCTCAAGGGTTGTCAATTACAGACTCATTTTGGAGGTAATCTCATGGGCTGAATTATTTTCAGCTATGATGTGTTTACTTAGTACCCTGTTTGTTGGAGGAGTTAATCAAAAGGACATGACCACCAGTGGACACTCAAGCTGGACCCTGGCCATCAGAGGCTCCTCATCCCTTCCCCTGTCCTTGGAATATATGCCCTGCCTGCTGTCCTGCTAGTCCACAGTGGGAGATGTTTCAAGGACATAGCCTTCAGAGAGCAATGTTTTGTTGAGACCATCTGGATGGTATATGTTATTGAACCCAGTTAAGGCCTCCACATAAACTTCTAAGATTCTGAGAGGCAAACGTGGATATCTGGTCACCTTGTGGCCTCCCAAGATAAGTCTCATAAGTAAGTCCCCTGGCTTACCAGTCTGGAGGGATCTGCCTCTTTCTTTGGTCTCTCCTCGCCCTCCACATCAAGGGGGCCCGTTTGTGCCCCAACGCTGCTGACTTGGAAGAGTTGAATGTGTATAAGTCTAAAGCTGCTATTTCAGAACATCTAACAGGTTCAAGGGAAGAGGATGATTACATCTCCTCCAGAGTGGCATTTGAGGTATGAGCTGGGGAAAGAACTAGAATGATATTCTCTGGCTTACTTCCTCACCTCTCGTGGAGCCAAGCTAGAAAAATAATGCAAAGAGGTTGGCATGGTTTCCATAGAAGGCAGCACAGCATGGCTAAGCACAGAGCACCAGAGGTAGTGGGATAAAGGAACGACCTAAAACAAAACCTAACAAACCGGCCACCATTTGACCATAAATTATATAAACCAATAAGCTACAAACACCCCCTACATTGTATGCATGAACCAGATTCACTGAAATATGCTCCTTGTTTTTAAGAAGCTGGTCTTAGAAAAAAAACAACTCACAAAGACAATGCTACGCTGAAGTTGATTCTGTAGCAAAAATCCCTTTCCCAGGGAAATAGTCTAGCATTACATCTGATAATATGAGATATGTGATCAGGACTTAGGAAGAGGGACAGACTGGATGTCTGAATTGGTGAGCTGATGAAAAAGAATGCTAGGTTGTCAAGGGACCAAAAGTAACAGAGAAGGAACCTAGGATCTTAATTCAAACGGATAAAATCAGAACATTTTATACCAGAAAGGGTCTGGATCTTGTTTTTCAATCTTCTTATGATACAGGTGAGAAAATGGAGTCTCAGACAGATGAACCACCTCTCCAAGCACTGGAGATATTAAAGGACTTGTCTGAGCTCACACAGGGAGTAGCAGGTTTGGAATTGGAAGCTACACCATCTGATTCTTTTCTTATGAAGCCAGCGCTCTTGCCTTCATGCTGTTTCCTCCTAAGAGCAAGCAAAGAAAAGCCGAGAAACCCAAAGATCAAAGTAGTAGCCAGGGTACTCTCCTTTCCATGATTATGACAGGCCGGAGATTTGAAAGTCAAAGACAGAGAAAGAATAGACAATGAAGTCTGTATTAGTCAGCTCAGGCTGCCCTAACAAGATACATACACTGGGTGGCCTAAACAACAGGACTTTATTACTTGCCGTTCTGGAGGCTGAGAATTGCGAGACCAAGGTGTCAGTGGATTTGATTCCAGGAAGAGGGCTCTTGCTGACTTGCAGACTGTGCCATCTCGCGGCGTCCTCACCTCTCAGAAACAGAGTAGGAGAGCTCTAGTCTGTCTTTCTCTTTTTAAGAGCACGAATCCCATCATGGGGGCCCACTCTCCTGACCTCATCCAAACCTAATTACCTCTCAAAGGCCCCCCCATCAACTGCCATCCCATCGGGGGTTGGGACTTGGACATCTGAATTTTGGGGAGACATATTCAGTCCATAGCAAGGTCTCAGCAGTGCAAGCAAGAAAAGACCCCAAATATAGAAGGGCTAGTTGAAAAAAGGAAAGAAAAAGTACATATGGTTTTTTTCTCAGCCCTCTCTCATGCTTCCTGCTGAGGTTTGGGGAATTAGGAGGGGTTGAATGGAGGGAAGGTTGCAGCTAGATTGAGAGTAGAAGCAATGTAGCTGCCCCCTTGCGCTCGAGGGGAGTAATAGGGACCTGTGCTCGAGGCAGTTCATAGCAGTTCAAGGCTCCGCCGCTGAGTACCTTGGTGACCTTGGACAGCTTGGGATATCTCATCTGCAAAATAAGGACAGTAATAGCCGCACTGCAGGGTTGCTACAAAAACTAAAGGAGAGGACATTTACAAAGTACTTTGTGAATTATAAAGGGTTATGTAGGTTGGTTTTGCTTACCGTTAGTACTCCTGGGGCTATGCTAGTGTGACAAACACGGGAAGTGGGAAGCGTAGCCCTGATCTCGAGTTCCTTGAGATCCTAGACATAAATAAGGCTTGCAAACATGGAAAACCTTCAGGATAGCACATGGCTGTGTGGGGTTGGTCAGGGATCTCATCTTGCTCACTGCAGGTGGCTCAGGAATGGCTGGCTGTGTCTGGCTAGTTTAACATGTTTATTTGCAAGAAGCCTTCCATGCCTCATTTGAGAGACCTCCTCCTCGGAGGACATGGAGCCAGGCATGATAGGTTCCCCCAAGAGTTAGTGCCTTGTTCGTCAGAATGGAGTGTGGTCTTTGTTGCTCTGCCACAACTCCTTAGCTAAAAGTCCAGGCCTCGAAGAAAAGATAGGTCTTATAGAGACATTGAGAGAACGATTTTCCTATCTCTATAACACATTGGAGCTCAAACAACTTGTTTTGGGGCCCTCCCCCACCACCACCACATGTATAACACAGAAGAGTGAGAGAACTTATTCCCTACTCTGTTACCGACCAGCAGGTGCTCCTTTGAGACCTGGTAGGAACCCAGTGGGAAAGACCCAGGGCACCCAGCAGAAAGAGCAGAGTCAAGGCCGTGCCAGCCCGCAGAGTGCCGCTTTCCAGCAAGGACCACAGCACAATTACTGAATGCAAGCAGTGTGCATTGTTTCCAACAGAGCAGTGACAGCCCCTAGCAGAAGCTGCCACGCCAGGCAGCACACGGGAGGCAGTGTGAAAGGAGCCACGCAGAGCAGCAGCTCTTGATAGAGTACAGTGGATATTTTGGAAATAAAGGATTTAGGTAGTCTACGGAACTACCAGGAACACTGAGGGAGGGGGCTTTGCAGACAGCTGGGGCCCCTAGGTCAGCAGGTAAGCCCTAAAAGCCAGCAAAGGTTCATGTAATACAGAGTCATTTCGGATAACAAAGAAGTTAGTAAAGTAGAATCACTAACATCCCAGAGGACGTGTCCACTGGACCTTGAAGTCGCTCACCATGCATGTTTAAATGTTGAAGGGTGGGGGTGCCTGGCTGGCGGGCTCAGTCAGTAGGGTATGCGACTCTTGATCTTGGGGTTGTGAATTTGAGGCCCACACTGACCGTAGAGATTACTTTAAAAAAATTACATCTTAAAAAATATATTGAAAGGTACCTCTTAGTCTGCAAGTCAGAGAGCGAACACTCAACCATTAATTCTCCACCACCCCAAAGTGCCAATAGAGTTTGAAAAGAGACTTCCTTTATCAGCACGGTGCCAGACTAAGAGCTGGGAAGGAGGTCTCCCTAAGACGTAATTCTTGCCATTCACCTATAATCAGAGCAGCTGTTGCCTCTCTGCCTTTTCCAAGGAAAGCCTTCTCTGCCTTCTGCCTTGCCCCAGGGACCCAAAGGAGACAGAGAAGCCTTAGTTCTTTCCCTGGGGAATAGGCTGATCAGACTCCCTCCGCCTCCCAAGAAAAGTCAGAAACAGGTGGTAGCTTGGGATCAATAGATCTAGATGACCCAGTGCCCTTGCCCCCTGAAGAGTCCCTGCAAAGACGGTTCCAGGGTTGCTTAGGAAACCTGCAGCAATAAATCTCTAGCGGTCTGGTGGTTGCCATAGGCAACACTCTATCTTCCCTGAAAACAAGAGACAGGTGCTCTCTTTGCATCTTTCATACATTGGGAATGAACTTATGGGGGGAAGGCAAAAAATGGATTGTTCCTAATTCTGAATTCATTTTGAAGAGGACTACTCGATGAAATAGAAGCTGAATCTCCTGTAGGATTTCCTAAGGTGGAAAGGATTTCAGTCTTCTGTTTGGGGGAAGAGACAATAACTGGTAATCTAGCTAAGTGACAAGTAAATCAAATGAAATATAAGGAAGATAAAAGTTTCTAGGTCTTGGGACGCCTGGGTGGCACAGCGGTTAATCGTCTGCCTTCAGCTCAGGGCGTGATTCCGGTGTTGCGGGATCGAGTCCCACATCGGGCTCCTCAGCTGTGGGCCTGCTTCTTCCTCTCCCACTCCCCCTGCTTGCGTTCCCTCTCTCGCTGGCTGTCTCTCTCTGTCGAATAAATAAATAAAATCTTAAAAAAAAAAAAAAAAGTTTCTAGGTCTTAAAGCTTGCTGCCTGAATGTAACCAGAGAAAAGGGTGTAAATCAGTCATTCTTAATCTTTAGTGTTTGTAATTATCACCTGGGGATTTGCCCCAGTAGATTCTAATTCATTAGTCTGAGTTGTGGTATAGACAGTAACAGCTTTCTTTCCTTTCTACCACTGCCGAGAGTCTGCAAACAACTTATTCAACTAAAACTTTGGAGCCTACATCAGAGTTGCTGAAATGATTCAGAGAAAGCTAAAAAATTCATAAAACAAAGAAGCCTGAAGACTTAATCTCCTCCTTGGACTCTGATCCTTTTGCTGACAAACTCCTTCCCCATCCCAAGATGCCATCCCCATCCAGCGCTTCTGAGATTGGGGCAAGTCGTGAATATATCTAGAGCAAGAGTGACGACGTGTCTCCAGGCAGGATTCTACCAGCGCATTCTTCCTATTATTACGCTAGAGCTACGAGCTGGGCTAGAGATGCTAGAAATGGCAAAAAGGAGAAAAATAGGGCCCCATCTAGGCTTCAGGTACCAACACACTTCTAAGCCTGTAAAGTGGATTTCATGCTTCTAGTGGCTGTAGACACTGTCTCTATGGTCTTCAAATCACAAAGGCTTTGATCTAATGATAAGGTCAATTCTGACCACATCCTCCACTTAGTTCTGGTTACTCACTGTTTTAGCTCAGGCTGCCATAACCAAACGCTATAGATTGGGTGACTTAAACAACAGCACTTTATTTCTCATAATTCTTGAGGTTGTAATCCCAGATCGGGGTGCTAGCATGGTCAGACTCTGATGAGAGCTCTCTTCCTGGTTTGCAGACGGGGGCCCTCTGGCTGTGTCCTCCACATCGCAGAGAGCAAACGCCAGTCTCTTCCACTTCTTATAAGGACACTAATCCAATCATGGGCCCCACCCTCATGACCTCATTTAAACCTAATTACCTCCCAAAGGCCCAATCTCTAAATACTATCACATTTAGGGCTTAGGGCTTTAACATATGAATATTGGGAAGATACAAACATTCAGTCCATAGTATGGGTTGATTGCTTTATCCATTAAAAAAAAAAAAAATCCTGAGAGTCCCATTCCACCCAGGACATTTTCCCTGTTCTATAGCTTTTTAAACATTTTATCATGAAAAATTGCAAACATGAAAATATGAGGAAAACATCGTACAGTTATCTTCCATATGCCTATCACCCAACTTGGTGGCCAACCCTCTGCCACTCTGTTTTCATGTATTCCAACCTCCAACACAAGACAAGTAGCTTCTATGAAGGCAGAAACTGTATTTCTTTAGTTTCCCTAGAACCAGGTAAAATGCCTGGCTCATGGGCACTTAATAAATTATCGCTGAATTAATGCACGTTGACGATGGCCCTGTACTACCATGCTGGACATTGCAGGAGACACCAGGATACACGAGACCTGGCTCCTGCCCCCAGGCAGTTTAGAATCCAGAGGAGAGCTCACCTCACGGTGGGCAAGAAACACCTGCCAAGTCAAGGGTATGCTGACCACTCCCGTACAGCAAGTGTCTAGGTAATGGAGCACAACCGGACCCTCATCAAGGAGTCACTCTTCCCACCGAAGGAAAAAACTCTTATCGTCCTCATCTCCCTAAGTCAGCTGGCTCAGATAAGAGACAAGAACAGAAAGCTGCAGGGCCCGAAAAACGGAAGGAGAACCCATTCCCTGAAAAAGAGGTGTTTCATGAGAAAGGTCAATATGTGCAAAGCTCTTCCGATAGAAGGTGCTAGCAACTGGGGATTTGAAAGGAACGTTGAGCAGGCACAGATGAAGACCTACAGAAATGCCCAGCAATAGTAAGGACCCAGTAATAATAAGATTGGATGGGACAGGGATAGCAGGGGCAGAAAGGAAGCGAAGCAGGAGAACCAGAAAGGAGAGATAGGCAGAGAAGACCAGAATTTAAGCCAGTAAGAAAAAAAAATTACAAATTACTGTAAGACCCTACTTTAAACTAGCTTTTAATATGTTGAAAACTATTTTAACTCTGTGGTAAATTGTATATCTTATTCCACGATGTCACTTCATTTTCAATAAATCCCTATTAAATATGCCTTCAACGAGTTTATTTTTGGTCAGGGTGTGTATTGTATAGTACTAAGACATATCTACATATATACACAATATCAGATGCCCACAGAAGATATGGGTGAAGTATTATGGAAGCTCAAAGGAAGGAGAGAGTTTTCTTTCAGCTGATCGAATCAGGGAAAATTCGTGGAAATGGGCCTGCCAACTGGGTCTTGAAATATGGGCAGGACATGGACACATACGGGAGATCAGAACGGGGCATTTCTTTTTTCTTTTTATAAAGACTTTATTTGTTTGAGAGAGAGCGATACAGTGCATGAGCAGGAAGGAGGGGTAGAAGGTAGAGGGAGAAGCAGGCTCCCTCCGCCACCCAGCAGGGAGCCCGATATAAGATTCCATCCCAGTACCCTGGGATCATGACCTGAGCAGAAGGCAGACGCTTAACCAACTGAGCCACTCAGGCGCCCGAGAGCAGGGCATTTCTTAATGGCCATCCTTTTGTTGTTTTGTTGGCTGGTGCTTTGTTTTTAATACAAACTCCATATCATTTACACGTTTAGAAATTGGTAATAACTTTTCACCAGTATGGCTAAGGAACTAGTTTGGATACAGTGCCAGATCTTCTGTGTGCCCACTCTGGGCTTGTTTCCACCCAGTTTGGCTGGGATGTTTTCTTGGCTCAGGATCCTGAATGATATGTTTATGCATTTGCTCAGTTTATATTCACCCCCCTCCTGTTCCCACAATCACCCCATCACCCAAACCTGGGTATGTTGTCTTTCTTAGCTTTCTAAAAAAATGCCCATATGATTATACATAAACACACAGAAAGCCGCATATTAGGGAATCTGTTTCTAATAAATAGACGATATTTTTGAGCAGTCAAGTTTACAGAAAAATTGAGCAGAAAGTACAGAATTCCCACATACCCCATACCACTCCCACCCCCACATTTCCCCTATTATTAACATCTTTTTTTTTAAGATTTTATTTATTTATTTGAGAGAGAGGGAGAGAGCAAAAACAAGGGGAGCAGCAGACAGATGGAGAGGGAGAAGCAGGCTCCCCGCTGAGCAGGGATTCCTGATGTGGGGCTCGATCCCAGGACCTCAGGACCACGACCCCAGGCAAAGGCAGGTGCTTAAAATGACTGAGCCATCCAGGCACCCCACCCGATTACTAACATCTTGCATTATTGTACATTTGTTGCAATTGATGAGCCAACATTGATGCCTTATTATCTAAAGTCCATATATGTATGGTCCATAACTTATACTCAGGTTCACTCTTCATGATGTAAATTCTATGGGCTTGGACAAATGTGTAATGACATGTACCCACTGATATAGTATCATACAGAATAGTTCCACTGCCCTAAAAATTCACTCTGCTCTTCCTGTTCATCCTTCCCTCCACACTCCAACCACTGACCTTTTTCCTTTTAAGATCATTTATTTATTTATTTATTTAAGAGAGAGAGAGAGAGAGAGAGAGGGAGAGAAAGAGAGCAAGTGCGCACGTGCACTATGGAAAGCATAAGTGGAGAGAGGGGCGAGGGAGAGGGAATCCTAAGCAGACTCCATCCTGAGCGTGGATCCCCCCTCGGGGCTGAGTCTCACAACCCTGAGATCATGACCCAAGCTGAAATCAAGGGTCAGATGCTTAACCGACGGAGCCACCCAGGCTCCCCAGTATCTCATTGTTTTAATTTGCAATTTCCTAATGACATATGATGTGGAGCATGTTTTCCTATGCATATTTGCCATTTGTATATTTTCTTTGGTGAGGTGTCTGCCCATTTTTTAATTGGGTTGTTCGTCTTCATAGTGCTGAGGGGGTTTGTCTTTGTCTTACAAAAAATTAGATTATATTATGTATGTTTCTTTCTACCTTGCTTTTCTCACTTACTACATCGTGGAAATCCCTCAAAACCAACTGGTATAGATCTTATACACTGCTTTTCATCATTGTGTAGTATTTCATGGCATGAATGGTCCACAGATTATTCAAATGTTTCCTGTGGGTGGTTATTCTCCTTGCATCTGGCTTCTGCCATTACCAACACTGCTGCAGGGCATACCCTTGTCCTTATATCCTCACACACTGTTGCTTTAATTTCTATTAGGAAAGGAGGGTTCAGGTGGTGGTTAGGAGTACAAACCCTGGATTCAGATGGTCTAGATTTGAAACCCCGTTCCTCGCTTATTATCCGTGGTCTATAATCACCTGATCTCTCTGTGCCACGGGTTTCTCATTACTCCCTATAAAATAAGGATAATAATAGTTCTTACCTCATAGGGCCATTGTAAGGATTAAATGAGAGAATATGTTATTGTGCATGGAACAGAGCCTGGCACATAATACGTACTCAATAATTGTCACCCTTTACTATTTTTTTTAAAGATTTTATTTACTTATTTGAGAGAGAGAAAGCACGAGCAAGGGGAGCAGCAGAGGGAGAGGGAGAACCAGACACCACGCTGAGCAGGGACCCTCCCAACGCTGGGCTCGATCCCAGGACCCTGAGATCATGACCCGAGCTGAAGGCAGACGCTTACCCAACGGAGCCACCCAGGCGCCCCTATCACCCTTTATTGTTACGAGATAGATTCCCAACAGCGGGATTGCCTAGGTGAAGGGTATGTGCAATTTACATTTTAACAGATGTTTCTAGATCGCTTTCCAAAAGGTCAACAAGATTTGTATTTCCACCAGCATGAGAGTCCTTCCTTTTCTATGTCACGGTCAGCGGTAGGCATGGTTACTCTCTTTCCTTCTTGCCCATTTGATAGGCATAAATGACAGCATTGTACTTGAATTTGCCTCTTTCCGACTGCTGGGAAGATGAGCATCTGTTCATATGCTTTCTGGTCATTTGCGTCTCCTCTTCTGTGAATTGTCCATTCAAATCTTTTGTCCACTTTTCTCTGTGTTGTTTGTCTTTTTGTTACAAAATTTTAAAAACCTCTTACATTTTATAGTTCTTAGTCCTTATATGTCCTTTGTATTGTGAAAATTTTCTCGATGTGTTAATAGTCTTTTGGCATTGCTTATGGAATCTTTTTACATAAAAGGCATTTTTAAAATACTGTTAACTCTGTTCTTGTATAATTCCTGAGTCTCCTGTCTTGATTTAAAGGTCGCATAACATTGAGTTTATATATGTAGGTGCCTCGATTTTCTTCTATAATTTGCATTGTTGTTTACATCGAAGTTTTTAACCACTTAAAATGAATTTTTTGTATATGACGTGAGGTAATAAACCTTTTCTCTCAAGATGGATAGTCAATTGTTCAAGCACCGTATATTAAATAAACCACCTTCCTCCCATAAATTCAAATCGCATTTTTAATATATAAAATTATCATATATATTTGAATCTATTTCTGGATTCTCTTTTCTAGTCTCATATATTTTTATTACAGAGGATTTATGATATATCTGTTAAGGCTAGTTTATCATCACTGCTCTTTTTCATAATTTTCTTGCCTATTCTTGAATATTTTTTTCTCCCACATAAACATGGAGATAATCTTATCAAAATTTAAAACCCCGTTATGAAATGTCACGAAGTTTACAACTACCGGTAACAAAGTATACGTATATATTCACATATATGTACGATCTTCTGAAGGCTTACACACTAACACGTGCGTTTTCATTGTACTACATGCAGTGCATATCCACGTGTGTGTATTTTAATATACAGGTAGCTTTATTTTTTCTGAGAGGCAGAAGAGGATAGAATATATTTATGTTTATATGGAAATATGAGAAAATATTAACAATTGGTGAATCTGGGGTGTTCATTTGTTTGCTTGAACAATTCTTGCAGCTCTTCTTTAAGTTCTTCAAAATAAACAATTTGAGGGATGCCTAAGTGTCTCAGTCAGTTAAGCATCTGCCATCAGCTCAAGTCACGATCCCAGGGTCCTGGGATCGAGCCCCACATTGGGCTCCCTGCTCAGTGGGGAGCCTGCTTCTCCTTCTGCCTGCTGCTCCCCCTGCTTGTGCTCTCTCTCTCTCTCACCCTCTGGCAAATAAATAAATAAATAAATAAATAAATAAATAAATAAAATCTTTTTAAAAAAGTGAACAATTTGGGAGAAATAGAAAAATTAAATCATCTGGGAGTGTAGATGGCGGGATAAGGCAAATTTAAAAATAGCAATAAGTTGGTACTTATTTAAGCTAAGTGATGAGAACACAGGGGTCTATGATATTATTCTCTCTGTTTTAGGCATTATTAAAATATAGAAGAAGTTAAATCTTTTTTTTTTAACAAATTGAAGTGGGATTTTAAGTGGAATTTCTTTTAATTTTTGTCATCAATTGGCAACATCTTAATTGTTTTGAGTCTTCCCATTCAAGAGTGTGGTAGATCTTTCCCTTTATCCCAATTTAGTTTTATGTCCTTTGGTGAGATTTCTCTTAGGCCTCAGGTCCAATCATCCTTTGTTCCCACAAGTATTTGCTGAGGCCCCGACTAGGGCAGGCACTGTTCTAGAGACGCAGGATACGTCAGTGAACAGAACAAAGATCCCTGCCTTGACAAAGCTTACTACCAGTGGGGGGTAATCAAACAATAAACCATAAAAATGATTTTAAAATAAGCTATAAAATATGTTAGAAGGGGACCAATATGACAGATAAAAAGTAAGAGCACAACAAGATAAAGGATTCAGTGGTGTGGGGAGTGGGGGCTCAGCAGGCGCTTTACTGAGGAGGTGGCTCGGAGTAAAGACTTGAAAAGGTGAAGGAGTTAGCCCAACAGAAACTGGAAGGAAAACATTGAGGAAGAAGGGAAATGTTTGTATGCTGAAGAGGATTATCTGATGACGAGTGAAACATAACGCTTTTTGGAAAAAGAAGGGACGATCGCCGGAGTGATGTCCTTCATTACACGACAAGTATGGAATCTAGGGCACGGTGGGTGGGTTGGCTTAAAGCAGGAGCATGGAGATTTACCTGTGATCACAGGAAGATGGGTAAAGGTGGTGTTGGGAATCTGTGAAAGTCTTCTGTTCGCTTCAACTTTCTCAGGAAAGTAGGAGCCAAGATCGTGATCTGGGTGGGAGTTGAGATGTTTTGAGGAGAGAGAAGTTATGCAATTCTCATCCAGAAAAGTGGATGAGTGAACCAACTGTACCATGTACCATGTATATACTGTACCATGATTGCTGGGCAGCATAAGGGAACACTTGAAATTCATGGTCTAGATTGTAAAGTGGGACCAGCCAACATGGCTATGTTTTTGTTCCAGTGACTCTCAGCTGTTCAAAACAGGTGAAAGTGTTTATGCATCCAGGGTTGTGGTTATGCCAGATAAATATGATCAATCAAGAAAAGTGTAAGAGAGTTGGAATACATAGGAGGTAGTGATATAATGGCTAATCATGGAATTTAAACTAGGTAAAGGAGGGGAGAGAAGACATCAAGGGAGAGAGTATAGTGAAAAGGTACGAGGAGGACAGGAGGTCCTGGGTGATTGAAGAATTATGGTGTCAGGGTACTGACAAGAATATGGTGGTCAGGGGCACCTGGGTGGCTCAGTCGTTAAGTGCCTGCCTTCACGTCAGGTCATGATCCCAGGCTT
The DNA here is from genome assembly GCF_023065955.2 of Ursus arctos. NCBI lineage: Eukaryota > Metazoa > Chordata > Mammalia > Carnivora > Ursidae > Ursus > Ursus arctos. The sequence goes on from NW_026622897.1 coordinate 12,944,818, forward strand.
CTGGGATTGAGCCCCGCATCAGGCGCCCTGCTCAGCGGGAAGCCTGCTTCTCCCTCTCCCACTCCCCCTGCTTGTGTTCCCTCTCTCGCTGCCTCTCTCTGTCAAATAAATAAATAAAATCTTTATTAAAAAAAAAAAAAGAACATGGTGGTCAGAAAAGAGTGATGTGCGGTCAGAGAGTGAAATGCATGGCCCCGATGAAAGATTGTGGATACTGACAAAATAAGATGGAAATAGGGTGGAGAACAATAGGAACGGAGGAGAGGAGGTGAAGGGACTAAGAGACAGGGTGTTAGAAAAATCATGCGCATGTTTATTGGGATTGCCAAGAAATAAGACATGAATCATTCTGGAGAGTAAGCCAGGAGTTAAATTAGTAAATAAACGAGGGGGTGTTTTGGGGTGGGGAGAACATTCGTAGATGACTGGAGCTATGAGGGATAACAGGTGGTATTTGATAGCACGGGATTTTGATCTTGGGGTTATCGGGGAAGAAAGAGTGGGGATGATCAGAAAGTGGCAGGACACCTGCCCCACGTCCAGTCCCAGAGGTATGACAGTTGTGGGGGTAAATCCAGCCACCACTTGAAATGGTGTTTACAGCAAGAAGATGGAGGGACTGTTCAAGAAATATTTGAGAATATAGGTGATTTTGCTGATAATGGATCACAAATTTTAGAGTAAAGAGTGGTAGGGTTTTAGGAGTCAGGAAGGAGGAGGGAAGGGACCCAATAGGGGGTATGCCAAACTTTATGGGGATTAGGATGTGGGATAGGAAGTGTCAAGGAAGAATCTCATCCTCTTAGAGGAAGGCAGGAAGTAACAAGACTCCAAAGATGGTAACTAGGCAAGGGAGGGGGCAGTTAGCACAATTCCCTGGTGGCTAAATGCTGAGGGGGAAATTTAATGGATCAGAGCAAGACAGCTTCTTACTTACAGCACAGCAAACAGCAGGAGTACCAGCCGAATTGCGCCGATTCCCTTTGTCCTTAGGTCCCCCAGGATGACATAACAGGCCCAGGTGGAGGCTATACATTGCAGGTACTTATGCCATGACTGAGAATTGCAGGGCCAAGGATTCAGCGCATTTGTATGCTGAGCCAGTCCCCCTCCCTCGAGGGCTGGGAGGGTGCAGTTGAATAGACAGACAGATGTCATACCCACTTCACGGTGACCTTCCTAGTTGCTCAAGTGACTATTGAAACTGCCCAGCATCACAGGATACTGAGTCTGGCAGTTTGGTTCCCTCTGCAGGGACTTTCAGGGCCCACAGTGGACTGCCTCTTCCAACAGGAGGGATTACATGGGCTTTTTGAGACATAAACAGAGGTAAAGGACATCATGAGATTAGTTCTAATGGATTCAAGACAGTCGTTCAAGTCAGTTGAATGTCGTTGGGGAATAAGGAGCGGTGGATATCTGGGCATGATTTTTTCACCCCTGTTAAGCAAGGGAGTCTGTGGATGTTAAGCTCTCAGTCCCACTTCCTGTCTCCTCTTATCTTCTGCTGATGTAGGTAGAAGGCCTGAGGGAGAGGAAAGGTCATGGTCAGGTTCTCAAGTATTCAGGTTCTCTCTTGGCCCTGTTAGGGGAGGGGCAAGTTTATACCAGATGCAGACTCCACTTTGACACCTGTTGAAGGAGTTGAGATTTTTCAGAAAACCAGAGGTTAGTCTGGGGATAGGGACTCCCTCTTTGACACCTGATGGGATAGAAGACCAGAGAGATGTGTGGTCTTAGTTGGTTCATGGGCCAGTGCAGGGACCCCTCTTCACTCTTGATGATGGGGTAAAAGAACTCAAGGAGACATTGTCTTAATTCCTACGCACAGTTCACTCTGCCTCCTGTTAGGGAAGGGCAAACCTGTTTCTTCTGTCTTTGCCTGTTCTTTTTCACTGTGATAAGGTGTATCTAACATAAGATGTACTGTTTTAAGCATTTTTAAGTGTATGGTTCTGTGCCATTAAGTACATTTCATAGTGTTGTACAACCATCACCACCATCCAACTCCAGAACTTTCTCATCTCCCCCAGCTGAAATTCTGTACCTGTTACACGCTAACTCCTCATTCCATCCCTCCCCAGCTGATGGTAACCAGTGTTCTAATTTCTGTCTCTGTGAATTTGACTACTTCAGGTCCCTCATGTAAGTGGGATCAGACAATATTTGTCCTTTTGTGACTGGCTTATTTCACTTAGCGTGATGTCCTCAAGGTTCATCTCTATTATAGCCTCTAGCAGAATCTCTTTCCTTTTAAGGCTAAATAATATTCCATTCTATGTATATGCCATATTTTATTTATCTACTCATTCATCAAGGAACTCATGGATAGTTTTTGACCTTTTCAATTAAAAATTCTGTGGATGCCAGATGGCCCCTTTTCCACCTTGATGGGGATGGAAAGTCCATACAATTTGATCATATCCATAATTCATAATCCTTGGTACATAGGTACCTACTAACATTGGACCATGTATGGTCTTAACTAATATTTATTTGTTTATTTATTATTTACATAATGACCTTAGTGCCTAACTTAAAAAGTGTAACTCTACTGATAATTTACACCTATTCGCTTCTTCCTTATCCTCTTCTCTTGCTCACTTTCATTTTACTTTTTCTCACACTGTTTATGCAAGAAAAAAATACATCGATCATGACACTATCCATATGTCAAAACCAATAGGATTTTATAACACAAACAGTGCATCTTAATGCATGCAAACTTAAAAAAATCAATTAGAAGGACAGAAGAGCCTAGATTGGAATGCAGGGTGTGACAAAAGAATCTAACTGTATTATAAATGCCATAACTTCATGGAAGGGGGTGGGCAAAGAAAGGTATTGACTTAAGAAACTTTGGGGACTGTAGACCATAAGACGAAAGACAAAAAGAACTGTATGTATGCTTTGTCCTCTAGTTGGTAAAGTTGTTTACCTTAGAGGTACAGGTTAACAATTCTAAAACTCCCATACAAGTATACTGGGAATAAACAAATAAGTATGTGGATGGCAGATGGTGGGAACCAGGTTTCTCACTGTTGGAGTGAGAGGTAATGGAGAAGAGAGGGGAGCAAACTAGAATGAACCATATGGCACTGGGTTATAGTGGGAGATAGCAGAGTAAATTCATGTTTAGCTCAATATAGATACTGATAGCTACTTGGGGGGATAATGATAACTCCGTGTGTTAGTACAGGTGTGTTTATCTGCTAGCTCTGTTCTTTGAGAGGCCTACAGACAGGGACACTCAGTATCCGCGAGGACGCCCAGCACACTTGATTGTTTTATATACTCTCTTCCCTTTGTGATATTATTTTTCAGGTATCATGAAATTAACATTTTCCCATGAAAAAAAATGTTTTCTTGTTTTGTTCTCTGTCTTCAGTATTAGAGGCTTTTCTCAGATATCCGATAGCGTTGGCTGTCCACTCTGCTCTTGGTAAAGAGTCAGGGACTAAAGAGCTGTTAAAATCTCTGAGCACATCTGTGGGGCTTGTTGACTTTGAGCTTCAAAGGAGGGGCGATCTGCGTTGGTCACTTGCCGGGAACAAGATTCCCCAGAGAAATCTCTTTCAGTTGTCTGCCTTGACTGTAAAGGAAGCCAAGTGGGAAAAAGGGTTAGGAGGTCTGTGCATTTAGCATTCAGTATATGACTAGTCACTCAATCCTCCTGTTTCACTGTGTCTGCCGTCCTCTATAAGATACACTTCACATTTTTAGAATAATTATCAAAAGAAAGAAGAAAGAAGGAAGGAAGGAAGCTAGGAAGGAAGGGAGAGAGGATCAGAGCTGAGATTCAAATCCAGGTCTCCTGACTCTCAATGACATAATCTCTTAACTGTAATTATCTACATCACATATTCAGAAGTTAAACTTTATCAGCTAATCAACACCTTAGATAAAATATTTTAGCAAGCAGCTATCCAACATGACACCTTTCTGAGAATCAGGTCCTTACCTACGTAATATGATAGCCTTTTCATGAAGAAAGAGATCCCGAGCAGGGATCACTGCCAGCAAAGCAGAGTGGGGGGCTGTCAGCAGTTCTCATTCGTTCTAGCTGGGGAGCAGGGAAAGCTTTACAGAGGAAGGGCTATTAGAACTGAGCAAAGCTTTAAGGAGAAGTAGGATTTCCATGGCTAAAGGATGGGCAGAAAAGGACAGTTAAGGTAGGAGACGGCCAGAGCAAAGGCATGGGAAAATGAGCGGTAGGGTCTGCCTGAGGCATGGAGTGGCGGGAGCAGATAGAGTGTGAACTGGGGTGGGAGGGTGAGGGGGGTGGTGCTGGAGAGGCAGTTTGAGACCTAAAAGGGAACAGAGAACAAAAGCCACAATAAGGGAACTGGACTTTAAGAGGAAAAGAGAGCAAGTCACTGCAGTGTAGATGTGGAGCTCAGGAGCCCCGAGAGTTTACAGTCGAGGGAAAGGACAATGACCATGGGCTGAAGACCTGGCACCAGAGCACTTGGGGGCTTAGGGAAGGGAAGAGAGAAAGATGGGAAGGAAGGAGAAAGGTCTTTTCCTGGCCTATAGTCAGCCAGGGAAATTAAAAGATGGGGCCAGAGGCAGGTGTTAGATAACTGTGACAGAGTTTAGTGAACCGTAAGGAGTGTAGCTCGGATGTGGAATCAAGAGACCCTAACGAAAAAAATTAGTGTGGGGGGGGGGTGTAGAGGCTGGGGAGCAGGGTTAGGGAGGTCCATTCTTCAACAATAAAAGCAAAGACAAAAGTCTTTGAGGTTCCCAAAACCACGAATCATAGAGGCAGTCAGAAACTATGGACCAGGCACTGCTGCTATACAAACTAGGAAATTCACCTTTGTCACTTTCTCATCTGTGTTAGTTTCCTTACTTCTTCTCAGCTTTCTTTTAGTGGTTTTGCAATAAAATCTGCAAAGTGGAAAGGTCTTGTGGCTTGTCTCGGGAAGTGACTGGGAAGGGAAGTTGGGTTGACTATGTTCACCTTCAGAATCAGGGAAGAGGAAATAAACCTGGGGAGAGAGTGACCGGTGGTGGGTCGAGTTCTACACGCAAAAGCACATTTTTTAAAAGATTCATGTATTTATTTTAGAGAGAAAGACAGCAAGAGCAGCAGGGAGGGGCAGAGGAAAACAGAATCTCAAGCGGACTCCCTGCTGAGTGCAGAGCCTGACAGGGGGCTCAATCCCACAACCTGAGATCATGGCCTTAAGCAAAATCAAGAGTTGGTCATTTAACAACTGAACCATTCAGGTGCCCTGTAAAAACACATTTTAGAAAGCATTTACTTCAGGTCGATGCAGGGAGGTGCAGACTGCAACAAAACACAACCTCAAATTGCCACCAGCCTGGTCTGAGCCGCCATCATCTCTTACCTGGGCCACTGCAATAACCCCGACTGGTCTCTCTGCTCCCACCCTTGCTCTCCCTGTGCTGTCAACTCAGCCCAGAAGCTTGAGGAATCCTTCTAAAATTAAAGTAGGTTCATACTTCTCCTCAAAACCCTATAATGATTCCCCATTGTCCTCAGGATATCAGTCAAATTCCTGCCCCTGGACTACGAGGACCTCCACCACTTCTCCTTCCTGTTTCCAACCAGGCCTCCCATACTCACTCTACTCTAGCCACCCTGACCTCCTTGCTGCTCCTCAGATATGCAGGCCTGCAGCCTCCTCGGGGGCTTGTCAGCTGCCATTCCTTCTGCCAGAACGTTCTTCCACCAGAGATCTGCACAGATAACCCACTCCTTTCAAGTCTTTTCTCAATGTTGCCTTCTCAAATGATGCTTTCTCTGAGCACATGGAACTCATACGGCCTCCTCCAGCCCACCGCTCCCAGCCCTGCCTACCACTTCACGGCTCTCTTGTATTTCTGAACTACACAGCTCTGAACACACTATGTCCTTGACTTTGTTTCGATTATGATGATGTTTAACATTTATTACCTCTCCTCACTAGAATGTAAGCTTTGAAAGGGCAGGGATCCTTGTAGCCCAAGGCCCTAGAGAGTGACTAACACATGCAAGCGTTCACTAAGCCTTTGTGAAAGGAGGGAGTGGATGAAACGGTGAGGAGGAGTCTTGGCTTTGCGCTCACCTGGAAGATCTCCAGGAGTGACACACAAAGCTCTGACCTTGGTCCCTGAGCTGTTTTATTCTTTTGGGTGAAGAAATACAAAGTATGCTAACTAAGAAGCTATTGGCTGGGATGCCTGGGTGGCTCATCAGTTAAGCATCTGCCTTCAGCTCAGGTCATGATCCCAGCATCCTGGGATCGAGCCCTGCATTGGGCTCCCCACTCAGCAGGGAGTCTGCTTCTCCCTCTGCCTCTCCCCCAGCTCGTGCTCTCTCTGACAAATAAATAAAATCTAAAAAAAAAAAAAAAAAAAAAGAGTTATCGATGACCAGAGTTAGCCAATAATGGGATGTACTGCCTGATAAGAAGTGAGCTCCCTGTCAAGTGGTCACTTAAATCAGACTTGGAGTAAATATCTGTATGTAAGCAGTGCTGTAAATAGATTGCTACACAACTTCTAACCCAAGAGTCTCTCCCGCTCTCAATTTCCCTGATAATGGCTGTGTTACTGCTTCAACTTAAGAACCAACGGAAGCTTCCCATTGCCTGCCTAAGTAACACAGTTTCCTGGTTTCAAGCCTCTGCTGAGGTTAATCCCACTCTTTTTTCCCCAGTACTTTTGAAAAGCTTTTCTCATCCCACACAGAGGCTGTGCCTATTGGGCTTTGGTAGTTTGAAGTATTTAAATAACCCACGTTTGGATTTCAGACAGGACTGGCTCTGCATTCCAGGTCCACCACTTGTGATGTGTGGCTTTTGGCAACTACCCTGACTTCTTTCAGCTTTAGTGTTAATCATCAGTGAAGAAGATGCTGATGAGGACATGTGTTTCGAGGACCAACATCATGCAGAAGTGCCCAGGACTATGTCTGCTCCTCAGTCCTGCTGCCTTCCTTCTGTACGGATCTTTCCCTTCTCTCAGGGCCATACTATGGAGTGCCTGATGGCTTTTGAATTGTTTCACCTGTTTCGTTTCATCTTCCCTGCTACATTGGGGTTTTTTTTGTTTTGTTTTTTTTGTTTTAAGATTTTATTTATTTGTTTGACAGAGAGACAGCCAGCGAGAGAGGGAACACAACCCTGGGGAGTGGGAGAGGAAGCAGGCTCCCAGCAGAGGAACCTGATGTGGGGCTTGATCCCAGAACGCCAGGATCGTGCCCTGAGCCGAAGGCAGACGCTTACCAACTGAGCCACCCAGGTGCCCCTTCCCTGCTACATTGTTAGACAGTCGGGGGCTCTGCAGGCAGGGGCCAAACATTTAAACTCTCTTGCCTGTAGGGCTTGCCTATCAAATAAGAGAGCTGGACCAAATAATCCTTTTAGTGACAAATAACTATCGTTTCAACATGCCGTTTGTATCCCTGAGGCAGCTAACACAGTCTGACTGCGTTTTGGTGTTTAATAACTATTTGTTAACTGAATACCTAAACACTTTTCATTGGTATTTTATAAAGATCAGCTATGGTAATGTATATGAAAGTATTTTTAGGGGCACCTGCCTGGCTCAGTCGGTAGAGCTTGGGACACTTGATCTCAGGGTTGTGGGTTCGAACCCCACGTTGGGAGTGGAAATTACTGAAAAATAAAATCTTTTTAAAAACCCCTATTTTTACCTTTTAAAGATTTTATTTACTTACTTGAGAGAGAGAGCACAAGCCAGAGAGGGGAAGAAGAAGCACAAGAGGGGAGAGGGAGAAGCAGGCTCCTGCTGAGCAGGGAGCTTGATGCAGGCGGGGCTGGATCCCACGACCCTGGGATCCTGATCTGAGCCGAAGGCAGATTCTTAACAGACTGAGCCACCCAGGTGCCCCTAAAAAAACTATTTTTAAAATTTGAAGTTGTCATTACATCTCTCTCTATATATACCCATACATATATATGCATATACAATATATACTACTACAGTATTTATATTGTTGGGCCAGCAATAGCCGTACTGGTATGAGGAGTGGCGGTAATAAGGCCATGCATGATTTGAGGCAATTCTAATTTATTCAGTAATGTAAGGGTGAGACCGGTCTCGTGTGACCTCAGGCCCAACTTACACTCGTCCAGTGCAAGACAGTGTAGCACAGATGTCTTCCATCATGGGGATTATTACTTATTAGTTTTACGACACTCGTGTACAGAAGTCATGCTCTAGCTAGACAATGTGAAGAAAGTAAAGCTGATTTGGGCATGATCCCAATCTGGCCAGGGTGTAGCTAACATGAGGTCGTTGCCAAAATATTTTAGTCTTGAGAGATCTTAAGAAAGGGAGATTTTGCTCCTGCTGCCTCCTCTGCTTCAGGCCTTCAGCTGTAGCACGCGCTCTACTTCTCGCCTTTGTCCTCCCTGCTTCACACCTGGCAAGCCCTATTCATTCTTTAAGATTTAGTTCAGGTGTAGAATGCTCCCCCCGCAAAGCACACACCTTACCATCGCATAACTAAAGGCCTATTTATACTAGTCCTTTTACCCAGAACATCATGTTCAGCCACCGAGAAAATACGAGGGCATCCTGAAAGGCAAACAATACAGTTTGAAGAGACAAAGCAAGCATCAAGCCAGACATTGCGTGGTGAAGTTATCGGACTGGGAATTTAAAACAACTATTCTTGGGGCGCCTGGGTGGCTCAGTCGTTAAGTGTCTGCCTTCGGCTCAGGGCCGGATCCCAGCCCTGATCTCTGCTGGGAGCCTGCTTCTTCCTCTCCCACTCCCCCTGCTTGTGTTCCCTCTCTCGCTGGCTGTCTCTCTCTCTCTGTCAAATAAACAAAATAAAATCTTTAAAAAAAATAAAAACAAAAATAAAACAACTATTCTTTTATTTTTTAATTTTATTTATTTATGTGACAGAGAGACAGCCAGCGAGAGAGGGAACACAGCAGGGGAGTGGGAGAGGAAGAAGCAGGCTCCCAGCAGAGGAGCCCGATGTGGGACTCGATCCCAGAACGCCAGGATAACGCCCTGAGCCAAAGGCAGACGCTTAACAACTGTACTACCCAGGCGCCCCTAAAACAACTCTTCTTAATATGCTAATGACTCAAATGGATAGATCAGTGTGCAAGAACAGAGAGGTAATGTAAGCAGACAGATAGAAATCCTAAGAAAGAATCAAAAAGAAATACAAAAACATTTTAACAAAACTGAAGACTGCTTTTGATGGGCTTATTAGTAGACCGGACACAGCCCAGGAAAGAATCTCTGAGCTTGGGGTACCTGGGTGGCTCAGTTGGTTCAGCGTCTGCCTTTGGCTCAGGTCATGATCTCAGGGTCCTGGGATGGGGTCCTGCATCAGGCTCCTTGCTCAGCGGGGAGCCTGCTTCTCCCTCTTCCTCTGCTGCTCCTCCTGCTTGTGCTCTCTCTCTCTGTGTCAAATAAATAGATAAAATCTTAAAAAAAAAAAAAAAAAGAACTTAGCTCTTCAAGTAAATAAAAATGAAAATAAAAAATAAGAAAGTCTTTATTTTTAAAAAAATTTTTTAAAGATTTTATTTATTTATTTGAGAGAGACAGATAGTGACAGAGATAGCAAGAGAGAGCACAAGAGGGGAGAGGGAGAAGCAGGCTCCTGCTAAGCAGAGAGCTTGACGCTGAGCTCGACGCAGGGCTCGATCCCAGGACCCTGGGATCATGACCTCAGCCGAAGGCAGACGCTTAACCGACTGAGCCACCCAGGCGCCCCCAAAAAATAGTCTTTAAAAAAAAGATTCAGTTCGGGGATCATTTTCTCCTAGAAGCCTTTTCTGATCACCACACCTCCAGGTTGGGCTAAATACTCCCCCTTTTCCTATCTCAGAGTATTCAATGCTCTCCTCTACCATTGCCTATGTTATGAGAATCACTTGTCTTTATGTCTGTATCTATGACTAGACCATGAGTTCCTTGAGGGGAGGTGTTACCCTGCTCCTTTTCTCCCCATGGGTTAGCAGTGTGCCTGGCACATGGCAAGGATTCAGTAAATATCTAGAAGTGAAGAGAAATGTAATGTCAATGAGTTGGACGTTGCCTTTAAGAATATGCAGCTTTTAAAGCATGTGAGAAGGTGCAAGGAACTGTCTGCTAGAATGAAGTTGGATTCTACCAGGTTAACTCCTGAGTTTCAACTTCCCACTGAGTTGCCAGTCTTTTAGTATTCCTGTTGCTGAGTCCTATTGCTGACTTTAATTCTAGCCTCTGCTCCCCTGGGCTTTTATGGTCTCCTTTCTTGAGGAGTGCAAATCGACCTTGACTTTACTCATCCATCAGTTACCAAAACATATTCATTATGTCAGGCACTTCCTGGCACTGGGGTTACCGGGAGAAATGAGACAAGGCTCCCGCCCTAGAATGCATATTGAATTAGGGAAGGAGGCTTGTAAACAAAGGGTTCAAAGAGGGAGATGCACACTACAGTAGAAACATCCATGTTCTCTTGGCTTCAGAAGTCAGGGTTTTATCTTGACAGAGAGCCTGAAAATCGATGATATAAGGATTTGTAATTTTAATAGGGCGGAAATTTGAATGAAAGTCTCTTTAAGGTTGGTGGGCAATGAAAACAGAGCATTTAGTCAGAAAGCAAGGCCCAGATGCCTAGATAGTGTGTGAATTTCAGCCTGGCATTGGGGTTCTTTACTTCTCCTCAAGCATACTGTTACAGTCACAACAGAGATCAAGTGATTGCTTAAAAATTTCAAGAACATTTCTTCAGAAAATTATATGCTATTATGCAGTTCTCAAAAATGGAGTTTTCAAAGACCAAAATTTTCTCATAAATGTCAAGGATATATTATATATACTTAAAGGTAAATTTATCAAATGTGTAAACCTACAAAATATTGCTGAGAGAAATTTAAGAAGATCTAAAATTATGGCACAGTAAACAGTAATCATCAATCAGGGGCACCTGGCTGGCTTAGTTGGTTAAGCATCTGACTCTTGGTTTTGGCTTATGATCTCAGGGTCATGGGATTGAGCCCCACGTTGAGCGTGGACAGAACAGAATATATAGTCTGAAACTGATCCATACTTAACATAGTGAATTGTCTTTTTTTTAAAAAAAGATTTTATTTATTCGACAGAGATAGAGACAGCCAGCAAGAGAGGGAACACAAGTAGGGGGAGTGGGAGAGGAAGAAGCAGGCTCATAGCAGAGGAGCCTGATGTGGGGCTCGATCCCACAACGCTGGGATCACACCCTGAGCCGAAGGCAAACACCTAACCGCTGTGCCACCCAGGCACCCCGTGAATTGTTTTTCAACAAAGGGGCCAAGATAATTCAGTGGAGAAGAGTTTTTCAACAAACTTGGCCTTAACAATCCCACATTCATATGCAAAACAGTTTTGTCCTTCACTTAACATCATACACAAAAATCACCTTTAAAAGGATTACCATCCATCCATGTGGATGCAAATAGTGGGTATTCATTCTTTCTGATGGTTGAGTGATAGTCCATTGTATATATGGACCACATCTTCTTTATCCATTCATCTGTCGAAGGCCATCTCGGCTCCTTCCACAGTTTGGCTATTGTGAACATTGCTGCTATGAACACTGGGGTGCATGTGGCCCTTCTTTTCACTACGTCTGTATCTTTGGGGTAAATACGTGGTAGTGCAATTGCTGTGTTGTAGGGTAGCTCTATTTTTAATGTCTTGAGGAACCTCCGTACTGTTTTCCAGAGTGGCTGCACCAGCTTGCATTCCCACCAACAGTGTAAGAGGGTTCCCCTTTCTCCACATCCTTGCCAACACTTGTTGTTTCCTGTCCTGTTACTTTTTGCCTTTCTAACTGGTGTAAGGTGATATCTCATTGTGGTTTTGATCTGTATTTCCCTGATGGCTAGTGATGTTGAATATTTTTTCATGTGTCTGTTAGCCATTTGTATGTCTTTTTTGGAGAAGTGTCTGTTCATGTCTTCTGCCCATTCATTGACTGGATTATTTGTTTTTTGGGTGTTGAGTTTGAGAAGTTCTTTATAGATCTTGGATACCAGCCCTTTATCTGATATGTCATTTGCAAATATTTTCTCCCATTACATGGGTTGCCTCTTAGTTTTGTTGATTGTTTCCTTTGCTGTGCAAAAGCTTTTTATCTTGATGAAGTCCCAAAAGTTCATTTTTGCTTTTGTTTCCCTTGCCTTTAGAGATGTATCTTGAAAGAGATTGCTGTGACCAATGTCGAAAAAGTTGCTGCCTATGTTCTCCTCCAGGATTTTGATGGATTCCTGTCTCACATTGAGGTCTTTCATCCATTTTGAGTTTATCTTTGTGTATGGTGTAAGAGAATGGTCCAGTTTCGTTCTTCTGCATGTGGCTGTCCAATTTTCGCAGCACGATTTATTAAAGAGACTGTCTCTTTTCCATTGGATATTCTTTTCTGATTTGTTGAAGATTAGTTGACCATGAAGTTGAGGACCCATTTCTGGGGTCTCTATTCTGTTCCATTGACCTATGTATCTGTTTTCGTGCCAATACCATGCTGTAGGGATTATGCTAAGTGAAATAAGTCAAGCAGGGAAAGACAATTATCATATGGGTTTCACTCATATGTGGAACATAAGGAATAAAGCAGAGGACCATAGGGGAAGGGAAGGAAAACTGAATGGGAAGAAATCAGAAAGGGAGACAAACCATGAGAGACTCTGGATTCCGGGAACCAAACTGAGGGTTACAGAAGGGAGTGGGGCAGGGATGGGGTAACCAGGTGATAAAAATGAAAAAAAATTAAAAATTAAATTAAATAAATAAATGGGTTACTATCTGAAATGTAAAAGCTAAAGTTATAAAAACTTCTAGAAGAAAACAGAAGAAACTCATTTTAATAGCAGGCAAAGATTTCTTAAATAGGACACAAAAGCACAAACCATAAATTTAAAAAAAAGATAAATTGTACTTTGTCAAAGTTAAAAACTTTTGTTCTTTGAAAGATACTTCAAGAAAATGAAAACTCAGGGGGCGCCTGGGTGGCTGTCATTAAGTGACTGCCTTCGGCTCAGGTCATGATCGCAGCGTTCTGGGATCAAGCCTTGCAGCGGCTCCCCGCTCAGCAGGAAGCCTGCTTCTCCCTCTCCCACTCCCCCTGCTTGTGTTCCCTCTCTCGCTGCCTCTCTCTCTCTGTCAAATAAATAAATAAAACTTTAAAAAGAAAAGAAAAGAAAATGAAAACTCAGGGTGCTTGGGTGGCTCAGTGGGTTAAGCGTCTGCCTTTAGCTCAGGTCAAGATCTCAGAGTCCTGGGATTGAGCCATGTTGGGCTCCCTGCTCACCAGGGAGGCTGCTTCTCCCTCTCCCTCTGCCCTTCCCCCCGTTTGTGTGTGTGCTTTCTCTCTCTCTCTCAAATAAATAAATAAAACATTAAAGAAAAAAAAAGAAAGAAAATGAAAACTCTACACTTGTCTTGAACACTGAGTTATGTATGGAATGTTGAATCACGATATTGTACATCTGAAATGAATATAACACTGCTTGTTAACTATACTGGAATTAAAATAATAGTAATAAAAAAGAAAACTCAAGCTATGGATTGGAAGAAAAATGTTTGAAATACATATATTTGACAAAGACTTTATAATCAGAATATAAAACAACTTTTACAACTCAGTAATAAGACAACCTAATTTTTTTTAATGAAAGAGCTGAACAAACACTTGACAAAAGAAAATATATAAATGGACAAAGGAATATGAAAGGATGCTTAATATTATTAATAATCAGGGAAATGCAAATTAAAATCACAGAGAGATATCATTACCGACCCACTAGAATGGTTAACATTAAAAAGATTGACAATATTATGTGTCGTCAAGGATCCAGAAACTGGAACTCTCAGGGGGCATAAAATGATAAACCACTTTGAAAAGCAGTTGGGCAGTTTATTATAATGGGAAACATGCACTTGTAATATAACTAGCAATTATGTTCCTAGATGTTTGCCAAAAAAAGGTGAGACACATATCTCCACAAAGACTTCTATATGAACTTTCATCTTCATTTTACTAGCAAAACTAGAAACAAACCAAATGTTTTTAACAGTTGACTGGATAAACAAATCGTAGAATACCCATACGACAAAATACTATTCGGCAATAAAAAGGAATACACACAACACGGATGAATCTCAAAAATTTTAAACAGAAGAAGAAAGGAAGCAAAAGAGTACCTAGCGTATGACTCCATTTCTATGAAATTGTAGAAAAGGCAAAAAACTAAAACGGCAAAAAACAAATCAATATTTGGTCATGTCAAAATGACTCAAGCAACTTGAATAGGGCCCCGTCCCACCTCCTAAACACAGGGCAATATGGTTATCAATAAGCTTAATAATGGCAGTGGAATAAAACATATCAATATGCTTCAATTTCAATTAACGAGTTTGTAGTGATACAAAAACACACACACATTGTTTACAAAAACAAGACTGACAAATTAACAATTGTCAGTGGTGGAAACAAAAATGCTGTTATAATACTGTATATTTTTAAATGTATTTTATTTATGTATTTGTCAGACAGAGAGAGCACAAGCACGGGAGTGGTAGGCAGAGGGAGAAGCAGACTCCCCACTGAGCAGGGAGCCAGGGATCATGGCCTGAGCTGAAGGCAGACAATTAACCAACTGAGCTACCCAGGCGTCCCAATAGTGTGTATTTTTTACTGTATTGCTAACATTTGGCCTGACCCCAGGGATTTTTAAATTAAGAAATATTTATTCAATATATACTTACTGAGGCAAATGAAAATGTGTTTATTTGTGTGGATATAAGTGAACTTGTTTTCTTCAGTCAAAACATTTTTTAATGTTGTTTTAACAATACACAACACTTTGGAACTTTTTATAAACCATCTGATCTTGGGTTCTACCCACAGAAATTCCCTGAATTCACACCACATGTCCATTCTCAGTCCACATAGCTTTCCCTCCTTCTTTTCACGTCTGAAATGCCAGGTCCTCTGAAACCTCCCAGTTTCATTACTGTAAGTAATGAAAAATGCCAAGCAGTCTCCTCAATTCCAGGCCACTTGGGTAGTATTTTGACACTCACCATTCTCAAAGTCCTAGGTTTACATTAGATCCCTTTTACTTTTGCCCATTTGAGGACTCCAGTCAGTCCACAGACATTTTGTCAGGATTTATGTATTTTCTCCCTTTAGGGTGGCATTTAATCAACAGGGAAGCCAGACTAAAGAATCTGGATGGATTCATAAAACCCACCAACGTTAATGGAAAAACAACTTGAAGCGCAAGCTCTCCGGATAGTTTCAGTCAATTCTGTGTCATAGTCAGAAAAGTCGTTTTTACTTATCACCAACTGGGACTGTATGGAAAACACAGACTCTGAATGGGACCCTGGGGGAGAAGAGCTTGTGTGTGGGAAGTGAGGAGGAGTGAGATAGGATGTGCACGCCACCAGAATTATGTTCCTGAATACAACTGGGGGGAGGGTGGAAATTGAGAGCTAGAAAGGACCTTAGCAATCATCTAGTCCATTCTTTTTATCTTACAGACTAAGAAACAAAGGCTTGAAGAAGTCAAATAGCAGTAGCAGACAAGACCCCAGGGCATCCTGAAGCCTAGTTCAGGGTCCTTTCCAATGGACCACCTGCCTATTTTTGAAAATGATCTATTTAGGAAGCTAAAACAGACAAATTCAGGAAACAAGCTCTTTATAGAGTTTGGGGTTCGGTGACAGTGAGATTTTGCCAAAACGCTAAAAACTGCTTGAGCCATAAAGGTATTTAAATATTTGCAGAAGCTAGTTTAACTAGGTCTGGTATTTCCTAGGGGTACACCTCCTTTATTTATGTTTCTTAATTAAAAAGTTGAAAACAAAAAAGTAGGAAGAGAGGCCATGGGTTCCACACAGGCACAAAATTAACCCTTGATCATTCATTCCTCGTTCAGCAATACTTAATCTCTACTGTGAATGAGGCACCGTGCCAGGTGTTGGGAATCCATACAACACAGACCCTGCTCCCTTGGAGTTTACACTATAGTAGTGAAGACAGAATATTAAAGTAGTAATTACATTAAAGTGTGTTGAGTGTTACAATTGGGGAGATGCCAGATTCTGTGGATTTATCCCCGGAGAGTAATTCAAGCTGTTTCTCTTCTGTTATCAACATATTTCTGGGCTGCCTCTTGAGTTCCCCAAACATGAATTCTTTTCAATAGAACACTTAAAACAACAAACATTTACTGAGCACGTACTGGTGTGCCATACAGTGTGTGAACATCTGCAAGAAAATTCCGAGGTAAATTAGCAATGTAAAAATCATCCTATACAAGGACAAAATTATTTTGGATTATACGCCTGGTAAATGTAGTATCACTTTGACGGTAGAGGTGAGCTAAAAATCAATTCGATATATCTTGATTTTTATAGTACTCTTAACAGATTTTGCCAGCAAAATTACCGCCCGCCCCTTTGTCCCCCATCATTTCAGAGCTCTGAATACCTACTACCTAGCATAGGTCTGAATGAAGTCCGTCCATCCTTAAAGGGCCAGCTCAGGGCTATGCTCTACCAAAGGTTTCGCTGCCATAAGCCTGCGTACATCTTTCGCCCTCCCTCTCTACTCTTAAGGTCCCGCATTTATATAGCATTCAGCATATACTCTTTTTAGTGTTGACTTTGTATATGTGTGTCTTCACCTAAACTGGATGGATTTGTTAAGGAAAAGACTGACTCGCCAGCCCCCTACAGTATCACCTTAAGAGGCGGTCCCCCCACATCCCTACATTCATCATAGAAACAGAAATTCCACTCATAATGTAGCAGACTGTCTCATTAACCTTGGGGCCTATTTCCCTCCCAGTTGCAGCAATCTGGTTTATTCCACGAGGTGGAGAAAGAAGCCAGGTTGGCTGGGTGGGAGAGGAATGGCGTCAGTGTGAGGTCACGCCACATTGTCCCGAATGCCATCCCCACTCCGCGACGACATTAACCCAGGATTGAGGGATGCAGGCAGAGGAAAGATGATTTGCACCTCATGCAAGCTACGTGCAAAAAGAGGGCAGGACAGAGAACAATGCGGGGAACCGCGCGGGGCGTGGCAAGGCACCTGAGCGCCAGCAGCGAGCGCCCGCAGATAGGAAAAGCCGAGAGCGAGGAGCCACGCGGAGGCCGCGCAGGATGAGGCGGGACTTCCGGAAGCCATTTGCTTGAGTGGCAGGGGAACCGGAAGTGGGGGCGCTGCTGCTGGTGCTGGGGCCCGAGGAGGGACGCGCCGGAGCAGGGCCGCCGGGACCGAGCGAGCGACAGACGCGCCACCCGCCGACGCCGCAGCCGCTTAGGGCCCGCACGGACCCTCTGCCTGAGTGAGTGCAGCCAGGGTCGCGGGGAACCGGCGGCTTAGAGGTGGGGGTCGGAAGGGCCTGCGATTTGTTATTGTGAGAGGCCCGCGACCTCCCCTCCCCCACTGTCCGGGCCCCTCCCCCCGCGCCACCTTCCCCCTCCCCGCCGCCCCTCGGGGGGCCTCGCGCGCGCGCCTTCTCCGCGGCCCAGCGCTGCCTCACAGCCGCCCGCGCTGTCCCCGGCAACCCCGGACCGCTCGCCGCCCCCCTTAGAGCCTCCCGCCTGCACCCCACCCCCAAACCTGCCGACTCGGCTCCGCCGCTGGCCGCCGTCTCCACCCGCCTTTCCCGGGGGAGGGGTGAGGGGGACTACGGTGGCGGGGCGGCCGCTCCTCCCCGGCCCACCCCCTGAAGCAGGCCTCTCGGCACCCTAGCTCGCTGGGGCCGGCGGTTCGCCGCCGCCAGCCCCGTTTGTAGCAACTCTTCTGTCTCCGGTCTCAGCTGTTGCCTCTTCCCTCCATCCCCGCGCCCGAACCTCTGACCCTCCCTCCGCTTTCCCCCTGTCGGAGAGGCCTTTAACGCGGGCTTAGACCCGTTACTCGGTGGCTTGTTAACCGAGCACTTTTTCCTCCCCCTTTTGTTGAAAAATTTCAACTCTTTAGAAACTTCTCCGTTTCCTCTAATGTATTCAAAAACCCGCAGACTGTCACGGCTCCGAAGGGATTATTTCTTAGAGGGCCGTGTAGTCCAGCCTCTTATTTTAGAGGTGAGGCCCAGCAAGGTTGGCGATGTGTCCAAGGTCAACCAGCTGCTTAGAAAGACCCATGGACAGATTTTCTCAGGTGCTTTTCACCTGGTCCGTCCATGTCCGTTTACCAGATCGAGACCTTCTGGGCTACAGGTTTGCGTTATACCCGTTGCATGGTGACTCACTGTTCTGCTTCCCGTAGCTCAGGCCGGCGTTGCTTTCCATGATTTACGCACAAACCTTAGGAAAAGCAAACACTTCAATCTCTG
Source organism: Ursus arctos (assembly GCF_023065955.2). Taxonomy (NCBI): domain Eukaryota; kingdom Metazoa; phylum Chordata; class Mammalia; order Carnivora; family Ursidae; genus Ursus; species Ursus arctos. Next base: position 12,963,144 of record NW_026622897.1, read on the forward strand.
GCCTCTTTTTCTAGAGCGAATCTGCGCAGAAAGGGAAGATCATCTGCACCCACTCTAGGATCTCATTTTGTACAGTTTTCAGTTGAGGGGAGGGTGATAAAGTGTGGAGAAAGGAGGAGGAGAAAATACAGAGTATTGATTCTCCTGAGCATTTGAATACAGCTTTGCCTCGGATAAGCCTGTGTCTTTAGATTCTCCTGGGCACATTGTTCTGATATAAAGGTTGCCTCCTTGTGGGGGAGCAGGGGAGGAGTAGGAAATCATTGTGCTTTAATTTGTTGGCTTGGGCGGGCATTCGATAATAAATTATGGATGTGCTGGAACCCCAGGACCCACCCGCCAGCCCACTGAGGCAGGGTATTCTGGATGAGGCTTTTCTTCCCTTTCAGAATAACCCTGCTAACTCCCTCTGAAACAAAATGAAGTCTTAGGTCAGAGTGGGCACATTCTAAATCTTTTAATTCTTGGTGCAACTTTTCTCCTCCCTCTGTTTCCTGGTTAAACTAAAGATCCAGCTGAGCTTGAGAATTTATATTTCTTTGTTGTTGAAACTGGTTTCTGATTAAACACGCTACACCAGCTACACCACATGCTGGTGTAAGTATCTGGAAATTCTGGCGTTCACTGTCGCAGTCCAAGTTAAGGTAGAAAGAAGACAGAAAATGCAGGAAAATTGGGAAATGCTGTGCAAGGTGCTTACTCATTTTTCCAAAGAATTTACATTTTGATGGACAATCAGAGATTCCCTAGAATAGAGTCTCTCCTGGTAAATTAACAAAACTTCTGTTCTTCAGACCTTTATCTCCATTCTGCTTGGGTTCTCTAACTGAACCTGGTGTTTGTGATCAGAAGATAGTGACTTATAATAATCCCCCCCAAAGGGATTATTATGAATCAGGAAGGTGAGATGGGAGTCAGAATCCACCTCTCTCTTGGTACTTTTTTTATTATGTTACTGATTACAGCTTCACTATTCCGAATACTGCTGTGTTCGGTATTGCTCTGAGGCAGGAAGCCCAAAATCACTCCGGTTTTGTGTCCTATCACAGGCTGTGCTCGGATACAATCAGGATAGCTCCTGATTCAGTCTTCATTTCTCTTAGAATACAACAGCTTATTTTACTTGACTCCCAAATTATTTGAATCTTCTAAATGCGTAGATCCCTAGATTACACATTTCCAGCCTTGGTCTTAGGAGATCGCATGGGTTCGTGGCAGTTTTTCTTTACCTACTCTTTAAGGATGTGATCAAGCCATAGCCATCAGTAAAACGGAAAGCTACTTTGTATTGTGAAATTTTGGTTTGGCAAAACAATACAAAATCCAAGTGTCTGAAGGCGCAAAGAAACAAATTTTTGCTCACTTTGCCCTTGTTGAGGAGGAAGGATGACCTTGTATTCATAGTTAAACAGGAAAAAAAAAAGACTAGCTAATTGGGAATATTTCGCAATCCTCTCTCAATTCTACCTGTGTGGTAGCCCCAGATAAGTGACATCTTTTCCCTCAGTTTCTCTGTCCCTATTTCTTCATTTTGCCAGTGAAGAAATTTAGTACCAGCATGAAAGTGTTTTGCTCAGAATCTCAGGATGTCATTAAATTTGGTTAGTAGTGATAAGGTATGTAAGTAAATCGAATTAGTAAATGAGAATTTGTCATGTCTTTTCTATATAGAGCCTAACATCCTTTGCTCAAGAATGATAGGCTTTGGAGGTAAAAAACTCTGCATTCCAGTTCCAGCTCCCCTGTCTTGGAGCAGGTTCCTTCAATCTCACTGAGCTTCAGTTTTATTTAAATAACTAAGCTCCTAACACAGTGTCTTGTAAATTGTAAGTTCTTAATAAATCTTAATTGCGATGATTATTTTACAACAGTTGTTTACCTGGTGGAAGAACTCTGGAAATCCATGTTAGTAAATTGAATCCTAGACCTAGAAAGATTTTACAGCTTAAGTAGACCATTGGTCTTGAAAGTAGAGTATGTGCACTCCCTGGGGATTGCAGAAGAAGAACCATTGGAATACAGAAAACAACTCAGAACTTCTTTTTACATGTATTTTTTTATGTAAAAGGAAAAAGTAAACTTTACTAATATTTAATATATAGATTAACAATAATTCATACCTTTAATTTATAAGTAAATATATAACAGGACACATTTCAAAAAGATTCTAGAACATTAAAGATGTTTGGGCACCACAAATCTGGACCAATCTTTACTCATATGCTTAAGTTCACTTTATGCTTTCCTGTTAGGGATTCAGCTTGCCTCTCTTTGCATCTCCCCTGGAGGAATCTATTGTGAGAGGTAGGCCATGTCATTTTGTAGCCTTATTGTTAGAAATTTGCCTAACTGTACATTCTGTCCACTGGCCTCACCCTCCTATTTGGGGACATGCAAAATAAGCTTAATATCTCCTCCTAATAATCTTCAAATAGTTTGACAGTTATTTGTGTCATGTCTTCTCTTTCCTAACCCATTTTTCTACAGACTATAAACATACGTATTTCATTCAACTATTTCTAATATGACAGGTTTTCAGTTTCTTGAACCAGCTTGGCTCCTTTCCTCTAGACACCCTCCAGTTCGTCAAAATTCTTTAAGCTTTTCAAGGTCTGAATATGGTATCCTAAGAAGTAAAATGAAGTTGAAATGCCTGTATTTTGTCTTTTAAGTGGTGAGGGATATATTTGAATACATGTTATTATGAGAGTACCTTGTATTCACAGTTTGTTACCCTTGTTCTTTAAACAATCCCCAGGATCAGTAGTGTCAATTATATAATCATATAGTGAGAGTAGGATACATTATTTTCCACTGTTTGAGTAGTGGTCGCTCCGTTAATTTTGTGTCAGTTAACTTTTACCTCAAAAATACCTAAGTGTGAAGTGTCTCTCCAGGTAGGAAAACAAGTGAGAACAAACTAATGAAATAGTTGGGTTTTTAAAATTGTATTTAAGAGCTGCCTGGGTGGCTCAGTGGGTTGAGCATTGCCACTCTTGATTTCCCCTCAGGTCATGATCTCAGGGTGGTGAGATCAGTCCATGTGTCAGGCTCCTGCTGAGTATGGAGCCTGCTTAAGAGTCTCTTGGGGCGCCTGGGTGGCTCAGTGGGTTGAGTGTCTGACTCTTGATTTTGGCTCAGTTCATGATCTCAGGGTCTTGGGATCTAGCCCGAGTTGGGTTCCCTGCTCAGCAGGGAGTCTGCTTGAGCTTCTCTCTCTCCCCTCTCCCCCCCCACTTTCACTCTCAAATAAATAAATAAATAAAATCTTTAAAAATAAAATTATTTTAAAAATTAAAAAAGATTCTCCTCCTTTCCCTCTGCCCCTCCCCCCTTTTAAAAAGGAACGAAAAAAATATTTTTGAAAACTTAGGAAATAGTCTTTTGAATTAGTGGAAAGTGAAGCTGTTTGTTGCTGTACTTCTTTACATTTTATATGTAATTTTGAAATCCATAAGGTGGGAAAACTTGGTTGCCCCTTGTATGTCTTAAGGCTAATAGAGCTGTTTGATCAGCAGGGAAGAAAGCTATTTTTAAAATTAAAACTAGGGGCGCCTGGGTGGCGCAGTCGTTAAGCATCTGCTTTCGGCTCAGGGCCTGATCCCAGCGTTCTGGGATCGAGCCCCACATCGGGCTCCTCCGCTGGGAGCCTGATTCTTCCTCTCCCACTCCCCCTGCTTGTGTTCCCTCTCTCGCTGGCTGTCTCTGTCAAATAAATAAATAAAATCTTTAAAAAAAATTAAATTAAAACTAATAAGCACCATGGCAGATTTAACCTGAATAGCCAGTCTTCAATCTAGAATTGAACTTAGACCCAAAGAAACTTTTGTATAGAACATATAAAATGTTTTATTATTGTAAAAACAAAAACAAGACGCCTGGGTGGCCCAGTTGGTAAAGCGTCCGATTCTTGGTTTCCGTTCAGGTCACAATCTCAGGGTCATGAGATCGAGCCCCAAGTGGGCTCCAAGCTCAGCGAAGACGCTGCTAAACTTTCTCTCTCCCTTGGAGTGTGCACAATCTCTCTCTCTCTCTCTCGCAAATAAATAAATCTTAAAAAAAAAAAAAAAACCAAATTAAATGTTTCTTTTTTTTTTTTTTAAGATTTTATTTATTTATTTGAGAGAGAGTGAGAGAGAGCATGAGCAGGGAGGAGAGGGAGAAGCATGCTCCCCACCAGGCAGGGAGCCTGATGCAGGGCTTTATTCCAGGACCCCAAGATTATGACCTGAGCTGAAGGCAGACCCTTAACTGACTGAGCCACCCAGGCGGCCCCCAAAATTAAATGTTTCTATATGACTATTTGTTTTAATCCCCTTTAATCATTTTTTCTTTTATGCATCTTTTAATTTTCCTGTACTTTTCTCAGGCATTGAAGCCTCAGCTGGATACCTTGGAGCTGTATGGATTCATCTTGCACTTCTTCCCAGTTCTTCTGTTTTACACTGATGTTTTTAGCTCCAGGGAGTTTATGTTTTTGGTGAAACGGTTAGCTATAAGGCCTCTTTAGGGAGTCAGCATGAACCGTTCTGTGATTAGTGGGCCAGATGTGATGTTACTGGGGTCAAGCAAACCTAATTTCATTCACTTACTGCACAAATTGCCTGAATTACCTGATCCTCGTTTTTTTCGTTTTGCAAGGATTGGAAGTGGTATGTGTAACATGGCGTATATAGTCCTTCATAGATAGCTATTATTTTCTGATAGTTGCAAATTTTAGTAATCTGAAGGAATATATACAGATGGTCCCTGACTTAATAATGGTTCTACTTACAGTATTTTGACTTCACAATGGTGTAAATGCTGTATGCTTTCAGTAGAAAGCGAACTTCCAGTTTCAAAGCCTAATCTTTTCCTGGGCTAGTGACATGCGGTAAGATCCTCTCGTTGCTGGGCGGTGGCAGTGAGTGGAAGCTCCCAGTCAGCCACATGACCATAAGGATCAGCATCTGATACAGGGACAACCATTCTGTACCCATGCAACCATTCTGTTTATCTTGTCCAGTACAATATTCAGTAAGTTACATGAGATATTCAACACTATTGTAAAATAGGTTTTGGTTAGATAATGTTGCCCAACTGTAGGCTAATGTAAGTGTTTGAGCACATTTCAGGTAAGCTAGGTTATGCTATTTGGTAGGTTAGGTATATAAAATGCATTTTTGACTTAGGATTTTTCTTTTCTTTTCTTTTTTTTAGATTTATTTTTATTTTATTTATTTATTTTGTTAAAGATTTTATTCATTGGGGGGTGGGGCACAAAAGAGCACGAGCCAGGAGGATGGGCAGCAGGAGAGGGAGAAGCAGACTCCCAGCCCAGCAGGGAGCCTGATTCGGGGCTCGATCCCAGGACCCCGGGATCACAACCCAAGCCAAAGGCAGACGCTTAACCGACTGAGCCACCCAGGCGCCCCAGATTTATTTATTTATATTTTAGAGAGAGAGCACGCGGGGGGTGGGGGGAGAGAATATCAAGCCGACTCTGCTGAGCCTGGCGCGCACACAGGGCTCACTCAAATCTCAGGACCCTGAGATCATGGCCTGAGCTGAAATCAAGAGTCCAACACTTAACTGATTGAGCCACCCAGGTGCCCTGACGTAGGATATTTTCAACCTATGATGGGTTTATCCGGATGTAATTCTGTTGTAAGTTGAGGAAGATCTGTACAGAGGGTGTGGATGGTGTTTTACATTTCCAGTTAGATACAAGCTTAACCCTGAGCCTAATTTTCTTAGACCTAGTGTCATTTAGAGTGGAACTAATTAGTTTGTGTAGTTATTGTTAAAACAGTGATTTGCTTCTGTAATGTATTTTTCATGAGTGAAGGTATATTTTCATATTTAGAGCTTTGTTACTTTCTGATCCTCAAAAATTACTGCTTTGGCAATCTAGCATGTTTTGTTTACTCAGTAAATACTTATTGAATGAATAGAACTCAGTCCTCTTTCAGAGAAAGCTGCTCTGTATTTGATGATAGCAAGGGAAAGAAAAAGAGAATCGTCCCCTTTAAGCCACAAAACCCCAGATTTTTGTATTTTTTCATCATCCTTTGCATATGTCAAGTGATTTCTTGAGCCTGATGTCTATAGTATGTATTTTCCAGAGTTGATTAAAAACAGTCTGGAGTCTTTGTCTTTCTAGATTAGCATTTCTAGGTTTTCTGAATTTCGCTTATTCCTTCCCCACTATCGGATGCTGTATTTGTGCTCGTCATTAATAACATTTTCTTAGTGGATACCTATCAAAAATAAAATACCTAGTAAACATTTGTCAAAAACCAGCGCCAAAGCCTATGACCAGTTTTGTCACAATCTGTAGTAGTTATTTGTGTGATATTTAGTAACCAGTGGGTTCTAATCATGGCTGTAGCAATTCTCCAGTGTCTAACTGGAGCGGCCTAAAAGGCTCTAATGCAGGTTTCATTGAACTCTGAAGTGTCTAATCCCTTGTGTCATTTGGTACTTACAGTAATATGTAATCATGAAAAATTAATGTAAATGTAAAGTATATACTTGGAGCAGGTTTTTTCAGTGTAATGCACTGTTCCTAAATGATACTCAAACGTGTCTGGAAGTTTAAGGATGCCAGATATTCATGGGACTTGAGCAGTCATGTCCTAGAACTCATGTCTACTGAAAATAAACTCCAGTTGTTTCATTTCTAGGCAAAACCACAATGAGACTTAAATTATTATTTAAAATCTAGCATGTAACATTTAAGTGGTAACAAACAAACGTTCCATAATGAATGACACATGACATAGACATTTCTCCCCTCAGGTATAGAATGAGCCAAGGGGACTCAAACCCAGCAGCTATTCCACATGCAGCAGAAGATATTCAAGGAGATGACAGATGGATGTCTCAGGTAAAAAGAAGTGCGTATGTGTTATTCACCCGAGATGAGTCTCTTCCAGTTTTCCAGGGTCTTCTGGCCAAAGCCACAAAAGCGCATTTTTTATGGTCAATAAAAATCATTACTTTAAATAAAAATCTAATGTTATGCTAATGTCATACCTAATCACCAGTCTGATGTTGGACCAGAGGAATATTTTGAAAGCATAGTCATTGCCCCCTATTCATCTTGAGAGATAACAGTGTCTCCACAGCATTCTTTTTTTTGTGTAAGCTTTCTTTCATTTTGAAGTAATTTCAAAATTACACAAATACTGCAAAAATTTTAGAAAGAACTCCCTGTATCCTTCATCCAGACCTGCCAGTTAACGTTTTCCACATCTGCCTAAATGTTCTGTCTGTGTCTGCTTGTCTTTGTATGTGTACATATCAACATACAGTGTTTCCTGGACCATTTGAGAGGAAGTTGCAGTCATCATGCCCCTTCACCTCTAAATATTTTAGTGTGTTTTCTAAGAATAAGGACGTTTTCTTACACAACTACAGAATAGTTATTAAAATCAGGAAATTTAACGTTGATGTTATGCCATGTTCACATTTCTCCATTTGTCTCAGTGTTTTTATGTCTGTTTTCTTCCCAGTCTGGGATCACACATTGCATTTCATTGTCCTGTCTCTTTATTCTCCTTGACTCTGAAATATTTCTTAGCCTGTGTTTTTCATGACACTGACAGTTTGGAATATAGACCATTTATTTTGCGGAAGGTTCCTCAATTTGGGTTTATCTTTTTCCTACTAAGCAAGATTCAGATTACACATTTTTGGCAGGATATCAGTGAAGTCATGTCCTCAGTGCATCATGGAGAAGATACATGATGTTGGTTTGTCTCATTGGCGATGTTAACTTTGATCGCTTGATTGAGATGTTCTTCTAAACCAGTTCTTATTTATTTATGGTATGGCCTCATGGGTTCTTCTTTTTTTTTTTTTTTTTTTTTTTGAGATTTTATTTATTTGTCAGAGAGCGCGTGCACAAGCAGGGAGCAGCAGGCAGAGGGAGAAGCAGGCTCCCTGATGAGCAAGGAGCCCAATGCGGGACTTGATCCCAGGACCCAAGGATCATGACCCGAGCCGAAGGCAGACACTTAACCGACTGAGCCACCCAGGTGTTCCCATGGGTTCTTACTCTTTCTAGTGGGTTATAACCCACTAATTTTGAAGCTCACGTTGTCCCAGGTTAGCAAGTGGGACTCCTCTCAGCCGGTTCCTGTGTCTTCTTGATGTGTTCCATTGTTTTGTAGCACTGTATCTTTTTTGTATTCTTAGCTGCCTTTTAATAAGCTCTTATCACGTAACCATAACTATGTTTAGCCTTCATCTATTGGTTTCCAACCATATTACCTCTTTGGAATAGCAAGTTCTATATTATTTTAAATACCCAGAGGTTTGCATTTTAGTATTTAGTGATTCTGTTTATACTCTTTTTTTTTTTTTTTAAGGATTTTATTTATTTATTTGACAGAGAGCACAAGCAGGCAGAGCAGCAGGCAGAGGGAGAGGGAGAAGCAGGCTCCCCGCAGAGCAGGGAGCCCGACGTGGGGCTCTGTCCTGGACCAGGACCTGAGTCAAAGGCAGACGCTTAATGACTGTGCCACCCAGGCGCCCCGATTCTGTTCATATTCTTGATAGTTGTATAGTTCTTCTGTTTTTGTCTTTCCAGACTTAAAAATCAGTCTGTCAACTAGTTTATTTTGAGTGGTAGTTAGTACTTTTTTTGACTTTTCTTATATGGATCAGCTGCTTGGTTATTCTTAATCTTCTAGTTTATATCTTTTTTTTTTTTTTAAGGTTTTATTTATTTATTTGACAGAGCACACAAGCAGGGAAGCTGCAGGCAGAGGGAGAGGGAGAGGCAGGGAGCCCGATGCAGGGCTCGATCCCTGAGCTGAAGACAGATGCTTAACTGACTGAACCACCCAGGCTCTCCAGTTCAATTATATTCTAAAAACTATTATGAAATCCACTGACCATCTCTGTATGTTCCACTCACCCTAAAAAAATAAAACATTGCTAATAGAATTGATGTTTTGTGTATACCCCTCAATTGATAATTTTTTTCTCTTTCCTACCTCCCCACCCCCAAACCAGTATCCTAAATTTGGTGGGTTTTTTTTCACGTGCTTATATACTATATATATGAAACTTCTAAACTATATATAATATTTTTGCATGCTTTTAAAAAGCTTTTTGTAAGTAATATGTTTTTTAATGTATTTTTCTGCAGTGTATGATACATGTTAAAAGCATAGCTGTAGTTTTTTCCTTCCTATTTATTTTTTTAAAGATTTTATTCATTTATTTTAGAGAGCGCTTGAGTGGGATGGGGAAAGGCAGAGGGAGAGAGAGAGACCCAAGCAGACTGTGCTGAGCGTAGAGCCCGATGCAGGTCTTGATCCCAGGATCCTGAGATCATGACCTGCACCAAAATCAAGAGTCAGATGCTTAACCGACTGAGCCATCTAGGTGCCTCTTTCTTCTCTTTATTTTTTTAAGATTTTATTTATTTGTTTGACAGAGAGCCAGCACGAGTAGGCAGAGCAGCAGGCAGAGAGAGAGGGAGAAGCAGACTCCCTGCTGAGCAGGGAGCCTGATGCAGGGCTCGATCCCAGGGCCCTGGGATCATGACCTGAGCCAAAGGCAGATGCTTAACCGACTGAGCCATCCAGGCGCCTCTCTTTCCACTCTTTAAATAGTATTTCTTTGCTATATATGAAAATACCATTTAGGTACATTTAGGAATATTTCGGCCATTTATAACTTTATTAAAAGTAGTAACTAAAACTAGATGTCTTTGTTGTTCCTGGCATGTTAGCAGGCTTTAAATAATTAGAATTGACTGGAAAAAAATAGTCAAATGGAAGAAAAACAGGAATATTTTTGAAAAAAATTTTTTTAGCTTGTATAGAAGGATCATTTTACTAAGTAATAAAATATATGCGCAGATCTTGGTTTCTTTTCTCCAGTGAAAGGAACCAGGGCTACTTGGAGAAGTGATTGCATCTACAGCTGGAACAAAGGAAATAAAAGATGGACCTGTAGCATCTTGTAGTGCAAGAGAGCAACTACTCAAGAAGGAAGAGGAAAAAAAGATACATGGCAAGAATATCACTGAAGTGAAGTGTCCTTAGTACATGTCATAGAAGACATGTGATACTGGTTTGATTCACTGGTGATATTCACTTTGACCACTTGGGGCCAACCTGAAAGAGCACCCAAGTGCAAAGTTGGACAATTTGAGCAGCATAGTAGATCATGATATTATTGGTTTATAATTCGAAGGATAAAGTATTCATGAATCCATTTTGCTATAAATAAATGATCGGATAAACGGGAGAAGAGACAATAATTTTAATTAATTAATGTCGGGGCACCTGGCTGGCTTAGTCGGTAGAGCATGCAACTCTTGATCTTGGAGTTGTGAGTTCGAGCCTCACATTGGTTGTACAGATTGCTTAAAAATAAAATCTTTTAAGAGTAAATAAATGTAGAAGGAGGAGGGGAAAAGAATACCCTCATTAGAACACCACGGTAATAGTTCCTGTAGGGAGGGTCCATCAGTGAATACTAAAATTAGTAGGCACACCTTTGAGGAGAGAGAGTGTATTTGCCTAGCCTCAGAAGTATCTCCCTGGAAATTACTTTGGTGCTTTTAACATAAGACCACATATTTTTTGATATCCCCTCCCTCCAGAAGGTAGAGCTTATTAATTCCCCCATCAGTGAGAGTTTGTTTGTTTGTTTAAGATTTTATTTATTTGACAGAGCGCACAAGCAGGGGGAGCAGCAGACAGAGGGAGAGGGAGAAGCAGGCTCCTTGCTGAGCAGGGATTCCAATGCGGGGTTCGATCCCAGGATGCTGGGATCGTGACCTGATCTAAAGGCAGATGCTCAACCTACTGAGCCGCCCAGGTGCCCCTAGTGTCTGTTTCTAACAAATACTGTATGGAAAGGAAAAATAATAACTATATATAGGTGGAGCAACCTGGCAAACACCACCTTAACCAAATGATCATTGTTAATATCACCAGTAATGTCATGTTGATATCGTGTACTCCCCTCTGATGTGATACAACAAGGGCACATCACCTCCGTGGTAGTCTTCCAGAATAATTTCATCACCTCAGTGTATTCGTGACAAAATAGCAGATCCAAATTGAGGGACATCCTACAAAACACCTGACTACTGCTAAACATGTCAATGACATGAAATACAAGGAAAGACCAAGAAACTGTCCTGTGATGGAAGAGACCAAGGAGACATGTAGACTAAATGCCATGTAATATCCTGAATTAGGCCTGGGAACAGGAAAAGGACATAGTGGAAAAATTGGTGCAATCTGAGTAAACTTTTTTAAGATTTTTTTTTTTTAATTTTATTTTTAAGTAATCTCTACGCCCAACCCAGGGTTCAAACCCAGAACTTTGAGATGGAGGTTCCCATGCTGTATTGATTGAGCCACCCAGGTGCCCCCTGAGGAAACTATTTTAGTTGATACTATTTATGAATGTTAATTTCTTGTAGCCAATGTACCATGCTTATGTAAGATGTTAACATTGGAGGGAGCTGAGTGAAAGGTATATGGGAATACTGTACTATCTTTGCAACTCTTGTATATCTAAAATTATTTCAAAACAAAATGTTAAAAGAAAAATAGTCATGATTAAAACAAATATTGAAGTTATGATACTTTCTATAAAGTATTACCAAAATACTACACCACATATCAGGAAATACCAGAAGCAGATGAACATGTCCACTAGGAGCGCTGTAGGAGTTACAAGCAACAAAATCCAGACTCTGGGAGATTCTGTAGGTCAAACGGTCATATTTCTTAGAAAATAAATTTGGGAGGTAGTGGTAGAGGGAAGGGGAAACCTGTTGATTAAAAGATTTAAGAGACAAATTGGATCCTGATTTATTTATTTTATTTTATTAAAGATTTTATTTGTCAGAGAGGGAGAGCGCGCACACATGCACAGGCAGGGGGAGTGGCAGGCAAAGGGAGAAGCAGGCTTCCTGCTAAGCAAGGAGCCCGATGCGGGACTTGATCCCAGGCTCCCAGGATCATGACCTGAGCCAAACGCAGACACTTAACTGACTGAGCCACCCAGGCGTCCCTGATTTTTAAAAAACCATAAACAATTTTTGAGACATTGAATTCGAACACAGTTATTTGTTGATATTAAAGAAATTACTCTTAATTTGGGGGAGTAGAATTGGTATATAAACAATATAAAATACTTAAAATATAAGTAGAATAAGTATTGTAGCATAGAATGCTATATCCTTAATTTGCTTCAAAATAATACGATGTTGGGAGTGAGCAGTAGTTTGGGGGATGACTGAAATTATAGTGGCCGTGAGATGATCAGTGTAGCTGGTGATGGATACATCACTGTGTTATTTTCTCTACTTTTGTGTACATTTGATATTTTTCATAACACATTTTTTTTAAGGGTGATACTCAAACACTTGACTGTAGACAAATGTAATATAAATTGTATCAAAACGTATTAACCAGGGACACCTGAGTGGCTCTGTCGATTAAGTACCCGACTCTTGATTTCGGCTCAGGTGGTGATCCTCAGGGTTGTGAGATCAAGGCCCTGCATCAGGCTCTGCGCTGGGCCTGGAGCCGGCTTGATTCTCTCTCTCCCTCTGCCCCTCCTCCCACTTGCGCACATGAGCTCTGTCTCTCTCTCAAAAACAAACAAAACAAAATATTAACCAGGAAAAGGCTCAGCAGCAGACTGAGGAAGATATTTGCAGTAAATAATACAGATGAAGCACTGATATTTTTTGGTATAGTATGAGTAAAAATATCCTCTAGGTACCACTAGAGAAGTATCTTGATAAACATCACAGAAAGTGTGTCACTTTTTTTTTTTAATTTTATTTTTTGAGAGAGGCACGCCTGAATGGGGGGAGGGGCAGAGGGAGAGGAAGAGAGAGAGGATCCCAAGCAGGCTCTGCGCTGAGTGTGGAGCCTGCTGTGTGCTCTGTCTCACGACCCTGAGATCACAACCTGAACTGAAATCAAGAGTTAGACACATAACCAACTGAGCCACCCAGGTGCCCTGAAAGTGTGTCACTTTTTGTTTCCAAAAAGTACATATTGTAATGTACACCAGTGCAGGTGTAGGTATGATAAAACCAGCTCTGATAAATTGCTAGAGTCAGGACAGATGCAGCCCTTCTGCTAAATTTGGAAATACATCAAGGATCCACGAAAGTGCTCATCTTTGACCTAAGAATTCCCAATGTGTAAAAAATAAAATATTGTACATTTCTTCATCACAGTAAATACGACACTACTGGCAAGTCTACCAGTAGGAAAACTTTAAAAAACCGGTGTGTCAGTGAATCCATTCAGTAGGATATTATGTAGCCGTTAAAAGTTAGGGCTATGAAAGTCACGTAGCTACACAGAAAAATACTTCTAATATAATGTTAACTGCAGTTATAATGGCCACTGTTTATTGAGTACCTACCGGGTGTTAGCCAAAAGCTGGGCCCCTTTCCTAGAACTCGTCTCCACAGCTCTGCAACAGAGTTGCCGTAGGATGTGAAAAACAGGACTCGGGTTATATGCTTTCTGGACTAGAAAGTAGACAAGCCAGAATTTGAACATAGGCTGTTCTGTCCCCAAAGCTATTGTGCCAAAAGAAGGTATGCATAGTGAGTCAACTATTTAAAAAAAAGCCTATGGAAAAATGGCAAGAGGAAAATACCCCCAAATGGTAGTTCCTGGGTAAAGATGGTAGAATGCTAAGTGTTTTGTTTTGATCTATTTTTCCGAACTTATTGTACCTACTCTTATACTTAAAAAGAGAACATAGAGTACCAGAACCTTTAGAACAGCAGAGCTTAAATTCCATGACATTCTAGAACTGTGAACGATTTTACTGGTATTGAGAAGTAGTTGGTACTGTAGTACCACAGTGGAGTGGAGAAGTGTTGGGGAAGTGTACCTATTCACCAGCTATAGTTTTATTCATGCCCATTTTATCCCTTCAGTTTAAAAATACTTATTAGGGGCGCCTGGGTGGCACAGCGGTTAAGCGTCTGCCTTCAGCTCAGGGCGTGATCCCGGCGTTGTGGGATCGAGCCCCACATCAGGCTCCTCCGCTGTGAGCCTGCTTCTTCCTCTCCCACTCCCCCTGCTTGTGTTCCCTCTCTCGCTGGCTGTCTCTATCTCTGTCGAATAAATAAATAAAATCTTTAAAAAAAAAAAAACAACTTACTAAAGCAGTAGTAATTTTAAAAGTTTATTTTCACAAAACATGGATGCAAAAAAAAGGAAAATCTAGGGTTGCCTGGGTGGCTCAGTCGGTTAAGCATCCAACTCTTGGTTTCAGCTCAGGTCATGATCTCAGGGTCTTGAAATCCAGTCCCAAGTCGGGTTCGGTGCTCAGTGTGGAGTCTGCTGGAGAGATTCTCTCCCTCTCTCTCCCGCTCTGCTCCTCCTCCACTTGGGCATGCTCTCTCTTTCTAAAATAAATACTTAAAAAAAAAAGGAAAATCTATATCAAATCCTGCCATTCTACAGGAGGAGTTCTTTTTATTTTCAGATTATTTCCAGAAGTAGTTTTGTATTTTCATCCATAGCGGATGAGTGTCTCCTATTCACCACAGTGTTATCTGTGCAGATATTAGCAGTAGAAACACTTAAATGTAACCGTACCTTAATTCCTAAGGAAAGCATCATTGAATGTAGAGCTTGAGGAAAAGGAGCAGCATTCAGACCTTTCCCTACAATTGGGTTAAAGACTGTTGCCTAGAGTATCATGTACATTTGTTTCAGGGATGAACATAGAAACGTCAACTACGTCCTTTAGTATCAATGAGTAAAATCCATTTTAAAAGCATCTTCTGGGGCGTCTGGGTGGCTCAGTGGGTTAAGCGTCTGCCTTCAGCTCAGGTTCTGGGATAGAGCCCTGCGTTGGGCTCCCTGCCTGGTGGGGACCCTGCTTCTCCCTCTCCCTGCTCATGCTCTCTCTCACTATCTCTGTCTCTCTCAAATAAATAAATAAAATCTTTAAAAAAAAAAAAGTGTCTTGTGTCCTTGCAGCAGAGAGAAGCACTCCAGGACTAGGTCATGGTCACCACTGCTTACAGACTTGGATTCGACTGAGAAAGCCTTGACTCCCACTTTGCCATTGTCTCACAGTTGGAGGTGAACAGGCATTTTCAAAGGCCATGTTAAATCCAAATAAAATACTTGATTCTTGATTGGTTCCTAGTTCAAAAAAAGAGATATAATACTTTATCCAAGTCTTGGAACAACTGGAAAAATTGAATATGGACTGAATATTATGGGATTATTGTTCGTTGTCTTAGATGTGATAATAATAGTTTTGTGGTTTTCTAGGAGACTGTTCTTACTCATGCTGAAATATTTAAGGGTGAAGAACCACACCATTTGCCACTTACCTTCAAATGGTTCAGCAAACACAAACAGAGCAAATATGGGAGAATGTTACTGTTGAATACAGGCAGAGATATACAGGTGTTCATTGTACTGTGGCTTTTCTGTGTGTCTGAAATCATCTTTTAAAAAAGTTTGAGGAAAAGATAAATTTATAAAAAGCATGTTAAATGTGTTTTTCTATTCTGATTTCAGTAGAATTCCAGTTTTCTTGAGCATATTAGAATGATCGGTGTGGTAAGGGTGGAAAGAAAGTCCCAGCAGTTCATTTCAGACAGAATAAGTAGAATGTTTAACAACAGAGTTACTGGTTGGACAACTGTTCTGTCTAGGCCAAGACCTCGCACCAAGAACGAAATGCCGGTTTCTAATTTTGCTTCCTTTTTCAAACCAGCACAACAGATTTGTCCTGGACTGTAAAGACAAAGAGCCTGACGTACTGTTTGTGGGGGATTCCATGGTGCAGTTAATGCAGCAATATGAGGTAAAGTGGAAGGGGTGAGGGTGGGTCTCGGCTACTAAGGTAAATCCACTCATCGCTAGCAAACTTTCACTCTGAGCTGAACCTATAGGCTCATTCGTGACCCTTTAGAAAAGCTCTAGTTCAGAGTGCGAGGGAGGTCAGACCTACATAATGGGATTCTTTGTGCCACCGAGCATGAGGAGACAAAAAATTTAGAATTGTTTCTAACTCAGCTCCCTTTTTTGCCTTGGCTTCCAAGAAACTTCCCGGTTACGTTTATTTACTTAAATTCGTCCTAGTCATGATTCTCAAGTCTTACCGTGTTTTACATTTTTTTATTTTGTGTATTTTTTAAAAGATTTATTTATTTATTTAATAGAGAATGTGGGGGAGGGGCAGAGGGAAAGAGAGAGAGAGAATCCCAAGCAGACTCCACACTGAGTGCAGAGCCCGATGTGGGGCTCAATCCCACGATCCTGAGATGATGATCAAGAGTCGGACACTTAACTGATTAAGCCACCCAAAGGCACCCCTTATTTGATGTGTTTTTGTGGGGGAACTTTTTTTTAAGATGTGCACTCTTCCAAGGGCAGTTTAAAGGAAAAGATAGCTTGATTCCTTTCTGGCTCCCACACTCTAAATTTCTTCATCTCATGTTTCTATTTCACCCTATTCATTTTGATGCGTGAGTAAAGGGAAAGGAGAGCTTACTAAGTTGGCACCTTGAGTATAAATGCTGGGACCTCCTAACGGCCATCGGGTGGCATTGTGACTCCATTCTTGAGCTGAGGTCAAAGGCTGCATTGACAACTGAGTGATAGAGGGGCACCTGTGTGGCTCAGTTGGTTAAGCATCCGACTCTTGATCTCAGGTCTCGATCTCACGATTGTGAGTTCCAGCCCCACCTTGGACTCCACGCTGGGCGTGGAACCTACTTAAAAAATGAAGTAAAAAATATATTAAAAAATAGTCGTAGAAGAACTGAGTGATACAGTGCCATCCTCAGAGCCCTGCGAACACTGAGTAGCTCACGATTTGCAGCATTATATTTGAATATAGAAAATGAAAATTATTCTTTCAGGTGCCTCACAACACATTGCAATGGAGGAATTTTATTTCCCACTCAGTTTAAATAAAGCCAGTTTTTCTCTTTTTAGATATGGCGAGAGCTTTTTTCCCCACTTCATGCACTGAATTTTGGAATTGGGGGAGATACAACAAGACATGTTTTGTGGAGACTAAAGAATGGAGAACTGGAGAATATTAAACCTAAGGTGAAATGAAACTAATGTTTTAAAGAATATCTTTAATCTTGAGTCTTTTCCAGGTGGTTAAATTGTCTGAAGCTGCTGGTAAAAACAAATTGCTTCTTTAAAGCATTACTTCGCTGCTGTTTGCTTTGTGCCCCTTTAAGAGAAATGATGCTGTTGTCCTTGCTTGAGAACATTGCAAATAGGTATTAAGAAATCAGTGTATTGCTTGCTTAGGTTGTACTTGTAGCTGTTGATAATGATCTTCTTCAGCTGTAGGAAGGGATTTGATGCTCATGAGGCATGCCATTTTGTAGACCTGAACGCAGTAACGGGGGAATCTGCTCAGACGTGGGCCGTGGTGGCAGTGCCACGATTCACTTCAGGAAGTCATTTTAGAGCTGTTGAACCATACAAACAAATTAGTAATCAAGGCATCCCAAGTTTTTCTGAAGAAAATTTGAAGCAGATGTGAACAAATGTTCACCATAAATGTGTACCCACTAGCTTAACACTTTATAAATGTCCTGAGTTGGCACACTGCATATAATTTTTTTTTAGCCCTAAGCAGAAAAAACCCACAGTTGATAACAGTTGGCTTTGTTGAAAGTATTTTGTTTTTTGCCTTTAAAAACTTTTTAATTTTTTAAAAAGATTTATTTATTTTAGAAAGAAAGCATGACTGGGAGGGGCAGAGGGAGAGGGAAAGAGAATCTCAGGCAGACTCTGTGCTGAGCCTGATGCAGGCCTTGATCTCATGACCCTGAGAACCCAACCTGAGCTGAAAGCAAGAGCCAGGTGCTTAATGGACTCCACCACCCAGGCGCCCCTTTTTATTATTTTTTATTATTTATTTATTTTAAAGATTTTTATTTATTTATTTGAGAGAGAGTGAGCCCCTGCAAGTGGGCGGAGGGGCAGAGGGAGAGGGAGAAGCAGACTCCATGCTGAGCGCAGAGCCCGACATGGGGCTCTGTCCCTTCACCCAGAGATCACAACCTGAGCTGAAATCAAGAGTCAGACGCTTAACCAGTTGAGCCACCCAGGCACCCCTCTTTTTTTAAAAAATATTTTATTTTTAAGTTTTCTGTATACGCAATATGGGGCTCGAGCTCACAACCCCGAGATCAAGAGTCCCACGCTCTACTGACTGAGCCAACCAGGCACTCCTATTTTTTGGCCTTTCTATTAGAAAAACTCGTCCACGTACCTGTCTTTTGTGACAGGGTGGAAAGTTACTTGGTTGGGTTGTGTAGTAAGATATATGTCTCCAGGTGACAGACATCTTGTAAATTAATTTTTTTTTAAGAGAAAAAACTTGAAACTTCATCCAGCCTCCTCCCCAGCTACTCTTTCTTCAGTGTAACTGTGCGTTTATTTATACCAGTTACGTTTCCTTGGGTACTTTTGTTATTTTTTCTGGAAGATACTTCTAGTCAGGGAGTTTCTATGGTAGGAGTTGCAAATATTTTTCCCTGGCTTTCTTACATTTCACTTTATTTTAATAATTTCTTCAACATGCAGAGTTTTTATTTTTATACAGTTGAATTTGTTATCTTTTTTGTGTGGTTTCTGGATTTGAAGAGATTAGCTTCCAACTAACTCCACAGTGATGGAAGAATTCTGTCATTTCCTCCTAGTATAGTTTTACTACTTTGGAATTAATCTGCTTGGAATTTATCCTGAGATATATGAGGCCTAACTCAATGTTTAAAGATGAAGTTATCCCTACCATTTGACAAGTTCACCTTTTCTTCTTTTGATTTTTGAAATAAGATTTTTATCTAAATATTGATAAAGATTTTTATCTAATATTAGATTTTTATCTAAACATTCTTTTATTCTTGGTTATTTACCCCTGCCCCAACTTTTTTTTTCTTCCCTCAATTATAGGTCATTGTTGTCTGGGTAGGAACAAACAACCATGAAAATACAGCAGAAGAAGTAGCAGGTGGAATCGAGGCCATCGTCCAACTTATTAACACAAGGCAGCCGCAGGCCAAAATCATTGTATTGGTATGTAGTCTTTGGGTGGGTAGAGTCTTTGATGTCATTAGGTCAGGTGAGGAATGTTTTTAGAAACATGACCGCTCATGAATATCGAGAATCTTGGTGGAAGCAGTTTATGGTACTCCTGAGAGGTTCTTCTCTGATACAGCCTGTTGTCTTACCGGTTTCCTCACTTCCCAGACCAGCCGTGGGAGTCATCTTTTATCTGCTCATCCTTGTTTAGAGGTGAAAATCCTCTTTGTTGTCTCAGGTAGCCTTAATTGTTTTTTTATCTGTCCTCTGATAATTTTTATAATTTTTTAAAATTTTTATTTATTTATTTGAGAGAGAGAGTACAAGCAGAAGGACAGGCAGAGGGAGAAGCAGGCTCCTCACTGAGCAGGGAGTGCGACACGGGGCCCAATCTTAGGACCCTAGGATCATGACCTGAGCTGAAGGTAGACACTTCACCAACCGCACCACCCAGGCGCCCCAAATTTATAAAATTACGTATGAAACTTGTCCTAGTCCTGAGTCTCTTTTTATTAGACTGGGTTTGGATTAACTTAGATGTGTTGTTCAGTCCCACTGTTAATGTGTTAAAGGTGGTATACTTATTAGAATCTCTGAATTCTCTAAAACATCAGAGATTCTATTAGCAAAAAAATGAGTGCTTTATAGTCTTACCCCTAATAGAGAGTGCTGCCTGAAGGTAAAGCATTACATCTTCATGGTCTCAGAGATAAATAGCTGTCTTTCAGTGTGATATTCGTAGCGAAACTAAATTCTGAATGTATTCAGTTCTTTAATGAGATGATGTTGAGAAGGTAGTCATTAATTCAACAAACACGAGGCTCACTCTGTACAAGACACTGTCCTGGGTCCTGAGCATACAAAAATGAGTAAGACCTTGTTCCTCTCAGGGATCACACGGTCTAGTCTAGTGGTAGATGGACACAGCAATATAAAGAGAGAATTAGCATACTGTATGCTAATGGGAGTGATTATACTGTATGCTAAGGGGAGAACAGGTTTTTTTGGTCTTTTTTTTTAAGATAAGAGAGTGCGAGTGCACTCAAGCAGGGGGAGGAGCAGAGGAGGAGAGAGAGGGAGGGTGAACAAATCTCAAGCAGCCTCAGTACTGAGTGTGGATCCTGATATGGGGCTTGATCTGAGGTCATGATCTGAGCCAAAACGAAGAGTCAGATGGCTAACTGACTGAGCCACCCAGGGGCCCCATGAGAACAGATGGATTTTAGACATAAAAGCTGATATCTGACTATAATTTTAAAGAATTCATTGGTCTCCAGACAAATGGAGAAAGGAAAGAAGGCATGACAGAGGGAGGAAAAAAAGTGGTGAAAGGCTTATTATACTTGTGTATGTGTGTGTTGGGCAGGTGAAGCAGGGTGCTTGAAGAATTTTAGAGCTGTCGTTGAATAAAGTTGAAGGCTGGGATGGTTAGGAGAAAGAGGCTGTGGCAAAGTCATTGTAGGGATTTGTATGCCTTGAGAGAGGAGTTCGGATTTTTCTTATTGGTGCTGGGGAGCCACGTCTTATTTTTTTATCACATGGTATTTAATATAATTTATTTGTCTATATCCCTGGTTTACTCCAGAAAGGGTTGTGGTTAAGAGTCCACCTCTGAGGTACAGTGGCTGGGACGTGGCTGCTTAGGAAATATTTGTTGCATGAACGTTGCTGAATAAATCCTCCGTAAATAGTCTTTGTTTCAACCAGACTTTTAAATTTGATATACTCTGGTGTTGCCTACAACACTCCAACATGAGCAGCACCCTGAATGACTGACTCTCTGAGGGAATGGTTGCAGAAGTCACTTGAGCATAACAGCCCCGATCCAATGACAGTGACAAGAACTGTGTGGAAACAAGAGTTATGACGTATTTAAGTGAAAGTCCAAATACTGAACTGTCTGTATATTATATTTAGAATTACTTAAAATACAGATGACCGTTGAGGGGCACTGACCCCCATACATTCAAAAATCTGCATATAACTTTTCACTCCAAAATTTAATTACTAATAGTCTATTGATCAGAAGCTTTCCTGATAAGCAGTCGGTCAACACATATTTGGCATGTTATATCTATGACATACTGAATTACAATAAAGCTAGGGAAAAGAAAATGTGACTAAGAAAACCATAAGGAAGAGAAAATAAATTTACAGTACTGTATTTATCGAAAAACATTTGTGAGTAAGTGGACCTGTGCACTTCAAACCCGTGTTGTTCAAGGGTCTGCTATAGTCAATGTTAAAGAAATTAGGAGGATAATATTTTTCTTTTTTGTTTCTTTTAACACGATAGTATTTTAGTAATTATTACAGGGAAAAATCACAGCATACTTCTGATATTCTCATATTAAGGAAGATGCTGTGCAAATATATAAGTTGCTTTTCTCATCCGTTCTTGAAAATCCCAATAGGTATGGTGCCCTGTTCTTAAGGCTTACTCAGTTTTTATGGCTTTGACTGTCGTGGTATTCTTCGAATGTCGGAAAAAAGCATGTATTTGTTGTTCACTGGCCATCCTTCCTGATGGCTTGTATCTCAGCGAGACTTAGATATGTAAGCATAAAGGGCAGTTCTTTTTTGTTAACTATTAGATGCAGAGCCTAATACTTTTAACACTTACGTAAATGATGGTTTAGGATTGGCTTGATCTGTGAAATTTTTGAGATGCTTAACAGGGATAGGAGATGGTCTAGGGTAGCAGAGTCATAATTATCTATAATTCTCATTTGGAACTATACAATCACATAATAGAGTGGTAATAAAGCTTCCCACATTTTGCTGAAAAAAATTAAAGCAGACATGAATAAGTACTTACTTTAGCGTAAAGTTGTTTTTCTTTTAGTAGAATACACACAGAAAATCTGTTTTTTTTTAAATAGGATCTCTTACCATAGCCTGTAGGAGAAATGGGTAGAAACTTTTTTTGCCTACATAGGAATAACTTGGTGTGTGCTATCATTAGTTATAAACCAACTGAAAGGCCGTCTGACAATAATTTTATAATAGAATCAACATCTGTAAAAGGACATTCCTAGTTTGAGATGATAAACCTTGCTCTTGCCAAAGTAAGATGGACTTTTATAGACTATAGAAGGATAGACACGTGACTCATCTGAAAGTTGGATAATTAACATAAGTTAAAAATGCATTTAGGAAGTATCTGTTTTATCTGAGCAGATATAATGTGGCCTTGATTGTTCAAGACCGCATTTGTTCCCACCCTGTTTCTCATGTGCACTGGTATAGGTTCCACGTAGCATTCAGAAATACATGTGCATTTGAGCTGGATGATTCTGATGACTATATGGAGAGTGAATTGAAGGGAAGACCACACTGGAGGTAGGAAGACCAGTCAGGAGACGTGACGTTAACTGAGTGAATAGTGGTAGGTTTCCAAGCCAGAGCAGCATGTATAATCAGAATGGGGGAGAGGGACAACAATGTTTTGAAAAGGATTGAGGATGCAAAAGCTGAGTAATTTAATGATAAATAGATAAGGTATGTGGGGTGAAAATGCAGGGATGTCGGAATGATCCGTTGGTACAGAGAATGTGCAAGGAGTGGGGTGTGCACAGTGTGGGGAGAAGGTGATGAATTGCTTTTGGACATGTCCGGTCGGGAGTGCCTCGGGAAGTTTGGCAAGTTTGGCTCTGGGCTAGGATGTTCAGAGCAGGCCGAGTAGTGGGCCAAGGACAAAACCCTGAGCATACCAACAGTTAAGGGACAGGAGGAGGAAGAGGAGCTTTTGCAGAAATAAAGAAGGAATGGTCAGAGAACTGTTGTTAAAACCGATCTAGTCCAGAGATTCTAGTGTAGTATTTGAGAAATCCGAGTTTAAAGAATGTCGACTGGAGCAGTTGTTCCAGGAATCTCGGGAATCACGGAGAAGTCGGTAGAAAAAACCAGTGACTCTTCTCATTTTCTGTTCTTCTCTGCTTTGCCCCAGGGTTTGCTACCTCGAGGTGAGAAGCCCAACCCGTTGAGGCAAAAGAACGCCAAGGTGAACCAGCTCCTCAAGGTTTCCCTG
The DNA here is from genome assembly GCF_023065955.2 of Ursus arctos. Lineage (NCBI taxonomy): Eukaryota > Metazoa > Chordata > Mammalia > Carnivora > Ursidae > Ursus > Ursus arctos. The sequence goes on from NW_026622897.1 coordinate 12,986,253, forward strand.
CCGAAGCTCGCCAACGTCCAGCTCCTAGACACAGACGGGGGCTTTGTGCACTCGGACGGTGCCATCTCCTGCCACGACATGTTTGATTTTCTGCACCTCACAGGAGGGGGCTACGCCAAGATCTGCAAACCCCTGCATGAACTGATCATGCAGTTGTTGGAGGAGACCCCTGAGGAGAAACAAACCACCATCGCCTGACGGGCTCCCATCAGTGTTACTCGCACCCCAGCTTCCTCAGATCAGTTATATCACTGGCACTACAGAATCCTTCTCTTTCCTAAGGCACTTTGCATTGTAGAATGTTCCTGGATGTTCATATCTAGTGTTTGAAGGGGAGGAGGGATTGAAACTGGTCCTGTACATAGAAGGTTGGTTTGACACAGGAGACAAATTAGCCAAGGAAGATTGTTGTTTAAATTCGTTTGAAACCAGAAGGGGACTTTTTAGTTGTATGTGTGACACATTCTTTGGATTATCACAGTTTTTCCTAGGACAACATCGAGCCTAAGGACTGAACAAAATGAAGATTTTCTTTTTCTTGGCCTTTCTTTCTATGGATTATGTCATGTATAGTAACGATCAGGATCACACCTGCTTGGCTTTAAAACAGATGTCTTTTCCAGTTTTTTAAAGTTCATAATTTAGCTCTTTGTTTTTAGTTTGCTTTACTTCTATGTATTTGCAACATTTTCTTAACAGCATCAGATTGAACGTGCTTGTGATTCAGATATGGGAGACGCTATGGTTACAAGTGAATTTGTTCCACTCTCTTAATCTTTCCCATGTTTAGCAGTGGAAGATAGGTTTTGCCCCATTTGGGGGACTCTACGGAGGGTATTATTTTTATGCTGCTGAATATCATGTCTATAATAGACCCATGCATGCAGCCTTTCCTCCCTATTTCCCCTCATCCCCTCTTTGTTTTGGGGGGGTGTCCTTGTTGACATTACAGGCTTTTAACACATTTTTGACCTAGGAGCTCTGTTGCTGGAAGTGTAAGTCCCCAGCCAGTTCCTCTCATGATGATAGTACTGATGTGCGGCTCATTCTCGTGTGGTGCTCTGTGCGTAGTCTGTGTAGTGCTGTCCAGAGTCGGAGTTCTGGTTTGGTTTGTTTTGTTTTTCCCTCAAAATGTGTTACACTTTCCTGTTTTAGAGAAGAAGAAAAAAAAAAGCAACCAGAACTCTTTTTCCCATTCCATAAGCCCTGACATTATTTCAAGTTTTATAATATCTTAGGGTGTATATTGTATTTTTTTTATTGGCTTCGTTTTTAAATCATATCAGTCCAGAAAAATTTGGCCTTTTCTCATGGGGAAACAAATGGAGCTTCTCTTCAGAATAGGCATTCTACCTTGATCCCACCATTTTAGTGAAAAAGAACTAGGTTTGTTTGACTTGCAGGGTCTGAGAATTTCTTTCAAGAGAGCTCTCTATAATCTTAATGGTTGAGCTTCAAGAACTGCCATTTTTAAAATAATGGAACAGTACATGGTTTATTGTTCAGTTTACCTATGGAAAATGTACAAACTGGATCTACAAACAAATATTTTAAACTGGACCAGGTGGGTATTGGAGTAACCTATTAGAATGTGCTCTGCACTGACTCTCCTTACCATTCAAGTTCAGTGGCTAAGGCATATGTTCGATGTTCTGCTCACAAGGCAAGTGTCAGTGCTTTTGTGAGTTGGAGGGGTTTGCTGATTTGTGCTAAGAGCCACTTCTGATTGAGAGGGATAGAACTTGGGCTGATGTTTTTCTTGTGAAATGTCTTTCTAGGAATATTTTTGGTCTTATCTTTAGTCTTTTTTTTTTTTTTTTAATACATTTCTGAATGTATCATGTCTTCACTAACGACAGAAAGTACATGTGATGTTTACTAGACTCGTTTCCCACATTAAGGTTCCCTCTCTTTTTAGGAGCCCAGATTCTTGAGTTTATCAGGACAGGTCTTTTCATAGCTGAGGCATAGTTCTAAGGAGGGCAGAGACTTAATGAAGCCAGAAGTTTGTGTGTGAAAAGACCGATTCTTATCCAGGTCTTTTTCCATTTGTCAGAGGGCGGGAGTATCGTCCAAACAAACGCGTTAGGTTATTCCTGCAGCATGCGCTCTTAGCTTCCCTCTGGACTAAGGATCAAATAGCCCTTTGTGAGCTGGCCTTTGGCTCCTTTGCTTATGTGTGTAAACCTCGGGTGTTACTACATTTTATACCTACCAGAGCTATTCGAGCAATAGTATTTGAACCACTAGCCTTTTAAATAAAAGTCTGCCCCATTGCTAATATGCAGAGACTGAGTCCACTTTCATTTCTTGCCCGCTTGCTTTCACTGCTTTAGGCAAAAAGTGTTCATCTGTTTTCCTTTGATTGACATCCCTGTTTGCTACAGTGACAGAATTTAATGCTTACTCTTCGGATTTCTCTCTTTATACTTTTCGTGTAAGTGTAATGCACTGTCCAAGTGAAATGTCCTAGTTGTCATTGTGATTAAGGGGCCAACTTTCCAGACAGCTAGCAGAGGTGTTCCAGTCCTCCCCCCCCCCCCCAAGTTTTAATTCCTTTGCCCTTCCATTCCCGATACCTAGCTGGCAGCCAGTGATGGCTGTGGATTTCTGTGGGCACATTGTGAATGTGGCAGGTTGAGGACGTACTGCCAAGGGTCACCTAAGGCATGTAGTTTTGCTGCCTCCATATTCTAGGCTGCCATGGGCAGTGGTCTGGCGCCCACTTAGGGTCTTTTTGGACTGTTGGGGGCATCTGTCTAAACCTGAATCTTCTGTGAAAAACCTTAACCCAACAAAACAAATCTTGAGTAGCTCATGCCCTGTTCTTAAGAATTCTGTCTCTCGTTGTTAAAAAACAAACAATAACAACAACAACAACAACAAAAAAACCTCTTTTTTTTTTAATCTAGTCACTGTTTACAGTTGTATGCTAAAGCCTGAAATATTGTCTGTGCTGTGGTGTATGAGCATTGCCAATTTTATATTTATTGCAGTGAAGAAGAAACTAAAAATATATGAAAATGAGGAGCGTGTCCACGCTCCTAAATCCGTGTGGGTGCATGTTGGAGAAGTGAGTTGGGCTCTCTTGAAAGGAGGCGTTTTGGAGTGGGGTCTCCCAGGCTTCTCCTTGGTGTTCCTGCTTGGGGATCACTGCTGCTAGCTGACTGGACCTCCCCAACAGAAGTTTGTGATTCTGCTTTGGCGAAGTTTCATTGACTAGTAGAACTCATTCTGTTTTAGTGCATATTTCAATATAAATGTAAACATTTCACTCAAACTTGCTTATGTCGTTCTGTCTCCTTTATCAGAGTCTGGATTCCAATGGAGGAAAAAAGGGATGCTTTTTTTCCCCTACCTTATCACAGGCCCATTGGATACTTAGAACATCCTGCTGCTTTTCTGGGGAACTGAATGTACTGAGCTGACTGTCATCACATCTTGATCTCAGGGCTGTAGGAGGGAAGGGTGGGGTGAGCAGATACAAGGAATCCGAACCAGACACCTGGGGAAATTGTCAAAGGAAGTATTTCAGATTGGTTATGAGTATCTGTCAGTTAAAAGGAACTGATTCTTAAACTGTTAAACTGACCTCTTGGTCTTTTTTTCCTAATTTCAATCTTTAGAATTTATTCACATTAAATTTGTAATTTCCATTGTTTCTTGCTCTATTCCTCACACTAGTAATCATCAGTTTCCTTTTTTACACTTCAGACTGTCTCTTTCTGCTGTTGCCCCCAGCATGCACTCAAGCACTTCAAATTAATCGGACGATTCTAGGGAGAAAATCGTACTAATACTACGTAGGTGTATCCGTCCCCATTCTGCTGTTGGCTGAGAGGCCCAGGGAGATGTGGATGGTATACATCTAAGAGTCATAATTTTGGTGCCTGAGCTGGGATTTGAACCCAGCTTTACCGGATTTCAGAGTCCTTGCCTTGCCACTACTCATTCAGTCTGGACTGTCTTTCTTGTAGATTCTGATTCAGTGAGTTGATGATAGATAACATCCCTAGTTCCCTTTCAGTTGAAGGTGCGGGGAATGAAGTGACCATCTTCTCGCTCGGACCAAGTCAGCAGCTTCTTCAGACCTTTCTGCAGCCGATATACTCCTCCTCCGTTCTGTTCTCCACACAGCCACACGATTATTAGAATTTATTTAAAGTGGGTTACCTGGCCATCTTGCTTTCCACGTTAAAACCAGCAGTAGAGGGGCACCTGGGTGGCGCAGTCGTTAAGCATCTGCCTTCGGCTCAGGGCGTGATCCCAGCGTTCTGGGATCGAGCCCCACATCGGGCTTCTCCACTGGGAGCCTGCTTCTTCCTCTCCCACTCCCCCTGCTTGTGTTCCCTCTCTCGCTGGCTGTCTCTGTCAAATAAATAAAATCTTTAAAAAAAAAAAAAAAAAAAACAGCAGTAGAATGAAATTGTGGTTTTGGAGCAAGAATTTTTGGTGGTACACATGAAGGCGTTCAAAGACTGCTTGGCTGTTAGCATGTCAGTAAGTTCAGACTGACAGGAAGACGCTTGGGTAAATGAAGTTTAAGATGTAAAGGAAATAGGAAAGTGTAAGTATAGTCAAATGGCAGAAAGATAATTAAAATAGGAAGTTACCAGCTTCCATATGCTGAGGAGTGGGGGTGGGGACCACAGGGGTAGATGAAAATATGGAGGGTTCGTTCATACCAGGGACGTTAAAGCACAGCCACCTCCTTGGCAGTCCACCCTTACCCAGGAGTCTGGAATGTGTGTGCAGACAGGCTGGTGGTATGCTGTAGACCACTTCATCCGAACTGGATGAATGGCGTCAATGGCATCAGACTCCTAACATGATGTGACCACGGAGCTCAGGACAGGAGCCACGAGCATGGACACAGCTCTGACGTAGCACATTTGCCTCCCCAGTCTAAAACAGCCTGACCCAAGTATGACCTCTTTATAGCCATGATATGAGAACAAGGGTCAGTTACTCAGCTGGCCCATTAGGGCCCAACCTGATGACTAGCCACCAACCACGCCAGCAGTAATTACAGCAAATTGATACGCCAGTAAAATGTTCCTTAGCAGCTGCAAGATTCTATGTTCTTTTGTATCATCTACTTTACCACTCTTCACCACACTGATGCTACTGGGTTGAACTGGTTTACTCCTGTAAGAATAGAATATGGAGATACTAAGATATTTCTGTCTTTCTAGTTGTCTTCCTCCCATATATAATCACACCGGGTTCGTCTCTACCCTCTCCTCCCCCAGAGGCTTTGCCTTTGTAAGTGGCTCACTGGTTCCCCTGAAGTCACAGAGCAGCAGTGAAAGCAGCCTAGGCCCTTTGTTAAGTGTATCCAAACTACTACCCCATGTGAACTTCTTCACTGGTCCAGAACGAGTGGGTAGGGGGGAAGGCTCCCTCACCAGCACCCACTTGGGGAAAAACGACAAAACCAGCAGGAGAGTCAGTCCCATCTCCTACTTTTCTCCAGTCACAGCAGGGGAAAAATCCTCACTCCGCTACATATTTTTACATAGCCATGAAGCAAAGTCCTTAGAGGTTTGATAAACATTCAGTCTTTATTCTACTCTGGCCTGATTTTATGCTGTCAATTTTATGATCTCAAAAAACATTTTCCATACTGCTCAAGCTTGGACCTTGGCGACACGTCAGTAGACCGCAGCAGGCTCATCCATAACTGCTGATAGTCCAAGCCGTGAGAAATCCAATGCTCTCCATGACTTGACCCTCTTCCATTCATATCCTCGCACCCCTTTGAACCTTCATGCCAATAGCACTGAACTTGGAGTCTATGACTTTACTCCAAGTTGAGACCCCTTGTCTGGAATATGCTCCTACTCCTTGGCTAGGCTCGCTTCTACTCATCTTTTCAGAGCCCCCTCAGGAACACCTCCTGGGGTGTTCTCTGATTCCCCTGCTTTCCAGCTCTGGTTTGTACTAGATCTCTCGTCTCTGGGTTCCCATAATACCTTGTGTAAATCTGTAATCATTGCACTTGCTCTGTGTTATATGCTTACCTATTTGTCTACACTGTTAGATTATGTATTCTTAAGAACAGAGAACGTGGTTTAAGTATCTGTGTTCCCAGCACCCAGCTTAGTGACTAGTACAAACTAGGCATTGAATAAATGAAAGAGTGAATGAACAGGAGATGGAGTGATTTGTTCATGGTCACCTAGCCGGTAACCATCAGAGCTGAAATTGGAGTACAGATCTTTCGACTTCATTTCCTGCTCTTTCAATGATACCATGCTGCTGCTTGTGAGGAACAGTGCACGTTATTAATAAGGACAAACAAAATTCACTTAAAAACAGATACCATACATGCCTATCACAAAAGTTTTTGACACATTTTCTGGAATTGTTTGATTGAAACTAGATGGAATTAATAAGGTAGCTTTTATAGGAAAAGTGAAACCGAAGAAAAAGTTAGACCGGTTCAGAGGAACAAAGGTATCATGAATGAGAGCATCACCTTTGTGAAGGCTCCGAGGTAACAGGAGAAGCTATGGGAGGTGGCCTGTATGTGAGCCAGAGTGTAAAGAGAGGGGACCCTTTCTTTTATTCAGAGCAACATGGAATAAGGGCTGAGTAGCTGCCCGGGTTATCTTTAGATAACAGCCAGAGAGGAGAGAAAGGTTCTTGAGTTGCATCTTCTGATTTCCTAGCTGGAGACCCAAGCTTTCTTGAGATAGGAGGATGGCTCATTTTTAATCAGTGATCTTTGGAGACAGATTTGAGTTGATCAATATTTTATCTCCTTGTTTTCAGCAGCCTGATTGACCAGCTTCATTTCCTGCAGAGCTCTGATGTTGATTCCAGCACATGGCAACAGGGAACAAGGATGCAAGCCCTGAATGTATTGTTCACCACGTTTCTCAGGCTGAATGGTGAAACCCCAGGAAATGGAAAGTGGCTGATCTTTCTTTGCGGAAAGTTTGCCCCCTCCATCAAAGCTGCTCTCCCTTGACTCCCCTCCTACTCTTTAGACAATAGTTCAGGATGATAAATGCATCCAAGCCCAGCCCCCCTGTGCTGCGTTTAGGAGGTAAATGGACATAAGACATGACTCTTGAAGGCTCAGAAAGTTTAATTTGCCTCCGATGCCCAGTGCAGGGGCTTTCTGACATCAAAGCCCTTTTTCCATAGTACCATGAAGCCATGTGACAGGTTTGAGACCTGAGCCCCAGAATGACAGAGTAAATACTCTGATTCCTAATCTGATGTGCATCCCGTTTTCATAGCCCTTGGAGAGATGACCAGACCCAAGGGCAGCCTTGAGAAAGAACAGCATTTGCACGGTGGAGAGAAAGAAGGGCTGTACAGTGCTCTTGCTGCTGGGGCTGCTGGGCAACTCTGTTTGAGTTCTGCATGGATATACTGAGACCCTTTTATGGTTATGATGAAAACAGGGAACTTCAAGTCCACTTCCTTTAGAGGGCTTGTTTGTGTAAATTTTTTTTCTGGGTAAAAGTTACTTAATTCTAAAGTCGGGTTTGATCCTGTCATCCACCCACAGGCATGGCCACTCTCTGCCCCATATGGAAAGCTGGGAACCTCGTTGGCTGCCTGGTTAATGGTCCCATTTCTTAGGTCCTTTCTGCACTCAGGATCAGAAGGATGGCCCACAGGGAAATAGAAGGAAGTCATCTGAGCCTTGTGACCCTACCCTGCCCTCATCACCAGGGCTGGAGTTGGGCCTTTTATATAATGTGGTAGATAATGCGGTAGCTGGACCAGCACAGAAGGCCCAGGGGGCTGCCCTAAGTCCTTGACATCTCCTCCTTTGCTCTCACAAGTCTGGCTTTGAGACCCAGCACTGCCCTTCTTTTATGCTAACTGCTGTAGCCAACAAAAAGGCCTTCTCTCCTCTCAGCACTGCCAGACCTGAGAAAGGACCTATTCATAACTGGGTTGTGCTTTCCCTCCCAGGGGGTGGAGCAGAAGGGCTGAGAAAAGTTCTGCAGACCTGAGAACCGCAAGAAAGTCTGGGGCTGCCGCCCTCCTACCCTGTTTGAACACAGAAGGTGCTGAGGATTCAAAGGTTAAGCCCATGAGCCTGTGCAAAAGGGAAAGGTCCCTTCTGGGTTTATTTAGATAGATTTCTCCTAAGATACTGCTAGGAGAAAGGGAGCAAGTAAATATCAGCAGTCCCAGTTGTCTGGCCCCAGACCAGTGGTTCTCAAAATGTATCGTGCATATCAAACTTCTGGAGTGCTTGTAAAACCCAGATTCCTGGGCTGCACCTCCAGAGACTTCAATTCAGCAACTGTAAGTTGTGTCTGGCTATGCATTTTAAACAGGCCAGGGCAGGCATTTTGCCCCAAAGCCTAAGAGGCAGAGTTGGGATGCCCCCAGCCTGGGCTTATTCAATACAGCCCCCGGACCGACCAGCCTATAGCTGAGACGAGTGGTTCTCACAGCACCCAGGAAAGTTCCCAGAAACCAGTTAAATTACATCAAGTTTAGGTGGGGAGCTCAAACTCACAGTGAGAATATTTCTTAGAGTTCCAGATTTATTGGCAAGATGAAGAGGAGGTCACCATGAGAGAGAAAGTGGAGTTCACTAGGAATGTGGAAATCCTACCTCGACTGCCCAAACTGGCTGCTGACTGCATGGGCTTAAAATGAAAATTCTTCCTGTTATCCTTAGGGTCCTCCAATTCAGGTTTGTCTAGACGTGCTGGAGTCTAGTAAACTACTCACTCCACCAGTCTGTAAAATGAGGGGTTGGTTCAGAAGTCTGCTAAGTTCCCTTTGGTCTGACTTTCTAGGGTTCTCCAGACCCCGCAGCCTGCTTTTGATCTTCATCCTCAAGTATGAATGCTTGGACAGGGGGCCAGGTCTAATTCTTGCACACACCATTTGCCTAGTATAAATAGAACAGTACCTGCACATAGTAGGTGCCCATTAAATATTTATTGCAGGAATGAATAAATATTTGTAACTGGCCGTTAGATAAAATAGCCCTTGTTTGAAGAAAGCCCAGAGAATAAGGCAGGGGCAGGAACTGTGGCTGCTGGAATCTTGGGAGCAAGAGAATTCTCACAAGCCTCTGGCCCAGGTGGCTTCATCCGGGTGTCTGCCAATTTCAGAGGTGGCCATGTTACATTTCTTTTCCTTTAAACATATCTAATTTGTCTTAGAAATCCATGTGCATCGTAGAAAATTTATAAATTTTTAAAAGGTATAAAAACATTTTGAAACCATCCACATTCCAGTGATTTTTCTTCATTTTGGTACTTGTCTATACTTTCGGAATTAGAGGAAAATGATACATGCCATTTTTTTTTTTTTAAGATTTTATTTATTTATTCGACAGAGCTAGAGACAGCCAGCAAGAGAGGGAACACAAGCAGGGGGAGTGGGAGAGGAAGAAGCAGGCTCATAGCAGAGGAGCCTGATGTGGGGCTCGATCCCACAACGCCGGGATCACGCCCTGAGCCAAAGGCAGACGCCCAACCGCTGTGCCACCCAGGCGCCCCGATACATGCCATTTTTAAAATCATCTGTAATTCAAAGATTTCTCAACAATTTTCTGTGCACACCTACATATTTGGAAACCATACTGTTGATATAGTGTCATAATGTGACTTCTCTGCTGACCTGTTCCTTAAAGTCTGAAGCATCAGTTTCGATGGCTTCATGATAATAGCACCTTTACCATTCCCTCATTATGGACATTTAGGCTGTTTCCCTTATGCTTTATATTACAAATATCACAATAATAAGCATTACTGTCTACACATTTTTAATCTGTATTTCTTATTTCCTTAGGATAGAGTGCCAAAAGTGAAATTACTCTGTCAAAGAGTATAAAGCTCTTTAAACTTCTTGAAACACAGGCCAAAATATTTTGTAGAAAAGTTTTCATAAATTTATACTGAAAGTCACTATCTTTCAGTGAGCTTTTTAGCTGCCCCTGCAAAGAAGAGGAGAAAGCCCTGCAACTTTCCAGGCCTCCCTGAAGCCTTGCGGCCGCTGCAGTAAAAGGTAAGAGGACACAGAGGTTCCTTCTGTACTTCTGCCTCAGCCATCCCTCCGCCGGGAAGGCGCCCGTCCTGTTTCCTAATTGAGTTCTTCCTTTCTTAATGGCCCAGGGATGGAGAATGTTGGTGGTAAAGGCAGTGAGGGCGGAGATGGATCCTTACGTTTGAGCAAAGAAGACTTTGTCAACAAGAATCCAACACTTGGAGATCCTTCACGGAGACATCCATCTATTCCAACCAAAGTGAGCTTCCAGAGACGGGTAGGATTACGAAAGAGGAGGTGGTAGCGAGGTAGGAGTTCGAGGCGGCTTCCGGCTGGAGGGCTGCGGCCCCTTTAAGGCCCAATCCGGGACTTGGCCCTTTAAATCTGTGTCAGTTTCCCCTGACGTCAGCGGGCGGGCCGCCCGCCCTGCTGTTTACCGCCTCCCGGCACCGCACACTCCCGGAGTTGCGAGCACCGGGGCCGCCGCGGCCGCCTGCCCTTAAAGGGCCCGCGCCCCAGGAAACGCGCCGCGCCGCGCGGCGTCGGGTCGCTGCCACCTATCACGCTCCTCACCCTCAGACCCTCCTCCCTTCCCGGCCGCCCCCGCCGCCGGCTTCCCTCCCTCCCCTTTCCCGGCGTCTCCAAGCTCCCAGCAACCACCCGCCCCCTGGCTCTCACGGCCCCGGCCGGCGGCCGTGGGGTCTCCCAGCCGCGCTCAGCCCCTCGCGAGCTGGCCCGTACCCCACACCCTTCCCTCCTTCTCCCGCCGCCCCTCCCAGCCGGGCCCCCTGGGAGCGTCTCTGCGGCCCCAGGGAGGGGACGTTTCCTAATCTCAGGCCAGGGTTAAAGTTCTGGTCCTGGTGAGATGCTGGAAGCTGCGGCCGGAGCCGCAACCCGTCCCGGAGGTGTCCTGTCGCCTATCGCCGCCCCCGCCACCACTGCTGCCGCCGCCACTGCCGCCTTGCCGGGGCCATGTTCGCTCTGGGCTTGCCCTTCTTGGCGCTCTTGGTGGCCTCAGTCGAGAGCCATCTGGGGGTTCTGGGGCCCAAGAACGTCTCGCAGAAAGACGCCGAGTTTGAGCGCACCTACGTGGATGAGGTCAACAGCGAGCTGGTCAACATCTACACCTTCAACCACACTGTGACCCGAAACCGGGTGAGGACTGGGCTGGGCTGGGCTGGGGGCTGGTGGTGAGCGGGTGAGCAGACCAGGGCTCCGCGAGTCAGTCAATCCTCTACTCTTTTAGGAGGCCCATGAACGCGACGCCCCCCTACCCCCCAGGTTTCCTTTTCCCAGAACCGCACTGGACTCTCTGGACCAGTACTCCTTGCTTTGCCACCGGCGTTTCTCTGAAGCTCCCACTGGACAGTTTCTAAAGTTGTCTCCTTCCCATCTTCTCTTTGACCCCCCTCCCCTTTCCACCAGCTGTGGTCTGAGCAGGGCTGGTCCAACACCCCAAATCTGACAGTCTGACACCTCTGGGTGTAGGGGGAAGCAGGCTAGCTACTGGGCTTGGCCCAGAAAACCCCAAGGAGATGAGACAGGCCGACTGAAAGGCTCTGCTCAGCCAAGTTATAGCTGAGACTCCCCAGGGAGATGAATGCAGGACTTCCCAGCTCTCTTTGGCCTTAGAAAGCCAGCTGGCCTTGTAAGTCGAAGGTGGTAGAGATAAGACCAACTCCAAGAGAGGAAGTTTCTCTCCAATGCGGAATCTACCTCACCCTGACTTTCTCTTTCATTTTTTCTCCAGCCACATGTTAAACATGATTGTAGCTAGATCTAGGAAGTCTAGATCCCGGGCAGAGCTGAGATTTGGAGAATTCTTGCAGCCTGGCTCTGTGGTCTCCTGCCTAGCGGTCTCCATGATTGGGTTTACTAAGAAGTGGTAGAGCTGAGAGTGGCAGTCTGATTATTTTTCAGAATGGGGCAGGATCTGCCTTCTGTGCCTGTTTCTTTGAAGTTTGACGTCCTCCTGCTTGGAGCCCTTTCTTCCTTCTCCCCCATAACTGGGGTCATCCTGAGAGTTACGGTCTTCTACTCCTCTGGGAGATGTTGCCGTAAGGCTTGGGTCTCAGCAGCCCTGTAACAGGCATTGCCAGGATTGATTGATTGATTGATTTTTTCTTTTTTTTAAAGATTTAATTTATTTGTTTGACAGAGAGAGAGACAGCCAATGAGAGGGGGAACACAAGCAGGGGGAGTGGGAGAGGAAGAAGCAGGCTCCCAGCAGAGGAGCCTGATGTGGGGCTCGATCCCAGAATGCTGGGATCACGCCCTGAGCCAAAGGCAGACGCTTAACAACTGAGCCACCCAGGTGCCCCTATTGATTGATTTTCTTAAGCTCCCACTGTTCTGTGTACGTTCCTCCATGCGCCAAGAGTGAGAGTGTCTGCATCTTACAGAGGGGGAAATCGAGACTCAGAGGTGTGAAGTGACTTCTCCACAGCTCCAGCCCTTGGACAGAGCTAAGGATAGAACTTGGCTTTCTTAGCTTTCAACAGTTTCTTTCCCCATCCCCCCACTGGCTCTGGCCCCCAGATTAGTTGTTGAATGGGAGCTTCCTGGCTCACAAGGAAGAAAATTGAGGAACCCTTCTTGCTCTCCTGTGTGCCTGTGTCCCTGTATATCCCATGAACGTGGATAGATATGGGGTATCCTGGGGATGCCCAAGGTCTCTGTTGTGTTTCCTCTTGGGAAGTGAGGCCTTGTAGTTGTGTGGTACCATTGTCCTACACGTACCTGCCAGCCAGACGGGGCCTCTTCCAAAAGCCTCTCCTCTGACTCAGGGCAAATCCCTCCTGGAGACTGGGGCTGCTCTGGTGGAAGAAGGGGCATAGCTAGCTGCCCAGCCTGACTAGGGTGGAGTGGAGGTGGGGGAACAAAGCTGTCGGCATGACGGAGGGCCAGGCTCACCGTCCCTGGAGCCATGTGTCCCGAGGAGCAGAGGTGGAGTCACCACAGGCTTGACTGTGGGGTGTTTCCATGTCATTCTGCAGACAGAAGGCGTGCGTGTGTCCGTGAATGTCCTGAACAAGCAGAAGGGGGCTCCTTTGCTGTTTGTGGTCCGCCAGAAGGAGGCTGTGGTGTCCTTCCAGGTGCCCCTAATCCTGCGAGGGCTGTGAGTAGGACCTGGGGATAAGGGAGGGGGGTAGGCCTCGGCCAGGCCCAGCCCAGAGCCTCACCCAGGGCCTTATCCAGGGCCTCAGGCCACCCAGAAGCCCCTCTGTTTCTCTCCCCCATTCCCTGAACCAGGGGGCTGCTCAGTGGCCAAGCCAGCCAGCCTGGAGCTTGTCAGCCTAGCTGGGTTAGGAGTAGGGAGAAGTTGGAAACCAGAGTAGGGGAGTCAAGGCCTCGCTCCCGTGGCGTGGCTTGCTATCTGGGATAGTAGTAACGTCCTGGCTTTCTGCTTTGGGCTGTAGGTATCAGCGCAAGTACCTCTACCAGAAGGTGGAGCGAACGTTGTGCCAGCCCCCCACCAAGAACGAGTCTGAGGTCCAGTTCTTCTATGTGGATGTGTCCACCCTGTCACCGGTCAACACCACCTACCAGCTCCGGGTCAGCCGGATGGATGACTTCGTGCTCAGGTCTGCGAGGGCAATGCCAGGGGACCACGGGACTGGCCTCCTTCCCAGGCTCTGGGAGTGACCGTGATGGGGGGCGCTCTTCTCCCTCCAGGACTGGGGAGCAGTTTAGCTTCAATACCACAGCAGCTCAGCCCCAGGTAAGATCTGTCTGGCAACTGGCCCTCGGGAGAAGTGGGGACCTGGGAGCGGGAGTGGTCGGCAGACTCTGCTGGGAGTCCAAGGTTGGCTGTACCCTTGCCATGGACGGACTATCTGGAAACAGGAGCTCTGGCCCTGAGGTGGTCAGGGACAGGCAGCATGGCAAGTGCAGAGGCATGGGGTCTGGCTGCTACCTTCCCTACTCGCCTCTTGGGACCCTATCCTGAGTGCCCAGCTGAGGGGAGTGATATAATAGCGCTGCTTGGGGTCAGGGTCCTTCCGCCCAGAGAGCTTGCACTGCCCAACCCTGGGAGGATACACACTGTTCCCTTCTAGAGGGACAGAGAGAGCATCCTCACGAGATGGGGCTCTCCCTGGCATCCTGTGCCCTCAGTACTTCAAGTATGAGTTCCCGGAGGGAGTGGATTCAGTGATTGTCAAGGTGACCTCCAGCAAGGCCTTCCCGTGCTCGGTCATCTCCATCCAGGATGTCCTGGTATGTTGCCTGCCTTTTTTTGCTCTCCACCAGCGGGTAGCAGGGCTGCTAAAGAGGGGGCACAGGGCCCAGGTTCCTGCCCATTTGCCTCTCCCCTCCTCCCTCTGTAGTGCCCTGTCTATGACCTAGACAACAACGTAGCCTTCATCGGCATGTACCAGACCATGACCAAGAAGGCCGCCATCACCGTGCAGGTAGGAAATATGCATGGCCCTGTGGGAGACGGAGCCAGGTGGTGAGCTTTCCTTGCTCCATTTCTGCCCTACTGATAAGATGGAGTCATGGCCTGCCAGTCCCTGAGGTTTGGGGCTCTGCAGTATATGCGAGAGTTAAATCATCACCCCAGTCACCCTGGGGTAGGAAAGAGCAGAGTACCCTTTCTGGTTGTCATACCTATTTCATTCACTGTAATGACAGCTAAGGGAGGGGAAGGGGGGCACCTGGGTGACTCAGTCAGTTAAGTGTCTGCCTTTAGCTCAAGTTGTGATCCCAGGGTTCTGGGATCAAGCCCCGCATCGGGCTCTCTGCTCAGCAGGGAGCCTGCTTCTCTCTCTCCTTCTGCCTGCCACTCCCCCTGCCTGTGCTCTCTCTCTCTGTCAAATAAATAAGTAAAATCTTTAAAAAAAAAAAAAAAAGAGAGAGAGAGAGAGAGAGGGGAGAGAGAGGGAGAAGGGCCCTGGCTGATGCTGAGTGTTGCCCTTGGTGAAGGCTGAAACCTGTGCTGGAGGCAGGGAGAGTGAAGCCATATGCCCACCTCACAACATCCAGCCTCACAACTCAGGAGGCAGCGGGGCCCCTCTACTTTTCTCCTGGCTGATGCCCAGCCCGTATGGGGCAGCCATGGGTTCCATGGTGGTGGGTCATATACACATTTGCTCGCCTGGCTAGAGCGTAGGGTCATGGTTTCAGCTCTGGAGCTCTACCACTTACTGGCAGTGTAACCCTAAAGCCTAATAGGGGTAATGATGGTACTAATCTCGTGGGGATCTTAGTGAGGGATACGTAAAATGATGGGTGTGTTTTGTTGCTTGGTTTTGATGATGACTGGCGATCCTGCAGCGCAAAGACTTCCCCAGCAACAGCTTTTATGTGGTGGTGGTGGTGAAGACCGAAGACCAGGCCTGTGGGGGCTCCTTGCCTTTCTACCCCTTTGTGGAAGGTACACGGTGTGCCCTGTCCTGGCTAGGGGTGGGGAGGGCTCAGTCCCTCCCTGGGAGGTAGAAACACCTGTGTGGCTGGTGGGTGGGTCCGCCAGGATGTGGGGTTTTGGCCCCAGACTCTCCCAGGCCTGGTCCCGCAAACTTTAGCCAAGCTCCAGGCGGCTACTTGTTTGACATTTTGCTTCCAGATGAACCGGTTGATCAAGGGCACCGCCAGAAAACGCTGTCAGTGGTGGTATCTCGAGCAGTCACGTGTGAGTGTGGGTGGCTGAGTGGCTCTTCCTCTCAGACCTGGGGAAGGGGGAGGGAGACCTACACAGCAGACTGGCGGGCCTGGAAGGGGGAGTGTCCTTGGCAGTCTTCACGATGGGAGGGCCCGGAGGTGGGTCCCAGGGTGATGTGGTACAGAGTCAGTGACTAACAACTGAAGTACTGAGTTCCGGTTCTCTCTTCGTCCCTTGTGAGCAGTACAGTCTCACTAAGCCTCAGTTTCCCTGTCTCTATCATGATAGGGAATAGGATCTGTCCCTGTAGTCTTACAAGTTGTGAGGTTTAGCACAAAATTAGCAGGAAAGTATTAGGCCCCTTAGTCATGCTCGATAAATATTTACTGAGTGATCGGATGGAGCCCTTTGTAAACTGGAAAATAAAAGATAAAAATAAGGGATTGTAATGGGAGGGGAAAGAAGCTGCCTCTCTTGTATGGATTCTTTATTCAACAAATATTTATCGAGCACCTTCTGTGTGCCAGGTGTTATGCTCTGGCTGGAGTCCTCAGGGAGCTCCCGTCTAAAGGACGGGTGCCTGCCGCTGTGCAGTGTGCTGAGAGCTGTGAAGGGCAAAGGACAGGTCCCTGGGAGTGCAGGACACAGAAGCTCTCCTAGAGGACACAGCCCCTGAGCTGTGTTTGGAAGGAAGCTGAGTTTGAAAACAGGATGGAGTGTTTGAGAAAGGAGAGGAGAAAATTCTAGCGGAGGGAGTAACAGAAGCGAAGACAGAAATCCTGTCAGAGTTTGGCATATTTGGGGACCTGCCTGTTGCTCACCCCGCCAGGTCACTGAGGGAGGAAGTGGGGAGAGCTTAGGCTGGGCCCTTGTGAGCCGTGACGAGCAGTCTTGGAAGGCTTGCTGTGCTCAGCCTCCTTCTCCCCCGCCACAGCTGAGGCCTACGTTGGTGGTATGCTCTTTTGTCTGGGCATATTTCTCTCCTTCTACCTGCTGACTATCCTCCTGGCCTGTTGGGAGAACTGGAGGTAAAGCGGGGCTGCCGGGCATCCCCCTTTCCTGGGGTGGGTCGAGCAGGGGAGCTGGCCTGGCGAGATCTGAGCCAACCCAGGGTCGTGCTCCACACTATCATGGGCCATAGGAAGGCGGGTCCCTTTTACGGTCGGTGGTCCATGGGCCTCACCTCTGGAAACCAGCCCCTGCCCTCAAGCTTCTACCCAAGCAGGGAAACTCCACATTGCTTCCCAGACTGGGAAGAACCTTAAGATCACCGATGAAGGACAGGATTATGGGGTGGAGAGGGTGGAAGGCAGGCCAGCCCAGCATAGGAGGGCTCCTCGTCCTGCCCCTCTGGTTTCCTCTGGATTCTGTTCCTGCAGGCAGAGGAAGAAGACGCTTCTGTTGGCCGTGGACCGAGCCTGCCCAGAAAGCGGTACCTCTGGAGGGCCTGGGCAGGGAGGGCAGAGTTCGCTCTGTGCTTTGCTGGATTGTTCCTTGGGGGCTGGAGGAGGAAAGGCCAGCTGGGGGCTTCTGGATATTAGATTGGGAATAACACTGTATAGATGGAAACGGGGCTGGGCTGTTGTGCCCCTGTGACCCTAACGTGCCCATCTTAATGACTGCCACTCCGATTCATTCTCTGGGTTTAGCTACGCTGTCTATCTGCCTCGGGCGATGTAGCTCACAGTCTGGGGGATTATTAACCTTTCATTCTCTCTCCTTTTCTTCCATCCTTCCCTCTCTGTCTGTCCTCCCTCCTGCTTGGGACCTTGTCTCTCAGCTTCTCTCCTTGGTAAGCTCCAGGTGCTGTGGGCAGAGGAGCTGAGTCCAGAACGGGGGAGGGAGGGGACACTCCAGGGTGTCTGGGTGGGACCTGGGCAGGCCGATGCTCGCTATCCTAGCTGGTCATTTAGATGCATCAATTCCTTGACCTCTCTCTCTCTCTGTAGCGAGGACAAAGAATGGCGAGGGTTTCCACGGGGACACACGTGGGAGGTTGGGGCAGCCAGTGGCAGTGGGAGCGAGGTGTGTTTGTCAGGATAGGTGCTTCTTCTTTGCTGCTGCCGTGGCCCCTCCGTGTCTCTCTTCTCTGGAGTCTTCCTTCTGTCTTCTCCTTGGCCTTTGGCCCCTCTTTTTCCAGAGCTGAGGGGACCTTGATTTCTCATTGCAGGTCACCCTCGGGTGCTCGCCGACTCCTTCCCTGGCAGCTCCCCTTATGAGGGCTATAACTACGGCTCCTTTGGTACGTATCCGCCAGAGATTGTCCCTGCCCACTCACAACCCGGTCTCCTTGGGCTTCCACCTCCAAGGCGGCCAAGTGGCAGTGGGCCCCTCCCGCCCCCAGCATCCCCGTCCCCTCCCGCCAGCCTTACCATGTGCCATGTCCCGCAGAGAACAGTTCCGGGTCCACGGACGGTCTGGTCGATAGCACGGGCACCGGAGACCTCTCCTACAGTTACCAGGGTGCGTGAGCCAGGCAGGCAGAGCTGTGCCGTGCAGGGCCGGAGCAGGCTGGGTGAAGCGTGGTGAAGGGCACCTGCCTCTTCTGCCAGACACTGGCACCGGGAGAGGGGCTGCTGTCTCCCTGCCCCTCTCCTCTCTCGTTCTTTCCTCCTTGGCCCCACTTCCCGGTAACTTTCCCTTTCCTTTGAAGGGCACGACCAGTTCAAGCGGCGCCTCCCCTTTGGCCAGATGCGGCAGCTGTGCATTGCCATGGGTAGATGTGGGGGGGCGCTGCTCTGCCAATCAGCTCCTGCCAGGGCCAGAGAGACGCTTTGTGCATGGCTTCCCGTCTGATGCCAATAATTGCCCGCTCTTGTGTCTTTTGAGAGAAGCAAGCACTGGCCTTGCTGCTGGTGGGCTAGCGCCCCAACTACCCTCAGGCCAGATGTTCTGGTTTGCTGCCATGTTGACCGGCACCCTCACTCCCTGGCCTGCCGGGGTAGGGCCCATGGGCAGGGGTGTCACGTCCTGGCCTCTGGAGGCTTTGGTCAGGCAAGGTCACAGGAGGAAGCTTCTGAAGAAAAGAACAGGAGCAGGTGCTCTTCCTAGAGGCAGCCTGTCACCCTTGCCTGCACCCCAGAGCCCACTCGGTCTCTACCCACTGGGGGCCAAGGCAGTGTGCTCTCAGAACCCACACGGCTGGGCACCTAATCAGCATGACTTCTGCCGAATTCAGTCCTGTTGCTTGTGTCTGGGGCCCAAGGTCTGCTCAGGGTCTTGGCCTGGAAGTCCTACTTCAGTGAGGGGGGAAGGGCTGGAGCGGTCCGTGTTTGGTGGCCTCTTCCCAGAACCCACCCTTGTTCCCCTCAAGGACTTAGGAGCACCCAATACCTTTGCCCTGGGCCTGAGCCCACCTCCAGCCCTGCTCTGAGCCCACAGTTTGCCTCTTCCCATCGCCCAGTAATTGTGACAATTGCCCCAGGTGGTGGGGACAGACCTTGGGCTCTGTGTTCTACTGGTTAACTCTTCCCTCCTGCCCACCCCAGATCGCTCCCTAGACCCTGTGGGCACTCGGCCTCGCCTGGACTCCATGAGCTCTGTGGAGGAGGATGACTACGACACGTTGACGGACATCGATTCAGACAAGAATGTCATTCGCACCAAGGTCCGATGCCATGCGGGCTGGCCCTGGCCATGGGTTTCCCAGGGAAAGGAGATTCTGTGTTCGGGCCCCAGCACATCTCTCTCTGGGGTGACCTCTTAGGGGAACAAAAGGGCAGGATCGATTCCAGGGGAAGCCAACTCCGCTCCCAGCCCTTCCAGACTGATTGGCCGGCAGCAACGGGGTGGCCTCGAGCCCTGCCCTAGAGAATTGTGGCCGGTGGGGGGGGCAGGGGAACTTCTCTTGTCCTCCTCTAACCTGGGCAAGAGGGGCTTCTCCGGTCTTCCGGGCAGTGGGAAAGCAGGGCTCACTCCAGCTTCTCCCCAGCAATACCTCTACGTGGCCGACCTGGCACGCAAGGACAAACGGGTCCTGCGGAAGAAGTACCAGATCTACTTCTGGTGAGCGGGAGCAGCGGCCGGGCTTCCCGTAGCTGGCAGCGTGGTGTGGCGGTGTCTGGGGCCCCGCCTCCTCACCGCGGCCCCCACCCCGCAGGAACATCGCCACCATCGCTGTCTTCTATGCGCTTCCTGTGGTGCAGCTAGTGATCACCTACCAGACGGTGAGAGGCGGGGCCGGCCCCCCGGGCCCCGCACAGAGCGCCCTCGGCCAAGCGTCCCAGCCGGGGGCTCTGGCTTGCACAGGTCACGGGACCTGGGTTCAGATCCTAACTCTGGGGCCTGGAGCAAGTCACTGAAGCTTCCCGAGCATCAGTGTTCTCATCTGCAAAATGGGGCCACACAGTGACAGTGCCGGCACCTTCCCCAGCTTGTTGCAGGGTTTTCACAACTAGAGTCATGGGACTTCGTAGGTCTCGGTTTCCCTTCCCTTTTCTCTGTGCTGTGAGGCAAGACCCTCTGTCACGGTCATGCCCCGTGATCTCCACCTAGTGCGGGGGGCAGTGACTGTGCCAGAGAGGGCTGGCCCGGCGTACATACGTGCCCGCGATCCACCTGTGTGGCGCTTTGCCGTCCTGCCGTGTGGGGCTGCGTGGTGTGGCACGGGCTCGGGCCTGGCTCCCTCCCGCCTGGGCTTTAGCAGCCCCTCGGGCCCCCGTGCCCCCCTGCAGGTGGTGAATGTCACTGGGAATCAGGACATCTGCTACTACAACTTCCTCTGCGCCCACCCGCTAGGCAACCTCAGGTGGGGATCGGCTGGGGTGGGGGGGTGAGCTAGGGTCAGGGGGTAGGGGCCGGGGTTCTGCCAGTGCCTGCCCCCCATGGGGAAGAGGCCAGAGTATGGGGCCAAGGCCATGCGCCCCATGTCACCCGTTCCAGCGCCTTCAACAACATCCTGAGCAACCTGGGGTACATCCTGCTGGGGCTGCTCTTCCTGCTCATCATCCTGCAGCGGGAGATCAACCACAACCGGGCCCTGCTGCGCAATGACCTCTACGCCCTGGTGAGAGCACCTGCCGCCAGGCCTCCAGGCCCTGCCCACGCGCCCCTCTACTCCTCTCTCATGCTTGCCCTCTTCTGGGTCCCTCCCTCCCCTCCTCCCCCGCCCCAGCCTTACCTCCTCTTTCTCTTCCCTTGTCCCCAACAGGAATGTGGGATCCCAAAACACTTCGGCCTGTTCTATGCCATGGGCACAGCGCTGATGATGGAGGGGCTGCTCAGTGCCTGCTATCATGTCTGCCCCAACTATACCAACTTCCAGTTTGGTGAGTGGGGCCTCTGTCTTCCCTGACTGCGCCTAGAGCAGGGACCTGCCTGAGGTCCTCCATCATCCGCACGTCCCCCGCAGGGATCCCCAACACTCAGCCCTGTGGGAGACCCCGGAGCTGGGCTTCCTGTGGGCACACACGTCCTGGTTTATAGAAGAGGGGCAGCTGGATGCTACCGCGTTCGTGTGTTGAGTGTTTTCTATGGAAAAGCATGGATAAACGCAGAGAAGATGAACATAACTGAGCCCAGTCCCTGATCTCGGGCTGCTCAGGCTTCGTTGTCCTTGTTGTCAGGGAGGTCAGACTGGGTGCTGGCCAGTGGCGTGGCAGTGTGGTGTCCTAGGGACAGTTAAGGGCCTGGAGTTCAAACGTCAGCCTGTTGGCAGCTCACTCTGCGGCCCTGAGAAGGCGTGGGGCTCTCTGTGCCGCCGGGGGGGTCTGGGCTGGGGGACCCGTGCTGCAGTTCGGTGGGTGTGTTTGTAGCTCAGGTTGCCGCCCCCACGCCCTCCCCAGACACATCGTTCATGTACATGATTGCGGGGCTGTGCATGCTGAAGCTCTACCAGAAGCGGCACCCGGACATCAACGCCAGCGCCTACAGCGCCTACGCCTGCCTGGCCATCGTCATCTTCTTCTCCGTGCTGGGCGTGGTGAGGCCCCAGCCCGCGCAGCGCCCGCCCCGCAGGAGAGGTGCACATGCGTGCGTGCACCCGCACCCCCCGCCCCCCCCGCCTCCCGAAGGAGAGATCCCTGCTCCTTCTCTGAGGTGCCTTCCCCGGGCCTCCCCAGAGAGCCTGCCGGACTGAGCAGCGAGCTCCGCTCCTCCGGAGGAAGGGCGGGCTGGGGGAGCGGCTCTCCTCAGCGCCTCCTCAGCCCTGCCTATGGCACACACACCACCCCCCCCCCGGCCCTCCAGGTCTTTGGTAAAGGGAACACAGCGTTCTGGATCGTCTTCTCGGTCATTCACATCATCGCCACCCTGCTTCTCAGCACACAGCTCTATTACATGGGCCGCTGGAAGCTGGGTGAGGGCATGCCTGGGGCAGGCCGTGGAGGGGGCAGCTGGGCCCCACGGAATGAGGGGTTGGTGGCCTCGGGAACCTGGACTCACTGCCGACTTTGGGTTCTGCCCTCTTCCTGGGGGCCCTGGAAGAATCACAGAGTGAGGAATTAGATGAGGGTTGGCATAGCCGTGCCCTCCGAAGGCCTGGGTTCTCTCCGCTGATGCGGGCCAGGGGCCAGGAAAAGAGGGGTGCCCATGCCCGTCAGCACTTTCCCTTCTTGCAGACTCGGGGATCTGCCGCCGCATCATCCACGTGCTCTACACAGACTGCATCCGGCAGTGCAGCGGGCCCCTCTACGTGGTACCTGCCCAGCTCCCCAGCCCTCCTTCTCCGTCCACTCTCTTCCCGCTTTGGGGGGCGGGTGCCGCCGAGAACCCAGGGGAGGGGGGGCACCGGCTGACTGGGGCCTTCTTCCACTTTTCTCCCTGTCTCTCTTCCCCTCTCTCAGTCCCCGTGTCTCTGCTTCCCTCCAGGACCGCATGGTGCTGCTGGTTATGGGCAACATTATCAACTGGTCCCTGTGAGTCTGGCCGTTGTCTGTGGCAGCCTGGCTGGGCGGACAGCTGGGGACGGGGCCAGCCACTGGCTGCCTTGGGGGCCACGCACAAATTTTAAGCTTTGGGCGTGAGAAATGGGGGCTGAGGGGAGAGATGTTGGCACCTGGGGTTCTAGAATTTCTGTGGACCTTTGAGCCCAGCCTCACATCATAATAAAACGTGGGGTAGGGGTGAGGGAGAGCCCTTTTCTCGCGCTTGGCCCTCCCCTGCTTCACCAGTTCTTCCTCCCTTTGCCAGAGCTGCCTATGGGCTCATCGTACGCCCCAATGATTTCGCCTCCTACCTGTTGGCCATCGGCATCTGCAACCTGCTTCTCTACTTCGCCTTCTACATCATTATGAAGGTGAGTGGGGCTGGCTGAGCCTCTTCCACTGGGTGCTCTGCTTTGGAGGGACGGAGCTGGGCACAGCCTGCTTCAGGGAGTGGGAACTTTTCCTTCCTCTCTGCCGATGAGGTCTGAGGAGGGGAGAGGCTGAAGTGTCTTGCGTGTTCTCCAGCCGGATCCAAAGACCCGTTTACGGAGCCCCTTCTCTACTCCAAGAATGGCTCTGCAGCTGGGAAGAGCCCCGTGGGGTGCAGAGGGGGTTGAGCTGGGGCTCCCCGAGTCTGCCCAGGCGGGACCTCTGACGGCCAGCCAGGCGCTTCGCAGGGACCCTCCTGCCATCCAGTGTGAGAGGGGCCTCTGCGCAGGGAGAGCCCCCGGCCGGCATGCAGCAGGCCAGCACGGGGCCGTGCGCGCGTGGAGGCCTAGCCAGGGTGGACATCGGGGGTTGGGACACCAGGCTGCTGGTGTGGGACGAGTTGAGCTGTGTGGCTATGCAAGGTGAGGGTATGAATCTAGGAAGGCTTCCTGAAGCATCCATCCTGTATGCTGAGAAGTGGCATGAAGGGCAGGCTGGGAAACGGGCTGGGCCGGGGTCTGGCCCTCAGGCTGCTCTCCCCCCCACCCCCAGCTCCGCAGCGGGGAACGGATCAAGCTCATCCCCCTGCTCTGCATTGTCTGCACCTCCGTGGTGTGGGGCTTTGCACTCTTCTTCTTCTTCCAGGGACTCAGCACCTGGCAGGTGAGTAGTGATCCCGCTGAGACGGTGGGGAATGGCCACTTCTCAACCATGGTCTTGCACAGCTCCCTTCTCACTTAATCCTCTGACATTCAACAAGCCAGCGGGGGGGGGGTTCCCTCATTTTACCTATGAGGCAGCTGAGGTTCAGAGAGGCCAAGGGACCTGCCCAAGGTCACACAGCCGGCGAGTGGCACAGCTGGGTTTTGAAGCCAGAAGTACTAGGCTCTCCTCTCTGCCTCATAGGCACCTGCCATGAATCAGGTTTCAGTTCTGTGATCAGAACCAAGTCTGGCCGGGTCTCTGCCTTTGAAGTACTTATAATCTAGTTCAGGAGAGAGAAAGAGAGAGAGAGAGAATGAGAAACCATCAGTTCCTGGACTGCTCTTTGCAGTATGATGCACAAGGTGAAGTGTATAGGCAGGACAGCAAGGGGAATGGACACGAACGCAGAGGACAGAGTTAGAAGGTCCAGGAAAGCTTCCTGGGGGAGGCAGACCTTGCTCATGGCCTTAAAGGCCTTGGGTGATGAGAAAGGGCCCTGTAGCCACAGCGATGCTGTGACTGGAGTTATGACCCAGAGGCAGAACTAGAGGCAGATTTGGGGTCAGCGAATGCACAAATTTGGGAGCTGAGTAAAGACTGTGAACTCCCGAGGGCAGGACAGTTGTCATCTCGGTGACATCAGCATGGGGCGCAGACGGCCCCAGACACAGTGATGTCCGGTCAGTGTTGGGTGGATAGGGTTATGGGCGAGCAGGGAGGACCCTGAGCACCTTAGGTCGTGGCCCACAGTCATGGCTCCTGTTGTCCCGGCGGAGGGGACAGGATGTGACCTGCCAGTAATGCTCTGGAGAACAAGTGAGCCTGGAGTTGCTGATTAGAGCAGGGCAGAGTCCAAGGCAGGGACCCGAGGTAGGAGCCTTTTGAGGTCTCCTAGCGTCTCAAGGTAATCTCAACCCGCTGCTCGTATACAGGGCGAAAGAATAGGAGGGAGGAGGGTCTCAGTGAAAAGAAGGGGCAGAAGCCACCATCCTCCAGGAGAAATCTGTAACAGAAAGCCAATTCTTTGATGTGGGAGACAAGGGCAAGGGTGAGTCGGGAGAAGAGTGCTCTCTCGCCTGGGTGGGCAGTGTCCACAGGCGACTCTCCTGGTTCCTCCCCAGAAAACGCCCGCGGAGTCACGGGAGCACAACCGTGACTGCATCCTCCTGGACTTCTTTGACGACCACGACATCTGGCACTTCCTCTCCTCCATTGCCATGTTTGGCTCATTCCTGGTCCGTGAGATGGGCCTGCCCCAGCGCGGGGGTGGGGTAGAGGCCAAGGTTGCATCCCGGCCTGTGCCTGACTCGGCGTCCTCCCCGCCCAGGTGTTGCTGACGCTGGACGACGACCTGGACACCGTGCAGCGGGACAAGATCTACGTCTTCTAGCAGGAGCCAGGACCCTTGCTTTACTCATGGGCGGGGGGCAGGGGGGCTCCCCAGCTCCTCTGCCTCACTGCCTAGAGCCTCTGTAGCTCTGGGGGTGTGAGTCCCCGCCCCACGGCCCAGTGTCGGTGGTGGTGGGACAGCGAGATCTAGCCCAAGCTTGGCCTGGGACAGTCATGGCGGGGGCCTTGAGCGTTGCAGCTGCCCTCTGCCGGGGAGGAGGCCTGCTCCCCCAAAACCCCAGATGTTGGCCAATGGCTGCTGCTTCTCAGTGTTGAGGGCCTCTCACAGGCCCTGTCCGTTGGCTCTCCATTTGTCCCTCCGCAGGAGGAAGGAGGGAAGTGTTGTTACCCTGCCCATCTCATGCCTCGCATTCTGCCCGTCCTTCCCTTCCCCAGGAGGCTGTGACCCCAAGCGCTTTCTTTCTTCTTCCCGAGCTCTAGTCCAGGGACTGGTTGGACCTGATTCTCTGTCCTGCACCGGGGCCCCACTGCTCTTTGGGGCTGCACCTGGCTGCCATCACTGCCCGTTCCAGTCAGGATGAATGGGGGTGTAGGATTTTGGAGGCTGGCCAGCTGGTGCCAGGCTTTTGGTGCTAAGGCCTAAGAGGGGCTGCAGGCAGGGCTGCCTCCTCCCTCTGACCTGTGCTTGGGACTGGCTCTATAGTAATAAGGGTCAGCCCATGTGTGAGAGTCGCCTTGATCTGAGGGGCTGAATTCAGAGGTCAACTTCCTATCCCATCAGCCCCCAAACTGATGTTGGCACCCGGATTGGAGGGAGAGATCCATTCCCCACTTCCCTTCCTTTTTGTTTCCGGCCCTCTGTCCTGCCAAGCCCCAGCTGGGGGCCTTTCAGTGCCATTGACACTGCCCAAGAATGTCCAGGGGCAAGGGAGGGGGATACAAGGCGCCCAGCCCCTCCTGCCTCCTCACAGCCGCGGGAGCCCCAGTGCCTATCTTAGAGGGAGGCTCAGGAAGGGACACGATATTCCCCTCGGTGTCTCCGGTCCAGCCTCACTCTAGGACCCAGGGCTGGCTTCCGTGTTTCCGTCCTGTCTTCAGCCAAGTTTTGTGTTAGTCACACACACGTATACGTAGGAAACTTTGGAGTTTACACTGAGTTGCCCCAGCTCTGGGCCCCTGGCTGCTCTGGTCGTTCGATCCCTGTCACCCTACCTGGTCCATTCCAGATGCCTAGACGGGGGCAGGGCAGGTCGGGCCTCTGCCTCGGGGATGGGAGTGTGTTTTATTCTGCCCAGCTTGTTTTTATAGCTCTCCCTGGGGCTGGGGAGAGGAGCTGGACCTGGATCTTTTTTCAGAACTCCATTTAATGTCTGTTTCCATCCTATGGTTGCATTTCTGTTTTCTATAAATGAGTCTGCATTCAATTAAAGAAACAACCAGACGCAGTTCTCGGGCCCCTGTTTGCTCCCCCTTTCCGGGTGGAGGTGTTGAAAAGGAACGGTGGGAAAGAGGCCCTCCATTTCCCAGCTCTTCTGGTCTGCCTTTCTCTTTTCAACAAAATAGAGTCCCCCCTTGTTTTCCCCGTGTGTCCTCGAGTCCCCCATGTCTCTCCTCCCCTCTGAGCAACAGGAAACCTGTACCAGGGGCCTGCTCCGTGCCAGGCACTGTGCTGGGAGAGAGGACAGTGGAGTGAAGAAGCCCTAGCAGTGCCATCTCACTGCTCAGACCCGCTGCTGCCCCCCTTACCTGGCGAATGGCAGCACTCTCTGCCCACCTGGCCCCTCACCTGCAAGTCAGGTCGGCTTCCCTTCTAGCCTGAGCCTCTCCCGGCCCGGCAGGCTGCAAGAGCAGCCAGTGCTCCCGGACGTGACTTTAATGGACAGGAGAATGCCGGCTGAGGCGGGGCTGGTTCTCCCGGAACACAAGTGGTGATTGTATGATGGGTAAATGCGGGTGTGGGTGGCAGGCCCCAGAAGAGGGAATTTGGAAACGACCCTAGAAAGTTGACTTAGGTTCCAACAGGCCTAGGAGGCCAAGATTTGGGGGGCCAGAAAGCTGGTGAATTCAGACCTAACCAGAGGTCTGCTGCCCTCTAGCCA
Organism: Ursus arctos; assembly: GCF_023065955.2. Lineage (NCBI taxonomy): Eukaryota > Metazoa > Chordata > Mammalia > Carnivora > Ursidae > Ursus > Ursus arctos. The sequence goes on from NW_026622897.1 coordinate 13,013,279, forward strand.
ATCCCCCCCTTCTCCCTGCTCTTCCCAGAAAACGCCACTGGGGGGCACTCCAGCTCTGCGTCACTGGGCTCTGGCATCGGGAGGCTGGCTGTGGTGGGCGTCCCCCTCCACCGCCCACTGCCCAGTGCCAAGCTCAGCTGCCCCTCTCCCTCCAGTGTGTGGTGGAGAGCATTAGCTCCTCCCTGCCGGGCTGCCCTAGGGGAAGGGGTAGGGTGGTCTCACAGTGGGCAGCCCAAGAGAGGCCCCTGGCAGCCTCTCACCTTCGCGTGCCCTTTCCCCAGACGCCTGAGGCCAGGTGCAAGACACATATGAGTGGGTCTCCTTCCAGGAGTGAGAGAGTCCAGTCTGTTCTCTAGGGTAGGTAGGGACTGTTCCACAGGGAGGGAGGGAGGAGAGCAGCCTCTGAGCCTCCCACCCAGCGTGGGTGTCTTAGCCCTGCCAGGCCTTAGAAACCCTCTGGGGGTCCCCTGAGCTGCCACTGAGCGATCAGATCCCACCCCCAGCTAAAGCATGGAACCCAAGACCCGCTCCAACTGAACGCTCTCAACCTGAGCCGGGTGGGGCAGCTGAAGGAGCGGGTCTGCCAGCCTCGCCCCTCCCACATGGGGTCCAGCAGGGACACCCAGCATCCACCACTCCTGACCTCCCCCCCATGGCCTTGAGTAAGATGCACTTGGAGCCTGTTTCTTTATCTGTAAATGAGGTTAGTAATTGTGCTCCCACGATATAGCCCTAAGGATTCAATGAGAGCATTTGCAAAGCATTTGCCTGGCCTGTCGTATGTTCTCAGTAAAGGTGAGTTCCCATCGCCAACTAGAGCGAAACCCCTGGGAGGACAAGGTGGCTGGTTGGTCCACCACCAGCCTCAGGGATAGAGCCCCCAGCTCCTTCCCCCTCTCTCTGGCCAGGCCCTCTTGAATTTCCCCTGCCCTCGAACTCGGGGGCAGGGAGCAGTGAAGAAGGAGCAGCCCTAAGTCCAGACAGCAGGGAAAGCCTTCATGGTCCTGTCCATAAAAGGCTTTTCCCCGGCGGCTTCCCGGCCGGCAGCTCAGCTCCGCCCCGCCCGCTCCATCTCCAAAGCATGCAGGGAATGTCTCGGGCAGCCCCCGGCAGACTGCTCCAACTTGGTGTCTTTCCCCAAATATGGAGCCTGTGTGGAGTCACTGGGGGGGCCGGGGGTGGGGAACAGGCTGGGTTCTTCTAGCAAGGAGGGGGCCAAGGGGTGAACCAGCGGGGGAGGCTGACATCACCACCACGGCAGCAGCCCTTTAAACCCCCCACTCAGCCAGCGCCCCATCCTGTCTGTCCAAGTTCAGACACGGAGAGCTCCTTCCCTCCTGCGAGCCCCGAGGAACCCCTGTAAGTTCATGCACGCCTGGGTTGGAGGGAAGGTAGGCTAGGGCTGGGCAGTAGCAGTGGGTGTACTGGGGACAGGGCCCTCCAGGGTCCTGGTCTCCAACTCCCTGGCTGGAGAAGGCTACCCTCTCCGTCAGCCTGCATTCCTGATCTCCAGATGGGGAAGTGGTCCTACTTGATGGCAGGGATGAGGTTGCTAGAATCCCATAAGGCTCAGACTGGGCAGCCCCATGCTGGTTGAAATGTTTAGGATGACTTGGCCAATGTAGAGGGATTGATGGTGAAGACCCTGATGACTGAGGTATGAGGGGGGGCTCCCCGTGTTCAGCCCTCGTCACGCCTGTGGGGTGTGTGATGGGCTCGAGGTGTCGGGTTAGACACGAGTCTGTTTGGCGTCCACCTAGGAGGCTGTCCAAGGAGGCGAGAAGGTGTGCAAATACACCCGTGCTGGAGAGCAGGGTCCCGCGGGCGGGTACCAGGGCCTGAGCAGCAAAGGAGAAGCCCCAGGGAGCCACTGAGGCAGCGGGGAGGGCCACAGGCAGGCGTGGCAGGGTGTGGGGACCTGTGCTGCACGAGAGCTGCCTTTCTGGACACATGGCCCCTTCCATCCTCTGAAAATGGGAGGTGACCCCATTGCAGGCAGAGAGGTGAGGGGCGGGCCCTGCAGGGCTTTGCAGTGTTGGCCTGGGTGGGCCTGGGACCCTGGGCCCTTCCCGAAGGGTCTGGCAGCTTCCCCTCAGTGGTTGCTATCCAAAGGGTAGCAGTGACTGGGGCTGCTCTTCTGTCCCCAGAACTGAGATAAGCCCGCCCTCCTGCCATGTCAGAGATCCACAGATGCTTGCCACTGTTGGCTGTGTCTTCTTTCGGAGAGCGCGGGGGGCCCAGCGGTCCTGGAGAGACCACTGGTTCTGCTAGTTTTTCCGGGTTCCTGCTGGTAGCAGGTGCACGTTGCCCCTTTACAGCTGGACTTCATTCTTTCTCTTGGGGGAGGGCAAGCTGACAGGAGCCACGGGGCAGGAGGGTCAAAGCGCAGCCAGGCTGTCCTGCTTGTCCCATCCCAGAAGGCTTTATCTCGAAAGGCCTCTGGGTGGCTTGGCTGGCAACCCTCTCCCTCTCCTCTTCCCAGCAGCATCAAGGTGGGACTCGGACGTCTTGGTCGGAGGACTGAGAGGGATTACTAGGGATTCTCCACTTTCAGACTCTTCACCAGGAGGGAGAAAGTTGGGGGTGGGGTGGGGGGGGTGCCTCTCATCCCCCTCCCTGTTCTGATCAAAATCCAAATACTGTCTCTAGATCTAGGGACGGCAACTTTGTGTCCCTGTCACCGTGAGCCTTGATACCTTCACTGTCTGCTCTGCGTCTCCTAGACTGAAAACTGGTGTGTGGGGGGGGGCACTCTGCTTCCGTCCTCTTCCTCGCAGACCCGGCCCACTGTCTGGGAGGGAGGGCAGATGGGAGGGCAGGGTGTGGAAGGTCATGGGTGCCTGGACCCCAGCGATGAACGCTGCCTGCCTGGGCTGGTGGGGGGAAGGCTGAGCCGGGGCCAGGATGAGGGATGAGCCGAAGCCCCTTGGTCCCCGCTGACTTGGCCCCCAGTGGTTGGGAAGCAGGTGTAAGACACATAGCAGGGCGGGGAGGGGAGGGCCTGGGCAACAGGGAAACAGAGCAGAGACTGCGTTTGGATTCTCTGGTGTCAGCTGGTGGGGGAGATGGGGTGGTGAGCTCAGAGGTGGCCCAGTCCTCTGGGGCTTTTACAAATCCAAGAGAAGTGAGTTGCCCAATAGCTGGAATTTAGAGGAGTCCATCTCATGTTCTTTGTCTCAAGCTTTGCTGTCCCCTCAGGGGATGGCTTGGAAAAGGAGTGGAGGGTAGAGTGGGAACAACACTGTTTTTGTCCCTGGGTCAGGGGCTGGCTCTCCCAGGTCACCACCAGGAGGCGGCTGTGGGAGGGAGTCAGGGACAGCGACTCGGTGAAGGCACAGCCCTCTGAGATAGTAACATCCTCCTCAGCGCCCAGACGGGGAACTCGGAACTCGAATGCAGGAAAGCTGTCAGCTGTGGGGAAGGAAGGGTAGCGCCGCTGACCGGGGACCCTGGCAAGTGAGGATGTTCACTCTGTTTCCACGGTGGTGAGCGAGGAGAGGGTCTGATTCTGGCAAGAGAGGGAGTCAGGGAGCGTGCTGACTACACCCGTCCTCAGACCATTCTCTCCCTCCTGACCTCTGACCTCTCTGAGGCCAGGCGATGGGTCTGGTCTCATTTGGTCCCTTTCTCAGAGGGCTCGTCCAGGGAGCTCTGGGCACCACCCCCAGGTGACACGTGGAGCCAGGTCGTGTTCCTCCCGACCAGCCACATCTGCGCAGAGGCCAACCTCACCGGCCCTGCTCCTGCAGCCTTCCCCCCACATTACGGGGCTCTCCAGAGCAGTGCCAGCCCAGGCCCTCAGGGCAGCCGCTGCTGCTGGTCTGCACAGGGAGGGGCTCCCCATCTTCTGGCTGGCAGGTTCTTGGCTCTGGGATAGCCCTGGAGGACTCTGGCCCCTCCCTTACTCAGCTACTGCAGTGGCGGGAGCCTGCGGGCACAAGGGAAAATCCACGGGTGCATTAGTTCTCTCTCTGTCTCCTGGCCCACCCGAGGAAGTGCAACTTCTTGGCCAAAGGCTGGTGAGTTTTGCTGGCTTCCTAGACCTTGCCAGCGGTGGGTAAGTTTGAGCCTCTTCGGCAGCGGCAGGCCAGAGGCCGAGCTGACCTGGCAAAGAGCTGGAGTTTTGGAGCTCCAGCTCTGGGGCTGGAGGATACAGTGGAGGGAGAAGTAAGGGAGCTCTGTAACTTAAGGCAGAACCAACAAACCACCTCACGCCTACCTGGACAAAGAAGCCTGCTGCTTTATCTTGGCGCTGGGGGAGGGGGCAGCGTGGCCTCCTCTGGAAGGCATCTCCAGTGCCCCTGTGGCCAATCTTGGCAAAGAAAGAATGCTCTAGACCCACGGTTGTCAAACTGGCTCATATGCTAAATGCAGCCTGCTGTTTGGGTCAATAGAGGTTTATTGGATCAAAGCCCTGCTCACTTGTTTACATGTCTGCTTTCATGCTCCAATGGCAGAGACCATATGTCCTGCGAAGCCTAAAATACCTACTACTGTCTGACTGCTTACAAAGTAAGTTTACTGACCCTTGCTCTAGACTTCCAAAGATCCGGTCTCCCATTTCTCTGGTCCCCAAGTTCAGAGAGGCTCCCTGGACAGAGGGGATGATGGGCAGTGCCATGAAAACAAAATGAGGAAACCAGGGGAGGTAAACAATGTCTAGGATGGATGGGCACCTCTGCCCTCTAGAAGCTCGAAGGCCTGCCTAGCACAGCAAAAGCAGAGCTGTTTTCTGATCCTCTGACCTTCTCCCTTCTCTGGCCGGTGCTCCTTTAGCTCTCTCACAAAATGGCCAACAAGGGTCCTTCCTATGGCATGAGCCGCGAAGTACAATCCAAAATTGAGAAGAAGTACGACGAGGAGCTGGAGGAACGGCTGGTGGAGTGGATCCTAGTGCAGTGTGGCCCAGATGTGGGGCGCCCGGACCGCGGGCGCCTGGGCTTCCAGGTCTGGCTGAAGAATGGCATGGTGAGTGGCGCCCTGGGAAGGGGGGCTGGGGCTTCGCCACCCTGCTGGACTTGTGGGGCAGGCACCCCGAGCTGAGTGCCAAGCTGCATTCTATGCCTGGCAGATTCTGAGCAAGCTGGTGAACAGCCTGTATCCTGACGGCTCCAAGCCAGTGAAGGTGCCCGAGAACCCTCCTTCCATGGTCTTCAAGCAGATGGAGCAGGTCGCTCAGTTCCTGAAGGCAGCTGAGGACTATGGGGTCACCAAGACTGACATGTTCCAGACTGTTGACCTCTTTGAAGGTACAGAGAGAAGAGGGGTGGAGGAGGCGGGGGGCGGACAGGAAGCTGAGGCAGAGGGGACAAGGAATGATGCAAGCACACCACAACAGTCTGCAGGGTGGGGAATGGGATGTGCCAAGGGAATGCCAGCCATACTCCCAAGGGCATCGTAGGATCTACTACAGCCTTAGCCCCCGGCTCGGCCAGTTTTCTGAGAGGCGGGGCAGGCCCTGCCGTGGAGTCCTGTGTGCGTGGTCCTGAAGTCCACCCCTCACCCCTTTCTTTCCTCTCACAGGCAAAGACCTGGCAGCAGTGCAGAGGACCCTGATGGCCCTGGGCAGCTTGGCGGTGACCAAGAATGACGGGTACTACCGTGGAGACCCCAACTGGTTTATGAAGTACGTGACCACCAGGGGTTCCTCGTGCGCTAAGCTTGTGACTCTGTGTGAGATGGCAGGTGGCCTGGGCTGACGGTTAAGCCAACGGAGGTGGGGCAGCAGGCGGCTGGGAGGTACAAAGTGAAGGTCTGGCTAGGGGCACACGGGTCCCTGCTGCGTGCCCGCGTCTCTGGCCCGTGGGGCGAGCTAGGTTAAGGAAGCAAGAGAAGTGAGATGGGGACACGGATCAGGCTAGGGAGTGACAGAGGAAACAGGACAGAGGTGGAAACTGTGCAGTCCTGGTGGGTCTTTACCCTGGTCTCCCGCTTCCAGGAAAGCCCAGGAGCATAAGAGGGACTTCACGGAGAGCCAGCTGCAGGAGGGCAAGCACGTCATTGGCCTACAGATGGGCAGCAACAGAGGGGCCTCCCAGGCCGGCATGACAGGCTACGGACGACCTCGGCAGATCATCAGTTAGAGGGGGAGGGCCAGCCCCCAGCCCTGCCCTGCCCCAGCTCGTCGGCCGCAGCCATCCTGCCTCGCCTGCCTCGCCCACACCCGTGTAGTTCCTTCAGCCCCGGCCAAGCTTCGAGGCTCCGTCACTGAGCAAAGGTGACCACACTTGGGCAGCTCTCCCCCACCCCTCAGCCTCAGCCCAACTTCTTACCCCAAAGCACCACTCCCCTAACCCTCCTCCCAGCTCCCCTACCGTCTCCCACCGTCTTTCCCCATCCTGGGCCGGGCAGGGGGACGTGGGCCGGGGGTAGCCGGGCAGGGGGCAAGTCTGCCATCCTTCTTGGCAGCAGATGCCCATGGAAGGAAACCCAGCCCAACCTGCCCCCATTTTTTTGCTGGAATATGTTGGGGGTTGAAATTCAAAAAAGAAACAAATACATACATCAATCTTTTCTCAGGCCTGGCTGGCAGAGTTTCATTTGCCTTAGTCACTTCTGCTTCCTGGAGATACAAGCAGGCAAGAGGCAGGGAACATTTACCTGTGCTCCTGGCTGCCACTTCTGAAGGACTCTCGAATTCCAGGACCCCAGGGGGTCAGCTTCCTTCAGAGGCCCAGGCAGAGGAAGGAGGAGAGTGAATCTCTGGGGACCGGGGACCAAAGCCAAGAGGAGTGACTTGGCAACTTTCATGAGCTCTGGGAGGCAGATGAAAGGGGATGGGGAGCAGCAGAGTTGTGTGGAAGGTTTTTATTTTGGAAAAGCTGTGCAGAAAAACATTCAACCAAACGTTGCTGTGAAAAGAGAAACCCAAATCTTAAGCATTAAAAAAAAAAAAAATTTAGATCAACCAACTAGCTCAGAAGAGGGGAGGAGGCCAAGGCCGGGAGGAGTCACAGCCAGTCAGGCAGACGGCTGGCCTCCAGTGGGTAAGGCCATTTCCCTGAGCGCTTTGCAGAGGAAGACAGGGCGGTCACAGGGCTGGAGTGGCAGTGGCTGACCCCTGTCGTAGTCCTGCTGCAGACCCAGCAAATGAAGCCGCGCAGGCCCTGGAGAGCCGCACCCATCTGCACCGATGCGCGGCTTTGCCAGGTGCATCGTACCGATCCTTCAGGATGGAGGGTCGGGGGGGCGATGGTGAAGGAGTCAGGGGTGTGTTCAAGGTTGGCTTCTAATCAGGGCTCATGGAGGCAGCTGCTTTCAGGGCCAGTGTGCTGGGCTGAGGGCTAACTGCCATACCAGTAGGTCCTGGGTTCCAGGCGGAGGCAGGAAGGGGAGGGAGGGAGAGGAAAAAACTGCTGTTTCTAGGTTCTGGGTCATTAAAAGGACAGGCATATATCCACGGGCTCTTCCCAGCCTTCACCTTGAGCCCTCTTCCCGAGGGACCCCAGTGACGTTTCTGCGGAGAGGCTCTTCGGGCCTTAGCAGGCCCCGCCCCACCCATGCATGGGTGAGGGTCCCTATGACCCACATCACCAGCTCGCCCGGGAGAAACGAGGAGAGGAGGCAGGCCTGCCCAATGGGGGGGGGGCCAAGCCCTTGTCCAGGCCCTTCTCACCAGAAGCTCCTATTCAGTCGGAGGAAGACCCAGTGGCTGTGGCCACACTGTTCTCCAGCACGATTCCTCTGTCATTGCACCTTAAGAAGGCCCTCGCCTTCCCTGAGCGCAGAGGGTGCTCTTTCGGCCTGTGAACCCCTGATGTTAGTAGCATCAGGGCTGCCTTCTCCCCAGAGCTCCCGGGACTCGGGAGCAGCCTTCCAAGCTTTCCTGGCATTGGAAAGGAAGAGCCTGTCTCATGTCGACTCTGTTGGGCCTTGGGTCAGCAAATCTGCTCCTCTTTCCCCTGCAACAGGTCTGGGGCTAGGTGATGATGAGGGCAGTTCAGGGTACTCCTGTCCTGGGACAGTCCCCAGTCCCCTCGATCCAGCAGGTCTGGGGCAAGGAGATCAGACGTGGTGGGAGGGCCCTCACTTTCTGTCTCCACTCCATCCGGATCCTTGCTGTTGCAAAGTGGCACGGATTCTAGTTCTGTCCCCTCCTCCCTAGCTTTTTGGCTTCGTTGGGGCCAGTGGCAGGGTCCACTCCTACAAGCTCGGTGAGAGGCCACATTCCTCTGGCTCAGGTATATTTCCAGCATGTAGTAAACAGTCCAGAAGATGGTAAAACTGCCTACCAGCACCAGAGTCTGGAAAAGTCAAGCACCCAAGTTAGGGATGGTTTCCCAAAGCCTGTGGCTTTTCTCAACCCAGAACAATGAGCTCAAAGTCTGTCACCTTCCAAGGACTGCCTCTCCCACCCCAACGCACTCGCCCCCACCCAAGGAGCCCTTGCCTCTTAGAGCTAGCTAGTCGAGCGGGGACCCAGCCAGCTCCTCCCAAACCCTCACTTCTCAAGTCACCTGGAGTCCCCCGGCCAGGACTAAATCCCCCACGACACTCCTGCCCGCCCACCCACCTTGAGGGTGTTAGGGGTGATGGTGTAACCGTCTTCCTCGGGGATTTTCAGCCCGGGGGGGCAGGGCAGAGTGAAGCCATCATGCAGGTATTTTCCACTCATGGCACTTTCTAACAGTCTGAGGAGAAGAAAAGAGATGAGGATGTCCTCCTGAACTTGGGACCCCCTTGCCTTCACCAGTTCCCCCACCTCACAGCTGGAGAGGGAAGAGGCCCCGAAGCAAGAAGGGGCAGGTGAACTGTGGGTTCCCGGGGAGGGGGAGCTCCCTACGGGGCCTCTTCCGGCCCCAGGAGCTGCCTCCCCTGGGCACCTGCATCTGGCACCTACCTTTGCCTGTCCCTGATGTCCACTGGACTCCACACAGAGCCATACAGGGTCAGCTGCCATTGCTGCAGGGTGCCGGCCTGGACCATCTCGTCTCCTAGAGCAGCCAGGGGGCAGTCCGTGAGCCCTGCCCCGTGCTGGCCGTGCAAAGAGCAGAGGCCCTGCCCGCCCCGCCCCCAGGGGACTCGGCCTCACAGTCTGCCGTGGGGTTCTGCAGATGGGCCTCATGGGGGGCCCTCCGGGATGGAGAGGGGGAGGCTAAAAGGTGTGACTCTGAAGCAAAGACGTCCTGCCTCTCTCTCTTTCATATTTTAGGGTTTCAGCTGGGATTTTGCTTCGGAAAAAAAAAATGTCCTTCTACTAAATTAGAGGTTTGAAAACCACCA